>NC_045427.1:44329752-44959038 GCF_902635505.1 Sarcophilus harrisii | reverse complement strand
GAGATTAAGGGATTTGTCCAGAGTTATATAGCTAGTGTCAGACGCAGGATTTGAATTCAGGTTTTCCTGATTCCAGGCCCAGCACCACTGAGCTGCCTTGTGACATCTGAGCTGGACTTTGAAGCCTGGATAGGAGCACCATGGTTGAAATTGGGTTTGGATGATGGGGAGACATTTCTCACATAAATAGTAGTATGAACAAAAGTACAAACTGGGAATGTAGAGGGATGACTGACCAGAGGTTAGCAAATGTGTGGGGGGATGGTAATAGAATGTGAAGAGACAACTGGAGCATGAAGGCCTTCAACTGAGCCTCCCATCTTCTCCAATGGTCCCTGATGCTCTACTCTCAGCCTCCCAAACCTGTAGCATATTTTTCTCAGCCAGAAGAATAGAGCCAAGCTTATAAAGTCATAGGAGAATTTAGAAGTGACGCAAGAGAGCCAAAGACACAAAAGAGAATCTAAAACTAACGCCTACAGGGGATGTTATACTGGTGGTCAGTACCGTGTCTGGCTTCGGAAACTAGGCCTTTGAATACAAATCTGCTCCTCTCTCCTCTTCACTACCGTGTTATTCCCATTTTATTAAATGTCTACTCTCACTTTGGAAAGATTTAGATATGTATTTTTTAAAATTTGATGGTGTACTGCATGTGTGACATTTTATTTTTTAGACTAGTGAAACCCATTGAGCAGCACAGAGTAATGGTGAGAGCCCTGGCCTGGAGTCAAAGGAGATTTTAGTTTGAATCCTGCTTCTTGTTCCAACTGACTTTGTGATCATTAGGAAGTGTCTTACTCTCCTGAGACTCCATTTCCTTATGTGTAAAGAGATTTAAGATCCATATTGCTTACTTCACAGAGGTGTGGTGGGGATTCTTTGAGTTAATGTAGGTATAGATCTGGGAATGCCTTTAGGTGCTGTTATTTTGCTTAGTATTATTTCTACAGAAATTTTTATAGTTTTTTCCTTGAACAACACCATGTTTTGAGGAACAGCTCTGGGTTACCTTCTATTTTACATAAGATTATCTGATTGCCTTTAAGCAGGAGTCCCATAGTTGTTTGTAACTTCTTTCTGGAAGAGTATCATGAGTTCAGGAAGGTGAGGCCATGACATGTGAGTGAATTGTTTTGAAGTAAAGGAGGGCTAGGCAAGATCACCCAGAGCTATCTGGGTCTAGTGGCCAGAGATAGATCAGTACAACTGGAGATGGTCCTGAATGTAGTGGGAGACCTTGGACTTTTTAAGTTAAGGTCTTAACTGGTCTCAATACCACATCCATTCAATAATTAAGGCTAGGTAGCTATTAAGGCAAAGAATCTTCTCCTTCACTAGTCAAAAAATATATATATAAATAAATAAATATAGGAGGGAAAATCATTCTAGGTTTCTGGCCAAAGCCAAAATGATTACTATTTACATTCAGTCTGAGTCAGTCAGGATCCATTTATATGTATGGAACAATTGATGGCTTTTTTCTTTTTTTTCCCCCATTACATGTGAAAAACAGTTTTTAGTATGTGTTTTTTTTTTTATTTTGAATTCTAAATTCTCTTCCTCTCCACCTGCCTCTGTGATAAAGATTATACATGTGTAATTCTGCAAAACATGTTTGCATATTAGTCATGTGAAAGAAAACAGAATAGGAAAAAAAACATAAAGTGATAGTTTGATCTGTATTCAGTTTTTTATTTGAGGTGGAGAGTATTTTTTCATCATAAATCCTTTGGAATTGTCTTGGATCTTTGAATCGCTGAGAATAGCAAAGTCATTCACAGTTGATCATTATGTAATATTGTTGTCACCATGTACATTTTTCTTCTAATCTTGATGCGCTTTGCATTAGTGCACATAAGTCTTCCTGGGTTTTTCCAAAAGCACCTGCTTATCATTTTTTAGAGCACAGTAATACTCCATCAGAGTTATATGTGTAACTTGTTTGCCCATTCCCATTACTAGACAATTGCCTTTCCAACTTGGCTCATTAAACTTTACTTTTAAATTTTTTATTCTAGCTTCAGAACCCAACATTTATCAAAGCGTTGCACAAGATCGTCAAACATGGTATAGGGTCATTTGAGAGAAGCTTGTTACTAATGAGGAACAATGTATAATAACTTTGATAGCTAATTTGTAGGTACCATTTACCAAAAACTTTCCTACCCTTGAACAATAGTCTGTATGCCCATGTTTATATATATATATATATATATATATATATATATATATATATATTTTAGTCCTCCCAGGTTGGGTATTATAGATTCACAATGATTCTGTAACTTAGAGTCTTCCAGAGTTTCCCAGGGTACTGAGCAATTATGTGAGTTTGCCAGCCAGATGGTGTCAGGTAAATCTGGAACCTCAGTCTTAATTCTTAGACTAGCTCTCTCCAGCCCCATGCCTCAGAGTAAGAAGCCCAGGTCTTTCATAACTCTGATAACTGGCTCTCTGTTTCTGGGCACACTACCTAACCTCTGGGGGCCTTACAGTGGGGTTGCTGATCTTTATTGGTGGTAGAGGTTTCTTCAAAACTATCCAAGTCATAAATCTAATTTAAAAATAGAAAAAAAATGCCCAATATCATGTCCTAAGCTTTTAATTTTGATACTATTTATCTTCATAACGTTTGATCCAGAGTAACTGTTCATATGCATCTATGATTGTTGTTTAATATTATTTAAAAAAAAAAAAAAAACAATTCCCACTTGTTTTAAAGTATGTGATAAAAAAAGAAACATTTTTTCTCTCTGGGCTGAAACTCTATCAAGAATAAATGGGGGGGAAGGGGGGGAAGTTATTTTCTAGATTGCCTAAAGCTGAATCCTAACATCCCCTTGGTATTTTCATCCTATTTGGTTTCATTCTTTCTTAGAAAGGTTTATTATTGTGACAATAATAATCTAATAGCCAGGAATGCCCGAAGCAAGCAGTATTTAAATTTTCTTCCACTAACAACAGAGGTTATAGAAATTTTCCATATATTACTGTGATGAATTTAGTTTCTATTTTCCTTGTCAGAATCACTTTTTTTTTTTCACATTATATAAACAGAAGGATAAAGATTGTAGGTTTAAACCTCAACCCCTATCTCTGTCCCCTTAGGGATCTATAACCCTCAAGAGTGAGAAAATGCTCTAATTTGTTGCTGGTGCAGGGGAAACTGATTCTCTTTAATGTTTCAGAGTCTCCAGGGAATCTACTTTCAGCAGCTGGTTCTGCAAGGAAGAGTGACATCATTTTCCCAGTGGCTGTATTCAAAAGCTCCCAAAGGTACATATTTTTCTTCAGAAGTTCTCTAGAAGAGCAACTTTGTCATTGGCAGAGAGTGAGTTGTGGACAGGTAGGGCTCATCTTCTTAGTGCATGAAGGAAGTTGGATGACACTGTAGAAGGCAGCAAAGCTTTTTAAAAAAGAAGTTGATTCATGAATCCTCTTAAGGCTATTTGAAGTAATGGGGTCAGAACAGGGCAGTGTTAGATGGTGCAGTGGATAAGAGCCATGAGCCTAGAGTCAGTAGGACCTGAATTCAAATCCGGCCTCAGATGTTTAACACTTACTAGCTATATGACCCTGGGCAAGTCACTTAACCCCAATTGCCTTGCAAAAAGAGAGATAGAGAGACTAATGGGGTCAGAGCACTGCTTACTTTTATTAGAGAGCTGATTGTATTATTTCTTTGAGCAAAGAAGTCAAGAGATTATATGCAGGCTAGGCTTAGAGAGAAGTTACATAATGAAGCCAAAGCTGAAAATAGATCCATTTTTAGTAGAAGTAGCAGGTGGGCAACCAGCAGGTTTTTGGTTGTGTAAAATGAGGGACAGGAACCTAAAAAACATGTTACAGAACTTGTGGACTAGAGAGCTGCATTTCCTTCTGGAATTCAGCAATTGTATACTGCTTGCTAGGAAATGTGGATAAAAATGTTGATTCTAGCAAGCAAGAGAGTGAGAAAGGTCCAGGTTCTATCCTAGTTTGTCTCTTCTGAATTGATAATACAAAAGGACTTTTGAAAGTTTGTGTGATTGACAACATTAAAGACCTAGAGCCTAATCATTTTGTCTCTAAGGCTTTGAGAAGTATTTTAAAAGAAGTGGAAGAAGCGCAGGTGAAGAAGAATCAGCACCTCCAAAGAAAGGTAAAGGAACCCTCCCAAGCTACCAAGATCTGCATCTAAGCATTTTTTAGATTAAAGAATTCGTATTGTGATCATTTATCATTGATTACAATTCAAGGAAAACAGGTTTCGATTGGGATGACAACTTCTCTTTTTTTTTTTAAACTTTCTCGGAATCCTGCCTATAATCCTCAGTTGTCTTAAATCTATCTCCTTTTTCCTTTGTTTTGGTCTCCCTGCAGTCCTATTCTAATCTTGAAATTACATATATACACAGTCAGATTCTATGCATCTCGTTTGTGAGCCAAACAGATTCCTGAGCTGAAAAATCAGAACCATTACATTGTGTGTCCTCACTGCCTTTTCTACCAAGGCAGCTCTGGTGTAATAAGAAGAAATCTGGGTTGCCTTTTGGCTCCAAGAGACCTGGTTTCAAGTCCTGCCTTGTCTACTTGATGACAGCAACCTTAAGTTCACGTCTGCTTTTTCTTCAGTAAAATATTCACTGAATTCCTTTTACTTCATACTTCATAGCACCATTCTGGGTGCCCTATGAACCTCCTAGTCTTAGATAATGGAAAACTGTTACCTCTCCTCTTGTTTGTTATTTCTTTCTTATTTTATTTGGAATGAGAGTATCCTAGTACAGTCCACATTTGTCTACTGGATGCTACTGGATTTAATTTATAGCAGAGAAATTCTACCATCATTTTCATTCTGCCTACTAGGATGCGCAGGAAGGTTGTCCTTTGTGTTGGGCCCTTCTGTAAAGTATAAAAATTTACCAAAGCAGTATCATTTGATTAGCATAATGTTAATAATTCATTTGGGCTAGAGGTATTTATTTATTTATTTATTTTTGTTTTCAACATTTATTTTTGTAAGAATTTGTGTTCCAAATTTTTATCCCTCCTCCCTTACCTCATATCTCCCTCTACAAGATAACAAGCAATCTGACATAGGTTAAATATGTGCAATTCTTTTTTTTTAATAGCTTTTTATTTACAAGTTATATGCATAGATAATTTTACAGCATTGACAGTTGCCAAACCTTTTGTTCCAACTTTTCCCCTCCTTCCCCCCATCCCCTCCCCCTGATGGCAGGTTGACCAATACATGTTAAGTATGTTAAAGCATATATGTCCTAGCAGTTATTTTGCTGTACAAAAAGAATCGGACTTTGAAATAGGGTACTATTAGCCTGTGAAGGAAATCAAAAATGCAGGTGGACAAAAATAGAGGGATTGGAAATTCTATGTAATGGTTCATAGTCATCTCCAAAGTTTGGGTGTAGCTGGTTCAATTCATTGCTGCTGTATTGGAACTGATTTGGTTCCTCTCATTGCTTAAGATGGCCAGGTCCATCAGAATTGATCATCATATAGTATTGTTGTTGAAGTATATAATGATCTTCTGGTTCTGCTCATTTCACTCAGCATCAGTTCCTATAAGTTAGAGGTATTTTTTATATCATCTTGAGAGAAGAAATGGTGGTGGGGTGGGGAGGGAAGGAATTTATATAGTACCTGCTATGTGTCAGGCACTGTGCTATGCACTGTTACAAATACTATCTCATTCAGATAAAAAAATACAATGAATAAGTATGATAAATCCTACAAAGGGAAAAAAAAGTTTTCATCAGGAACCTAGATTATTTTACGGAGGTATAAAGATTATTTCCTAAATCGAAGTTTTCTATAAAAACTTTTAGCTTTTTAAACCCTAACTTGTCCTTGGAAGGAAATAAGGAGCCTATAAGGATTTCATCCTATAAGGATTTCAATAGCTCTGTGAAGTTTACAAAATTTGGAATAACTGTAGCAAGCTCCATATCTGAGATATGATTTCATATTATCATATAGTCTTTGATTAAAAGAAATAATAAAATAAATCTGTTAAAAAAAATCCATGAATCTGTAAAAGAAAAGCTTCAACACTGAGAGATGGGGGCAGAGCCATCACAATAGCCCCAGTGTTCACACTAACATCCAGAACAGCACCTATACCACCTGAAGTCTATAGTATGTCCAGGTACTGTGAGGTTTGTGTCCTTCAGTTATTGCCGTGAATATAGGACTTCCAACCACAAGGATTTATTGCTGATGCTGCTCCAGAGCCTTCCTCTACAGGCTTACTGTTGGCCTGACAGAAGCACCCGAAGATGCTGCTCAACAGTTAACTCTGATTTTTATCAAAAAGATATTACAGACAGGGACAAGGATAGCTTTAGTGAAAGATGTTTTCTTCAGGGTAGCAAGAAAAGAGCAAAGGAGGAGGATTTTGTTTGGTGCAGAGATGCAGATGGTTTGTGTGACCTGAAATGGATCTCTCTGCCCTAAGGGATTCTGCTTCTTGGACTCTCTTGAATCATTTCTTATTGCTAGATAATCAAGTTAGAGTTCAAGTGAATACTCTTCTAGAGTTGTTATGTTTGTTTTGTTCTTATGCCCTTTTCTAGGAAACTTCAGTATTTTATTTCTTCATTGATTTCTGTGGATCCATTAATTTTCAATAATCCACTCTGTCAGACATGTAATAGAGCACTGGCTAAGTCTTATTAGTTTCTTTGACACTAATTTATCATTGTAAAAAGAAGTTGATTTCCTTGACTTGTTTTTTAGCCTGGCATTCTCTCTTTCCTCTTTCCACTACAACTACCAGTTTCTGAGTAGAATGGTGTTTACTATTTTTAAAAGTGATTTGCTGATTTTCTCAAGCCAAATTTTGTTTTCTCATAGATGAACCAAAGGATCATGGATTCAGAGGAAATGGTGGCAAGAAAGGAGGGAAGAAGGATGACTTTGCATGGTGGAAACGGATACAGAAGGTGTGTAGAGTTCCCCAGATGTATGTCATATTAATCTAAATCTAAATATGTCACCATAGTCACTTTTCTCAAGTGACAATGAAGGTGGAATTTGAAACTTTGGACAGTCTAATTCTTAAGTCTCCCTTAGATTTGATGCATTAATAACTATATACCTTGTTCAAAGAGCTTCCTTAGTTGATTTAAAAAAAAAAAAAAAAAAAACTCACCAAGCCTTATAAAAACAGTCAAGTAGGATGGAACCTGTATACAGACTTTTAATTCTAAAATCAGGCTTTTAGATAATGATAAATGTTGGAAAGGATGTGGGAACACTGAGATACCAATACATTGTTGGTGGAGTTGTGAACTGATCCAGCCGACATGGAGAGCAATTTGGAAGTATACCCAAAAGGCTATAAAACTGCCTATCCTTTGATCCAACATCCTTTGATCCAGTGATGAAGTTTTTCAGTCTCTCCTGGGACTGTATTCCAAAGAAATTATAAGAGAGGGAAGAGGACCCACATGTGCAAAAAATGTTCGTAGCAGCTCTTTTTGTAGTGACAAGGAATTAAAAACTGAGTGGATATCCATCAGTTGGGGAATGACTGAGTAAGTTACAGTATATGAAGGTAATAGAATATTATTGTTCTATAAGAAATGACCAGCAGGATGATTTCAGAGAGGTCTGGAAAGACTCGTATGAACTGATGTTAGCATCAGTGAAGTGAGTAGAACCAAGAGAGCATCATATACAGCAACAAGAAGATTATATATGTGATGATCAACTATGAAGAACTTGGCTCTTTTCAACAATGAAATGATTCAGGTCAATTCTAATAGACTTGTGATGGAGAGAGCCATCTACACCCAAAAAGAGAAAGAGAGAGCCTGATGGACCACAACATAGTACTTTCACTTTTGTTGTTGTTTGGTTGGTTTTTGCTTTCTCATTTTTTTCCCCCTTTTGATCTGATTTTTCTTGTGCAGCATGATAAATGTGGAAATATGCTTAGAAGAATTGCACATGTTTAACCTGTATTGAACTCTCTAGGGGAGGGAAGAAGGAAGGAAGGAAAAGCAAAAAAATTGGACTATCTTTGCATTTATTTTGAAAGATAAAAAGCTATTATTAGCAAATAAATAAATGAAGTCAGCCTTTTATAATGGAATTCCTCATCATTGATGTATTTTCAGAAACTGGATAAGAGTTTTCTTCAAAATAAGAACAGTCTTTTAAACCAGTTACATGCAACAGCTATTGTGTACTTTAGCAGCAACAGTAAAATAGACTAGGTGGGAAGTCCTCCACTTCAATACTTGTCTCCAATAATAATTTAATAATTGGCAACTCCGATAATAAAGCCCAAAGAAAAAGAAAATTATTTTCATGCTTCTCTAGAATTTGAAAAAATCCTTTCATTTGTGTGAAATTCATTGGTTTTTCTTTGACAGGGAGAGTTCCCTTGGGACAACAAAGATTTCCGTAATCTGGCTGTCATGGGAGCAGGCTTCACTGTAGGATTTTTCTACTTATATTTTCGAGATTCTGGAAAAGAAATCACTTGGAAGCATTTTGTACAATATTACTTGGCCAGAGGACTGGTAAGAGAAAAAGTATTGTGCATGTGATAAGGAGAGAGAGACAGTAAAATTCTACCTTAACCTAGGTATTTGCATGATTTCCACATACATTTTGTTTTTGAATGAGGGTTACTAAGGAAATCCACTAGTGCCTTTTTGCTGAAGTCTTGCATTGGATATATGGAAGGATTGCATCTTCTGAATACAGGCAGTTAAAGCATCTCTTTTAACCTATTTGAGGTCATCTTTCTCCCATTTGATATGGAAGGAATGGAGAATGATCATTTTTCCTTATTGCTCAAACTTATTTTTCTTACTTGTAATTCTCTCCTCTACTGTTATTACATGCCTCATTGTGGCATAAAAGAAACTTTCAGAGACTACATTAACAGCTTTGGTAGGTGCTGCTAAAAGTGAAAAAATTTCATAGCATGGGTCCAGACAAAACTATATGTCTGTCACCTAAGAAGTAGCTTAGCTAAGCAGAAAGCACATGACCAAAAAGCTGGCCCCTCAGTGATGAAGTTTTTCAGCTACAAAAATTCATGAAGACCATCAGCTGATTCATGTTGGTTAAGGCAGCAGTGTTCATGTCCTCCTGGAAGTGTTGAAATGAGCAGTGGTTTTAGGCTAGAACTGGGTTAGGGCCAGGTGACTTGTTATGATGCTACCAGGAACACTTATTCTTAACATGGTATTCTCCTTTTGTCCACTCCCCTGGAAAGATGTCTTTCATAGTTGATCTCTAGGAATATTACCAGAAATTAGCACAATGCTGGTTTATCCAGATAGATTTTTTTTTTTTTTTAATGTGATACAGGACATCTGATACCTCTGTTTAAGGTTATTTGGCACACAGTTTTCAAAAAGCAGCCCTTCTACTTTAGGAACAATTGAAATCACAGAATTTACAAGTCCACTTAATTTCATTTCTTCATGCTAAAAAGGAGGTGAGACAGAGAATGGTATACACAGTAGGCAATGGTTTCCTAGGGCTAGAGATAGATTAATAAATAGGATTTTGAACTAGAGCCATGATCTCTTCTTATCAACCTACTCTGGGACTAAGAAATTTATAAAAGTAAAAACTAGGTTACCAAGGCCCCAAAGGATGGTACTTAGCTCAGTTGAGGGTAGCTCTTTGTCAAAATTTTACTTTGAAAAGCAAATCAAAATATATAGTTTATATATTCTTTGATAGCTCATTAGTTCTCTCTTTTATTCTTTAAGGGGCATGTGTCAATATTGGTCTTAAGTTGGATAATAATGATATTTAATGGGCACTTTGCCAGTTCAGATCTAGGAAATAATAATTCTCAATTTTCCATCTGACCTCAAAAGAATATTTGCTTTAAAAAAATATACATATATAGAATTTTGAAGAATTGAGATGCATATGCAATATGATTGTTTCCTTTTGATAAATTTTGAAATGATTGTCTTTAAATAAGAGAATTTAGATACAAGTTCTCTCTGGGCCCTTAATTGTCAGAGTACAATAAGAGCATACTTCTATTTTTATCACTATTCTAGGAAAGAATTGCCTATTTCATTTATTGGGTCAGAATCTGAACAGAGGAGAAGGTGGAAAAATCAGGAATATTTGGGGCCTTGAAGAAACTAGATGTGTGAACTCTATTTCCATGGAATAGTTTTGTTTTCTGTTTTTCTTTTCTGAGTGATCCTCAGGGTAGTTGTTTGGCATAACTGACAATAATACACCCATTCTAGAAGGCTCAGCTCATACCCCAACTCCAGGGAATAGTCTATTTCATTTATATGTGTATTGTTTCTTATCCAATTAAATGCTGCCTGGCTCTTAGCTCTCACCTTCCTCTTGTGCTCATATTGAGAGAACTTAAAATCCTCATTTAAAATAAAATGTTATTCTCCCTTTTGGAAAGTATAAAAACGTCTTCCTCTCTGTAGTATGCAGATCACATTACTTATAACGTTTAACACTACCTTTAGGGTCTCCTGTGCCTGGAGAAGTTTAAGATAGCATAGGAAATGATAAAATGTGGATGTCAATGTAGTACCCTTTCTGGACCATGTAATAAGCTTAGGCAGGTTTCCTGCGATTTATAGCCTCATCACACCAGTAAGCATATATGTACATCTTAGAGCAACATATACAATGTGGGATAGCATATTCCAGTAATATCAGGCTTAATACTTTCTAGACATCAGTTAGATAAATACAAACATGATTGCTAAAAGTACTTACATTGATATATACTGATTCAGTGGCATCTTTATGATACAGTATATTATGCTAGAGAGGGCATGACGAGCCACTGGGGCTGTTATATCCAGTAAAGAAGAGGAGATAATAGTGAGTTCAAGGCAGAAGCACTATATTTTTATATCTTATTAACCTACAAACTGTCAAGGTAATATCCTGCTTTCACACATAAGTTAAAAATAGTTACATCTCATTTTGGGGTGGAAAGAACTATGACTGGGATTGGTTCATGATATTCTTTGAGGTTGTATATACTTTTGAATTAGAAATGTTTACCTTGATTTTTAATGAACCTCAAGATAAGATCTAAATCAGTTATTTCAGCTTTTGCTGGTTCTATAATTGGATATTCTAAGGCCTTCTCTAATATAATCTATTTCCATATTTTTTTTCAAAATATTTAAGCCAGCATGGTCCCACCAAGAATGTTTTAAGAATGCTAGTTTCCTCATAGTCCTGCCTCCTTTGGATTTTATCTTTTTTTTTTCCTTCCCTTTTTCTATTTTCACTAATCATTGCTGTTCAATTGTGTCCAACTCTTCTTGACCCTATTTGGGGTCATCTTGGCAAAGACACTGGAGTGGTTGACCATTTCCTTCTCCAGCTCATTTACATATAAGAAACCAAAATACACAGAGTGAAGTGACTTTCCCAGGGTCACATTTATTAGCAATAATAATAATGATCTGAGGCCAGATTTGAACTTGGGAAGACTCATCTTCCTGACTCCAGGTCCAGCATCCTTTCACTGTGACAGTGACACCTTGGTTAACAAGATGATGGCTTTAGTTACCGTGATTTCTTATTATTTCTATAATTATTAGGACCTTTCAAATTCCCTTATATTCTCTCTATGTGTACATGTTGTGTTCCCCCGTAGAAAGAATGTAAAAATCCTTGAGTTTTTGTCTTTGTATTCTGAAAACTTTACCCACAGAATCTGTTAAGTAAAGGTCCATGAAATTACATATTAAGAGAGAAAGTAGATTCCTTTCTTCTCCCATCTTCTATTATTCCTGTCATTATTATTGAAGCATATGACAAACATATGAATCTATCATTCATTATCTTCATCCTTAGGCTAAATTAATGAGTCACTTGCTTTCAGTAATCATTGTTCTGTGGTACATATTTAACTTTCTAGGACCATAAATGCATTTAAAATGGTTCACTTTATGATCAGCATGACCCAGCTATATTCTCTGTGTATTCTTATTCATTTGGATGCCTTGGCATTTAGCTGAACAAAGTGTCAATTTCTCCTCTAGACATGGTTCCTATTTTTAAAAATATGAATAGATTAACACTCTAGGCTATTAGTGTCCATATGAGGAAAAGGAGCAGCTAGATCAGATACTGTGGAGAATTTAACAACCTCTCAGAGAAAGTTGGAAGGTCTGAGGATTCTGTAGTGTGAATACGGACAGAATGCCCAGACTACTCACTGTCCTGTGTTCATAGCAGCTAACCTTCCCTTTGCAGAAGAGGGTCTTGCTTTACCTAAAGCTGGTTATCTCTGTTTCCTAGGTGGACCGACTTGAAGTTGTGAACAAACAGTTTGTGCGAGTGATTCCCACTCCTGGAGCATCTTCTGAGGTGAGATGTGAACTCAAAACTGATTTGTTGAGACATATTTCAGAAACTGAATTTTCTGAGTAGTCAGGAGTCCTGTGTAATGACTCTGACCATCTTTTCAGTGTTTTTCTTCAGCTTTTAAGGACTACTCTCAGCAAACTGGGAGGCATCAAAAGGGTAGAAATGGTGAAGATAACAGGCAAATGGGGAGGGGTTGTTTGCATCGTTACACCACGTGACAGTAGAAGCAAGATTGCCCACAGCCTAAGGAAAGAAAGAGGAGAAAGATACTATTGAATAATAGTATCAACTTGAGACTAGACCAAGGTGGAGTTCCCCTACGTTGGCAGGCTTAGTGACGACATCGAATAACCATGGGCAAGGAGTAGTCTATAAGAAGAGGCACTAGTGTGGAAGGATCACCTCTCAGAGAGATGGGCTAAGTTGCCATAATTGTTAGTGCTTTGTGCAGCTCCATTAGATTTTAGTGTCTTGGTCTCTGCAGAAATCCGTGTGGTTTAACATCGGCAGTGTTGACACATTTGAGAGAAATTTGGAATCTGCCCAGTGGGAATTGGGAATTGAAGCTGCCAATCAGGCAGCAGTGATTTATACCACCGAGAGTGACGGGTAAGTAGAAGAAAGGGGCCCCTGGGACATCCGTAGATCAGTGTCATGTTCATTTTGGGCATCTGGTTCTTTTTAAAAAGGCTTAATTTTTTTTTTTTTCCATTTGGAAAAACTGAAGCAGAAAATTTTTAAGCTGAATAACATTATAAAAGGAGGCCATAGAAGGAATTAATAATGAAACCCTCCTTTGGGCCCAGCTCGGGTCACTTCTCTGAAACCTCCTTATCTACTTTTTTATCCCATGATGATTTCTCCTTTTTACCTTTTGTGGAACTCCTCAGCACCTTTTGATATTCTTGCACTGTTTTGTATCATTATTTTACTATTTTATTGTTTACTTCTTAATTATTGTCTTACCAGCTGAATGAACTATGAACTCCATAAGGATGGAGACTATGTTTACCACTTCTTTGTATATTGCAAAGTTCAGAATATAATGCTATGCCTATAGTAGGTACCTTAATAAGTATTTATTATATGAGCAGATGGACAAATACATGTAATGTAATTTCGGAAATCTTTCTTGTAATTGGTCTTGAGCTTACATTGTTTGCTCAACAACATTGGCCTCAATAATATATTAATTCCTCTTCCAAACAGAAATGAGATGATATTATCCTGTTTATTTTGTTTTAATAACCTTATTTACCCAAATAAGGGATACCATTGTTTTCTTTGTTGGGTTGGGGTTTTTTGTTGTTGTTGTTGTTGTTGTTTTGCAAGGTGATTGGGGATAAGTGCCTTACCAGAGTCACACAGCTAATAAGTGTGTAAGGCTGGATGGAAACTCAGATCCTTCAGCTCCAGGGCCGCTGCTTTATCCACTGCACTACCCAGCTGACCTCAGTACCATTGTATTCTTAAATCATTCCCATTTACCCATAAATAAACTTTAGTATCAGTAATTAGTGAGAAGGTTAAAATTGGAATTGATTCTAGAAATGAAATTTGAAAACATTAGGGTGTTGGAGGATGGGGTTCATGTAGGGCATAATGCAGTGAATCTCCTTTAACTTCCATAGAGGCTAGAACAGAAAGCTTGAATGTATAAAGCCCTTAAAAAGTATTAAGAACAAGAGGTGGCAGATTCAGGGGGACATCGGATCATACACCCTGACTATAAAGTCTTTTTTTTTTTTTAAATAGGAATTTTCCATATAACATGGAGCATAATGTAATATTTAGCCAAACTGCTTTTTAGCGGCTCTTAAATTATAAAGGTCTGAAGGTAAAGCTTTGTTGTCTTTCTCTCGGTGACAGTGACGTTTTGGTGTTTTGTTGGACTTTTGCAGCTCTTTCTTAAAAAGCCTGATCCCCACTTTGCTTCTGATTGGGATTTTCCTCTATGCTGTGAGGCGAGGCCCAATGGGAGTAGGACGGGGAGGACGAGGAGGAGGCCTCTTCAGCGTTGGTGAGACAACCGCCAAAATCCTGAAGAACAACATCGATGTGCGGTTTGCTGATGTGGCGGGCTGCGAAGAAGCCAAGCTGGAAATCATGGAGTTTGTGAATTTCCTCAAGAACCCCAAACAGTATCAGGACCTCGGAGCCAAGATCCCAAAGGTGCTGCGTCGGTGTGTCAGCTCCCATACCAGGGAACAGGGCCCTTCTCTGAAGTGGGGTTGAAGAGGCATTTGACAGCTCACTCTAAGGGGTGGTCTATCTGGTTTGATGTTTTATGCTAAATCAAGAATCTGACAGAAGTCCTTGTGGCCCAGAGTAAGAAATCCATCAGTCTCTGCGAATCTAGACTGCTTATGGTTTTGCTTATTCTGATACATTTTAAATCATTGTCCATATTGTAGGGCCTGTAGTTTTGCCATAACTTTATAGAGAGACATAGCAGTTCATATAAACAGGTGGGTAGCAAGCATTAATCCACACTGCTGCTTCCTGTGCAAAACCAGCCCTCACAAGAGTTTTTTTCCCCCCAAATCACCACCTCTCTCTGATTTTGAATGTAAGCTAGAACCTTGAAGACAGAGAATATGGGAAGTTCCCTGAAGTATGAAATAAGGAGGCCTTTTAAAGCAAAGTACTTCCTTCCACACCTTTCAGGGAAGATGGGATTCTGAGAAAAAAAGAAAGGCCTGCTTTGGAAGAAGTGAGATAGATGTTTTGTGGTCCCTGACATGAAAGTCAGTGTTCTTCCTCCACCTGGAGGAATCTCAGGGAGTTAGGAACCAAATGGAGTTCAGGAGATGGAAGTCAGAGCACACATACCTCCAGTTCCTCTACCTTCAGACCATCTCAGTAGGGCTGCTCTGCTTTCTAGGAAGTGTAGTTTCCAGAACACCAGATTAAGCCATATTCAAATTTAAACACATCAGTAAATTTCAAAAGTTAATTATAAAATTTATCTCTATTGTTGGCTCAACCAAGAACATAGACTGTTGATTATGTTGAGAGTATTATTGTATTCATTTGATTCCTCTTTTAGATCTATGGGCCTATTTTAACTCTTTTAAAGTATGGAAGTTATAGGAAACAGTATAGATAGAATTTGCCATTGTCTGTTATCTTCCTTAATTTCACCTGGAATACTTTTATTCTGTCCTCT
The DNA here is from genome assembly GCF_902635505.1 of Sarcophilus harrisii. Lineage (NCBI taxonomy): Eukaryota > Metazoa > Chordata > Mammalia > Dasyuromorphia > Dasyuridae > Sarcophilus > Sarcophilus harrisii. The sequence goes on along the minus strand of NC_045427.1, from coordinate 44,943,512 downwards.
TGAATGTGACCCTCTTATGAATTACAGCTGCTTAGCCCCAAATTATGTACTTATGTGTTGTATATCCACAGATATATTTGGCATATGACAGTACCTTGTTAGATTAGTTTACATGGGGTTGTGGGGCTGTGTGTGTGTGTGTAGATATGAAATCGACTTATATAGAAATTTATGATATTGACCCATTTGGTCTAAATAAATATAGAGAGTGATTACCAATCCTTAGGAATTAGAATAGCTTGTCATTGTTTGATTTGTGAGGCATTCTCCACTGACATCCCCATTCTATACCTTCCTGTGACCCCAACCCACCACTATTAATAGGTCTTGTTTAAATTAGGCAGGTTGGGGGTTTGTTTTTGGTTTTTTGGTGGGAATGGATTTCAGTAACACGTAAGATAGTTGGAGACTATCTTAGGTATTAAAAAAAATAGAGTTGGAAATCATTGGTATAAACAATAAAATAGGAATAATAAGATCCATTTTTTACCTTTGTTCATTGTCAGCAATAATAATAGTAATAATAACAATTATTAGCATTTATATAGCACTTTAAGGATTACAAAACTCTTTATATTTATTTTTTTTTATCCTCAAAACCACCCTGGGAGATAGATGTTGTTATTCTCATTTTATATATGAGGAAACAAGCTGAGAGAGGTCAGGCGATTTGATTAGAGTTATATAGCTAATGATTTGAACTCGGGTCTTCCTGAGTCAATACTTGTTCTTCCTGGCTTTAGTTAAAGCTTCAGAGTGAATGTGGTAATCTCTTTTTTAAGGATTCATGACTTATAAGCTTTGAGTTATGTCAATGCTCTGTAACATTTGATGTGATTCCTACTGGCCAGTCTTCCTCTCTGAGATGTCTCTAGAACTCAATCCCCCCTTCTATTTCAGGGGGCTATGCTCACTGGTCCTCCTGGTACTGGGAAAACCCTCCTTGCCAAAGCGACTGCAGGGGAAGCCAGTGTTCCCTTTATCACTGTGAATGGCTCCGAGTTCCTGGAGATGTTCGTGGGAGTTGGGCCTGCAAGGGTAAGTCTCTTTGATAGTGCTGTCATCTGCACAGACTCCTTACCTGTATCCTCTCTATTTGAGGGCTGCCTATCCATAAGAGTCCTAAGATTGAATGAAATTCTGCCTCTAGTCTTGGAGAAATCATTAACCTGACTGACATTTCTCCTTGTTAGCACCTAAGGCTGACAAACTTCCTGCTCACTTGAATTTCAGAAAGGTCAGGGGGCAAAAGGTCCTGGAGTCCTTGCAGGCTTAAAATTTATAAGGAATCCCCTTCAAATCAAAGACAAAATTGATTCTCTTTATTTTAGGTTAGGGACATGTTTGCAATGGCTCGAAAAAATGCTCCCTGTATCCTATTCATTGATGAGATTGATGCAATTGGAAGAAAACGAGGTCGTAGCAATTTTGGAGGGCAAAGTGAACAGGAAAACACTTTGAATCAGCTGCTTGTTGAAATGGATGGTGAGTTATTATGTACTTCACTGTAATATTGGTCTTTCTACACTAATCTTGGTCTTTGCTATCTGGGTTTCATATTGTTGGCACATGTTAAGGCTGAGGAGATCCGTAAGGTATACGTGGCCCAACTCCAGCACCTTATTTTTCACTTCAAGACTTTCCTAGAAAAGTCTTCCCTATTTTAAAATTTTATTTTTCAAAATATATGCAAAGGTTTTCAACATTCACCCCTGCAAAACCTTGTGTTCTAAATTTTTTTCCCTCTCCTCCTCCCCCTTCCTTTAGACAGCAAGTAATCTAATATAGGTTAAACTTGGTGTGATTCTTCTAAACATATTTCCAACTTTATCATGCTGTGATGACTTATTTTCTAAGGACTGAGACTTTTAAATCAAGGGTCATTCAATATCCCTACATTGTCCATCTAAGCTTGAATGCAGGAAACATTCTTAGCATTTGCAGAATTAGGGGAATTGGAATGGGGGTAGGAGGGAAACACTTTTAAAGGTTCTCTCAGTAGAAACAGCCCAAGAATGCTTTATCTATGTAAATGAAAAGGCAGAGCAAGAAGGCATTGAGGTGACTTAGTGGATAAAGCACACCCTAATTCAAATCCTTAAGAGTTGTATGCCCCAAGCAAGTAACTTTCTCTGAGTATCATTTTGCTGTCTATAAAGTAAAGGGTTGCATTTAATGGCCTCTAGGATCCTTTCCAGCTCTATCTGCCATCTCTAACAAAGGAGCAAGGGACAGAGGGGACTCATGCACAAACTTGCTCTTCCTTTCTCTTCACCTAATCTAGAGGGCTTGGCACACTTAGAGAGACTCAGGCTGGGAATCTGGATAAATTGGTGCAAACTGAGATTGACAGCTTTGAAAACTAGGCCTGGGAACTCACTCACTGAGCTGCGTTTCAGCCATGACCAGGGTCCTGGGCAAAACTGCTAAGATAGCAGAACCTGGCCTTTTTGAATTTTTGTTTGTCCATGAGTGGAGTTAAGTTTTTGCCCTGTCACGGTGCTAGGAGAATAAGGGGATGTATAAGATCTGGGATTGAACAGGATTGGGCACAGAAGTAAGAATTGCTCCTCAGCAGAGGTATACAGATTAGGATGAAAGTTTCTGAAAGGAACCTGGGAAGTCTGATAAGAGCTCCCCATCGTGGATGAACTCTTCTATATGTTCTGCACTTCCTCTTTTCTGACAAAGCAAAGTTCAGACCAGACCCCAAGCTTAAAATTGACATTTCTTTTTTTTTGCCTTTAGGATTTAACTCCAGCACCAATGTTGTGGTACTTGCAGGCACCAACCGCCCAGACATCCTTGACCCAGCACTAATGAGACCAGGGCGCTTTGACCGTCAGATTTACATCGGTAATGATAATATTATGCCTGCCCAAAACAAATGTGCTTTTAGTCTTCACCTTCCTATCCTAGGTTTGGTTGGAATCATTAGTTTGTAGTAAAGGATCTGCTTTTAGAAGATGCAGATGCTGTCAGTTTAGGAATTTAAAGTAGAAAAATAAGCATGGTGAATCTGGGGGCCTCTATCCTCTGCTAGGTCTCCTTTTCATCAGTATTGCCTTCTGTTTGTTTTCCACCTAAATATCCTTGGTGAAATTTTAATTGCATGTTGATTCTCCTATATTTGTTATTTTTTCCCCTTCCACAATTAAATGGCATGTGTTTTAAAAAAAAAAAAATCCTACAAATTTATTTCATGCATCCCTAAGGCAAATAAATGATTAAATGATTTTTTGTTATAGCCACTAATATGAATTAGAAGAGAGAAACAGAATTATGTTAGATCCACCTACCTAAAATAGGAATTGTGTTTTTGGATGAAGTTGTTGTTCATCATTACCAGTGGCATGCTAGTAGATGTTTAACAATTGGCTTGCTAGAAAAAAAAGAAAGTACACATGTATAATCATGCCTAAGTTTATTATACATTTTCTCATATAAAGTGAAAAGTTCACAGATCATAATAAAATGTATAGTACACTTTAGTGTAAATGCCGTAAAGTCAAGAGATTCTTGACAAAAATTTTCCTTGATTTTTTTTACCAAAATTCTTTGTGTCCATGACTAGCCTATGGTTACAATTCAACCATGAGTCATCAGATGGAGTTGTCTCTCAATCTGCTCTTTTTCTAATAAACATGCCATCACTTAAGTCTGTCAAAGGGTCTATTATTTGACCATTTCTTATCCTTGTACAATTCACTTTCTTTGAACTACCAAAAGCAATATTGCTATCCTTTTTTAGCCTTTTATATAGCTGAGTGATTGGAACATTGTTTGATTCTACATTATCTACAAAATCCTGAAAATAGCCCAATCAATTTCATGTTTTAAAATTTCACTTAAATGATACAATTTTTTTCACCAGCTATTCATGATGAAGTTAGTTCTTCATAAAGCCAAGTAGACGGTTCATAAAGCCAAGTAGACGGTTCTAATAAATTAATATATGCTTTCATAATCATTTCTAAATGATATGTCAATACATTGAATTATATTTTTCTAGTCTGTTTGAGAAAAGCATTAAATTTAATATTTTGTTAAATGAAATTTCTTTTAACTTATCCTGATTCATCAAATTTTCAACTTGAGTATTTGCATAGCCCTATGTATAGAGCCTTTGACTTAGAGTCAGCAATAATCGAGTTCAAATTCAACCTTAGATATGGCTAGTTTTGTGGACTCTGGGTAAATCATTTAACCTCTGGTTTGCTTCAACTTCCTCTATAAAAGGATGGCTATCATATGTGCTATACTAGCACCTGCCTCTAAAGGTTGTAAGAATCAAATAAGATAATATTTGTAAAGTGCTTAGCACAGTGACTGGAAGATGATGGCAGGCACTTATTAAATGCTTCTTCCTTCCTTCTTCAACTTGAGATTCAGATTTCTAGTACCAGTCTTTAAATTTTCCAAACTTCTTATGTTGGGTTTGATCAACTTTGCCCTTTTTGAATTTTAGTTAATTTTGACTGTAATGTAGTTAATACAAGTTCTTTAAGAACGTCAAATCATTACTGTAAGATTTTACAAAAAATTGATGTTAGCTGGGAAGAAGAATAAGAAAAATGAAAACATAATGCAGAAAATGATCAATATACAAAACAGTCGCAGCTTGTCAACTACATACCAGCTATCTCAGTCCGAGGACTTAATCAGTTTTAATCATTTCAGTTTCAGATTCTTTAACTACATTTACAACTCAGTTTGATTTTTATTTAAATGGGGAGAAAAAGAATAAATTTTATTCAAAAGTTTTTAAATGATCATTCTGTTTTATTTCAGTTATCAAGTCATAAAATTGCAACTGATAATCAAACAGCTCGCTAGTGCTGATTTTAGGAAAATTTTCTATTAACTTCATGGCTGCTCCAGACTTTCTTCTCAGCACTGTATTAACACCATCAGAACAAAATGCAATTAAAGCTTGCTTTCAAATGATTCATTATTAAAGCTACAATCGTTTAAAGCTATCAATAATGTATTGAAAGTACCCTCTGCTGTACTTGACACCAGCTCTTTTCAAGCAACAAATAACATTACAGGTGCAGAGCTGATTAAATTGCACTGGCTCTGTTTAACAACTGATTCTAAAATTCCTGAAAATTTAATAATCAGCTGCCAATACAATCTGGCTTTAGCATATCACTGTTTATAACAAATCAATAAACTGCCAGGGATAAAAATAGTTACTGGGGACTAGCTCTGTAAATGTCACTGTGAAGTCCCATCTCCCTCCCTACCAGCTAAGCTGCCCTTTATTCACAAGGAGATTTTTTGGGGGAAAGATTCATCAAAGCTAATTAGCAAAAAAAACCAAAAAAAAAACAAACCCCTGTGCTCTATGTAACCTACCCAACCTCTGGCTCAGGGGCTGCCAAGGAGCAGGGGAAGGTCTTTGGGCCCAAGTTCCTTCTTTATAATTTTGTATCCTTTGGTTTCTCCTGTTTTGTGTCTGTTCTTCCCACTTCCATTTTTGTGGTTCTCGTTTAGATTATTTTCCTAGCCCTGCTGGCTTGACTTCTCCTTAGTTCATATAAGTCTTTTAGGGTTCATCATTGATTTCAGAACAAAGTTACAATTTGTGTACCATTTAGTCACATTATCTATGTAAATCCCAATGGGGTATCCCATCCTACAATCCTGCTTATGGGATATTAGTGTTCCTGTTTCTTCACCACATACTGGTCCCATCTTTTTTCATCTTTGCCAGTTTGTTAAGTATGAGATAGAACTTAAAAATTGTTTTGATTTGCCGTGCTCTTATTAGTGTTTGGGGGCATTCTTTTCATGTGGCTGTTAATAGTTTGCCGTTCTTTTGAAAATTGTTCATATCCTTTGACCTATTGGAGAATGGCTTTTGGTCTTATGTGCATCTGATCATTTCATTTTACTTAATCTTAATAATAATTTCATTGTCTTAGAAGGCATATACAAAGGAATGGTTATTCTGCATTTAATTCTTTTTTTACAACTCAATTTTATTTTCTACTCCAAATTCTTTCCTACCCACCTCTCCCCATTGAAAAATGCATGAAAAACATGTATAGAGAAGCAGAACAATTCTGCACCATAGCTATGTCCAAATTCTGCACTTAATTATAATTCTTACCATAAAGGGAAAGGTCTGGTTGATGAAGTGGAAGCAACAGAAACCTTGAGGAAAAGAGGTTATATGAGCTCATAGAATTTAGTATAGTTAAACAAGGGCCTGTTAGATAGAATTAGACTTTTATTTTGAATTTTCAGAAAGGATATTATTTTTAAATTGCAAGAAATAATAGATATGACTCATGGCCAGACTCTCAAAAGGAAACTGGCCATATTTGAAATTTTTAGAAAATGAAGTAGAACTTAACAGGTAGGGGATATAAAGGGAGTAGATTATAGATTTCAGCAAAACAAAAAGTAATTTTCTAGCCAAGCTTTCCATAGATAGCATGGACTGTCTTGTGATACTTAATTTGTTCCTGCTTGGGGAAAGGATTAACCTTCAACTCTGGGGTTTCTTGGGGCACACTGCTGCTTCCGTGTTTCAGCTCCAAAAATTGAGAGTTAATTTTATATACATGTGGTTAATATCTTGCTTTTGTACCCTGAGGACAGTGGAGGCCTTTTCATTTGAATGACATCTGAAACTCCTAGAATGTGTTATCTCCTCCTTTTAGAAGCTGAGTATTCTGAGAGCAGGAACTGCTTTTCTCTTTCTATCCTGAGTGCTTTGCACTTTGTAATCATTCTTTTTCCATTAATTCATTCATATTCCTGATTCACTATATCACCAGGCTTCCATTATAATGTTTATAGTCTCCTCATTTCACTATACCTGAAACTTCCTACGGCAAGGAAAACCAACACAGCCCTGACCTTTGTGAAATGTGTTCCATTTAATTGCATCTCTTGCTTGTTTTGCAGGACCCCCTGATATAAAAGGCAGATCTTCCATTTTTAAAGTCCACCTTCGTCCACTGAAATTGGATGAAAATATTGGCAGAACTGCCCTGGCTAGGAAACTAGCAGCTCTGACTCCAGGATTTACTGGTGAGTATCAGAGAATAGCTGGTATTAGAATGGGAAAGGGCTTTTTTTAATGGTGTGCTTTTTGTATTTAGAAGACAGGGAGGAGATGAGTCATATCAACATTGTCAATAACTGTATACCTTGATCTTAAGAATTTTTATCAGTTGAGAAATTTAAAAAACTCCACTTAGTAAAACTAAAAGACTCTTACTTAGTAGTTTTTAAAGTGAATTGTTTTTAATTATTTTTATTACAGAGAATCAAACTCATATCATGTCTTGGGTATGAAATTCTAAAGAGAAAAAATTATATACTCGTTTTGCAAGGTTTGACTTTGGGTACAAACTCTCCTCTGCATTTTCTCTCCTTCTTAAAAATTAGCACCCAGAGGATAGAGACAGACAGAAAAAAAGAGAGAGAGATTACTTGCTAAGCATGAAAGCAGCCCCTCTTTTAGAGAATCTAAATCTCCAAGAATCTCTGTCTTTCTGCCCTGTCACTTCTTCTATTCAGATGTCCCATAATGGCTTCCATAGTCTTCTCTCTCCCCCCCCCCCCCCCCCCCCAAACCACCAATGTAGAGAATCTTTTTCCTCTCCTCTGCTCCCATCCCCAGTGTACCACAGCTGCCCTCTCACCACCCACTCTTTCTTCAGAAATTCACCCTCTTTTTCTGTTAGGGAGGGGCCTGGAACCATTAGGATAGATAGCCTTTTTCTTGGGGAGGAGGAGATAGTTGCTATTTGGGGACCTGATCTTGGTTGTTAGGTAAATTCACATGTAGGAATTTATATTTGTCTGCTGCACAGAGATGAGCGCAGAGCTCTTGCTAAACGACTTGGCATCAGTTACCCACAAGAGTTGGTCTGATGAATCTGATCCAGTTTGTGCCAAGAATATACTTTCTCGCCTTCCTTCTCCTCCCTCTTCCAGACTTTGGATGCCCACTTATATACCAAAATTAAGACATTGCAATAAGTTACCAAGATATTTTATTTTCTTTGATTGATGTTAGAAACAGCAGGAACTGTGGGTGATTCAGCATTGCTCCCAGTTCCAGCTTCAAAGTTGCCATTTCTACTGCTCTGGTCAAAGGTTTTCATAGTGATTCTTTACCATCCTCTGAAGAGTCCAGAACTGTTCTTCCCTGTGACAGGAAATCCAGCCGACCAAGCTATCCAGCTGATTTCATTCCGTTTCATTCAGTCCTACTGTTGTGTTAGAAAAAAGAGAGGTGGGCATATTGTGTATGTCTGTTGGGGTCCATAGGACAGATATAAAATGAAACTATGTTAGGGGTCCATAGGACAGATATAAAATGAAACCATGTTAATGAGTGTAAATCTTTGAGCAAATTGTGTCACTCTCCTCTAACTACAGAAAATAGCCCCACTTCAAGAGCTATTATAGTCATCAGGAAACTGGAAGCTTTCATCAGTCTTTTCTACTTCAAGTTCTTTTCCATTTCATAAAATTCTGAATGTGTTATCACCTTATTTTGTTGGAAGTCTGAGGGAAAACCTGAGTTCAATATTCTCAGTGCCATGAAACTTGTGGGAGCCTGGAAAATGAGACTCTCTTGCCCCAGTCGTCACTTGCTTTTTGCTTTTGAGTGTCCCAAAGAAAAGTCTTTAGAACTTGGCAAAAAATAATGATTTTTGAAACTGTTCCCATTTCTTTTCAAGTCCTTTGCTGCTGAGTTAGGCCTGGTATCTGGGGAGGCAGTTCATGCACACTGCTGGAGACTATTTTCTGTAACCAAATTGGTCTTTGGTTGCCAAGAGCTCCTGGTTGCCATCACTTGTGCCCCGGGGAGCTGGCCTCAAGAGCCAAGTTGGCCCATCTGAGGGTCTGCTTTCCCTGGCCTAGGTGCTGATATTTCTAACGTCTGTAATGAAGCTGCCCTGATTGCTGCTCGTCATCTGAATGCTTTTGTTGAAGAAAAGCACTTTGAGCAGGCCATTGAGAGAGTCATTGGAGGTGAGTGGGGGGGGGGGGGGGAATCTGCTCGCTTTTCAGGGATGGTGGGAACATGGGGTCCTTAACTACGTTGTGTTCCCAAGCAGGATGTTAAGAATATGCTTGTAGTCTTTGTTTCTACTTCCAAGAAGAATTTAGGGAAGGTAGGGTTTGGACCCTGATTTTCTTCTAAGAAACCAGAGTGGAAAGGGCAGAACTGAGGATGAAACTGATTTCCTAGGAAGAGTTTAAAAGGAAGCTACAGGCAGTTCCTCTCTGGAGCTTCTTGCACATGAGGCTTTGTTACTTAAAGACTTAATATTAGTGCTCATCTCTAGTTAAGATAAGCTACCTGCTTTTCTGCTTCTGGCCACAACAGAGATGGAAAATAGACATATTTGTAGTTCAGTGACTCTTATGGAACAAATCTCTGCAGTCTTTGCAGCTCCAAAGTGCTCAGTCACAGCTTCTCTGGGATATAGGAGGCAGTGGACTCTGGGGAATCTCAGCCAAGGCCATGCATAATCAAGGGTTGGAGCATACAGATTAGACTGCAGAACTATAATCAAAAATAGGAGAAATTTCTCCTGGGAAGCAAAAGCAAAGGGACAGCAAACTATGCTCTGTGTCTGACAGAAAGGGGGGGTGAAGGGAGCAAAGAGGAGCTCTCTGTAACAGGCATGAGAGCTAGATTTTCAAATTTCTTAATTGTGTATTTTGGTAGTTCTGATAAATTAATCTATCGCTAGCTATGCTAGTCTCCAATGTAATCATCAGTTATAAGATATAGACCACCACATTTTTTACCCTTTGCTTTCTCTCTGATCTATCTACCTTTCTATTTGTTGTTTGCAAGCTGCGTTATAAGGAACTTCTTTAAAATCTCCTCTTTTCCTACTTAGTCACTCCAATGTTAACTATGTTCCCAGCAATAAATTACAGGGTTGCTCTGAGGCCTCTTTATAGCAAGTCCCAGTTAGTCCAGAATCACAAAAAGTAGGGCGCCATATATGGACAATGATAATCTCTACTTTGAAAGGATTAGAAAATGGCAAGTTTGGAAAATGTGAAATGGGAAATCTTGGGTGGGACAAAGAGATGCTGTGATCTCAACTTTCTTTTCAAAATTAGGCTTTTATAAAAGAAGAAGGTATTTCTTGCTTTTTCCCTCTTGTTTAAAATAGAATTAGGAAGGAAATGAGGATTTGTCTAATTTGGATCTTAAGGCATATCAAAGAGAATAAACAGAGTAGAAGTATTAAGTCTGTCAAAGACATCAGGAGAGTTTTCTATGCCCATTCCTGACATGCTGCATTTGGAATAAGAGAGGTAACATGAGGCCCTAGATCAGCCGAGAAGTCTGAGTACAGCTTGGGCCTTGATGCATTTCTTTTCCCCGCTCTACTCTTCCCAGGCCTTGAGAAGAAGACTCAGGTTCTCCAGCCCAATGAGAAGGCAACTGTAGCCTATCATGAAGCTGGCCATGCGGTGGTGGGTTGGTTCTTGGAGCACGCCGATCCCTTACTGAAGGTCAGTGTGCCATTAACTCAGCCTAGGGTGAGCTTGAAAGTTTTCAAAGCACTATACATACATTATCCCACTTGATCTTCACAACGACCCTATAAGGTTAGTGAGGATGTTGACGCTCTGAGAGTTTAAGTGATTGATTGACCAGCATTATAATGTAAATAGTTAGTCTCTGGGGTGGGATTGGACTCCAGTCCAGTGCCTTAAATAATGGAAAGACATGTTATCTCAGTGGTCCTTAATTCCATAGAATTTACTGGACCATCTGGTGGGAGAGTTGTTATGTTGAGCCCAGAAGGATACCTAGCATAGGGAAACTCCAAAAATATCTAAAATTATTGGCCCAAAACCTGATGCCTTCTTCATTTATCTGCTCTGCGTAAGACACCATTGTGAAAGGCATGGTCCTTAATTCCTGGCAGATTTGGCTCCCCATAGCAGGTTGTTAAATTAGTGATGTTTCATTCCCACGTCATGGAGAACACTCTCCCTGGATATGGAGAAGATTAATCTGCTTCCTTACATTTTTCTAAGTGCTTTGACATCTGTTTTATCATTTGACTATGCTGGTCAAGCTGAAGTACTTAGCATGGTCATTGGCCACATAATCGACTGCTTTGGATGTGGTGTGCCTTATAGGTATCCATCATCCCCCGAGGAAAGGGGCTGGGCTACGCGCAGTACCTGCCCAAGGAGCAGTACCTCTACACCCGGGAGCAGCTCTTTGATCGCATGTGCATGATGTTAGGGGGGCGGGTGGCCGAGCAGCTGTTCTTTGGCCGCATCACGACGGGGGCTCAGGACGACCTGAAGAAAGTCACACAGAGTGCGTATGCCCAGGTAAGAAGCCCCTTGGGCCCCTTCAGTGGGTCTTCAGGGGGATCTCAGTGGCTTACCCCTCCCTTCTCTGCTGCTCCCCTTTAGATTGTCCAGTTTGGGATGAGTGATAAATTAGGCCAGATGTCATTTGATTTGCCCCGGCAAGGGGAAACCTTGGTGGAGAAGCCATACAGTGAAGCAACTGCGCAGCTCATCGATGAGGAAGTGCGTCATCTGATCAACTCTGCCTATTCCAGAACTTTGGAATTGCTGACCCAGTGTCGGGACCAGGTGGAAAAGGTAAATGAGAAACAACAGGAAAAGAGATTATTCAAGTGCCAGACCCAGAATGGTGATGTTGCCCTTCCTGTCATACTTTTATGCTGCCAGCTAGTTATGTTCCCACTAGAATTTCTGATGCAGCCTTGGAACACTTCTTGACATCAGGAAGTCCTAAAGTTGAATCTGGTCTCGGTCACTTCCTAGATGGTCATGCTAGGCAAGTCACTGCAGAGGGCCCGGGAGTTATCTTTGGCAGCATGACCTCCCACATGGGATTTTAGAATAGCGACCCTACCCGGGCCGCCATCTTTGGGGGAGAGAGTGAGAATCCTGGTGGTTCTGTTGTGCACTTAACCTTACCAGATGGGTTTCTGATTTTTGTAGGTGGGAAAGCGTCTCCTGGAGAAGGAAGTACTTGAGAAGGCGGACATGATTGAATTGCTGGGCCCCCGGCCTTTTGCAGAGAAATCTAGTTATGAAGAGTTTGTGGAAGGCACAGGAAGCTTGGAGGAGGATACTTCCCTTCCAGAGGGCCTGAAGGACTGGAACCGAGAACGGACAGAAGAAAGCGCCGAAAAACAAGTCCAGGAAAGTACTGTCTAAACCAGTTGAGGCCTCTAAGCATTTGTCTCTTATGCTTTGGGGGAGGTCCCTACTCTCCTTGCTCTACTTCTGGGGCTGTAGCCTCCAGCACTTCTGCCTATCAAGCAGGAAAGTTTTGGAAAGCAGCTGCCAGAATCACTGGAAAGTAAATTAAAGCACATTATAAATACCAATGGGTGTTTGAGAAAAGGGCTCTTTGGAACAAACCAGGATTCCTCATTCCTGAAACTTGCAGGGAGTCAGTGAACTGGTATCCAGCCAGGGAGGTAGCTGAAGAAAATAACCGGCATTTGAGTGTTGTGCAGGTCCTAGTTCTCATCTGTATGTGAGCATGGGTCTAAATGGGTGAGGCTCGAGGCACAGGGGAGGAATGGGCTTTATTTTTAATAAGTTGCAGCTCCCATTTGGAAAACAGGCCTTCCATCTATTCTCCTCTAGGAATAGGAGAGGCTTCAGAATAGCGCTAGGGAGCTAGAAGGGGGAAAAGAACATTTGTTCTTCCTCATCCCCTCCTCATAAATAAGCAAAATAAACATTTGGGAAAGAGGATTTTTTTTTTACTTCCTTGGCAATTAACTTCCTTCACTTGTTCCTCATGAAGACTTTTAAATCTGGGCTAAAGTTTCAGTGTCCAAGACAGAGAGGAAATTATTGGACCCCAATAACCCCAAGGAACCCAAGTAGTAGGAAGAAATGTTTAAATTAAGGACAGTTTAAAGCTGTTTGACAGAGGAAATTACTAGATTTTGCAAAAGCCTCTTTTTTTTTTTTTTTTTTTTTTTTTTAAGCTAAATCTATCTAAACCAGAGATCATCAATTGTGAGGAGCAATAGCGTGTTGAGGGTAGAGGGCGATGAACTCAGTCACTATTTATCTTAGATTGTCAGAGCTCCCTGACACTACATCATTTTGCCATGGCTGTTGCTCTGAAGATGAAGAGTACAGTTCTTGTTTTTAAAGAACTATTTTGACTTTCTCCAAGAAGTCAGGGCAGATTTTAGTATTCGAGGCCTTCATTCCAGAGTACTATTTACTGAATTCTGGCACATCTTTTGAGTCTCACACTAAACTTTGCATAGCATATTGTACTAGCAGCAAGGGCTTGCTCAGTTTGGGGCCTGGAGGCTCAACCAACCAGACTCCTGCCCGGGTGTCTTTCCCACAAGGTCTTATGTTCTGTTACTCACACTCACCATCATGGAAGCCAGGTTAGGATTCCCTGAGGAAGTGGAACTGAATGGAACCTCTTCCTGCCAAGACTGACTTGCCAGATTTCTTATCCTCACCTCCTTGTATTCCTGCTACTGTCTTTGTTTCTTTTGAGAGAATAGGTGACATCAAGCACTGCAGTTAATTAATTCTTTCTCATTCTGAGTCGGTCCTTGATCTGCTTCTTTCCTGATGTCTTAAATTGAAAGAGGCACACATTCTTTTACTTCATTCCTTTTCTGTGAAAAGCAAAGTGTTTGGTTTGGGAAATCATTGCAGAGTTTAGATATTTGAAGTATTTTGTCTTCAGAAACAATTATACCATAAATGGTGACCAGGCATTTGGGAACTAGGAAAATGCTTTTCTTTTGACTCAAGATTTGCTCCCTTAGTTCCTTTTTCCAAATCTCTTGCCACAGGATTAAAAGTTTAAAAAAAAAAATTAAAGCCTTTGAAGAATTTTCCTAACACAGAGACCCTAGTACCGTACCTGAAAAATTGTAAAAATTTGAGACAGTCAGTCTTGAGAGACTGATCCAGTTTTTAACCCCTTGCTTTCTCAGAAGTTGGTGAATGTCCAAGCCATCCGGAAGAAATGATGGTCTCTTTTCTAAAGATTGTTAGGGGAAGAGAAGCTGTTGCCTTTTCCTTAACATCCCATTCCTTTTTTTAATTCCCCTCAACACCTAAGAACTTCTGGAGTGAGCTTGTTTAGGGAACCCAGCTGGACTCAGCTTGCTATATGAGAAGCTGGGGGTCCATGGCAGGTCAGATTGGGAGTCTTGGGCCGCTTGGCTTCCATGCTAATGTTTTAGCAGCTTTTTCTGATCACAATTAGACTAGAGAAAACTTTGCCTGAGAAAAGCTTGGAGATGTTTGTTTTATATTTTTCCCAAAACATTTCTTTGAAAGGGAAGCAGCCTGACACAATGAAAAGAACATTGAAATTGACTTTTAAGGATGTGGGTTCTACTGCAGCATTGCCACGAAGTGCCTTTGTAACTCTATAAACTAGGCTCTTCTCCAGGGAACTCTAAGATGGAGAGGTCTCCAAAAGCCCTTACAGCTCTGAACTTGTGACCTGCTGCTCCAAACAATTGGACTTGTCGGGTCTGTGGGAGCTTCTAGCCCTTAGACCTCCATTTGCCAGATATCTAGGCAAATAGAGCCTCTCAATTTTGAATTTCCTACCTGGAATAGATATTTTCAATTTATTTGTTAAACAGCTTGGCTGAATTTGTAGAATGGTAGATTGAGTCCATTTGAAATTGGAGCTGACTTTCAGGAGTGTCTTCTCATGTTGGCCACTCTTATTTGGAGTATCATACTCTGTACCTTTACTCTTTATAATTTAAACTGTTTCCCTGTATAAGAAAGTAGGAGCAACTGATTTCACCATCAGGAGATGATCTGGCTCCTTTGTCTGTTGTTTCCTTTGGCTGTGAGGCAGCCAGCTCCAGGCACTGCTGTGTCTCGTGGCCCACCTCCTCTTCCCCTTCTCTTCGGTCCCCCTTATCTAAGTGCTCAGTGACTGCCTCACTATCAGGGCCATGGATACTTTATATCATGTGGTCAGTCAAGATCTGCATTTTAGGGAAGGTCAATTTATTTAGCTCTTTGAAAGGGAAACAGAAAAACCAAAATATAGCATTATGTCGCCCAAAATGTCTTAAAGCAGCGTCCTTCTTGACTGCTTCTTCCTGGGTATCAGCTAGCTAGCACATACCCTTTGTAGGGAGTGAAACTCTGTCTGAGATGAAATACCTAGAAAATGTAGCTCTTCCAAGTGAATAAAATAGAAGCCTTGCAAGGTTCATTGGGTAAGCTATATAACAAATGAAATGGGAAGGCTGAGCAACAGTAAAGGGGTGTTTGCCATAGCCTGATGCATGTTATGATTTAGGACACTAGGTCCTCTTAAGACAAATCCAAACCTACTTCTCAGAAACAGCATATACCCAGCTCTCATTGCACATATATTAGACAGTTTGGCATTTCAGTAGGAGTGAATTTTGGGTTGTGCTATTTAACAGAAATGCCTGCGCTAGATTGGGAAGGACTTGCAACAAGTAGGGTAGAATATGCTTCTTCCAGAAAGGTGGTCTTGCCCATCTCCACGTAAGCACCCTGGACAGAGGAAGCTGTGTGCCAGCTGTCGTGACTTTTAATAGATAAGTGACTTGTTTGGAAATAGAACTAATGATCCTTACAGTTCTCTACCTCATCGGAAGGGGGATATAGGAAAGTTCATGAACTAGCAGTGGCCTTAAGGAATATAGTTTTCTCGGAGCTACTTAGATGAATAATACTTGCAGCATTTTTCCACATAGAAACTTGCTATTTTAAAGCCAGAGCTCACCCCATGGGATTTGACTACAGGAAGCTGTCAGATGTTAGGGGAAGATTTTCTTAGGTCTCTGCCTGACATGCTGCTTCTCTCATGATTATCTCTCAGCTAAAGAGATCACGTGTGATTCTCTATCTTTTATTAAGTGTTTGCTCTGTCCCAGGCATCTTGAAGAGCTCCAGAGGTATTAAAAAAAAAAAAAAAATGGAGAAGGTGGGTCAGAAAACAATGGCTATTTGAACTTGGCTGGGATGTTAACGTTCCAGTGGTGAAGCAGCTTAAAGCCAGTCTTCTGGTGAAGGCTAGAGAACTCTCATGTTCTTTTTGATTCTTTCCTTTTAAATGTTTGAGTCTCATGTTGAAGTTTCTGAGCCTGATCCAGACCTTAATCCTGAACCCAGGGGTCAAGTCTGGCATAAAGTCTCCCTCTGAGACTCACAGTTCCATGTTCTGTTGGCTCTCTCCAAATAAAGGACTATTAATCATTGATTTTCTGTCCTTTCTCTCCCATTCTTTTAGGAGGAAGTCTCCTGTGGTTAGGGACAAGAGTAACTTTGGCATTTCTTTCTAAACTTCAGTGATTATAATACATCTTGGCTAAGAGAACAGCAGAATCATGCCAGATGAAATAAAATTTATGTGATTCTTTTTTATACACTAGTAGTAAGCTTCAGCAGCTATGCAATGACCCTAAATTCTTTCTCCGTGGGGTAGCTATAAGACTTGTAATAAGCTTGATTTCCTCTTTCCTGCCCATTGTGATAGGAAGCACAACACCTCATTCTCATTCCTGATTTTTATGTTGTTTTGGACATGTGTCCTTCCCATTGTAAATTATCAGCATATCTAGTGTCACTCAGGAGGTCCCATTTCTTGGATTCATTTCTCTTGTATTTGATAACAGATCATGGTCATCCTTTCCAGTGTTTGCCACCTTGTGTGACCTTGGGCAAAATCACTCATCTCAGTCCCTTCATCATTAAAAGGTAGGGGTTGGACTAAAAGGCCTTCCAGGACCCTCCCAGTTTTAGATCTCTGCGCCTGTGAGCTCATTCCTGCATCGGCCTCTCAGCTTCCTGGCATCCGCTGCTATTGTCAACATCAGCCACCAAATGCCAAGGTCCCAGTTCTTCATCATCTAGGCCACCTCTCTTTTCAAGGTCCTCATCTGGCTCATCAGACTCATATTATATATATTCAAGGTCATGGCCCTTTATTCAGGCGTTGCATGAAATAATGACAAACATTCCCAGTTTTGTTAGCCATTTTATCTAGCCATTCCTGGCCTTTTAGTAATTGCTTATCTTTACCTTTTTGTTTTATATCTTCCTCCCTTCTCCCCCCAAAACAAAACAAAACCCAAACCATTCTTTGCATCTAGAGTATTATTTTTCTTAAACAATTAGCTAACTCTAAAATTTTCACATTTCAATTTGGGGAACCCCCCTCATTTACTTTTTCATGTGTGGTTAGAGATGGAGGGAGAAAAATACTTATTCTAATCCCTGTACCCTATGAAATGATACTTTGTGTTGTAAACACTTCAAGCTATTAGCAATGGCATTCCACCAAATAAAAGGGGAAACTGGAAAGCAAACTACAAACAAGTTAATGAAAACACAATAAACGTGAAATAATCGTAAATGAATGTGTGTCTCTTTTGTTTCTTCAGAATTGTGAGCTGCTTGAGGGTAGACACCATGGCTCCTTAGCAAAATGTGGGTATGCACTAGTTTCATTAAAGAAAAAACCTGTTGAAAAAACATCTCCACCGTACAGGGTGTGAGATAATTTCTCCTCTCTAGTTTGGTCTGTGAGCTGATAATTTGGGTTACCTTGTCTGTAAGTCAATTAGAAGACTAATATCATAATCTTTTAATACCAGCTTTCATTGCTCCCTCAACCAGAACAGGAAACTGAACACTCTTGTACATGGGTATGTTTATTTAGGGATTTTAGACCAGAGCTTTGTATCCATTTTTTGTCTCACCCTTTCTCAGAATGTTCTATTAAAAACACGTCCACAGACCCATTTCCTCACACCTTTGTAGACAGATAAACCAGAATCCTCACTTTTAGCCATTTAGTGAGTAACAGTAAGTACCTGAAGAGTTCTGTGTGGGCCCATCTCCAGTACCAAAGCCAGAAGTCTAGTGTGAGCTGACTAACTCGGGCCTTATATTGAAATTTTATTTGAATTACATAAGAAACTGAAGCATAAGTAGGTTTTTGGCCTGTTAAGCAGATCTTTGTCTCGGCTCTCTTTTTTCAGGCCTGGCCTACATACACTGCTCTGGTCTTTGGCTAAAGGAAGCTGTTCTTGGGCCCTGAAACCTCTCCCTCATAGCCATCCAATAGAAAGAGAACCATTCTAGAAGGGCACTTCTCCTATCTCGTCCTTTTGTCTAAGTTTCTTAGTGGGGTTGCATGGGAATAAAATTTTTAAAAATTTTCTCTCAAAATCTCCATCACCAGCATCAGTCAAGGCTTGGAAATCGAGGTCATTCTTCCCTGGAACATGACCCAGATAAGCCTGTTTGAGCTCCGGTGGCATTTGGCAGTTTGGGGAACGCTGTGAAAGCCCGTGGGCATCCTAAAGGCATCGTTTCTCCTCCAGGGAAGCAGCACCCCCTCAATCAGTCCTGCTGCCTTCCCTCGGCTCCTGCGCTGTTACACATGCAATTCTGCTCCTCTCTGGTGTCCATTAAGAAGTGAGAAACAAAGAAGACACTTTAGAATTGAGGGGATGAGGTTTTAATAACACCTTTTTTCAAATGACACTATAGAAAGCTGCTACATGAACTAATGAACAATACAATTCATGAGAGGGACGGTCACAGAGGGGTGAATGATGTGTCGTGTCCTGCTCTAGCTGCCTTCTCCTGATACATGTTTAAAACCAAGCCAGGTGAGAGATTGGT
The DNA here is from genome assembly GCF_902635505.1 of Sarcophilus harrisii. Lineage (NCBI taxonomy): Eukaryota > Metazoa > Chordata > Mammalia > Dasyuromorphia > Dasyuridae > Sarcophilus > Sarcophilus harrisii. The sequence goes on along the minus strand of NC_045427.1, from coordinate 44,924,819 downwards.
TTTTATTGGGTTGGTCAAGTATCACATTGCTCAGTACCTTGACCAGTCACTGGCTTACTTGGCTGTACTGGCAGGTTGGGGAAAAAATGGTCCTTTTTTATAGGACTTTGGGGAAGTGAATTTCTCCATATTCTAACGGGGCTGCTTTTGGGGGAGGATAATTAACTTCAAAGATTACAGCAGGTGATGGCGTACTTGTTGAATGCAGTGGATAGTTTCCATTGTAACAGATTCTTAGTTTGTAGCTAGAGCTCACGATATGGGAAGAGCAGAACACCAGCGTGGGTATTCCGGCCAGCGAATGAAGCCTCTGGTGGCGGGCACACGCCAGTGTGAGGGAGAGGTGTCGGCACATCTGCCGACTGGCGACACACCAGCACTACTGAGCGTGTGGGAAGTTAACGGCCCCTGAAATCGGGCCCTCGCCGTCTCCCAGCACTGGCATATCCAGGAAGCATAAGGGCAGGAACCAGGACTGGTCTCACTTGTTCCCACAGCAGCTAGCAGAGCGCCCTGCACCTAACAGGTGTTCAGAGACTCAACTTTACTTGGTTCCACCTCTGTTGGAAGAACCTATTGTGTATCCGTACCAGGAGCTTAAAGGAAAATGGTGGAAGGGCCCCACGATATATGGTTCAAGTGAAAAAGTGAGTTGGATCCTGTTGTGAAACCATTTTTTGACACGGTATCAATCCTTGGTGCCAGTCTGTGACCCTGTTTCCATGATGTTCAATACAAGGAAATTTTAAATTGTGGGGGTCAACAAGAAGCCTCTTTAAATGGAAGAGATGTCAGCTCTTCAGCACTTCTAGGTTACTTTCCCCCTCTCCTACATCTCAGCTGGCGAGAAACTCATCTTGGAAATCCATGCTCTGGGCAGACCCAGAAGCCACAGCTGGAAAAAATGGTCCCTGCTTCCTTTGGGGACACCAAGCCAGACAGAACCCTACGGAGGCCCAGCAGCCTGGGGGCAGGTGAGAGTAGCAAAGCTGCTTTAGGGTAGCATGTGTTTATATGAGATTAACTAGAGATGAGGACAGGAAATTATGTCATGAGAATAACCCCTTAAGGAGGTGGTGGGGGTGGTGGGAAGGGGGAGCCTCTCATGAGCCTCTTTTCCTCCCCCCACCTTAATCATTTCAGGGAGGTGCCATGGTTCCGTAGGCAGTTTTGGCATTATTTGGTGTTCTGAGCAAGGTAGGAAATAGGCCAGAGTCCCCTCAGCCTTCAGGCGGCCGAGGGAAAGCCCGGCCCAGAGGTCACAAAGGGTCTGGGTGACAAAGCTGGTCCAGCACTCAGCTTCTCCAAGGAAGGACTTTGGGTTGTGGATGGTGGGAGGAGAAAATAGGAGCAGAAGTGTGGCAAGAGTCAGATGGGCGCGGACGTCTTCAGAAGCCAATTCCCAGCCCCTCTGCAGCCTCCAAAAGGTCAGCCCAGAGGCAGCTTCCCTTCGCTAAGAACGGAAACGCTCAGGTTTCTGAATTCAGAGCCGCTTTTGTGGAAAAAGGGGACCTCCAGGCCACCCACTTCGCCTGGAGATACACAAGCAAATTGAGTGTTACCAGTGTGAGCTGACTCCTCCTCTTCAGCCTTTTTCCCAGGACCATTTTAGAGCTGGACAGCACCAGTTCTGAAAAGGGGAACTTTCCAGAAGTGTTGATAAGCAGAGAGAATCTGGGTCCCTTAAATCGGTACACGGATGTCGGAGAAGTGGCCACCGTTAGTGTCACTCCCACACCTGATCCCTGTAACACTGGGGACCCTTCCAGAGTTTGCTGTGGCTTTGCTGAGGTGCCAGGCAGACCCCCGTCAAGAGCTAAGCTTCTGATCAGGTGAGAGGTTTAGTGTCCTGGCTTCTGAGCCATAGAGTCCCACAGAAAATGCGTGTTGGTCTTGATCCAATGCACAGAGAAGAAGATGGAAGGCCACTGGAAAGGAAACTGTGCTTATTCTAAAGGATGGCAGGAGAAGCCCAGGGCCTGGGCGGCGCTTTGTCTCTTAGCACTGGCTTAGAAGGCTTTTCCTTCCTCTCCTTTGACAGTCTCTCCAGAATGTTGGGTCCAAGACAAATTCGGCCCACACCTTCTCTAGCAACTACTCCGGCTCGGAAGCCCTGGCGGGCGGGAGCAAGGAGTGCTTAAAGTGCCGAAATTCCTGCCACTTCCCCCCAACCCACCTCCTCCGGCTGTGACCGTCACCCTGGCAGCCTGAGGGTACTGGGCTCATGGCAAGCTGGCTCCGCCTCTTGGAAAAGGGACTGAAGGAAGCAAAGCAGCTGGGGCAGAGATGAAGGAGGACTCGGTCATTAACTGACCCCGGCGCGTCGCCAAAGTCTGGCAGGTCAAGGTTGTTGTCTGTGTCACAAACCGGCCAGAATCTGTGATTAGTGCAACTCTGGGTCCCGTCCCGTCTCGTCCCTCGATGCGGCTCCCCGGGCGGGCTACGGGAGAAGCTAGTTTTCCTTGGGCCTCTCTATAGTGAGAAAAGTGTCCACGATCCCAGCCTGCAGCTCAGAGTCACTGAGGTGCTTTTTTTCTCTGTTTTGTTCAGCTTTGGTTCGGGTCCAGGAAGGGGAGCGCAGGTAGCCGGCTCGAGGGAGCGGGTGTGTGTGCAAACCTGGGAGAGAGAGGAGGGAACAGAGCAGGGGTGAGTGAGCTGCCCCAGCGGGAGGGCCCCCAGGCTGGGTGCTGGGTTTGGGAGGCGCTGCTGCCTGACCAGGCAAATCGGACAATGAGTGGGGAGGGGGGAGAGACAAAGAGGAGAGAGGAGAGGAGGGGGGGAGAGAGGAAGAGGGGGGAGAAAGGGAGAGAGACGGAGAAAGGGAGGAAGGAAGAGGGAGGAAGGAAAGAGGGAAGAGACAAAGACAGACAGTGTGTGTATATGTGTATGTGTCTGTGGGGGATACAGTATGTATGTGTGTGTTTCATGTCCTGGTCATGCTCAGGTTTGTGCAGCACAAGCTCCAAGGTGAGCTATCTCTCACCTCAGGTCCATGGAAACTGACTGATGCCGCCCTAGAGGGGAAACCAGTTGTCCTGGGCACTGACCTCCTAACCCTAGATCACAGCCAGAGAATCCCCCTGCCCCGGGCCTTGCGCCCCCCCCTCCCCTTTGCTGGAGGGGTGGGGACAGCGGCTAGTGGCCCGCTCCTTTGTCAGGGCCCCCATGACGGGGCTGGGAGCTGTGCTCACCGCCGTTCTAGAGCTGGGCCCGTCCCTGCAGCTCTTGTTTGTGACACTAGGGAGATAGCAGCTCATCATTCATTCCGGTCACAGTCAGCTCATTGAAGGGATGCATTTACATAGTTATTCAATTGGACCCACCCAGCGAGTGCAGCAGACTCTGCTAGGCCGTGGGGGGGTCGGGTGGGGGTGGGGAGCCGCACTATCCACCAGCCAGATTAATCAAAGCCCTTGTCAAATCCAAAGGCTTTTTTGCTACCTGCAGCCGGAGGAGCAGGAGAAGGGAGAGCCGGTGCATTGCCAGGCTCCTTCCTCCTCTCCGTGGTAACTGCTCCTGACAGCCCAGCCAGCTGGCTAAAAGCTTTTTCACACCTTGAGAGAATGTGTGTGTGTTACTGGGTGTGAAGCAAAGGAGATATTCAGGCAGCTTGCTGGTAGGGAAATGGGGGGAGTGGAAATACCCCCCCCCATCCCGATCCCCTCTCCGGACCCCAAGGAGTTAAGTCAAGGCTCTGTCCCCCGCAGCCCACCTCCAAGGAGGCGCCCCCGTTCCTGCAGGATGACTGGGTCATTGTCTCTGCCTCCAGCCCCAACCCACCGTGGAGCTTGGGATGCTCCCAAGCTCCACAAAAACCGCAGACGGGGGAGCACTTTATCCCTTTTTGAGCTCCCCGTCAGGCGTTATTGATTCACGCCAGGGCTGTTGCCCTTAACGAGGCCCCTGGTGGGCCCCAATCAGCAGAACCCAGCTCTAGCTGCCCCTTACAGGAAGATGGGAAGAGAAGGGGTAGGAGGGAGGGAGACTGCCCTGAGGGGCTGGCTCGGGGAGCTGCATTCTCTCGAGAAAAAAAAAGCCTCTCTTTTTGCTCTCCCTGTGGGATTCTCCACAGCTCCCTCCCCCCACCTGACAGCTTCAGAGGCCCCTGGAGACCACAGCACACAGAGCCAAGACCCTGCCTGCCTGATCCAAGAAGGCTGTCCTTACTGTAAGGGGCAATAAGAAGCTGGCCTTGCACATAAGGCCAAAACCTTGCCTGTTCAAGAATATCCCCCAGGAGCTCTAGGAACTGAAGAGTGAGTGTTTTTACTGCTCATGAAGCAAAAACGGTTTCTTTTCCTTGGCAAGTACCTTTTCTGAAGACCAGTAAATCTCAAGCTCTAATACTTGAAGTCTCAGGACCTGAAATTTAGCCCATCTAGTCCTATCACCTCATTTAACAAGTAGGGAAACCGAGGCCCAGAGAAATCAGTGTTTTACTGATGGTTCTATAGATACTAACAGTTCCAACTTTGGAAATCGGATTCTCAAGCTCCAGACCCAGTATTCCTTTCACTATATGATCCTTCCCTTGCATATCAATAAGCAAATCCTTAAGTTGAGGGAAAAGTCTAGTAATTATGGACCCATTGATTCATAAATGGTTAAAGGAGAAGCAGCAAAAATAGACCTTTGGGATCTCCGAACACTCAACAGTGCTTCCTCAAGAGCCTTTAATGTGGGGCAAGAGAACAAATCAAGTCACTGTGATCACCAAAGAACGAGTCCAACGAAGGGAGATGAGGAGGATGCTCCCCTTCCTCCCTTCTTCCCCTGCTTTCCAGGGTTGTTATGCTCCTAGAGGAAGCTAGATCTCCCCATTTCCTGAAATCCTATTCATCTTACCTGCTGGAGACTCATTTGCAGCATTCTCATCATCCGAGTCTGCAAAGACTTCAGCCAGTTCTTGGTCAGACATATCGGTCAGTTCCGTAAGGTCCAGGAGATCGAAATGGACCTCCAGAGAGGAGACACTGCTCAGAGGTTCTAGGAGAAAGAAAGAGAGAGGAACCAGAGATGGCAGAGCTCGGGGTCTCCTGCCCTGCCCTGGCTGAAAATCTGTCTCTGGGAACAGCAGGAAGTCCAGACTCAAGCTGACCAAGGACTGAGCAGGCGGAAAACTTGACAAGGAGCCCAGGCTGGGATCATGGGGAAACCCCATGGTCAGAGTCCAGACACCAGCCACCCTCCTCCTCCCTGATGACCAAGATTATTACTTCAAAGGGCTCCGATTCTGTCGGTGCCGGTCCTCCCACCTCGGACACGGAACACGTGTCCCCTTCCCCCTTATCATTTGAGGGAGCTGCTGGCACCAGAGAGTTCATTCTCCTGCAGCCAAGCTGGCGATAAGTCTTTCCAGATCTGGCCAGCTTGGTGTGGGATCACAGATGGTGAGTCTGTCACTAGGTCTGTCCTTGAAGTCTTTTCTAGCTTCAAGGCTGAAGGGCCTTGGGGAGCCTACGTGTTTCCAATATAGTCTGCAAGAGGATTTTAATGGAGGCGACTGGTGCTTTCTGGTAGCTCGGGCCTTGGCCGATGAGATGCCTCCTGGCTGAGTCTTTGTTTGGGGCTACCGAGTGTCCCCGGTTTACAGACAGGAGAAATCCCAGGGCCCCAGAAGAATCACTCATGCTGAGTCAGTCAGGGAGAACCAAACTTGAGTTTACTAATTCTTAACCCAATGCCAGATTTGCCACATCACCCACATCTTTTCAGCACCCTGTATAATGAGTGATCCCAGGAGTTATAATGCACTGGGCCCCAAGACTGAGTCCAGGAAAGACTTATGACAACTTGCTAGAGAAGCGAGGGCCGTTCCATACTCACGCCTTCTCTCCGTGACCTGCAGGAGCCCAGGAGCAGGGATGGGAATCCCTCCCTCCTCCTCTTCTCCCAGGGAAGTGCTGGAGCCTTCTCCTGTCCCATGGCCTGGCACTACCAGAGCCGTCTGGGATGACGGGATTTCTTTAGACAGTTCTGAAATCAAAGGCATCAAAATGAGAACCAAAGTGACGCTGAGCTCCCCACACCTGAATCCTTATATAGCCAGAGACCTGGATCTAAGGACCAGTGTCTGTCCTAAGTAGGGCTGGAGGTAACTATCATCATCAACATCCCCAACATCCCCATCATCATCATCACCCAACGTCCCCATCATCATCATCACCCAACGTCCCCATCATCATCAACATCCCCAACATCCCCATCATCAACCTCACCCAACATCCCCATCATCATCATCACCCAACATCCCCATCATCATCATCACCACAGTAATAGCTCCCATTTCTATATAACTCCTTGAAGGTTTGCAGAGCACTTTGCCTATGTTAGTTATTTCCTTTGATCCTCACAATTCCCTGTTGTTGTTGGCAATATCCAGGCCAGGAGCGGGCTGGGAAGGGTCTGAGGATAGCAACTCTTCTTGATTTCCCAAGTCCAGCCCTATGCTCAGAGCACCGACTAAGGGCCCAAGAGACCCAGAGGCTAAATTCCCAGGTACATGATCCAAGCCTAATTCAGACTCTCCTGGTAGTCACAAAGTCTTTGCAGAAATAGCTTTAATGGGGGAGTCGAATCTCCCTCCAGTTCTTTATATTTCCCCTCCCCCTTTTTTTTTCTCGAGATTCATAAAATTGGTTGCTTCTTTCCCAGTCTCCTCCCTTCATTTGAAAAATGGGGCCATCCCTGGGAGTCGGGCAGGGCACATAAGACACCACAAGGGGTTCGGGGAAGGGCCCAAAACTTATGGACCAGGGGAAGATGGACTAGCCAGGAAAGGCTTTGGGTGAGCCAAGAAGGGACTAGAGTTAAACACTCCGGCCATGTGATGTCTTCTCATCATGTTAAAGAGAAGTTGCCAGTCCCCGAGGGGCAGGAATCAGCTGGACGGGCCAGTGGCGAGAGCCAAACTTGGACCGGGGGCATCTGAATTAAAATCTTGGCCTAAAAATGCACTTTACCTCTCTACGCCTCAGTTTCAAAATGGAAATTAGAGGCGGCACAACATGTCACAATACAACACCTGCCAGAGGAGTTGGGAGGATCAAAGTGATAAAATCTCTAAATCGGCAAACCTGAAATATGTCAGCAATTATTACCGACTTTAGTTATGGGTGATTCTTAATATACCGTTAGACCAAGGACCTAGTGTCTGTCTTAGCCTCTGGCTCTTCCGTTCCTCCAGGCTCAGATCACTCCACAGGCACTTGGACCTCTGGCCTCTAGCTTGCCAGAGTTTGGGGAGAGAGAAGCTGCCCCCTCCGCCCGGCCCCCTGGAATCCATGCCCTTGGAGGCTCTTCCAGGCCCACTGCCCACCCCCACCAGACAGAGCCCTCTCACGCCCCTCCAGGGGGTCACCTCTATTTGCTGACTCCATCCCCAGAATCCGCCCCTCAAGATGGAGAAGAATGGACTCCCCAAGGCGCCCGGTTGCTGGCTGCTCCCTAAAGAAGGGCTCTGCAGGCTGGTTCTCAGAATTCATTTTCAAACCAAGGAGTCAGTCTCTGCCTCCAACACTGTGCCCCAGGCCACCCTCCTCCCCCTCACTCTTCCTCCAGTCTGCTTTCAGTTGCCTTGGCAATGTCTGTCAATCTGAAGCTTCAGGGCAAACAACCTAGTTGGGTCTGGAAGGAAAATTAATGGGTAAGAAATGAGATGTGGGGGTGAACAAGTACTTAACTAACCAGGCAGAGCCTCCTGCTTTGGGGCAAACCATGCCAGGGCCTGCTCCAGGGTAACAAGAGGACACCGAAAGGACTCGGGGCACAGTGGGGAGAGGGCTGCCTTCGGATTGGGGAAGGATCAGGGTACGAATTCTGCTCAAGCTATATGATCCTGGGCAAGTCACTTGATCTCAATTTCCTCTCATAAAATGGGGGTGATGATCACGCCTCAAATGAGATGAATCCATGTAAAGTGCTCTAACTCTTTTTAGAAAATTATATTAAATATTGACTGTTCTTAAGGAAAGGGGGTAGATTTGGAAACTTTTGCCCATGGTCATCTCCCTCTCCCCCAGAGGAACAACCATCCTGATGAGCAGATTTGGGTTTGATAAATTCCCATGAATGGGCCAGAATAAAAAGAATTAGCACCCCCTACGTGGAGCATATTTCACAATTCATAGTGGAAGGGGCAGGTGTTTGCACAGCATGCAGTTCAGGTCTTGTGATCAGTCACGGAACTGAAAAGAGTGTTGAGGGTTATCTAGTCCAACCTGGAACTGAACAGAATCTCCATACCCTCTGCCTAAAGCCAATCCCTGAGGGACACTGCACTGTCCCCCAGGCAGCTCCACAGCTCCAACCCTGAGGAAGAGACCCCTCACCCAAAGCCAAAATGTGCCCCTACTCTGCCCTCCAGTCACAAGCAGGATAAATGGAGCCCTTCTCCTCTAGGACAGCCTGGAAGTCAGCTGGCATATTCCATCCCTTACCCACCTATTCTCCCTCCCTTCTTCCTTCTGCTAGGCTCTGCTCTGGGATCCATACATGGCCATAAGCCTCCTCACCTTGGAAGTTTTTTCCTTTCTTTTTTTCTTTCCTTCCTTCACTTTCTCCTTCCTCCTTTCCTCCCTCTCTTCCTTCCTTTGTCCCTTCTTTCTTTTCCTTCCCTTTCTTCCCTCCTTCTTTCATTTGCCTTTCTTCTTTCTTCTTCCCTTCCTCCTTTCTTCCTTTTTTCTTTCCTTCCTTCTTTCCTCCTTCCTTCCTTTCCTTCCTGAATCTCTTTTCTTCTTTCTTTCTTCCTTCCTTCCTTTCTCTTTTCCCTTCCTTTCTTCTCCCCTGCTTCCTTCTTTTATTTTCTTTTCCTCTCTTCTTCCTTCCATCCTTCCCTTCCTTTCTTTGTTTCCTTTCTTCCGTCTTCCCTCCTTTTTTTCTTTCCTTTCCTCTCCCTTTCCTTCTTTCTTTCCTCATTATAAGGGATAACTCTCTGGGACCAGGGAAGAGAAAGGATATAAAGGAGGAAATCTAAGCAATGTAGAAAAAGGGATATTAATAGAAATGTATTTAATAAATAAAAAGGACAGGATCCAAGTGAAAACTGTCTCAAACCTTAACTCTCCCAGTACCATTATGCCTACCTTTGTGTGAACAAAGAAGGCAGAGGCATAACTGAGAGCAGCCTGAAAGGGAGCTTTGCCTGGGCCGTGTGGCCAGCAGGGCCCTTCCCAAGATAGCTCAGAGAAATCCCCAGGAATCCAAGCTGGTCTCCCCTGACCATGGAGTGAATGCTTTGCTATCCTGGAGGATTTCAGCCCTCCTGCCCTCCCTCTCCATCTCACCTCCCACAGCTGCTGCAGCATCAAGTAAAAACCCGCCCATCCCCACGAGGTTAGCTTTCTGGTGCCCTGGCAGCTGTGCCCGCTGGGCAGGCTGCTGCCAGATGCCAGGCCCCTCTCCTCACCAGAAGGGCCCGGCAACAACAGAGGGGAGCCTGGGGGAGCACGTTTCAGATCCAGGGACCGGGGCCATTTGTGCTTTCAGAGGCAGCGGCGTTCCCTCTCGCAAGAAGGGTGATTTCCAATGATATCCTCACTGTATGAACAGACCCGGGAACATGAGTGAAGCACCTTGCACACACAGTCAAGTGCACGTGTGTAAAGCCTGCACCCTGCTGGGGGAGGGGACAAAGAATATTTTTAGCAGCCCCGAGCTGGTAAATAATTAAATACCCTGGGTGTGAACAGAGACCCATTATGAGCAGCTGCCAGAAACACCCGGTCTGAAAGAGACAAATGCACATCTGGTGTTTCCCAGACAGTCCCCCCACCACGCGGGAACATCCCCAGGGCCGGCTCCTGGAAGCGCATCAGCTAGCCAGAGGTGCACAGCTGCCTCCTGAAGTGTCTCTTTGGGTTTCCTTAGCATTATCCTAAACGGTCGCCAGGTCCTTTAAAACCGTCCCCTTTGGCAGAGCTCACAGATCCCAGAAGGCCGACCATTTGCCCAGTAGGGCACACACTTGGGCGATGACTTTTCCAATCACGGGCCCAGCTCCCAATGCTCCATAACCAAGCACAGCCAATAAGATCAATACCGACTCCTATTGTTGCCCATGGCATGGAGGAGCTAGCCACCAGTAGCAGGGGGGTGAGGACCAGGCTCCTCTTCTGAATGAGGTGGATGTCTGAATCTCAGGATTGCTGTATCAGAGAAATAGAGGAGGGAAAGCAGATGGGGACAGGTCTCAGGCGGGAGCCCTGTTGCAAAATCACCCAGCCGGAGAAATCCAAAAGGTGAAGGGAAAACGATGGAGGAATAGTGGGGGAGAGGGTGCAGGTAGGGCAGGAAGAGGCAACATATGTGTCTATTTGGGGAAGAATGAGATTCTGTTATTAGAAAATCATGGCACCAAAGTATTGTTAATCTTTTTTTCTTTTTTAGTATGGTCAATTTTAATTAAATTTAGGAAATCATACTTAGCAAAGGGAAATTGGGATGTGAACTGAGGGTAACAGATAAGAAAAGTGGTTTCTTCTTTGGCTTTCCCTCGTCTCCTGGGTATTTTGGAATATGGGATGCAGAAAGTTTGACAGTGTAGAATTACCCCTAAACAGGCTACGTAGGCAACCGGTCAGGCAAGGACACCGTTCAGTGTGAAGGGCAGGGAGAGGCTGTGGTAGGCTTAGTGCTGGGGTGAGCCAGGATGAGAACACGGCTGCAGAGGAGTGCTTTGTTCATCCTGGTTTGTTAGGGGCCCCTCTCCATAGGATAATAGATTCATAGATCTGGAGCTGGAGGAACCATCTAGTACAACCCTTCATGTTACAGATGGAGAAACTGAGCTTGCCCAGAGACATCCAGGTAGGCATCAGATAGGACAGGGACACTGCCTCCCTCACCATCCTCATTAATGAAACTTAAGGTCTTCCTTTTCAATTTGTTTCCCCAACACCTCACGCATTGCCTGGAATGTGGAATGGAGCTTACTAAATGTTTATTGACTAATTAGCTGATCAAAAATCAGTATCCAATAGAACTGGAGGCACATTCAGAACATGTTGGGGCCCTAGAGTAACAGACAAAAAAGCCCTGACCCTCCCTGTGAGGAATCAATAAAATGGGATTATAACAGAACAGGGAACTTTAAGGGCTTCTGATTAAAACCTGTAGTTCAATTCATAACTCAGTCAACAATTCACTTAATAGAAACTGTTCCTTCCAAGATTACCAGGGAACTCTACATTGTACAGTCAAAAGGCTTTTCCTCAGTCTTCATCCTTCTTGATCTCTTCATCACTGGACATTGCTGATCATCTTTCTTTAGTATTCTTGACATTGTTCTGTTTATCTCTATCTCTATCTCTGTCTCTGTCTCTCCTTGTTTCTCTCTGTGTCTCTCTTTCTTTCTTCCCTCTCACCCCCCCCCCCCATCTGCTTACTCCCTTTCAGTCTCCCTTGCTGGACATTGATTCATGTCCCACCCCTGAACCCTAGATATCCCTCAAGGTTCTTTGCTGAGTCCCTTTCTCTGGAAGAACTCAATTCCCATGGATTCAATGATCATGATCCCACCGATGGGACCCTCGGATCCATATATTTGGTCCCGCATCACCAACATCAAATATTCCAAACTGGAGACCCCATAGGCATCTCAAACTCAAAGTGTCCAAAATAGGACTTGACCTTTCCCCCCTGCACCACCTCTTCCTCTCCTATTTCTATGTCTATTTTCCTATTTATTGCCTCCATGCTTCCACAGAGGTTCACAATCATAGGGTCACCCTCAACATCTCACTTTCATTCACTCCATATATCCAATCAGTTGTCAAGTCTTATTGATTCTGCCTCTCCCAGAACTCCCTCATCTGTTCTCTTTTCCTCCATCTAGTCCAAGTCTTGATGAACTCTTCCCTAACTATTGCAATGGTCTTCTAAGTGATCATTCTATCTCCAGGGTCTCCCTTCTCCAATCTACTCTCTCCATGGGGCCACCAAATTGATATTCTGAAAGCACAAGCCTGACCAAGGATGTCTCCTCCCTCAGAAAGATTCGGTGGCTCTCTATTTCCTCTGGAATAAAACACAAACTCTTGTTGGCATGGAAAACTCTTCAAAATTTGGCTCTAGCCTATGTTTCAGAACTAATTTCACATCACTTGCCTTCACACACTCTTTGCTCCAAACAAACTGATATACATAGCGTATCCTCCTACACAAAAACTCCACCTCCATGACTTTGCCCAAGTTGTCCTCCATGCCTGAAATGCTCCCTTCCCTCATTCTCACCTTTTAGAATCCCTAACTTCCTTCAAGGCTCAGCTTAAATGTTGCCTCATAACCATAGTCTTTCCTGCAGTAGCCGACTCTCCTCCCCATGGTTACTTTCAATTGCTTCATCCATAGTTTGCATCGACCATGTACATGGAAATTATGGATGCAAACTTCTCCTTCTTTCCTCCCCCTAGTAGACTATAAGCTCTTTGAGGACAGGGGCTGTTTTTTTTTTGTTTTTTTTTTTTTTTGTCTGTATTCCCACACAAAGAGCTGGTGTGTAATGGGTATTTAAATGCTTAACAGATGAATTTATCAAAAGAAGTCCTTTCCATGCCTATGACAGGCATGATGGGGGAAGGGTGGACATCAGCTGTGTTCAATAATCCCTGCCTTCAAGGAGCCAGAGAGGAGACACAGCAGAATATTCTGCCCCTCCCTTTAAAAAATTAATTTTCCTGGAGCAAATATCTAAGAGTCCAATGCCCTTGTCTCTAACAATATTTTATTTGTGGCAGACAGCGCCCTGAAGGTCAGGGTCAGCAAGCTAATATAAGATTCTTTCTTTCTCCCCTTTCCCCTTCGCCTATGATAGCTCTCACAGACTCAAACCGTAATCAGGGTTGGCATTTTTTCAAAGCACATCATTGTCCAAAGATCCGGACAAGGGACCAGAGGGCATGAAACAGTCATTTCAAGTGACTCCCTGAGCCTGGAGATGTTCAAGGCCCTGATTATAAAGGCTTCTGGCCTATACAAAACCATTCCTTCCTTAGAAAGTACCCAAACAATGAGCTGGATTCAGTTGGGCCTTCCTGGGTTCCAATCCCAGTTCTGACTCCAGCTGGGTAATGGTGAGCAAGTCACTTGACTCAATGCTTTTGTTTTTGCTCCTCTTAAAAAGATAATTTTTATGTTATCTGCATAAAATGGTCATGGTACAGAGGAAAAAGCATTGACTCTAGAGGAAATGAACTCAGCACCTGGGGAGGATGACAGCTGAGGGTTTAAATCTCACCAGGGGTGTTCCTCATCGGTGTGATTTTGAGCGAGTGCCTTAACCTTTCCCGGACTCAGTATTCTAATCTGTAAAATGAGAGAGTCAGACAAGATGACATCTGAGCTCCCTCCTAGTTCTTGATCTATGATCCAAGACCTTAAAACACTACAGACATATTACAATGCTATTATCTAACACCATTCGGACATTCCATTTGCCATAATATAAATGGCTAGAGTCTTGGGGATTCTTCAAGTTGTTAATTTGGAGCTAGTAATAATCCTGGTTTCTCCTTCCTAAATGCAGAGCGCCTGAGCTGTGGTCATAACACAAGTTATCATACAGACAGACAATGATAGCTGACATTCATATAGTGGAAGGGAGAAGGAAAGAAGCATTTGTTAAGTGTCTACTACAAGCCCAGTGATGTGCTAGTGATAGATAAATATCTTATTTGATCCTCACAACAACCCTGGGAGTTGTGTCATTATTATTCCCATTTTACAACTGTGGAAACTGAGGCAGGCAGCAGTTAAGTGACTGCCCAGGGTCACACAGCTAGTAAATATCTAAGGCAGAATTTGAATTCAAGTCTTCTTGAATCAAGACCTGACATTCTATCCGCTGTCCCACTTACATGCCTTATAGTTCTAATGCTCCCCATTGTGCTATTAAAACAACAATAAAGACACAATTCCTCCATTGGACATTTTAAAGCCTTTCTGATTTGATTCCAACCCACCTTTCCCTATTTATATTCATCTCTGTATTCTGCACTCTGTATTCTGGATAAGCTGCCTAAATGCTAGCATTCTCTGTGTTTTTTCTGGCTTCCAAGGCTCAGGTTGTCCCTTATAGCTGAAATGACACTTCTTCTTCACATCTGTGTTTTCTCTGTGTTTTTCCTGACTTCCAAGGCCCAGGTTGTCCCTTACAGCTGAAATGCCACTTCTTCTTCACATCTGTCTCCAAGAATTCCAAGCTTCTTTCAAAGCTTGTACTTCTTACAAGAAGAAAGTCTTGAATGTTTCCCCCTCCAGCTGTCATCACCCTTCCTGCCTCATGTTACTTTGTATTTGCTTTACACAGATGCTTGTATACAGACAAACATACATATGTGAGAGAGAGAAGGAGATACAAGAAAAAAGATGGAGAGGAGAGTCAGAGAAAGAGATGGAGAGAGAGGAGAAAGAGGAAGGGAGAGAGGGAAAAGGAGAGAAGGAAGGGAAGGGAAAAGGGGGAGAAAGAGAGAGAGAGAGAGAGAGAGAGAGAGAGAGAGAGAGAGAGAGAGAGAGAGAGAGGAGGAAGAGGAAGGGAGAGACAGAGGGAAAGAGAGACAGACAGACACAGAGAGCCAGAGACAGAGAGAAATAGACAGTTTATTCACAGTGGTTCTCAAACTTTTGTTTTCAGTATCTTTATCCTATAAAAAATTATTGAGGATCTCTCCAAAGCGGTTTTGTTTATCTGGATTATATTTATAGACATTTACCATATTGGAAATAAAAACTATTTTTGAATTTATAAAAACCCTCTAAAAGGGTTTCAGAGATCCCCAGGATTCTCTAGACCATGCTTTGAGAACCACTGATTGTAGACCAAGCAAGATTCTCTAGAGCCATACACTTAGTCAGGACCAGAGCAGCCTCTTGGAGGGTAATGTTTGGAATGAAGCAGTCAGGCACTTTCTGCCCACTGTGGGACTTCACAGAATATCTTCCCTATCAGCACTGGAGACATATTTTCCATTTTAGACATGGTTAGCAAGATGTGAGAGGTCTCACCTTTCTTTGGTGAAAGAGAGAAAGCTTCCTATCTGGGCTACAGTGGAGCCGGGGAGGCACCGAACAGGAAATTCATACTTGCAGCCCCTGGGTATCTGCAGCCCCTCTGGTTGCATTATGGCCGCATCTCTGGAGCTCTGTGCACCATCGGTAAGGCTGGAAGCCAAGGCTCCCCCCCCCCTCCCCAGCAGCTTCTCATTAACACCCCACTCAGTCTCACCACCAGCACTTGGAGAGCTGCAGACACAAGCCCTTTGAGAGAAGAGTTAGCTGCTGGTTTCTCAGGGTTGGGGCTTGGTTTTGCCCATCCTACCCAGTTAATGGGATAGAAGGGAAGTTAACTGTGCAAGGAAGGACATCTGGAGAAACTGATTCTGAAAATACAGAGAAGATGGGGGCTGGGAAGTGACCCCAGGCGAGTAACACCAGAAAGGGATAGCAGAAGGAAGGAAGGAATTCAGGGTAGTGGAACAAAAGCAGAAACCGTGCCTGAACCTTTGGGAAATGGGGCCTAAAGCGAAAATAAGCAAGTTTGCTGGGGGAGGGAGCTGGGAAATGGAAGTGTTGGGGAAAGAAGCACCAGGCTGACCAGGCTTCCTTCCCACTTCAAACCAAAGGCCCCTTCCAAGAGCCCCCTCTTTGCCAGCATAGGGTTGAAGAATATACTAATACGATAAACTATAATTAGTGGCAACTGTGTGCTGAGCACTGGGCCGGGCACTGGGAGAGACACCAAGTTGAGAAAAGATAAGATCTTAGAGACTTACTCTAGCACTTATGCTCACAGGCTGAACAGAGAGAGACTGGTTGGTTATCAGTGGTTCAGGGTCAACCATAATGAAAGTTCCCCCTCCTTTTTGCCAGCCTTGGGCTGGGAAACCCAGCTAGACTAGGGGGAAACAAAACTCTTCCTGTCCAAAGAGTCTGAGGTTTCTTTGAATTGAATAGTTTTCCCGGAGGCTTCCCAGGCTCATTAATCTGCGCTCCTCCACCCCAGGATTTGGCTTTCTGGAGAAGGATAGCAAGTGCTCAGTCCTAAAAGTGAAGCTTTCTGCAAAACAAAGATCCGTCGATGGGAAAGAGGTTCCTGCTTTGACAGTAGGGTCATAGCAACGAAGACAGGTTTAGAGCTACAAAGAATTTTAAAGGTCAGTTAATCCGTGTTCCTCATTTTACTGAAGAAGAAACTGAGGGAGGGAGATAAAAGGATTTTCTCAGGATCATACAGGAATCAAGTGGCAGAACCACGACTTAAAACCAGTCTCTGAATTCAGATTCATCACTTTTTGCACTGCTGGGGAGAGCAGTAATAATTCGGGTCCATGTCATAGCATTTCTAGCGATGGCCCTCATCCCCACTTTGCCAATGACCATTCTTTGTCCTTAGCCCAAACTAAGATCATTAGATTTCCTCCTGTCCCGTTCATTCCCAAGCTTTATTTCTCAGTCACAAAACCTTATTCCTGCAGTCTTCTGTAAAGAGGCAAGCTTTGTAGAGACTTTTTGAACCCTGGCCCAGATGGGTCTAGCCCATGGCAAATTTTCCCTTTCCCCCCAGTTGCTGGTAGAGAAATTACCCAAGTTCAAGGACAGCGCTGAAGGAGTAGAGCTGAAAGCCTCTTTGCTCAATCATTTTGCTGATTTCAGAGCCATTTAAGTCAGAGGGACCATCTCGTAGGAAGCAGCAAGCACCTTCTTCTAAATCCAGCCCAATCGCCCACCCTCCGGTCTATGCAAATAGAAGAAGGAAGAGTTGTTTCATGGGCCAAACTGCCACCCTGGGCGTCTCCCAACTTGGTGCTCTGCTGGCAAAAACGCTTTCCATCGCCAACCACCTCTGGGGAGGAGGCCGGGGAGGAGATAGATTTCACCAGAGGCTTGATTTCTGATAGGAACGTATTAGTTACATTTGTGCTTGTGATGCTGTCCTATTTTCTGTGTCCTCTGTGCCGGGGTGGAAGGGGACAGGGGCCAGCTGGGCAGGTCACTTAGGAACATCATGGCTTTGCTGAGAGGGAACCTTTCGAGATGGAAGCTTCCAGGTGAACATCATTACACAAGAAGAATCAAGAACAGGATTCCTTTTCCGAGGGCTGTCTCCTATATTCAAAGGAGACATTCTCACCCCCATCTTCAGCCTCCTCCTGCCTTTTGCCAGCCCTGGGCTGAGAAATCCAGCTAGACTAGGGGGAAATTAAAGTCTTCCTGTCCAATTCTCTTCTGTTCATTTCTTCTTGTCTTTCCAATGAGACTAAAAGCTGCCTGAGAGCAAGAATAGTATCCTAGACTACTAAGGTCAGGACCAATTACAGGGACATAACTGATGCTCCCTATACCTACTCCATGGGTCCATGATATTCAGGCAACAGCCAATGAACATTTATTGAATGCTTATTAGACATTGCACTAGAAGGGGATCTAGTCCTAGTCCAGATGAGGAAACTGAGACCAAAGCTACACAAGCAGAGCCAGGACAGATTCCAGCCTGGGGCCTCCTGATGGCCCATCCAGCGATCTTTCTATTTCACCATGATGTCTGTTGGTTAATTGACTTTTCCCCAACTCCCTTACCTTTCCCTGGCCCTCCACTTCCCACCTCTCCACTTTTACAGATGTTCTGAATTATTCTGCCCTTGTCCTCTCCCCCTTCCCAAAGGTACCAAAAACAAAGAGGAAGAGGGAATGACAGCTCAGCCTTCAGGGAGTTTATAGTCTAAGAAAGAGATCATGATAGGTTCACAAATTAGCAGATTCAGGGTAGAATGTGATAAAGCCAAAGGAGAGATCCAGACAAAAGAGACTTGAAAAGACGTTGTCTTTTCTACCTAGCTAGACTTTGTTGAGTCAGGGACTGTACCTTCTTCCTCCTTATATCCCCTAGCAATGCCTAGAGAACACTTATAATTTGACAGATGGGAGAGGTCAAGGTTAATTAAACAATAGGGTGTCTGGCCCGTTGCTGAAAAGTACCCAAACTTTGCCCTTGATAGTAATCTGGAGCCATGAACAAGTGGGGGCTGATGAACAGCCTTTTAAGACTGGCCTTGCCCTTTCTTCCAGACTACATGATCCCGTGAATCATTTGAGGAATGCAAAAGGTGCAGTGGATAGGGTTGGACTTGGGAGAAATGTCTCTTATTAGCTGTGTGACCATGGCCAAATCACCCTCAGTTTCTTCATCTGTTAAAAATAGGGATGATAATGGCAACTAATTCATAGGGTGGTGGTGAGGATCAAATGAGATAACTTAAGTGAAGTACTTCATAAGCTTTAACATGCTATATAAATTCTAGCTACTGTTATGGTCAAACCTGGACTTGCGGCACTGTAGAGAGACATATGGGGAATTGGAAATTTTGAGTCATGCCCACAGTCCAGTGACCATCTCTCCCCTCCCCCCTGGGTCCCAAAGAAAGCTACTTTTAAGTGATACTCCAGTCACAGGGACATCCAGGGCCACAGCAAAGATGAAAAGGATTTCTAACCATAGTCTCTCCCATCACCTCAAGATACCTGGTGGCGTCATGGGACCAACATCTTCCCAAAGATCTTCATCTTTTACCTATGGAACTATGCAGACCTGAATCCAAGCTTCTCAAAGTGAAAAATTTGAACACTACTTCCAACCCGAGGCGAAGGGTTCATAGACGTAAATTAGAGAGCTCTTTTTAAGTCACAGAAGCTTCCACCCTCCCACCCACCCACCCACTTTGGAACATGCCAGTGGATGCCTTATGGTACCAAAAGCTGCCAGAGTTAGGTTAGGGTGGGGAGAGGGTACACAGATGCATCCTAGATGATGTTAAGCCCCCCGGGGTCTGAAGTAGTTGATAAATCCTAAGTTTGGGGGGGGATAGACGTGGACTAAGCTTTTGTGGGAGGTGTATTCTTCTGCATCTTCCCAACTTTTCAGAAGGCCAGATGGGCCAGGCTGTCCTCCTTTGGCCTCCCTGTGGGAGCTCTGGGGCCACCCCCTTTTTCTCTGGAACTTCAGGTGCCTGAGCCCCACCCTGTGCTCATGCAGCTCCCCTAGAACAAACACATGGGAAAGCAGTATTCACCCTTGAGGATCGCTTGATCCTACAAATTCCCTCCCCCCACATACTCTGAAGGCCCAAAATGAAAGCAGGGTCCTGGCACTCGAGATCCAACCAGGCCCTTTCCCCTTAGCTTCCGAGAGTCTCTTCCCAGCCTGTCAATATGGTTTCTAAGCAGCTAATGTGCTCCAAAGCTGGCTGCATTTCCCTCACCCTCTCCTCTTCCCCAAGGCTTCTTGCTCTGCTCTGTCGAGTTGAAAATAAAACAGCAGAGAAGCAAAGGGAAGCTGTCAATTTTGGCAGCTTTGCCCAGCAGAGCTTGAAGGCCCCTGACATCCAAGTGGCCCTTCCTGCAAGGGACTCTCATCCAGCCCAGCCAAGCTCTCACTTGCCCATACTGAGTACCAGACAGGGCCATCAAGGATTTGGTTTAGCTTGTGAATTCCATAATGAACAAGTGGAGATGGAGGGAAAGGTCCCCAACTTCTCGGCCACTGGATTCTAGGTAGATCTGGGGTATATATAAGATCACGGCTCTGCCCTGAGCTTAGCTCTCCATTCTGTCTAAGTCTTAGGGTAAGAGGGTGGAAGAGTCCGGGAGTTACAGAAGCAGCAGGCTTGGTCGGGGCCTCGGAGTCCCTAGTCCAAAGTGACGGGCTGGAAAGCATCATCCCTGTCTCATGTCCGGAGGTCCAGCTGGCTGCCATAGTTAGAGACGGGCTAATTTCACAACTGGGGAGAGGGGGGGATCTTTGGAGCATGATTCAGTGAAAGCAGAGCAAGGCAGCACAGGACGGACCTACCTAGAGGCGAATGGCATTGTCCTTGGAAACAGGGGAGGGTGGCCTCTGACCACCCTTCCCAGGCACGTCTCCCCCACCCGCCACGGGCTAGCCGGAGTGGGAGCCCCGGTCCTGAGTGGTCTCCAGGATGGGTGGGTCACCGGCCTTTACTTCCCTGCGTGGGAATGAACGGCGGAGGAAGGGCAATAGGCTGCCTGGAGAAAAGCGCTGGGGGAAAGAAACCCCATCCCGGGCCCTCGGGGAGGGCTGAGAGGGACCGCCTTGTCCGGCCCCACCGAGCCCCGGGCTTTGCGATCCCTGCAGCCCTACGGCCGGTTCTGCACGACTTGCCCTGCAAAGGCAGAACTTTTGGAAGCTGCGGGGGAATCGCTCAGGCGGGGAAGCCCCCGCCCGAGCCGTTTCCCTTCAGAGCATCAGGGCCGCCGGCCGGCGCTAGCCCAGCGGGCAGCCGCGGCAAAGTGCGGGAGCCCCGCGCACTCACCTAGGATGCCGGCGCCGTCTTGCGCCTCCATTCGGCCGGCCGGTGCGGGGATGGGTTCCGCCCCTCGGCTCTAACTCAGCGGCAGGAGGAGCACAGGGCGGCGGCGGCGGCGGCGGCGGCTCGAGCCTCCTCCCTCGGGCGGCCGGCCCCGGCCTCCGCGTCCCTGCAGCGGGCGGCGACTGCGCCAGCGGCAGGAGCGCACATCGCCGTGCCAAGGCAGACGGAGCGCGGCCGGCCGATCACTCCCCGGCTCCTCCGCGGCAGAGTAAGCATCGCATGGCAAAGGAGCTCGGCGGCGGGGCGCGGGGAGAGGGAGCCCGAGCTCGCCAGCCAGAGCGAGGGGGAGACAGACTGCGGAGACGGAGGAGAGAGAGCAGAGGCGCCGGGAGGGAGAGAAAGTGAGCGGGGACGGGGGTGTGCGTGTGGGGCCGGGCGCGCGCGCGCGCGAGGCTGGGGCGCGCGGGAGGCAGCCACGTTGGCAGGCTGCCCGGGCGGAGGGCGGAGGGGCAGCAGCAGCCCCGCGCCGGGCCCTGCCCCTCGTTGCTAGGGCCGGTCCCCCGAGAGCGGGAGGGAGAGCGCGCTCAGCCCCTGGGGACAGGTGGCGGCTGCGTGTGGAGAGGCCGGAGGCGGCCCCGTCGCCCTCCTCTCTGCGAGCGAGCGAGCGAGCGCTAAGGAGACCAGGCTGGCCCCCTGGCTAGCGGGCTGCTGGGCGCCCGAGCCGTGCAGCGGACCCTCGGGCCCTCAGCCCACGGGGCCTTCCCACCCGTTTCACAGTCCCCGCCCACCTTTGCAGTTCCCCTAGGGCCATCTTCCCAGCTCCCAGCTGGGTCCCCTTCTTAAAACCTGGCCCTCCTCCCCTCCCTCTCCCCTTTCATCCCAGTCTCTTTGTTTTTGCATTTTGAAGGCAGTTCTGTTGGCCGGCTCGGACGGTCCAGACCAATCTTAGGAGGCAGCACATGGTGGAGGAGAGGCAGAGGAGTATGGCCGCCCTGCTATCTGTTTGGGCCCACGGTTCAGGCTGCACTGACAGAAGCTGCTGAGGGAACAGGAGGCTGGGGAGGCAGCGGGCAGGTGCCAGGCGGAACTGGAGCAGGAGATAGAAGAGGCCCAGGGAAACCTGGCATGGGCTCCCCAGGATCACGAGAGCTGCTAGAAGTGCGCCTTTCCTCCCTGCCCCCCAAGCTCCTCTTGGAGTCCAGAACCAAAGGCTCTGGTCTCTGCCATCTCTGGTGCCAGTCACTCAGTTGTTGCATGCTTCATAACACCCACTGGAAATATAGTGATTCTCTCACGCCTTGGATTAAAATGGGAGCAAGAAAGGATATTATGTGTAATCCAAGATAGAATGGAGGGAGGTAGAGAAGGGAAAGAGAGAGAAAAAAACAGAGGAGGGGGAGTGGATGGATAGATGGATGAATAGACAGGTAAGATAGATAGATAGATAGGTAGATGGTACCAAGTACTGTGCTGGTGTAGGATTCCAAGTCAGAGAGCTTGGTTTTTGGTCTGATTACAACTAAGCCATATACTGATCACTCTGGTCAAATTACCTTCTCTGAGCCTCATTTTTCTCATCTATAAATGGGATAATAATTCCTGCCCTATCTGGAAAGTTTCAAAGAGGCAAAATGTAGACTTAAATTCAGGAAAAATTTCCTAAGAACTGCCTTGAAGTGGAATGGGCTGCCTAAAGAGGTGATCAGCTTCCCCTTCTTGAAGGTCTTTAGGCAGGAGCTGTAGAACCACATGTTGGGTGTGTTATAGCGTATTTATTCCTTCTGGGTAAAGGTTGGGTCTAAGATGCCCTCTGAGGCTAATTCCAGCTCTTCATTTCTATAAAACTGTCCCCTTCTCCTCTCTCCCTCCTGCCCCCTTTAAAAATGTCTCTAGGGCAGAATTACTTTGGTTTTCCTCAAATAAAGGTCATGTCAGAGAGCAAGGTCCTTGGGGAAAACTACAGAATTTGATGTGAAATGATGTGATGATGGAAAGGTATAGGAGAGCAAGAAAGCATATTCTAGATTTCCTAAAATCCCTCTCTAGTTCAGGAAACATCCTCTAGTATCTTCTTAGATGGAAACCAGGGTCTAAAGCAAATCCCTGTGGACTAGACCATCTGCTGGCAAGATGCTTTTCCTTCTTTTCACATGCCTCTGTGGGCTGCCTTCTTGTGATATCTCTTCCTTTTTTCTTCCCTCTTGGGGTCATCCTTGACATTCATTTCAGTTTGATTTCATTAAGATACACATGTTAGAGTACACCCAAGATACCATAACCCATTCACCAGGAAGGTCCTGACTGCTGCTGACAACATCCCCAAAGAGAACCACACATCAAGTGATCTTTAGCACTGGGTTCCAACTACCCAGCCAAAAACTACTCAGGTTTTACCAGGCCTTCCACAAAAGAAGGGAACTGCTTTCTTTTATTCAATAGTATTTCATTTTTTGAATTACATGTAGAAATAGTTTTCAACATTCATTTTTGTTAGATATTAAGTTCCAAATATTTTTCTCCCTCCCATCCTTATTTCCCCCCTCCCCAATCGAGAAAGCAATCTGATATAGGTTATACATATACAATAATTTTAAACATATTTTCATATTATGTTGTGAAAGAAAAATCAAAAGGGGAAAATCATGAAAAAGAAAAAGCAAACACAAAATTGAAAACAGAATACTTCTATCTGTGTTCAGTCACTATAGTTCTCCCTCTGGATAAAAATATATGGATATTTTTCATCCCAAGTCTATTGGAATTGTGTTGGATCATTATATTACTAAGAAGAGTTAAGTGTATCATAGTTGATCATCACATAACCTTGCTGTTATTATTACAGTATTTTCTTGGTTCTGCTCACTTCACTCAGTACCTGTTCATGTTAAGTCTTTCCAGGCTTTTCTGAAATCATCCTACTCATCATTTCTTATAGAACAATAATATTCCATTACTTTCATATACTATAATTTATTCAACCATTCCTCAATTGATGGGCATCCACTCAATTGCCAGTTCCTTGCCACAGAAAAAGAGTTGCTACAGACATTTTTGCACGTGTGGGTCTTTTTAAAAAGAGGGAACTGAGTTGTGGACCACACCAGAACTTCTTGGAACCTTTCTATTATTCTGAAATTGTGCCTCACCAGGACAAATGTGGCCAGGAAGGAACCTTACATTTCACAGGTACATATCCTTTGTTTACCTGGGTGCTGCAATAGCAGCTAACAAAGTTAAGGAAAATCGAGTGCTTCTGAAACTCCCTAACTTCTGTCTCCCATGCCTGGAATGTAATCTCTCTTTATCAATCTATTAGGTTACATTTTGTATCCTTCCTCCTTCAAGGTCTAGTTGGGTCCCATCTCTTCCATGAAACCTTCCTTGAAGTTCTTCCTCTTCAAGTTCTTGGTACCTTCTTCATCCTCAGATTATTTCTGTATTTCCAGTAATCTAAAAGCTTCTTGAGGATGGAGAATTGTTCATTTTTGTCCTTGAACTTCCAGTTCCTTGCATAGTACCATGCACAAAATAAGTATTCTTAATACATGTTGAAATGAATTTTTGAATAAAGGAAGAAAACTGGCCACGACAGGAAATTCCAGTTCTTGGGATACTAGAGGCAGCCGGGAACAACCACCATACTGTAACAGTTGGGGAAGTATGGAAGGGGGTGGGCAGTAAATGAGACTTTAAATCCACAGTTCCTCTGAGTTTAAAGATGCCCAAAGTTGGGCTCATATTTCTCTTAGTAAATTTATTTAACTGACTCAATAAAACAAATATTTGTTGACTGTGTTTTGTGCAAAGCCTTGGACTAGGCTCTAAGGACACAAAAATGACACAAAACGCATACACATACACACCCAAAAAAAAAAACCCTATAGTCTAGTGTATGCTGAAACACCTGTGTGAGTGTGGGTGCATTTACTTCAGTAAAGATCAATAATTTTATCAGTGTTGATTATAAAGAAGGGAAAGGGACCTGTATGTGCACGAATGTTTGTGGCAGCCCTTTTTGTAGTGGCTAGAAACTGGAAACTGAATGGATGTCCATCAGTTGGAGAATGGCTGAATAAATTGTGGTATATGAAAATTATGGAATATTACTGTTCTGTAAGAAATGACCAACAGGATGATTTCAGAAAGGCCTGGAGAGACTTACACGAACTGATGCTGAGTGAAATGAGCAGGACCAGGAGATCATTATATACTTCAACAACAATACTATATGATGACCAGCTCTGATGGACCAGGCCATCCTCAGCAACGAGATCAACCAAATCATTTCCAATGGAGCAGTAATGAACTGAACCAGCTACGCCCAGAAAAAGAACTCTGGGAGATGACTAAAAACCATTACATTGAATTCCCAATCCCTATATTTATGCACACATGCATTTTTGATTTCCTTCACAAGCTAATTGTACAATAATTCAGAGGCTGATTCTTTTTGTACAGCAAAATAATGTTTTGGTCATGTATACTTATTGTGTATCTAAGTTATATTTTAATATATTTAACATCTACTGGTCATCCTGCCATCTAGGGGAGGGGGTGGGGGGGTAAGAGGTGAAAAATTGGAACAAGAGGTTTGGCAATTGTTAATCCTGTAAAGTTACCCATGTATATATCCTGTAAATAAAAGGCTATTAAATAAAAAAAAAAAAATTTTATCAGTGTTGGTACTCCTTCCAGTAGCTCAGACTCCAGTCTCCCTCTAGTTCAATAGACAGGTATTCTAAAGTTTCTGTGCCCCCCAAATTCATCATTCTACAACAGAGATGAATATTTAGCTAGTTTGGTCCTTGGACAATAGATTCAGTCAACCGAAGTACAGTAATCAAAGCTTTTCTAGGCTGACAAGACTTGCCAGAATTTACCCTTCAAGGATCCAGGGATCACTTCATTATGATAAGGTATGGCAAGAGGCAGTTAGTTGATACTGTGGATAAAACAATGGACCTAGACTCAGGAAGAGATGAATTCAAATCTCCCCTTATACATTTATGAGCTATATGACCCTGGGCAAGTCATATAATCACCGACTGCCTCAGTTTCTTCATCTGTAAACTGGGAATGATAATAGTACCTACCATCCAGGGTTATTGTGAGGACAAAACTAAATATTTGCAAAGCACTTTGTATACCTTAAATGCTACCTATTATTCTTATTCCCCCCCCCCCTTTGAGGCAATTGGGGTTAAGTGACTTGCCCAAGGTCACACAGCTAGGAAGTGTTAAGTGTCTTGAGGTCAGATTTGAAGCAAAGAAAAAAGTCAGGTCCTCCTGACTTCAGGGCTGGTGTCATTCATTCATTCATTCATTCATTCTACATGAGTGTGTTAAGTTATCAAGAGATTTATCTTTATCTTTTTATCTTTCATTAAGGCAAAAAGGGAGGGGTGGTGCAGATGGAAGATATTCCAGGTTCAAGGAACTCTCATATGTTGGCATCAGCCTTGACTTCTCTGCGTTGACTTCCTCACACAGTTCTTCCTGATCTGATCTATACCAATGGTTCTCAAATTTTTATTCTTGGTAATTTTTACACTATTAAAAATCACTGAGAGGGGCAACTAGATGTCATAGTGGATAGGACTGGCCCTGAAGTTAGGAGGACCTGAGTTCACATCTGACTGTGTGATCCTGGGCAATTCACTTAATCTCAATCGCCTCAGGAAAAAAAAATTAAGGAGCTGTCCAATGAGTTTTTGTTTATATGAGTTATATTTATAGATTTTTACCATATACAAATAAAAGCTAAATTTGAATTTGTAGATCTTCTGAAAGGGAGACTCTTGGGATCTATACCACTCTGGCTATCCTGCTTTTCCCATCTCCAATGCCTTTCCAATTCTTTTACTAGATGTAAGTGAAGCAGAAGAGATGTGGACACAAAACCCAATATGGCAGAGGGACCCAGTAGTTTTCTTCTGTGTCAGAAACTAAGCCAGTCAGAGGTCATCTAAAGAATGGATGGAATATCTGGCCTGAGGGATTGAGAGACAAAATAACCGGTTTGTGTGCTTTTATTTCATTCATGATGTTTCTTAGTGAGTTGTTGTTGTTTTTTTAAATCTTTGTAGCCTATTCTTAGCATGTAAGTAGGTATGTAATAAATGTGTCCTTATTTGAATGGAATTGAAAGAGGAAGATTTGTTATTTGTGTGGATTTCTGGACACTGATGTGTAATCATCCCAGTTCTATCCTAAATAAAATTTCCTGATCTCTACAAATGTGGCTAATGTTTCTTTAACATTCTGAACCAGAATCCAATAAGAAAAGCAGAGAGGTCCCTGTGGGATCTCCATCTGCATCCAAGGGGAACCTCAGAGCTAGGCTTGCCTAAACTCCTTGATATATTAATCTCTATAATCCACATTGATATTAACAAAATAAACCTCTCCAACTGTTCTATGATAACATTAATTCAGAACTCGAACTTTCCTGAAGCTGAAGAGTCAGTTATCATAGGATGAGCAGGGGGGTTATTTTTCATTGTCCTTATCATTTAAATAGGGACTACAAAGGCAGATTTTTTGAAACAAAAGGCCAATTCTTTGTACATCAGTCTCAAAGCACCTAACACATTGTGGATGCTAAGTCAATGTTAAATAATAATAATAATTAGCTCCCTGAGATTTCCAGCTGCACCATCTCTCTTGCCCACCAATCCTCCAGAGAGAGAGAGCTACTCCCTTTATCATGCCAAGTAGACCCTGGCATCCAGAATTTGGCACAGTGACAGCCCCTTGTTTAGGTTTCTGACTGCATAAGACATAGTGACACGATCAGACATCACAAAGACCAAGTTGCCCCTTATAAATGAATCACTACTGCTTAAAAGGGGACCCATCAGGGTGTAACTACATGAATAAAGCCAGTTTGACTGATACAACCTTTCCAACTAACTCCTCCTCTTTTTTCTCCTCTACCTCCTCCTCCCCCCTTTTCTCCTCCTCCTCCTCTTCCCCAAAGCTAAGCTTTCAAATCAATGTTTAGAAGGGAAAACAGAAGACCGATTTTTAGATCCATCACATTCACTTACCAAAGGCCCAGCTTTAGTTTGGCAACTCTGCCCTTAAAAAAGCATTTCTCTGAGCATACACCGGAGGACTACCAGCCCCAACTTTCAGGTGGTGAAGTATTTTGTCCAAAGTGCTTCCTTTATGACTCAGTAGAAGGGTCAACCAAATCAGAAGATCTCCTTCCAAGCCATGATTGAAGAGCACACCAAAGAAGATCACAAATGGTGTGTACACACACTTGCCTATTTTTCATGGGAGTGATTTGGTTTGTGATGAGATCCAGGTAGCTGGCACATTGCATTTCTCTGTGATAGTACAATGTGTTGTTGCTCCTGGAGCCCTAAAGAACTTGGTTCACATTCTGTCTCTGACACTTCCTAGCTGTGTAACCATGGGCAAATCACTTAAGTTACAGATAGTTATTTGGGTGGAAGGAGTTCCCACCACTGATAAAATCATAGATCTGGTATGTCAGTTAATCAATTCTAACAAGCATTTATTAAGCACCTGCTATGTTCCAGGCACGGTGCTACGTATTGGGAATATAAAGGCAAAAGACATTCTGTGCTTTCAGAGTTTATAATATAATATGCAAGCAAACATATACAGACAAGCTATATAAAAGATAAATTGCAGGATAAATTGGAGATAATCATAAGAAGAAATCCATTCTAATTTAAGGGAGGATCAGGAAAGGCTTATTGTAGAAAGGATTATCGGTATTGAAGGAAGTCAGAGAAGCCAGGAGCTGGAGGGGAGGAGGGGAGAATTCCATGCATGAAGGACAGCCAGTGAAAAAAATTCATCGAATTGGGAAATGGAACATCTTGTTTAAGGAACAGCAAGAAGGCCAGTGCCTCTAGATCACAGAGGATATGGGGGATGTGGTATTAATGTATAAGAAGTCTGGAAAGGTGGGAGGAAGACAGGTTATAAAGGATTTTCAATACCATCAGAGGTTTTTATATTTGATCCTGGAGGTTTATAGGGAGCCACTAGAGTTTATGGAAAATATTTCTGCTCTCAAGAAGTTTTCAGTTTAACAGGGGAGACAAGATGTTAACCATATATATGTACAAACAAATTGTAAACAGGATAAATTGTAGAGTTGATAGTCAAAGAGAAGGCCCTAACATTAAAGGAGAGCCAGAAAGCCTTGCTTTAGAAGGTGGCATTTTAACTGGGTCTTGAGAAATCCAAGATAAAGATGAAGAGGACAGAAAATGATTTAGGGTTGAGGGGTAGTTTAGAAAAATATCCAGTATTGAGAATGGAGGGTATGTTCCATCTATCACCCAGGGATGCCATAGGGATTTGATAGGAGCTTTGCAAATTTAGTTCTGGTAAATAAGAGGTCAGAATTAAGATGTTTATGCAGCAAAGTGTCACATGCCAATGCCATGGTTGGTGCACTGTAATGGAAAAAGAAGAAACACCCCCCCACTCCCCCCCACCCCCACTGAGAGCAGCTTATTCTGCCTTACCCAAGTGAGCTACCAGAACAGTTTGGGTCAACGTGATATCACTTTGCTGACGTCTCCAGTTCAGTGACATTTACCTTCTGAGCCATCCCTGCTGGGCTGTCCTTTTGACAGTTGGTAGAATGAGGGTAACTTTAGGCCTGATACCAGGAAAAGAAAATTTCTGATTTAAAATCTAGGCCAGACACCCGAAGCAAGGAAAGAGAATTTCTGATTCCAAGTATCAGGGGAGACTAATTAGAGATGATGAGGATATGCTGGGTTTTTTTTTAAGAGGCCCATATAGACCCCCTTACTTAGATGTTACAGAAGGTCTTCTGGCTCTTTCCATCATCTCTCTGATTTAATTCTGTGACAGCCACAGGCACGAATCTTCAAAGAACGAGCAGGGTTATATATCATCTCATTTTGTTCTGGAGGAAAAGAAAGCAGATCCTTGTGTCAGCCTTCAAGTTATATAACAGGCAACTATCTGCAGGTGAGCAGAGCCAAGACTTTAGATCTAATTTGAGGAACTATCTCTGGCCTGTCATCATTTATAATGTGACCGGGGCTAACCAACCTCAGGGGAATGGTGCAAACTAGTCCACAAAATGCTAGGGTCCTCAAGGGCAATTACCCCTCTAGACTCACACAGAGACATTTTATATATATATAGGAAATTTTGGAGCAGAAAGATTATTATTAGATCTAGAGAGTCAGAAGACCTGGATTTGAGTCTTGGCTTTGTCACTTTTTAGCTCTATGATGTTGGGCAAAATACTTAAGCTTTTTGAGTCTCAGTTTCCCCCACTGTAAAATAGGAAAGGAAACTTGAGATAGTGGCAAGAGTATTACCAGGTTGTGTTTTGCTTGTGTTTCTGGGGGGAGTCAATTAATTCACAAGCATTGAATTAATTATATATTAAACACTGACAGCACCTGGGCATGCAAATATAAAGAATGCAAATGCTCCCGATTCCTAAGGAGTTTAGATTAAGATCACTTCTTGACCTGATTTTTGTTTTCTTTTTAAATCTACAAAATGACCTGGTTGGACTAAATGCAGTCCAAGGTCCCTTCCAACTCTAAGAACAATGATCCTTGCTCCTTCTGGGCTTACATCTTGTTGGACCATGTATCTCACATGGCTGTTTTGAAGTTCAAAGGAAATCATAGAAAAGACTTTGTAAACCAGAAAGTGCACTGGAGCAGACATTCACACAGTGGCATTCATTTTACGCATGCAGAGCCAGCCCTGATGCTTACATATGCAGCAACTCATAAATCATATACAGCCCTGGCGAGGCTTGGACCGAGGTTTGGCAAGGGGGTCAAAATAAAGACCCAAATCTCGGGGTCTTTAAGCCTCTCGGACCCCTTGCAAAGCAGGGACATCCTTAGCACGACATGCAAACGAATCAGTTTGGAGAGCTGCTGATTAGAACCCGGATTTTGCCTCTTCATTAATCTGGGGCACCTGGAGCCAAATGACTTTGCTCTCTGTAAGATGAGGATCCTGGCAGTGACTAACGGACCTTCCAGCTTTAAAGCTAGGATTCTGTATCAAACCAGTTCGTGTATGAAAATCGTTTTTGTTGTGCATGTCCGGGTGCCCCCCAAACCTTAGCAATTTACTGAGTTTGGGGACACCCGGAATATGGAGTCATTTCCAAGCTATTACACGGGCGTTTCTTTGTGTGTGTATCATGGGGACCCCTGAAGTAGATCACATCAACGCACACATTCGGGGACAAAAGGAGTCCTAAGGCGGCGCCCCCCTGAGATCCATCTTCAGCTCCCGCTCCCACCCCCGAGAGCGCTGGCGAGCAGCCCGGACCCCTCGGAGGGGGCGCACGGGTCTAGCCTGGGGCTGCGGGAGCGCATCTTCCTCGCGCCCCGGGGACCCCGGGCCGCCAGGCCACGCCCAGTCCCAGGCCTCCGTTGCTAGGGACTCGGTCTCCGGCGTTGCCAGGGTCGCCGCCTCCTGGGACCGCTGGGGCTAGGGAGAGAGGGGAGGGAGGCACGGGCGCGATCTCGCGAGTTCCGGCGAGAGCGTAGGACGACTTCGGCGGCGGTTGCTAGGAGACGGGATTCATTTTCCAGGCGGGGAGCGGAGGACCCGGGGTGGAGTTTGCGCGTGTGTGACCGCGGGGGGGCCGATTCGGGAGCAAGATGGTAAGGATGGGGTCGGGGGCGGGGGGGCCGGGGAGAAGAGGAGAGCGGGGCGCCTTTCCCTCTCCGCCCGAAGAGGGGCAGGCCCAGAGCCAGCCGGGAGGCGCAGGCGAGGCTGGAACCGAGGCCTTCTCCCTCCCTGTGCCCCAGCCAGGAAGCCATAATTAAAGTCTAGCCTCCCCCCTCCCCCCTCCGGATAGCGCTTTGTTTACTCGGATACCCTGGGGGGAGGGGCCGTTAGCGTTCCCCACGTGTCACAGGTGAGGAAACCGGGTCCCCGAGGCAGGTGTCTGGCGCCCTGGCCGTGTATTGCATCTGTACCATATAAATATGCTCACAGCGACTCTGCCCTTGGGCGCCCACACGTGCACATACATAGCTAGATATGCCCCTGTGCAAAGTGACTTATACGCTCTCGTGTACACCCGTGTAAACAAAAACATTCTCCTGAGAACTGACATAGGACATGCATAGGTGCATATTTACACTCACCGGACATACTATATATACATACATATGCGCATGATATACCTGCATCTATATAACAGATGATATGTGGTATATTGTGTATACGTGTCCATGTATATGTATGCACATATGTGTACACTATCTCTCTCTATATATCTATATATAGGTGTATCTCTATCTATATGCATCTCTGTAGATATATCAATCTATATATCTGATCTCTAGATACTAGAGAGATGATACAGATAGATATTGAGATGGATATAGCTTCAGATAGACATACTAAGATAACAGGAATCTAAATGTAGATATATCTAGTTAAAGATGTAAATATTTAGCTGTAGATACACATAAGTACATGGCATTTAGATAGATATAGATGGATGGATAGATAGAAGAAAAAGATATACTTATAGATATCTATTGAGATATGTGGATATATAGCTATAGAAATACATACGAGTATATGATATGACATCTAGATAGAAACAGAGCAGTATTTCTAGATAACTATATAACATAGCCATAGATATATACTGTATATAATATGAAATCTTAAATATAGAGATAGATAGAAATAGAGATAGACATATCTTACTATATATAGCTACAGCTATACATATTTATATAAAATTATATCTAGAGAGAAATAGCTGATATTTAGAGACAAATAGAGAAATAGAAATATCCCTATCTAGATAAATATAGTCATAGATATACACATATGTGTATGACATTTAGATAGACATAGATATAGCAGAGCTCTATAACTAGATATCTATATAATTGAATACACATATAGATAATATGACATTTAGATAGAACTAGACATATATCTGTTTAGATATAAAAGCATATAACATGATACCTAAATAGTTATAGTTATAACTAGATAAAGATAGACACATTTTATTATATATAGCTTTGCCTGCCAGGAATCAGAGGGCATCATCCTCTCTGTCAGAAGCATCACTTCTGGGGCAAGGGACATTCTGGGCTTGATTGGGTTCTTAGGCATTCTCAAATGAATGACAGACTCCAGCAGAATCCCCAAGTCAGGAGCATCTCAGACTGAGGTTCAGAGGTTCGGGGTGTCCAGGGCCTGCTACCACCTTTTTAAAAAACAAGTATTGTAGAAATTTTCCTGAATTTGTCATGGGACTCAGAATCAAAAACATTTTTCCTATCCTGGCTTTACCTCTTATCTATCTCAGGGACCCAGGGTCAGATAAGGTAATTCCCTTCAGCCTTCATTTTCTGTGACTCTTTGGTACCCTAAGTGGAACAGACACAATGAGGAATTCAAAGGAGGGGGATAATAATTGAGATGAAGGGAGCCTCTTTGGTGTTTAAGAGATATATGACTATAAGATATATGAGAGACTATAAGCACCTTCAAAGGAAGCAGGTTTGAATTCAATGAAAGCAAGTTAAAAAAAAAAAAAAAGCAGAGAGATCCCATTCTTCTCTTATTAAAATCACTGATAAACTCTGGTTTTCCTGACATTATGCTTTGGGTGATGATCTACCAGTTCTAGAGATCTATGTTATTTCCTTCAGATTCAACAGGTGACTTCAACATAAGACTTTTATATAGTTACTATGTATCTCTAAAATTCATGGCACTTGTGGGAGCCCAGGGATTTGGAGACATAAAATTTAGATACAGAGTTTGCAACCTAATAGGAGAATAAGCCACATTCTTTCATAGATAACCTTGTATCAAAATGTTGCAAAATAAATTACTTTCTAAGTTCTAAACTTCAGAGTAGTATCTTTGAATCTCTTTTAATATTATTTGCTCTCCCATTCTTTTCTTTGGAGAAGTAGAGTGATCCTAGATACAGAATATTGCATTTACTTTGTCATTTGCATTATATTGTTAGATGAGCCTGTTAGATTATTTGGTTTTGCTAAAGTGTATATATGTGTGTACTGTGTATGATTTAAATATTTGTTACAAAGGAAGTTTCACTGGGTAGGGGTATTCAGAAATGAAAGTGATAGTAAAATAAAGACATCGATAAAATTTGAAAAATAATATCTCAAAGATGAATAAAGAAGTGAGGCTTTTAAATTTCCTTTAGTTTGTATCATTTTAATGTTGCCTTTTCCTTGACCTATTAAAATTCCTCTTGCAGTTCTCCTCCCTTGGTAACCAAGCTTTCTATGCTCATTAACTCTTCCCAGTAGTGATTAATCAAAGTGGATTAATTGCCAGGTCCGTAAGCAAAACTTTGCACTGATCTCAGATAGACATTTGCCATCCATCATGGCCCCGGTCTAGAGTCATTCTCCTTTCATTGGTTCTCACGCTTGGCTGTTATATTTATAACAATAAGATCATTGTCTTCCTGTCTAAAAGCAGACCTCAAATATTTGCTCATGATTTCCTTATTAAAATCATAATTCATTTCTGCTTTATGTGCTTCTGAAATTAACAATGATCACTTAATCTTCAAATCAATCCATCTAATTTTCCTCAAACCTCTTTTTTCTCCAAAAAATTCTTAGTCTTTGTTATTCTGAATTTAAAACACTGACAAATATAAACACTCACATAAACTTAGAATGAATGACAAGACAGTTTAGAACTTAAAATGCAACAAAAAAAATTTTTTTAATTGTAACAAATAAACATAGACAAGCAAAACAACAGTCCTGACTTTTGGCCAGGCCCCAGATGTTCCATTCTGTACTTCACTAAGTCCATCACTTTTCTTTTGGGAGGCAGGTAGCATCACTGGTCTACTGGAGATCACTGGTCTACTGGAGTTATAGTTGGTAATGCTGTGTTCATCAAAATTTGGAAGTCTCTCAGAATTTTTGTCTTTTGTAGTTATTGTATACATTGTTTTTCTGGTTCTACTTACTTCGATCTCTGTCATACAGGATTTCCCAGGTTTCTCTGAAATTGTCCCTTTCATCATTTCTGATGGCACAATAATATATTCTCTTACATCCATGTGACATTAATTTGATTCATGTCCCTACTGATGGGCACCCCTTCCAGTGGGTAATATGTTTCATCATGAACACCTTGGAACTGTAGTTTGGTCATTGAGTTAATCAGAGTTCCTAAATCTTTCAAAATTATTTGTCTTTACCATATTGCTGTCTTTGGATGAATCGTTCTTTTCCATTCACTTCCTTTTGCATCAGTTCATACAAGTCTTCATAAGTTTCACTGAAACTACCAATTGTTGTTTTTTACAGCATAAATAGTATTCTATCACATTTATGTACCATGACTTGTTCAGCCATTCCCCAATTTATAGGCACCCTTTTAGATTCACATACTTTGCTACCTCAAAAGATACACATACACACATCTACATCTATATTTTTATATACCTATACACATACATCAGTAGAGTTTATTTTGCTTAGGATGAATCCCTCCCTTAATTTACCTTCCCTTTCCTCCCTTCCTCCTATTTCACTAATAAGTAAAAATAATTTTTGGCTCCATCTCTTTGTGTGTGTATTCTTCCCTCTTTTGACCTATTCAGATGAGAATGAGGTTCAAGTATTAGCCACTCCCCCACTGAAGTAAGGCTGGAAGGATGTCATTGACTTCTTTTTGGTCCATTTTCATTTTCAGGGAGTTTGTTGTTTGGATAAGGTTTTGTACCTGTTGTGCCAGGCTTATAATTCAGTTTCCAATTCCTTCTTCCATAGCTCTTATTTCTAATACTCTCGCTTACAAGAATATTTTAAAACTTAAAAAAAAAAAGATTTCTGCTTTATCTGTTCTAGGAATTCTAATTGAATTCATCCCCAAGTTGTTGTTGTTGTTGTTGTTGTTGTTTTTTGAGGTTTTTGCTTGCAGATGTTTTGGAATCATTCTCTTCTTCTGAGTGATCCTGCCTCATCATAATTGTTTTGTTTTGTTTTGTTTTTATCATAGGATTCCTTTTTTGTTTGTTTGTTTACTAATTCTTTTTTCCTGACTTCATACTTGATGTTAAGACTGAGTTGTATGTACTCGTCTAGGGAAAGTCTGGACTGTTTTCATTTGCTCCTTTCTTAGAGAATTGAATGTTCTACTGTTCCATAATCCCAGGGACATCGCTGGCTTGGGACCTGCAAGGTTTGATGTTCCTAGAGTGGTCTATTCCAAGGCAAAGTCTGATTGCTGCCTCTGGTCTGTTTTGCAAATTATCAACAGTAGACTGCTGCAATCAGACTGCCTCAACCAGCCTGATGAAATGCTCTCCTGATTCAGACTTCCAGGTCCCACTTTGGTGTAGGATTATCTCTGTAGGTATTCTTCTGCAGGGCCTAAAACCCCCAGTGATGGGGAAGGAAGGGAGCAACAGGTCCTCTTTCAGTTCACCTTGAGCTGTGGGCAACAATACTGTCACTTTACATCCATCCCAAAATAAGTCTGTCATTGTCTCATATGGGGTTCTCTCCCAGGTTTCCAGCCCTTCTCTGGGCACTGGTGTGATCTGGAGGGTATGTAGGGCAATAACATCATAAGGCTGGAAAGATAGCTTGGGGCCAAGTTGTATATGGAGATCAAGTGAGAGGGAGCAGGAATAAGACCTGGAAACTTAAGGGGACATTTAAGATGGCTGCAAGAGTGAAGATGAAGATGAGTGAGATTGTGAACCATGATAATTAGATTCTGTGGTAGTGTCCTCCACAGAAACATGGGAGATCAGAAGTAGGGGATTCTGGGAGGAAGATAAATTAATTCTAGTTTAGACACATTGAGCTTGAGGTAGCCATGGAACATATAGTTTGAAAAAGAACTCAGAAGAAAGACTAGGACTGAATCTGGAATCATCTACCTTAAAATTATAATTAAAGTAAAGGAAACTGACAAGATCACAGAAAATATAGAGAGGAAAGGAGAGAGGGGGAGGACAATGGAAGGGAGAAGAGAGGAGGGGAGAGGAGGAGTGGGATAAGGAGAGGAAAGGAGGGGAGGGGGAGAGGAGAGAGGAAAAGAGAAAGGGGGAGAGGAGGGAAGAGGAGAGGAGAAAAGAGGAGGGAAGGGAGAGGGAAGAGGAGAGAAAAGGGAAGGGGAGAGGAGAAAAGAGGAGGAAGGAGAAAAAAGAGGGAAGGGAAAGGAGGGGAGGAAAGAGGAAAAGTAGGGAAGGGAGAGGAGAAAAGGGGGAGAGAAGAGGAGAGGAAATGAGGGGAAGCAAGAGAAGAAAAAAGTTGAGGGAAGAGGAGAAAAGAGAAGAGAGGAAAGAAGGGAGGAGAAGGAGAGGAAGGGAAATGGGAGAGAAGAAGAAAGGAGGGGGAGGGCAAAGGAGAAAAGAGGAGAAGAGAGAAAAGGAGGGGGAGAGGTGGGGAAGAGAGAAAAGGGGAAGGGAGGAGAAGAGAGGAGAAGAGAGAAAAGGGAGAAGAGAGGAGAAGAGAGGGTCTAGGGAACCTCTTAAGTCTTGGGATATACCCATGGTTAAAGGATATGACATGGATGGAAATCTAGCACAAAGATAATTTAAAACAAGTCAGGTAGAAAGAAAACCAAAAGAAAGCAATGTCACCAAAAAACAAACAAACAAAAATAAACCAAAAAACCCAAAAAAAACAAAAAACCCCCAAAACAAAACAAAGAGAAGAAAATATCAAGGGAGAGCAAATGGTCTCACTTCCCCTTCCTTCCCCCCTCTTCCTTCCTCCCTTTTCTTCTCCTCTTTTCTTCCCTTCTCTTCTCCCCTCTCTCCTTTTACCATCCCTGGCTGCCAGAGCCCCTCTTCCTTTTTGTATCTCTTTTCTAAAACCATATTCTGCAGAGACAGGGATGGGTGTCTGATGCTTCCCCTCACAGAATAGATTGCTGGTTTCTTGAAGGACAGGCCCTTTTCCCTTATTGCCTTTTTATCCCACATGCCTAGCACACAGTAGTGGGTTAATAAATGTGTGACTGATTAAGTGTCCCCATGCACGTGATGAAGTATTGGGCATTGGCAGAATATTGTGGCAAATAGCACTTGAAGTAGTCCATTCCTGGAGTGGATATTTCTGTTGGGAAGAAGGACGGCCTCAATTCTGAGTAAGTGGATATTGCCTTTTTCTTTGTGCCTTTCCCTATATGTATGAATATATATATATATATATATATATATATATAATATATATATGAATCAATAGAACTTTTCCCTTCAGCAGCGTGACTGCCAGTGATTTTTTTTATGATTTATGATTTGTTTTGATATTTAATGATTTTCTGTTTATTTCAGGCGCCCAAAAAGAAGGGAGGAGGAGGAGGAGGAAAGAAGGGAAAAGTAAAAACTTCCCCCATTGTTGACGGCATCCCACCAGAAGAAATGAACAAGGAACAGGTAGGAGCTGGTCTTGGGCCATCCTCATCTGTCCCATCTGTGAGTCCAGGGTTTATGTGGGTGTTCGAGTCTCCCAAAAGTCTAGTTGGGAAGACAAAGTGCATTTGTTGTCACCAATTTTAAGCTCATTTAAAAATGGAACCCTCTTCCAAAACTCAGCTTATTTCTGCTTGTGCATCGTGAAATACAATGTCCTCGTTGTATTTCATGCCGGTGAGCCAGGAAATCTTTGCTATTCTCCCTTGAGCCTTACCCTCCCCACCTTGATTCTACAGGTGGAGGAGCACATTTTGCGAATCAGAGAAGAGCTGGACAGGGAAAGGGAAGAACGCAACTACTTTCAGCTGGAGCGAGACAAGATCCACACGTTCTGGGACATCACCCGGAGGCAGCTGGAGGAGAAGAAAGCTGAGCTACGGAATAAGGACCGAGAGATGGAGGAGGCTGAGGAGAGGCACCAAGTGGAGATTAAAGTGAGTGGTGGCCCAAACTGCTTGTGCTTAGCTCCTATGTACCAGGGGTGCTTCCAGGGGGTGGGGAGGAGCCCTCCTCAGCGTAACACCTTGGCACTCCTTTCTGGTCTGGGGAGAGCACTGCCCCCCCCCCCGGGAGTTTAAATGCAAAGAGAAATGTCAAGGAGGGTCCTAAGTTGTTTTTGTGGTGTGGCCCAAGTATCCTCTGGAAGGGATCTTAGAGAGAGAGAAACAGAGACAGAGAGACATAGACAGAGAGGCAAGACAGAGAGACAGACAAAAGGAAAAGAAGAAGAGAGAAGAGGAATGGAGAGGGAGAGAGAGGAGAAAAGAGAATGAATGTGGTCTTTGAAGGAGAAGTGCTTTGGCCATTCTTGGTCTTTCTGTCTGTCTATCTGTGTAGGACACAGAGAGCCCATGGGCCTGTGTTTTTCTGTGCATTTTATTTTAGGTTTACAAACAGAAAGTAAAGCATTTGCTGTATGAGCACCAGAATAACCTGACGGAGATGAAAGCTGAGGGAACCGTGTCCTTGAAGCTGGCTCAAAAGGAGCACCGGACGCAGGAGAATGAGATGCGCAAGAACATGCGCTGTCTCAAGGTGGAGCTCAAGGAGCAGGAGCTGGCCAATGAGGTGGTGATGAAAAACCTGCGCCTGGTACGTGCAAAGGCTGGGATGTGGGAAAGAGGGGAAAGTGTGAGTGGGCTGGGGACAGCTCCACAGCCTCCCAGTCTCTTCTTCCTCCAAACACTCTTTCCTTTCAGAAAAGATTAACAGGATGTGGCCAATGTGAGGAATGCCAGTGCACGAGACCTGGCTTCTGAGTTATTGTTGATAGGCATTTGATAGCATTTTTCTTTTGAGATTGTGGGTAGAGAAGGAGGGGATAGGAAGTGTTCCTGTTTCAGACCTTTCTTGTTTGTGAAATGAAGGGTGTGTGGCAGTGGTGGTCCCTCTGATGGGTCCCCAGCCCACTTGAGGAGATGCAGGATGTGGCCTTTGTTAGAAAGAGCATTTCCCGTGGAACTGGATAGCTCCTTGGGGAGGGCTCATGAGTTTCCATCCTACTACATCCATAAGCACACTCAATAACATTTTAGATCGCTGCCACTGGTGATCCTGAGAGACATAGCGTGTGCAGGGCTGGAGCCATACTTGGGAGACAGGATCTAATTTTGCCAGTGATGATTTTTAGCAGTGAAATAACAGGAAAGTCACTGACATTCTTCTTAGAGCTAAGAGCCTCAGTGTCTTTATTTGAAACACAAATAATAATAAAGATTGCCCTCCCCTACTTCACAGAGCTGTCATGAGGAAAGCAA
Source organism: Sarcophilus harrisii (assembly GCF_902635505.1). Classification (NCBI taxonomy): domain Eukaryota; kingdom Metazoa; phylum Chordata; class Mammalia; order Dasyuromorphia; family Dasyuridae; genus Sarcophilus; species Sarcophilus harrisii. The sequence goes on along the minus strand of NC_045427.1, from coordinate 44,885,271 downwards.
TTTAGACCCCTTCAAATGCAAAGTTTGTGGAACTATGCAGCCAGATAGAGAGGAACAGGAGTACGATAAGGTCACTTGACATAGCATGTCATTTTATCACCAGAGTTCTTGATTCTCTTAAAGCACCCTACCGCACATTGATGTAAAGTGAACTTTAGAATCCAGATCACGGGCCTGGGGTGACTGCAATCACTGCTTTGTAAATAGATGGAGTCATGGGTCATCATGGGGTTTTCCAGGCAGCACAGGTGCCTGTTTGGCCTGTGTGTGCCCACCGTGAACTGACCGTCAGTTTTTTCAGTGCTCTCGTAACACTGTCATTCTTCTTGACAGAAACATGATGAGGAGATTACTCGGATGAGGAATGACTTTGAGAGACAAGTCCGAGGTTCGTTGTATATTTTTGTAGCTCTCTATCCCTGCTGGGCCAAAACATCCCAGCCACCAGCTTCCCGCCTGTCCCGGGGGCACCAAGCTTGTCTTGAGCCACAGGGTGGGTTACTTCTATGGCTATAAAAGAATATGGAGACATTGGGAGAAACCAGAGGCCTCTGTGTTCATGGCTACAGGGTCCTTTTTCAGAGCTCCTGAGACAGACTCCATAAAAGGGCCTCCTGCCCCTGGCCCTTTGCTCAGCTCACTGACAAGGCTCCTGACTCAGTTCTCTGGGTGGGTCTGCGTGACATTCGGTGCCACCCATCTCGGCAGGAGCAGAGGGCCACGGGCCGGTGTTCTGGAGTCCAGGAGAACCTTGTGAGGCCGGAGCCTGGGCCGTTGACTCCGATGCAGGCTGCTAACCTGCTCTGTGCACTGTGTCCCTTCAGAGATCGAGTCCAAATATGATAAGAAAATGAAAATGCTGCGAGATGAGCTGGATCTTCGGAGGAAGACAGAAATCCATGAGGTTGAGGAGAGAAAGAATGGCCAGATCAACACGCTGATGAAGAACCACGAGAAGGCCTTCAGTGACATCAAGAACTATTACAATGACATCACCCTGAACAATCTGGCCCTCATCAACTCTCTCAAGGTAAACCGCCCCCAGTAGCCACGAACCCTCCCTGCCTCAGGTGAGCCTCCTTTGCTCCTGCTGGGAAAGCTTCCTTCAGACCTGCCATTCCTGAGCTCGAACTGAGCGTCATGGATGGGGGTGCTGAGCCTGCCTTTGAGGGGTGCTGGGTAGCCCGGCAATGCCGGCTTAGGCAGCTTCCAAGCCCCTGGCTCTGCAGCTGGGAATAGAAATCCTGATGCTGACTGCCCCCACGGGGAAGAGCCATGGCTACAAAGTGCTGCTCGTGCCCCAATGGCTGCCTCCCCTCTATGGAGCTACGTCCGAGGCCGGTCCCACAGCCCAGCCCCAGGTGGCCTCTGCCCCCACGTGTTCTGTACCCTGCCATGCCAGGCTGTCTCTAGGCTTCCCCGCACATGTCAGGGTCAGACACCCAGTAAGTTTGTGTTTGCGCCTGTAGCAGTGAGTTCCCCGAAAGGTGCGGGCACTGATTGGAAGCATTTCTCCTGGACGCAAGAGGAGTCTCTGCCTCTTTCCTGCACCTGCCCTCCTTGCCATTCTTTTCTCTTGTCATCTGCAGGAGCAAATGGAGGACATGAAAAACAAGGAAGACCATTTAGAAAAAGAGATGGCGGAAGTGATGCTCCAGAACAAGAGGCTGGCAGAGCCACTGCAGAAGGCCCGAGAGGAGCTGATGGACCTCCATAAGAAACTAGTCAACTATGAGAAGGACCGACAGGCCCTGGCTGTGAGTGTCCTCCCGAGCTCAGATTCTGGGGATCCCCCCGTGATCCCAGGAGGTTCCCCAGAAAAGTGACCAGGAGCCGGGCTGAGCCTAAGGCATGGCCCCCACGTGGGCTTCTCAGAACTTGTGGATGAAGAGGAGGAGGGAAGCTGGGGACCCCTGGGCGCCCCTGAGGGGCCAGGAAGGAAGTCTGGGCATTATCTCAGGGATAAGAGCACCCCTGCCCTTCTCTGGCAGAGCTGCCTCACCAGAGCTTCAGCTGCCCCAGGTTTGAGTCCTGATGTCAAGGGCCTGCTCTGCCCCTTCTCTTCTCCCAGAATACAAAAGCTCGCCTGAAAATCACCGAGAAGGAATTGAAAGACTTGCAGTGGGAACATGAAGTGTTAGAGCAGCGGTTCATCAAGGTGAGAGAGTGTGGGTATGGGATGGCACGTGTGTCCTCAGGGGCAGGGGAAGGACCACAAGAGGGAGTCCTAGGGGAGGACCAGAAGAGGGAAGCACAACCTCTGGGTGGACTCGGCCTCAGGGCTGTCAGGAAGCTGCACTTTGTGTCTTCTCCCTCCCTGGTTGGAGGTCATGGTTGTCCGGTCATGAATAAGCCTCATGGGGGCTCTCCCTTGGTTAGTAGTGCTTACACTCCCTGAATGAGGCCTGGTGGGGCTTGATGTGGGGCATTAGGCAGGCGCCATCAGGCCTCGGTCTCCCCATTTGTGGCCCTGTTCCTCTGTAGATGCACTCGCTATTCAGAGACAGTTTGTGGTGGGCTTATAAAGGAGGGGTTCTGAGCCAGAAGAAAGTCAGTGTCCAGGTGGTGAAAACCACTTGTTCATGAACTGAGACTGGATGGACACCTTCAAAAACCCGGTAGAGGGGCGTGGTGGGCAGCCTTAAAGCGGGATCCTTTAATTCCTGGTTAGCCTATTGCTTGCTTGTCTCTGGGTCTGTTGGCAGCCCTGCTTCCTGATGTGCTTGTTGATTGAGCTTTACTGACTTAAGTAGGAAGAGGATTAGAATGAAAGGTGGTAGCTCTTTGTGAAGATCCTGGTACCTTGGAGGACCCAGAGGCCTCCATAGCATCCAAGTATGTAGTAATGGAGAAGAAAGTGAATTAGCAATGAGAAACTTCATTCTTATTTGGCCTATAAGTTTTACAATAGAATTTTAATGTCTTTTACTTGTTATTTGTTTTTTTAACATCAAATATCAGAGAGGAAAAAAAAAAACTTTCTCCTAATAGAATAGAATAGAATTTGTCTTTTACTAAAGACAAATGACTTAAAATTCGGTAACAGATTTCAAAGAAAATTCTAACTCACAAGCCATTATTATTATTGTTGTTGAGTCATGTCTGGCTCTGTGCAATCCCATGGACTTTTGTCCCTGTGGTTTTCTTGGCAGAGATACTGGAATGCTTTGCCATTTTTCCAGGATCAATAAGAAACTGAGGCAATTAGGGGTTAAGGAATTTGCCTAGGTCACACAGCTAGTATTTGAGGATGCATTAGAACTCAGATCTTCCTAATCCAAGCCCATTGGGATTCTATCCATTATGCCCTGCGAGCCATAGAGCCTATTAATTTTGAGAAATCTTTAGCAAATTGATTGTGTTTGTACCAGGTTTGAAGTTTATGAAACTCGAACCATTTACAGGCATATAATGAAACTGTTCTCTATATATATATATATAACTGTGGAGGGCCCTGAAAGTCCAAAGTATGCAGCAAATACTTGTGGTAGATGTTGTTGTTCAGTTGCTTAAGTTGTTTCCCAACTCTTTCTGATCTATTTGGGGTTTTCTTAGCAGAGATACAAGAGTGGTTTGTTATTTTTTTTTTTCCAGTCCATTTTACAGAGGAGGAAACTGGGGTAAACAGGGTGAAGTGACTGGCCCAGAGTCACACAGCTAGGAAGTATCTGAGGCCAGATTTGAACTCCTAGTTCCAGGCCCCGCACTCTATGTACTATGGCACCTCTGAGCTGCCCCATGGTTGAAATGATGGTTCTGATGTTAGCTGGGAAATAAGGTATGGGACTGGCCACTGACTAGCCCAAGACATATCTAAACAATGGTGAAAACTCTACATTTTCTCCGAGATAGGGCCTAGTCCCCCATTCCCCTCTGCCACTTGTCTTTTCAGTCTGGTTCTGTTGGTTTTCACCAAGTCCTGATCTTTTCACGTCCATATGAAAGAGAAAGACTTCCTGCTGATTCTCTGTGTTAGAAACTTCCCTGTATATCGTACCTTAAAGGCAGTGGGTGTCATTGGCAACTGAAACACTGGGATGAAATCTAGGATTTGGTTAGCATGTTTACAGTTAGAAACCATGAGTCATCTGGTTTGCTCTAGTCATCACCCATTATCATTAGAGACGTGACAAAAATATATGTCATTCTCTCTCCATCAAATCATATTCTGTGAGTCTTGTTAATGAAATTTCCCTGAGAAATGAATTGGTTTCTCCCCATGTCCCTGTCTCCTGAGCCAGGTTCAAGAAGAACGAGATGACCTGTATTCCAAATTCAGCAAGGCCATCCTAGAAGTGCAGCAGAAAACAGGCTTTAAGAATCTGATTCTGGAGCGCAAGCTGATGACCCTCTCGAATGTGATGGAGAGGAAGGAGGTGCAGATGAACGAGATCCTCTCCGCCTCCAACCTTGACCCCGAAGCCCTTGCGGTGGTCTCTCGAAAGCTGGAGGTACAGGCTCTTCAGAAGGGTTTCTTGTTAATAGAGCAGGACACAGGGGTTCGATCACTGTGCTTTCCCCTAAGATTGGGGAATTTAGGCAACCCAACAGCAATTCCCCGTGGCCCTGTTTTTGAGGGCTCTCTCCAGACTCATTCGTGCTCTAGGTGTTGTTTTCCTGATCATATCCATGGGAACTTCCTAACCAACTGTGCCTTTTTAACAGTTAAGTATAGGTTAGAAAGGAAGGTCTTAAAAGTCTCTTTGATGGCTCTCCCATGGACAGGCACCAGGTCTTGGTGCATAAGAAGTGCATGGAGAAGAGAGCTGTCAGCTGGCTTTCTGTTGGGTTCAGTGCCCCACTTGTGCCATATTGGTGGTACACAACTAGCCGCATAGTGAGACAGCAAATGACATGACTCAGAGGGGAGTCTGAGGAAGCCCAGTGTCTGGCTTGCTGCTGAGCAGGCTCATGGCACTGTGGGAAAAATTGAGGCGGGCAATGAGCTGACATAGCGTGGCAACAGCCGCCATGAAGGGCATTCCATGAAGGGCATTCATGACAGGGTTTGGTCTTGAGCTTTGAATTGCTTATCCCAGAGGTAGATCCAGAACTAGAACCAGAACAGTGACTTTCCCTGCAGATCTTCCTGCACTCGGCTCTTTGTATTGCTTCCCACAAATACAGAAGAAGCCTTCACTCCTTTGTGGAGGTGCTTTTCTGTCATCATAACCATTAGACCTTCCATTTTAGGGTCACTCCTTGCATGTGTTAGCTTAACTTTAGTATTCTCTGGGTGCTGCTGTGAAAGATGCCCTCAATTTCCTCTGTGGTTATCTACAAGTGGGCAGAATATCTGCCATCTTCCTGTGCTCATGTACAGAGTCCTCTCCACTAGCCTTGCCCTGTGAAGCGTCCAAAAATGATGAAGGCAGAGGAAGACTCAACATATTGATCATTATTCTATGGGACTCATTTGCTGGTCTCTACCTCTGCACAAGCTGTGTGTACCAACTGTGCATAAGGCTAAACAACTTTTGCATTGGGTTAGCTGCCGTGAATAACATACAGGACAAGAGAACTTTCCCCTCTGTGGAGAACATATTCTGGCCCCCTCCCATGTTTAGAAAGCAGAATGGAGCTTGTTCTGATGAGAACTTTTGTTTTCTTTGGAGTCAATATAAAACATATCTGACTAAATAGATTCCAATGTTTTATCCTAATCCATTTATTGATAAAGATAGCCCTGTATGATGAGAATCTAAATAGAGGCAGAAAAGGGTTGTATACCTCTACTGAAATTCTGCTCAGAAAACCTGGAATATACTAAGTATCAGAGGAAGGAGGAACCTCAGGGGATTAACTGATTATTCCCCACCCTCCAGGAATTAGGTTGGTGTTTTATTATCATTTGATAGAAGAGCCATTTTGAAATGATTTGTCTAAACTCTACTATTCAATTCTGGGCCTTGAACCTAGAACAGTTCTTCACTTTCCATTGCCAAGACTCTTTTCCTGGCCCATGCTACTCAAAGTGAAGAGACCTGGTGGACTAATTAGCTAAAAGAAGCTGTCAGAAATAGCATTAGACCAACAAGTGTTGTTATGTAGAGCACATTTACATTTCTGTCTCAGAGAGGAGTACAAGCAGGAGGCAAGTGCTGTTCTTGCTAGGACAAGAAAGACCCCCTCCCCCCTTTATTCTGAAACTAGCAGATTCAGTCCCAGCAGCTGTGGGCCAAAGGTCAGAGGCTTCCTGGGCATTGCCTGCTGTGCTTGATTGTCCGCCCATGTCCAAGGCTCTCTTTTTAGTGTATATTTGGGACTTAGCAGCTTTCCGCTTGTCTCAAGTCTCATCGTGGACTTCTTTGATTTCCCTCTTCAGGATGTCCTGGATTCTAAAAACAGCACTATCAAGGACCTGCAGTATGAGCTCGCCCGTGTTTGCAAGGTGAGATGGTGACTGGGTAAGGCCTTGGGCAGACAAGAGGGAAGGGACATGGGTGTTGACTGGCTATAAAGCATTTGGACCTTCTCTGTTGGCACCCCTCACTTCCCAAACTTCCTAGTCTTACCCAGAATTAGGACTGAGAGCCCTGGCGCCCAGGGAGGGCATGCTACAGGGTCTTTGCACACTTCCCATACCTCTTTTTGTGTAGGTGCTCTGACTTCAGACTATAGGTCTGCCATTTAATAATACCTGGATAACTCCAGGCAAGACACAGGCCCATAGGGATGCATTCTCCTTGTTTAGACTCATCACTTCCCTTTCACCTTCTTCTGACCTTTATTTTCAGAGAAATGTGTATCATATCTGCTAAAACTCTGTGGTCTCCATGTACTTATGGGATGGTCACTTGCTCTTCTTGAGAGAGGGGACAGTTCTCCTGGAGCCTCATTCATGGCCAGTGGCCCTTTAGAGGCCCTGTTGCCAAAAGAGATTTACCAGAAATGGACCATTTTTTCTTTTTCAGATTGCAGTAGGTGACATTTATCGATAAATCTTTATTTCCAAGTTTTGTCTAGCTGCCTCATGCAAGAGATATCAGTAAATAATGATTTCAGATAATCATTTTTATAGGGTCCTGGGTCATCTTCCTTCTGGCTAATCAACTCCCACGAGAGATTCTTCATCTTATTCACATCATTGATTTAGGCTCCTTTGGTGCCCACCTTAATTAACTTTCTGGATTTTCTTTCACTTCTTCTTTAGTTTTCATTTTCTTCTGCCTCAGTCAGGATGTCCTGGCTTATGGTCATATCTCTAGCTGCCTCTAGGGGACCTTTAGCCTTTGGTTTTTCTTTTGGAAATGTGCTCTTTAAACCTTATCACCTTTGATTCTCTTCCTGGTCACTTCCGGCCTTAAGCTCTCTCTCCAGGTCACATACAAATTTGGGGTCTTCCATATCACACTTTAGGAATTATTGCTCTAGACTTAAAATAATTGGATACAGCTGCTCCAGATGCTTTTAACCACTGTCAGTTGGCCCACCATTTTTCTAATTCTGCTCTTTAGCAGTCAGTGAGTTAAGCCCTGGAAATACCAGATACAGAGAGTTGCCTCCTTGCAGCTATGATGGGAGAGCAGCCTACAGAAGTAACTTAGCTCAGATTAAATGCTTAATTCTCTCGGAGCAATTGTATTATATTGTATTGTATTGTCATACAAACCCAGAAGAGGTGACAGAGGGAGCTTCCCTCTGACATCCACTGAAACAACAAATTATAGAAACAATTGATAATTTCGTCGAAGAGAATGACAATAATGAGAGAACATACTAAAACTTATGAGATGCAGGCAAAGTAGTGTTCTTAGAGGAAATTTTATATCTCTAGATGCTTACATTAATAGAGAAAGAGAAGATCAATGATTTGGACATGCAACTAAAAAGGCTAGAAAAAAAATAAAAAGCCCCCCAATTAAATACCAAATTAGAAATTCTGAAAGTCAAAGAAGAGATTAATAAAACTGAAAGTAAGAAAAAACTAAGAGTTGGTTTTATGAAAAGACCAACAACATAAATAAGATTAGAAAAAGAAAACCAACTTACTAGTATCAAAAATGAAAAAGATGAACTTAGCACCAAAGAAGAGGAAATTAAAGCAATAATTAAGAGCCATTTTCCCCAACTGATAATTAAATGAAATTAATTTCAGTACTATATAAACTATTTGGAAAAATAGGTAAAAGAGGAGTCCTGCCAAATTCTTTTTATGACACAGATAAGGTGCTGATACCTAAACCAGGAAGGGCCAAAACAGAGAAAGAAAGTTGTAGACCAATTTCCCTCATGAATATTGATGCAAAAATCTTAAGTAAAATATTAACAAAGAGATTACAGCAATTTGTCACCAGGATAATACATTATGACCAAGTGGCTTTACACCAGGAATACAGAGCTGGTTCAATATCAGGAAAACTATTGGCATAATTGACTATATCAATAACCAAACTAACAGAAATCATATGATTATATCAATAGAAGCAGGAAAAGCATTTGACAAAATAACATCCATTCCTATTAAAAAGACTAGAGAGCATAGGAGTAAATGGAATTTTCCTTAAAATGATAAGTAGCATCTGCTAAAATACTCAGCAAGCATTATATGTAACGGGGATAAATTAGAAGCATTACCAGTAAGATCAGGGGTGAAATAAGATTGTCTCCTATCATCATTACTGTTTAAAATTGTGCTAGACATGATAGGGTTAGTAATAAGAAAAAAAAAGAAATTAAAAGAATTAGAGTAAGTAATGAAGAAACAAAATGATCACTCTTTGCAAATATGATGATATACTTAGAGAATCCTAGAGAGTCAATTAAAAAACTACCAGAAGCAGTTACTAACTTTAGCAAAGTTGCAGGATATAAAATAAGCCCACATAAGTCATCAGCATTTCCAAATGTTGTATGACACTCACCTGGTATGACACTGTGACCTTGTCATGACACTTACTCTAAAGGACTTGTGTGGGGTTAAAATGGGCAACAGCATCCAAATGCAGCACAAGAAGTCTTTGCTCAGGCCAGTCCCCCAGAGTTAGAAAGTCTTGGTTTAAAAGCCCAGTGATAGAGAACGTGTCTGATGTGTGAGGACCAGCCTGGATCAGTCTCTGACTGATCAGTCAGAGAGGCCCATGACTTTGGTACCTTTGAGGGAGGGCTTGCAATCTGAACTGATGAAGGCAGTTACCCACATTGATGGAATCTTAGGCTCTGGAAGTGAAATGCAGGTGCCCCATGCCAGCCTTTTCCCTCCCATAATTGGGGCTGTACCTGCTGGCTCATTCCCTGGCAGATCTCTCTCATGCCCACCTTGGTTTTGCTCGTTCTGCACTCACATTGCTTCTGTATCTATGGCTCCATCTCAGCCTTCTTTCTTTGCCACCATTCTAACCTCCTTGCCCACCACTGCACCACCAGCCACTGACTTTATTTTCCCAAACCCTTTTCTCAGCCCCTAATGTTTTCCTGACACTTTCTGTCTTGTCTATCTTCATGCATATGCACTCGATTATCAAACTGTCACTTTGGGTAGGTAAGGGCCAGTGGGTCTAGCTCAGTCCCTAGAAGCTCCCACTACATCTCAACCTCGAGTTCTCATTTCTTATGGCCACAAAGGGAAGCTTGGGGGGAAATCTGGAACAATCATGTTCTAATGCAGCCAGAGAGCCACTGCTCCTCCTTAGTTCCTCCATTTTGTCCACTTCATCCTTCACTTTCTCCACATCCCAAGCACCCCTAAGACCTGGGGGCAAATAAGATAAACATCTAATGTGATTTTTTGACAGTCTGGTAAAAAGTAGAGAGAAGGTTGGAATACTGGCCGGGGTTTGGGATTACCTGGATTTCAGTCATCCAACCTCCCTGCCACATGAACGTTGACAAAGGAACATTAGCTCTATTGCTTTTGAGAGCACGCCGTCCCCAGGTGAAACAGAAATGTCAGAAATCCCAGCTGACAACAAGTACATGAACAAATACCCAAGTCACTAATAATAAGAGAGATGTCAGTGAAAACAGTCCAGAGGTGTCGCCTCTTCCCCAGAGGTGACAGAAGCTGAAAATAGGCACGTTGTAGGGACTGCGGGAAGATGGGAACAATACTCAGGGCAGGGGACGCTGTGAATTGGGCCTCCATTCTAGAAAACGGTGCTAAAATGGCCCTGAACCACACATACCACTTCTGGGAAAAGACCTCAGGGAGGTCAGAGATGGAAGGAAAGGCCAGTACATGCAAAGTCCTGACAGCAGCGCATTGGGATTAAGTGACTTGCCCAGGGTCACACCGCTAGTGTGGGTGAAGTGTCTGAGGCTGGATCTGAACCCAGGGCCGTGCTCTGTCCAGCCTGTCATTCAGCTGTCCCAGCACATCCTAGAGTAGCAAAAAATTGGGGGAAAAGCAAGTATCTGAGGAATAAATTGTGGTGATTGAATATGATGGAATATTAGTGCAACAGATGGAGTGTTTGCTTGGCTAAGTATCTTTGAAACAAGGTTTTTGGTTTTTCTTTTTTTTTTTCTTTAAATGGGTGTGGGGTGAGAGGATGAGAAAGTACATCTTTGTCAAACAAAAATTAATATTGAGGCAGAAAGAAGTGAAGCATCTGGAGGATTCAGGGAAACTTGGAAAGGCTTGTCTGAACTGTTGTAAAGTGAAGTTAGAACAGCTTATGTGATGTCCTTAATAATGTGAAGAAAAACAGTTACTGTCCCTGACAGTAACTCTGTCCCTGGTCTGGGAGATAGAGGGGCCAGAGGTGGCGGGAGCTCAGCACAAGAGCTGCTTCTTCAGGCTGGGCCCGGTACCTGGGGACCTGAGGGAGGTTCTTTTAGGTTGGGATGGAGGGGCAGAGAGTAATGTTTAAACAGAGAGGAATGACGGGACAACATCCAGGTCAGTGCTGGCCTCCCCGGCCATCCTGGGCCTTCTGCTCTGACATCTTCCTCCCCCCCCCCCCCCCCCCCCCCCCCCCCCCCCCCCCCCCCCCCCCCCCCCCCCCCCGCCTTTCCCTCCCTGCAGGCGCACAACGATTTGCTGCGAACGTATGAAGCCAAGCTCACTGCCTTTGGCATCCCCCTGGACAACATGGGCTTCAGGCCTCTGGAGACCTCAGTCATAGGACAGACCCTGGGGCACGGCCCCGCCGGGCTGGTCTCCATGCCAACGTAACCTGGACAGACCACGGCCTGCCTTCCCCTCCACAGGCCGAGGGGCTGAGGCTGGCGACACCTCCAGAGACGATGGCGCTAGAATGCCCCTCTTTCATAGATTTAAGGTCGGTTATTTTTCTAAAACTGTGTCCTCAGCAGATGAAAAGTTTTTAACTTGTCTCTGTCTCTGCCTTGTTCTGTCTCAAGGCTGCATTAAAGTGGGCCCGGGTATGGGAGTGAAACCATGCTGCGTGTTCTTGGTGTCTGCCCCCTGCCCAAGGGTCTGCCCCCTCAGACCCACCTCGGACCCCCCACAATGCCAGGAGAGCCCGGCCGCCCCCCCCCCCCACCATGACTGTGCCCCCCCCCCAGGATCCTGGCCCTCAGCAGCCCCCACCTGCCCACAGCTGGCCCCGTCTTCAGGGGCACTGGGAGCAGTTTCTCAGCTCCCCGGGGAGACAGTGAAGGAGCGAGTGGCCCCTGCCGAGAGATGAGCACAGAATTTATTGCTCTGTCGGGGGGCTGCTCTCAGTGGCTCATCGGCAAGGAAGTGGATGGCTCTGGACCGAGCTGGGTCTCCGGGCTCACTCTGGTTCTTGGCTGTCTAGCTTCCTCTGTAGGTGGTGTAGGAGAATGGACTCAGCAGCAGGGGCACGTGGAGCTTGTGGGCCTCGTTTGTGATGGTGAAAACAACCTGAGAGACAGAAGCAGTGGGCGGGTGGGACTCAGGCAGGTGAGTGAGCCCAGGATCCTGAGGGAGTGCACCCCCAGGCCGATCCGCTGCCCCTCAGCCCCCCAGGGAGCGGGAAGCTCCCCCCAGATGGCTCTGGAAGTGGAAACCCTTCTCACGCGGAGGGAGGATTTTGATGGGTTCTGGGTGATCAGGACAGGCCCTAGAGAGCTGGAGGCTGGCCAGCAGGCGGTCTGGGCTCTGCCCTGCAGAGGGGAGTAAGAGGTAGAGCAGCCCTGGGGAGAGCGGGTGTGGAGAAGCCTAACTGTGGCTCAGCATCCTGGCCTCTGCCTTTCTCCTGGGAGTTCAGAGGCCTCTGGCCATGGGCTGCTGGGCAGACAGGGTTCTAAATGCCCCTTAGGCAGATTTTTTCCTTTTTTGCTTTCTCATTTGAAAAAAAAAAGTCTGCCAAGGGAAAATAAGGCAGGCTTCCAGCCCAAGAGGTACTTTTGGACAAGAGTTACTGGGGACAGGCAGCCTGGAGAGCTCCAAGGGTTTTTAGGGTCTTGCGGGGAATGCCGTGGGGCACAGCGCTGGGCCTGGAGTCAGGGAGATGAGTTCTAGCCTAGCCAGCTGGTCCCGGGCAAGTCCCTGCCTCAGTTCCTTCATCTGTAAAATGGGGGTGATAGGAGCCCCTGGCTGCTGGGTGGTTGTGAGGATAGGGTGAGATTCAAGGGCTGCACGAGTGCCAGCAACTCCACGATTGCAGGGCCAAGCCTGGTGCCCACCACCGACTCCCCCCAACCCGACCCTTGCTCCTTTACCTCCCCCATCAGCCCTTACCTCCACATAGGGGTAGAAGCTGGTTTGTCCCATCTTTTTCCAATAACCTTCCGTGTCAAAGAAGAGCTTGTAGGTGCCAGCCGTCATTTGTTCAGGAGTCAGAAGCCCGGGGCAGCGGCCGTCAGCATTGGTGTAACTAGGGAAGGGAGAGCAAGAGGGCTCAGAAAAGGCAGGGGCTCCTGCCGGGCTCAGGCCACGGCTCTCCCCCTCCGGCCGGGACCCTGGGGAGGGGCCCTGAGGCCCATGGGCAGAGATCAGCCTCCCGGCCCCGGGGAAGGGGAGAGCTGTCTAAGCAGGATCACACTATCATACCTCCCCTGGCCCAGCTGCACCCGAGCAGCCAGCGTTAGCCACGCCAACCCCCCCAAAACGGTCATGGATGCTTCAGCCCTTAACGGTTAACACCCGACCTAAGTATTAATTTTTCATAAACTTGGAACCCCATCAAAGCATTCCCCAAAATGGTGAATTTAGACCCAAAGTGAACTATTCTCTTTTTGAAACTAGAGGGTCAGAACTCGGTTGAGTCCCTGTCCCCTCATAGCCAAGGCCGCTTCCCTCTCTGTCCTGATCGTGCTGGGCAGGGCAAGGGGCCGGCCTGGCCTGTGGAGGCCCTGCCCGAGCCTTGTGCCAGCCATGCCCCCGGTCCATCAGAAATGACCACTAGAGGGAGACAGCTCACAGATGAAGAAAAGCCCAGAGCACCCTCGTTAGCTAGGCCGGTCCTGGGATCTGGGGCCTGAGCAATGGGGAGGGCAGGGATGCACCGGGAATGCTGGGTCCTCCTTTGGGCTTGGGCCCCTGAGGTCCCTCCCCAGCTCTCTAGCTAAGCTTCCAGTTGTCCCCAGCCCTTGTTGCTGCCCCTTTGGCAGAAAGCTCAGGCTCTGAAATGGGCTCAGAAAACAGCAGTGCCCCTGAGACCTGAGCTGAGCCCCCCACCCCGGGAGATGCCCACCTGGGGCTCACACAGAAAAAAGCCAGGGAGGAGTGTGGTGGGGATCACCTCCTGCCCCCGGCCCAGCTTCCTTTCTCTCCTGTCCCCCTCCTCACACGGGGCAGGTCCCACTTGCCCCCTCACCTTTTCCTCAGCTCAGTCAATGATTCCCCCCAAGCCTGAAAGGCGGGCAGAACCCCTGGGGCGGAAGGCCGAGGACCAACATGGGGTCAGGGGGCGTTTTCACCTCCATGGCCGGGCTTGGGGGGATCAGGGGATGGGGAGGGGGAAATACCTTCCACCCCACCCCCGCCTCTCGTTGGGGTGTTTGCTGAAGGCGGGCCTGCCACCTGGTTAGGCATCCTTTCAAAACGTGCCCCCCCTCCCACAACCCCTCCCCCAAGGCCATAGAAACCTGATACATGAGAGTGTTTCAACCTGTCTAGAAGGGAGAGAGCCCCCCTGAGTTAGAGGGCCTGGGGCCAGGGAGAGGGCAGGTTGAAACCACTTGTTTTGGTGTCTTGGGACCCCGGCCACCAGTCATCTGTAAAATGGGGGAGCTAACAGCACCTGCCTCACAGGGCTGTTGGGAGGAACAAACGAGCTGATGTACAGAAAGCATTTGCAGACTTTAAAGTGCTCTGAAAAGGGCTTGGGCCCTGAGCTCCCTTCCTAGGAGCCCGCCCCGTCCTCAGGCTCATGCCGGAGGCCCACAGCGCTTCTCTGAGAGCAGCCCAGGGCTGTGGGCGGCGGGCCAACTTTGAGATTTTATGGAGCTGGTTTATGCTCCTGGAGGAGAAACAGAGCCCAGGAGGGGGGGACGTCCTGGTGACAGGTTTACAAGGAGCCACAGACAGAGGCCCCCGGCCAGGGGCTGGGCTAGCCTAGACCAGGAGGGAGCCTTTCTCCAGCCCCTTGCCCATGCCAGCCCCCAGGCCACCTGGGAATCTCCCCCGGTCCTGGGAGTCCCCCTTACCTCTCCTGGGTGCAGATGTTGCTGGACCAGGAGCAGCCGCTGAGCACTCATGGGACAGGCTACCTACAGAAAACTAGGGGAGGATCCCTAGGGTCCTGTCCCGATCCAGCCTGGCTCTGAATCACCAGGCCCAGGCTCAGAGAGTTCAGCTTGGAGGTGGTGCCCCAGCAGCCTGAGGGCCAGAGGTCATCTCTCCTGAACCTTGGCTCTCAGAGAGGAGGGGGGAGGAAAAGCCTTGATTGGGCTGGGCTTCCCACACATGGGAGATTAAAGAGTTTCTTCCCCCTGTGCCCCATGAGAGAGAACCCTGCCCCAAGCTAGCTAAGGGCCCTGAGTTGTTCCTGACATGGTGGCTCCCTCTGGGTCCAAGTACTCTCTCCCTTCCCCCCGGCCCAGCCCCTGACATCCTGGCAGCAGGAGCCCCTGTTCTACCCACCCAGGTGTGGACTGCCTTTATATGGGGTTCAATGCAGAGGGAGGCAGAAGCTGGCAGTGCCCTTGGCCCAGCGGAAGGAAAAACCTCTCCAGGGGGAGGCCCCAGGACACCAGGAGCTGGCTCCTCCCCAGCTTAGGGCCTGCGGAGGCCGGGGGAGGGATGTGGCCCAGCCAGTCAGACACGGCCTGAGTCAGGCTAGGCCGGGAGGAGGCTGGGAGAGGAGCCAGGGTGGAGGCCCGGCCCAGTCCCGGCTGCCTCCTCCCCTGCCCCTTCTCTTGGGGACTTCTCCTTTAGCTAGTAGTTCTGAGGGGCCCTCTGGTAGCCCCTCCAGGTACCCGCTTCCTGCTCCAGGCCTCATGTGCGGTTGGTGGTCTCTGGAGGCTGGAGGTTCTGAGGAAAAAGGAGAGAATGAGGGACAAACAATGAGCATGTAGCCCAGGGGGGCATCTGGGAGAAGGGAAGCTTTGGAGAGAAAAACGAAGCTGAAAGAGGGGACCCAGAGCCATTGACTCTTGGCTAGGAACCTCTGGCTGATGGCTCAGAGTGGCTGGGACCGATCATTGGAAAGAGGAAGGGCTTTCCCAAAATGGCCTCAGATATGAAGGGAACCATTTAGAAACCAGAACTGGCCCGAGCAGTAGTTCCCGTTGACAATGTCCGTTTTTCCCACCTGTTTCCTCTTCCCCAAAGGTGAAGGTATCTTTTGATCTACTCCAGATGGTCTGAAATTATGTATCCCATGGGATATTCTCTAGGGCCTTTCTGGGTCTCCCTTTTCCATGTCTATTGTGCTTCAGTTTAAAATCATGGCGAGGAAGGGGGTGTCCCTGATAACAGCACCAATACTATACCTTCATCCATTGTCCCAAGTTATAATTTTCAAATTTCCTGCTATAGACTGAGAACAGTTTGGCCTTTTCCTCCATCCCCGTATGTCTCTGTCTCTCTGTCTCTGCCTACTGGCAGATACCCCAAGGCCGGTATATGTCACAAATGGATGAAAACCGTACTTCAAAACCCAGCAATAATTGATAAAAAGAGACAATTTAATGGTTGCCCGCATCTCCAACCTTCCACCCTCCAATAAGTGAGTGCCCCTGGCTCAGAATTGTAATTCAATTACACCTTGAATTGACCTAAGCTGCGAATAAATGTTCACTGGGCCTGCAAGGGAGAGGTATTGGAAGGTCCATCTGAGGTTTGGATTTTCTGGCAGATGTCTCATTTTGGAGTTTCTGGTGTGAAATCATGATCATCCTATGAACGTGGCGAGAAGAAAGCGAAGAAAGACAAGGTAATTATTTGGCATGGGGCGGGGGGGAGACAGATGTTTGCTCTTGGAGTCCTACTTAATATTTTTCTTAATATTTAATCAGCACCCATGAAGCTGAATTTACCTGGAGTAGTTCTTCCTGGAGAGAGAGAGAGACAGAGAGAGAGACAGAGAGAGAGAGACAGAACCTCATTACCTTTGGTGATTAAAGGTGTCAAATTCTGGCTTGTATAAACCTGTGGTAGTGGTTTACTAATAGTTCATTTTTATATAGCACTTTTCTTACAAGATGAGGTAGAACCAACCTCAGAGACTTTCTTACATTATGTAGGATTTCTTACCATGGATTCCTTACCGTGGACATGATACTGGTTGGTTGAGATCTTACCAAATTCCTTTTTCCATGAACGGGTCTTAGAATTTGGGGTAGAGTTCTCCCAAAGGGGAAACAGGATCTGAAAGATTTAATAGAGTAATAAAGATTTTCCAGGAAATTATACATATTCACTCACAAGCTAAATATAGGCTTGATCACATTCAAACTAACTGTCCGTGGTTCTCTAGTGTCCGAGTTAGTCTGTTGTAGGCTTTGTATATTTTTGTGTCTGTTCTCTGTTCAGAATGTCCAGAGTAGACTCTGACCACTTTTTCCGGATTGATGTCTAGCCAGTTGTCTTATAAAATTTCATTTCCAGTAGAATGTAAGCTCCTTGAGGGCAAGGAATAATTTGGTTTGTTTTTAAAGTCCTTGTATCTCACTCCCAGAACAGTGCCTTGAACATGTGTTTAATAAATGCTTATTGAATTAAAATTATTTGACTTGTATCCTTCTATACCTGAAAAACCACAGTTAGCTTAGGGTAACAACAGTGAATTATCAGTATATGGTAAATGCATATTTCCATTAATCGCGACACAAATTTTAACCAAACTGAACTACTCATTCCCCCATCTTCCCTCATGTTTTCCCGCTCTTGTATTTTAACCAAACTGAACTCATTCCCCCATCTTCCCTCATGTTTTCCTGCCCTTGTATCTTTGCTTGCACAACTTCCCCCCTCTGGAACACCATCTGCCACAATGATGTCCATCCCTCATAGTCCAGCTCAGATGGCTCCGCCTCCATGAAACATACCTAAATTCCATCTGCTGGAAATGACCTTTCTTTCTTCTGAAATATCTAGTAATTCCATCATCGACCTGGGCCCAGCATATGTGCCTCTGTTGGCCTCTGGGTGACTTTATTTTTGGGAGATTGTGGTTCTGTTATTCATAGCTAAAGAGTATTTGTATTAGGTGTCCTATAGGCATCTCAGACGCAAGATGCCCAGAACTCATTTTTTCCCTCCAAGCCATCCGACACCACCATTCTTCCAGTCCCCAAGACAACCCCTAACTCCACAGAGCTAACTAGTTGCTAAATCTTACCACTGCTTTCCCCATCTCTTGTACCTGGCTTCTTCTTTGTATTCACATGGTTTTCCTACCCTAGTTCAGAACCTCCTCACCCTTTCCCGTCCTCCCTGCCTCATCTCTCCAATCTGCCCGCTCTACAGCTGCCATGGTTTCCCTAAGGTACAGATCTGACCATGTTACTTTGTACTCTGCAAGCTTGAGTGGCTCCCGATTTCTCTAGAGCTAAATATATAATACTCCAGCATATAAAGGAATATACAAAATGGTATATGTAAACATATAAAGGAAGACATGAAATAGTATCCATACACATATAAAAAGAACCTATAAATGCTCACATCCCTTCCCAACCTGCCTTTCTCATCCAATCTCAACACTCCAGCCAAACTGGATGGCACTCCTGCTGGGCCACTTCCCCTTACCTGAAATTCACTCCATTTTAGCATCCTTCGTTTTCCTTCAAGGTTCCCTCTCAACAGCCTTTCTTCATCTCCCCTAGTGCTTCCTTCCCCCTCAAAATTACCTTATGTTTATTTTATACCTATTTTATCTGAACTAGGTAGGGGTTATTTCTTCTAACAAAGGCTTCTTGAGGGGCAGGAGGGATTTCCATTTTTTCTTTGTTTCCTCATTGCCCGGCACATGATAGACACTTAGTAAATTTTCCCTCCAGATGCCCATCAATTGGGGAATGGCTGAATAAGTTATTGTATATAATTGGGATGGAATACTCTTATGCTGTAAAAAATGATGAGCCAGGATGCTCTAAGAAAACCTGGCCTTATGTAAACTGATGGCAAAGGGAAATGAACACTGTACACAGTAACAGCAATATTATATGATGATCAACTGTGAGTAACTTAGCTATTTTCAGCAATACAACGATCCAAGACATTTCTGAAAGACTTATGATGAAAAATGCTATCCCATCTCCAAAGAATGTTATCCATCCAACTGATGGAGTCTGAGTACAAATTGAAGCATGTTTTTTTCTTTATTTTTCTTGGGGCTTTTTGGACCATGTTATACAACATGACTAACATGAAATATGTTTTACATGACTGTACATATATAACCTATATCAAATTGCTTGTCTTCTCAGGGATGGGAGAGAGGAAGGGAAGGCGAGAATATGGAATGTGAAAAAAATTTCAAGCGAATGTTAAAATTTGTTTTTTACATGTAATTTGGGAAAAACAAGTTATTAAATTTAAAAATTCTTTCCTCAGTTTTTGTATTTTATGAAATGATGCTGTTCACGAATCCAACCATTTTGGAGAGTAGTTTGGAACTATGCTCAAAAAGTTATCAAACTGTGCATCCCAGTAGATCCAGCAGTGTTACTACTGGGATTATATCCCAAAGAGATTATAAAGAAGGGAAAGGGACCTGTATGTGCACGAATGTTTGTGGCAGCCCTTTTTGTAGTGGTAAAACTGGAAACTGAATGGATTCCATCAGTTGGAGAATGGTTGAAAAATTGTGGTATATGAAAATTATGGAATATTACTGTTCTGTAAGAAATGACCAACAGGATAATTTCAGAAAGGCCTGGAGAGACTTACATGAACTGATGCTGAGGAAATGAGCAGGACCAGGAGATCATTATATACTTCAACAACAATACTAGATGATGACCAGTTCTGATGGATCAGGCCATCCCTCAGCAACGATCAACCAAATCATTTCTAATCAGTAATGAACTGAACTAGCTATCCCAGAAAAGAACTTGGGAGATGACAAAAACCAAATTGAATTCCCAATCCCTTTTTTCAATTTTTGATTTTTCACAAGCTAATTGACAATATTTCAGAGTCTGATTCTTTTCTACAGCAAAATAACGTTTTGGTCAGGTTACTTATTGTGTATCTAATTTATATTTTAATTTTCATCTACTGGTCATCCCTCCATTAGGGAGGGGGTGGGGAAGAGGTGAAAAATTGGAACAAGAGGTTTGGCAATTGTTAATGCTGTAAAGTTACCCATGTATATATCCTGTAAATAAAAGGCTATTAAATAAAAAAAAAAAGAAATGATGCTGTTCACAAATATCCTTAATAAGAATTTGAAAAAAGTTTTAATATTTAAAGCAATCCTTGCCTACCTTATTTTTAGCAAAAAAAAAAAAATATCAAATATTTGCAGGTTTAATTGATTTGTAGATTATTTTTTCCCTGTCAGACAATGATTTGCATTAGCCTCTTTTCAAAATGGTTATAGTCCATGTGGGTGGGTTTCTGTTTCTTTATATATTTCCCATTTTCCAGCATCAGTAGCTTGCTTAAATAGGTCTTGTCAAGGCTATTTTAATTTCAAGCTTTTATCTTTTTTTAAAACTTCTAATTTGATGTTTATTTTGATCTTGGTCTCACTGAATAGAGCTGACTGATAAATGATACACTGATAATCAGACATTCCCCCCAAGATACAGTAAATTTCATTTTTAAAAATTATATTATTCAGTGTTTGCCATGTCCAGCACTTTCCGACTCTCTTCTTGGAAAACAATATTCATGATAAAAAGGGTAAATGACAGATATTGGAAGTGCTGTGGGAAAATAGGCACATTAATGTTGGTTGAATTGTGAATTTCCAACCATTCTGAACATGAATTTAGAACTATGTTCCCAAAGTCACTAAATTGTATATAATCTTTGATCCAGTAATACTACTGACAGATCTAAGTACCCAGAGACACTAAGGGAAAAGAAAAAAAGACCCATTTGTAAAAAAAAAAAAAATAACAGCTTTGTTTTGTAATGGCAAAGAACTGGCAACTAAAGGGGTGCTACTAATTGGGGGAATGTTTTGAACAAATTTTGTTATATGAATTAATTAATGGAATACTCTTCTATTGTCTGAAATGAGAAAAATAGATTGTTCAGAGAAACCTAAGAAGATTTGTAAATGGAAGAACAATTTATGCAAGAATATTTAAAAGATTTTCAAAAGACATAAGACTCCAAGAAAAGCCATGATTCAAAGGGATTGATGATGAAGACCTCAATTAACAAAGAGGTCATACTAAAAACCATTACATTGAATTCCCAATCCCTATATCTATGCCCACCTGCATTTTTGATTTCCTTCACAAGCTAATTGTACAATATTTCAGAGTCTGATTCTTTTTGTACAGCAAAATAACGGTTTGGTCATGTATACTTATTGTGTATCTAATTTATATTTTAATGTGTTTAACATCTGGTCATGCTGCCATCTAGGGGAGGGGGGTGGGGGGGTAAGAGGTGAAAAATTGGAACAAGAGGTTTGGCAATTGTTAATGCTGTAAAGTTACCCATGCATATATCCTGTAAATAAAAGGCTATTAAATTAAAAAAAAAAAACAAAGAGGTCATAGATTCAGGATGTAGAATAAGGCATATTTTGGGGCATGGGCAAGGCAGAAATTTGTTATATTTGACTGCATTTTTTTTTACAAAGGTTTTGTTTTTCTTTTTTTTTTTCTGGTTGGGGCAGAGAAGGCTGGAAGAAGAGAAAAATTTTATTAATCAAAAAAGAAAACTATTCATCATATGTAGACATGATTTCTATGTTATCTAAAAGTCTATGAATTCATTTCTTGATCCTAAGTCACGTTTCCCAACCTGGTTATTGTGGGGTGTTTTTTTGAGGGGAGAAGCATCCTCTCCTATACTTACCTTTGCACTGAAGTCAATAAGTATTTAAATATATATTGTCCATACATTCCTTCTAGATTAAGACTTTCCTTATCACAGTTTTGATATATTGCAGTTTGGCTAATTAAATTAGATGGGAATTTGGGGGGAGTTTTGTGGAAGCCACTGATGACACATGCAAACCAGCAAATGACTCAGAAAAGTATAGCATTATATAATATCAACATATTTTACTTATTAATACCATTATAATTCAGACTTCTCTGGTACAAAAGAAAGGTCAAATTTTATATACAAATTTTCCAGATGATAAGGGTACTGTAATCCTAACCCCAAGATATGGAAGGGATAACTATTGATTTAATTTGAAGATTCTTATAAAGTCCTTTATAGAATTTCTTTTCTGTCTTAAATAAACTATAGTTATTGAGTGGGAGGCTTGCTTTTTCTTATATTTATCTTAAGCATTGTAAGACAAGATGACCCATGAAATTACTCTTGTTTTAGACTAGAAGGGAAGCAATAAAGTGGGAAAACATTTTTACATCCAAAGGTTTTATTTCTAAAATATATAGAGAATTGACTCAAATTTATATGAAATCAAGCCATTCTCCAATTGATAAATGGTCAAAGGATACGAACAGACAATTTTCAGATGAAGAAATTGAAACTATTTTTTGTCGTATGAAAACATGCTCCAAATCACTATTGATCAGAGAAATGCAAATTAAGACAACTCTGAGATACCACAACACACCTCCACAACACACCTGTCAGATTGGCTAAGATGACAGGAAAAGATAATGACAAATGTTGGACAAATGGAAATGGGGGAAAACTGGGACACTGATGCATTGCTGGTGGATTGTGAATGGAGCCAGCCATTCTGGAGAGCAGTTTGGAACTATGCTCAAAAAGTTATCAAACTGTGCATACCCTTTGATCCAGCAGTGTCACTCCTGGGCTCATACCACAAAGAGATACTAAAGGAGAGAAAGGGACCCACATATGCAAGAATGTTTGTAGCAGCCCTCTTTGTAGTAGCCAGAAACTGGAAAGCGAGTGGATGCCCATCAATAGGGGAATGGCTGAATAAATTGTGGTATATGAATGTTATGGAATATTATTGTTCTATAAGAAATGATCAACAGGATGATTTCAGAGGGGCCTGGAGAGACTTACAGGAACTGATGCTGAGTGAGATGAGCAGAACCAGGAGATCACTGTACACGGAAACAACAAGATTATACAATGATCAACTCTGACAGACGTGGCTGTTTTCAACAATTACATGATTCAGGGAAGTTCCAATAGTCTTGTGATGAAGAGAGTCATCTGCATCCAGAGAGAGGACTGGGACTGAGTGTGGATCACAACATAACATTCTCACTCTTTTTGTTGTTTGCATTTTTTTTCATTTTTTCCTTATCTGATTTTTCTTGTGCAGCATGATAATTGTGGAAATAGATACAGAATTGCACATGTTTAATACACATTGGACTACTTGCCATCTAGGGGAGGGGATGTACAAGAGAACCTTTTAGTCAGCAGCATTCTGTTTCATTTCTAGTAAGAATATTTAGATACTAACAAATTAAGGAAAACTCTCACAGATTAAAGCAGGAACAAAAACATAACCCTGTGGAGGCAGCTTGATGTTAACAGAGAGACCATTGAATTTAGATGATCTGGCCATCAAGTCCTGCCATTTTATTTAGTATATATAGGGATATTGGTATAGATGTTATGAAAATATGAATATTAGTATAGAGATATATTTAGTATTATTTATGTATAAATTTAGTATTTAGTTTGTTATATATATATTTGGTTACACACACATAATATGCTGATTTACATATGTATTTGAGATATATCCTTATATATACATACACCAGTTTATTTAAAATTTAAGTATTTATGTATATATTTGGGATATATACTGCATATCTCTTATTTAGTATTTACTTTATTATATATGTATTTGGTTACATATACATATGTCGGTTTATTTGAACTGTATCCTTATATATACCTATGCCAGTTTATTTAGGATTGGTGTATTATTTAATTTATTATGTATCTATGGTTTTATGTGTTTATTATGTATCTATCTTGAGTGTGTATAAAGTTTAGTATCTGTTAGCATTTAAAGGCTTCTCTTGACCACCAGGGGGAGGGATAGGGCAAGCGAGGGAGCCAGGTGAGCTCCAGCCTTCCATCTTTCCCAGCCATCTGCCAGCGCTCAGGAGGAAGTTTAGAACCGAACGTTAAATTCCAAGCTATTAGGTATTAGTTTTTGTCTTTCATGCTCAGCCTTGACTCTGCTCTTGCAGACAGTTTGTCATCTGCTCATCTGCAGCAGTTACCTAAATCCCCCCCGGGCACAAGCCCTGATTCAACAGGGATGAAGTCAGTCTAACAATTTACAACTTGTTCCCACACATCTCGGGGAGCGGGAGCGGACCTTTCCCAGAAGCTCCTGAGCCCGGGGCAGGGGATGCTGCTGCCTCTTGGCTCCCCTTCCTTCCGCATTCTTTCTAGGGAGGAGAAACCAAGAGGTAGAGCCCCTCCCGTGGTGCTCCAGTCTAATAAAGGCTTCTTTTTGGATTCTCCAACCTCCATGGCCCGCCCCAGTGGCTTCCTCTTATGGAAAAGGACACCGGACTGTTTGGCTCATCAGGGACATCTGTCCCTTCTTGAGCATTTTCCTGCTCTTGAGTCTGGGGCTGGAGAAAAGCACGTCCTGTGGTTAGCTTCCATCATCAGAATGATCTGACAATATTTAGAACCAACATGCTTTTTCCTGTTGCTTGTTGGGATTGCTCAGAGTCTCTACTTTTCTTTGACGTATCCTAATTCTCCTCTGACACTGTTCCCCTGTTAAAATAACCTATTTGGTCTCCCTGCATCAGACGCTTCCTCTATTCCATTCTCCATATAACTGCCAAAGTCATTTCCCCAAAGCACTGCCCTCTCTCGTCACACTGAAAGGGGTTTTGGGGTGTCAGGATGCATTTGTGGGTAGGGGACAGCTATCCTGGACCACTGGGAGAGGTCATCCTAGGCAAGAAGTAACTGGGAAAGTCTCCTCCAAAATGGTTTCTGTTATCCCCAGTGAGGCCCAGATTCTACTCTAGAAATTCATAGGATTATAGCGTTTTAAGATTGCAGCTTAGAAATAGGTCACCCACCCAACTTTCTCATTTTGCAGAGAATGAAATGGGCTCAAAGAGACGGCTTGCCCCCATAATCATTCAGCTCATTACTTCACAACTCTTACTTTGAAGTAAGATTTGAAATCAGGGCCTCTGACTCCTAATCTAGCACTGCTACCCAGGATGCCATGCTGCCTCTAGCACAGATACGATGGAGAGTACTGGAAATAGAACAACAGAAGTAGAGTTTAAATCCCAGCTGGGTCACTGCTTCTGGTGTGATCACGGATGGTCATTCAGTCTCTCTGGGCCTCAAACTAAGACATTGGGTTAGGTGTTCTCTGAGCCCTAAATCCAAGATGTTGTGCAAAAGTCAAGTCTTGTGGGGCTAGATTGTTACCCATCATGGACTGCAGAAGGCCATCTTTGAACACCACCAGTATTCTCCTTGAAGGCTCCATGCTTAGGAATCACAGAATACTGCTATTTTAGAAGAATAAATGCATTGTTCTTCAGGTATTTTATTAAGCATTTAATATATACAAGGAAATGTTTTACAGATTAGAGATACAAAAAGATAAAAGTGAAATAGTTCCTTAACTCCAGAAGCTTTTGTTATGATGAAGAAGGCAATATGTATTTATGTATAATACATTTTAAATGAATATAATGTAATTATGGGGAAGAGGTCATTAATGGGGGACTTGAAGGGCAGGGAGAGTTAGAAAAGGTGTTCTATAAAATGTGATACTTCTGTTGAGTCTTTAAGGAACTCAGATGGGGGCAGTTAGGTGGCACAGCTCCAGGGTCAGGAAGGACCTAAGTTTAAATGCACCCTTAAGACACTTACCAACTGGGTAACCTGAGGCAAGTCACTTAACCCTGATTGCCTCAAAAATGGAACTCAGATTCCTAGAGGTAGAGGTGAATTCCAGCATTCCAGGAACGGAGGATCGCCAGTACAAAAAATACCAGGATGGGAGCTAGGGTGTCCTGAGTACAGAACAGGAAGCCAGTGTGTCAGAATTGTGTTCTTAGAGTGAAGCAAAGTGTAAGAAAACCACAAAGTAAAGAGGTGAAACTAGAAATAAGCTTTAATATCCAAAAGAGCTTACATCTGATCCTTAAGGCAGTAGCTACTGGACTTTGTTGAGCAAGGTGGCTACACAGTCAGACCTGTGCTTTGGGAAAATGACTTTGGCAGTTATATGGAGAACGGAATGGAGGAAGAGTTTGATGAAAGAGATCACATAGATTATTCTATTTCATCCAGGAGAATGGCATTAGGGTGAGTGGAATAATCAGGGATATATTGAAGAGAAGAAGAAACCCCAAGTAAGCCCAACAACAAAAGGAAAATACATTTTGCTTCTAAACTGGTTGTTATATTGAATGTACTCAAAGAAGAGTCTAAAAAGACTCCATCAGATAATGTATGGTCACTAAAACTGGATCCATCACGTAATGAAAACAAAATATAATAGATGAACAGCCTGGGTACTATATAATAAATTTTAAAAATCAAAATTGCTGTTGGGTAGATAAACTATGGGCAAAACTTAAACTATTTTAAGACATGGGCAAGAACTGGAAAAATATTATGGAAAAAAATATTGAATCAGGGACAGAAAAGACTTTTGATTCTTATCCTAGTTCAAATCCTTCATAATCGCTTCAATTATTGGGTATTTGTAAGTACCAGGATATTAACCCTACCTTCCAGAGTTATTGTGAGCAAAGTTCTTTTATAAACATTAAAGTACTATGAGTTATTGTTGGGGAGGAATAATGATGTACCTCCATTCTTCTCACTGGGAGCAATAAGCCACAATTCTGCCCTTTGGATGACAGAGGTTAGTTTGAGGTAAAGCTTTAATTAGTTAAAACTCTTGGCCCAATCCAAGAAGGCCATTGCTTTCAGTCTAGAAAAGCAGAGAGAAAGCACCTGAGCTCACCAATTATGGCTTGTCCTAGAGCTTGAGGAAATCTGCTGTTCCTGCTATTTCCTTTCCCTCCTCACCTATTTCCAGCCCTTGGGGTTTTTAGATTCCCTTCCCAGATTTCAGAAGATGATTCAAATGGTCTGGCCTCTGAAAGAAGGAGAGAGCTCTATATAGCACCATTTATGGAGTGTTCGCTATGGGGAGAAGCGTATGGCCAATGGTTTCATTGTGAAGTGACCCTCGCCAACCTTCTCTCCGCAAGAGACTGGCTGTGTGAATGGGCACCTAAGGATGATGGCACTAGGAGGACGGTGGGAGGGGAAAGTCACTCCCCCTGAAACCTGAGAAGGTTCCGTTCCCCCGGGGAACACTGTAGCCACCATTGTCCTCAGCTCCCTCCCAGAGCCTTTAGGGCCCGGGGGGGAAGAAAAGGGAGGAGAAAGGAAGGGGTCTGAGTCATTCTATTTGTTTCAGTAATAACTGATTCTTTTCTTCCCAGAGCTGGTTTGGTTGAAATTGTAAGTCTCCAGAGTTGGCCCATCTTCACTATACTTTATAGTGGGAGGAGTGTGGGATGGTGCAACACTAATCTTTGCTTCTAACTTTAGGAAGGTCACTTAGGCACTCTGGGTCTGTTTCCCATCTGTAGATGGTCACCCAGTACTTTTCAGCTCTCAGAGTTTGTGATTCTAAAGCCATATGGATGGCAAACCTTTGTTTCCCCCCCCATGTGGCAATGCCAAGGAAACCCTTGGCACATCCCTGTTCCCACTCCCATCCGCCTATTCCAAATGGCATAGGAAGCAGCCTTGGTTAATCTGAAGAGCCAGATTCGGTCAGAAGCCAAGGCACTTTCGAGAGTCAGTAAAGTTTTATTAAGTCCTACCATGTACCAACAACTGTGCTTAAGCACTGGGGATAAAAATAAGAAAGGACAGCCCCTGTTGTCAAGGAATTTATGATGAAACGGGGGACACATGAAGACACAGTGGGTTGTGGGTTATTGGTTATAGGATCATTACAGCTGAACGGGGCCTCAAAAGCCATCTAGTCCAATGCTCTCATTCTACAATGAAACTAAAGACCAAAGAAATTGTGACTTGCCCTATATCACATACACTGTCAGAGGCAGCACCCAACCCAGCTCCTCTGAGTCAGAGCCAGTACTTGTTTCCCTATAACGATTAAAAGTGCCAAATCCAGACTCATGAATACTGTCTGAATACTGAGGGAGAGAGCCTGCAGGTTGTGGGACCATGCACATCTAACTTGGTATTGATGTGGGATATATAGGGGCAGAATGTTTCTGGCCACTGGAAATGGTTCCTTTAAGGCTAGAGCTTAGACCATCGGTAAACATTTATTAAGCACAGTTATTTGCCAGAAACTCTGCTAAATGCTGGGCAAAAGATAGCACAAAATCTAATGGAGGTGAACAGAAATGGAACTCCAGGGAGAACTCCAGCATGGACCCTCCTCGTTTGCCATTGCATTCGCACCTACAGGCGGTAAGATCTCCACCAAGATAAGGGAACTTTGGAAGACATCCCATGGCTATGGGACTGACCCTGAGTGGGACAGTTCTAAATCAAGAGGGGGAGAAGAAAGTCAATGATCTTCAGGCAGAACAACACTGAAGGACCAGTGGGGCTAGAAACCCTGAGGAGACATGGCATCCCCTTGTCCTCTTCTGGGAGCTTTGGAGAACTGTAGGCAGACCAGGAGGTAATGGCTGGCTATGCAGCTGGCTGGGGGAGCGCCCAACAAAGAGTGATTATCTGCTCCTCAGTAGGAGACAAACTATGGGCAACAGGGTGGTTGAAGAGACTGCGACTTCTGGGAGAGCATTGACCATAAGTGGGTGCCATTGTTTTCCCGATACTCTCTGTGAGCTGGTTTGTTTTCTTTGACTTGTAAATAAAACCATTCATTCTTTGAGTCTTGTGTACTTTGCTTCTGTAGGGGTCGAGGATAATACAGTGATTGGTACAGATAATAAAGTTCCAAGATTATCTAGATGGAGGAGAAGTGAGAAATTCCCCAAGAGTGAATTTAGAGGCTCCTCATGATGTGAGAAGAGATTGCTGTCCTTTGGTGGGAGATGGGATCTTCAGCCATCCTGATCTCTGCTGGTCTTAGAGTAGCCACAGAAGTGCTCTGGAGTCTAATGGAGAGTAATCCATTCACTTGCTCACTCCAAAGAACACTTCTAGAGTTTATTTTGTGCAAAACACTGTAGGGACACCAAGACACTTATAAATGAGCTCTAACTTTGCTTTTACCTTTAAATTCCATGATTCCAAGATGGTACAGATCTTATTCTCAAAGATTCCACCATTGAGGAAAAGGCATGCACCCAAATAAGTACATTTCTAGGTTTATTTGGTACAAAACACTGTAGGGACACAAAGACACCTATAAATGAGCTCTAACTTTGCTTTAACTTTTAAATTCCATGATTCCAAGATGGTGCAGATCTTATTCTCAAATATTCTACCATTGAGGAAAAGACGTGCACCCAAATAAGTATGATAAATGCAAAGGAGAAGTCTGATTAAAAGTCTATGAGCATTTTGAGGCAGGAAAGACCAGTTGCACTTGAAAGAGTCAGGGAGGGCTTCGTGGAAGAGGTGGCTTCTAGTTGAGCCATGGAGGAAAAAGAGAGCATCAACAGATAGAGATGGAAGTGGAATGGAGGAGTCTGTCCCCACTGAGAACAGATGTTGGAGAGTTATCCAGTCTGGCTGACTGAAAAGTACACAAAGGGATAAAAGTATGGGATAAGGCTGTTAAGATAAAATAGAGCTAGATTGTGGAAGGCCTTAAATGCCAAGATTGGCTTATATTTATTTGCAGAGGTTATCAGGAGCCACTGAGGGTTATTTACTAGAAAGGCAATATGGAAGATCGCAGAGTAGCAGGAAGAATTACAATAAGCTCCCCTCTACTCACTTGCTCCCAACTCCTCCAAACAAATCTAGAAAATATTGCAGACTGAGTCCTGATCCAAGCAAGCAAGAGTCCCAGTGAGTTACTTTTCTAATCTGGGAAAGCGTCGGGACGTGGGGAAGTTTGTGGGCACCTGGGATGGGCCCCTTGAGGAGCATTCCAGTGCCCAGGAACTATGCCGAAAGGTAAAATGAGTCCTAGATTCATAATGGGACAGCATTGCAGGAATAGCTGAAAGCTACTACTCTGTACTGGGTCATAGATACAGGATGGACAACAGAGGCAATCTGTGTTATTCTAGGGTAAGAAGCAATGGGGACAGGGTCCTAGGTGAGGCAAGTCCAGGAGCGAACAGCAGGTGCAGGGCTCAGACCCCAGGAGCAAAGCAGGATCTCAGTTCTATCTTCCAGCCCAATCTGAAGAGGGAATAACCAAGGCAGGAATCCCAGACCAAAGGGGAGTCTTCAGTTCTATCACTTAGAACCAAGAAAACTTTCCAGCTGGCTGATGCTGAGTCTAGCAGCATCTAGGTGGCAAAGTGATTGGATACTGGACTTGGAACCAGAAAGACATCCTCTTGTTCAGATCAGCCTCACACACTTACTGGTTGTGGGACCCTGGGCAAGTCACTTAACCCTGTTTGTTTCCTCATCTTAGTTTCCTCATCTGTAAAATGAGCTGGAGAAAAAAAAAATAGCACTGTCTCCATTGTCTCTGCCAAGAAAACCCCAAAGAAGGGAGTTGCTTAGGACAGAAATTTGCAGAGATCAGATCAGGGGGGCAACCATCAACTTTGCACTGAAACAGACCGCTGTGGAGTACTGAAAGCTTGCTAGGACCAAGCTAAAGCTGTCCGTGAGATCCTGGAATAACACAACGTTTAATACCTCCAAGAAAACATCAGCAGGGCTAGTCCAATCCTTCTCTCCAGAAGGATACAGAGTCTAGCCCTAAAATAAGACTGAAGTCAAGAAGTAGGTTGGAAAAATAAGGGAACAAAAATAAAATTCTGCATAAAAAGTTATTATGGTGACTCAAGACCTAAACCCAGAAGGAGAAAATGATTACAAATCATTCACAAGTAAAGCTTCAAGGCAAAACATATCTTGGGCACAAATTCAACCAGAATTCCTGTAAAGCAAGAGTAAAATATTTGCATATAAAGAATTAAGAGAAGACACCTTCAACCCAATCCTTTATAGAAATAGGGCGTCTATAGGTGTGGCACATTGCACAATTTCAGAGTTTTTCATTGTATTGATTGGTTGTGTTGATTTCTTCCTATTTTTTATTGTCTTTAAAAAATACTGCTTGTTATATGGGATGGCTCTCTGGCAGAGGAAGAAAAATACTGGGGGAAACTATGATGATGTAAAAAAAATCATTAATTAAAATTATTTTTTAATGTTTTTTCTTTTTTTTTTATTTTATTTTATTTTATTTTTTTTATTTAATAGCCTTTTATTTACAGGATTTATACATGGGTAACTTTACAGCATTAACAATACCCAAACCTCTTGTTCCAATTTTTCACCTCTTACCCCCCCCACCCCCTCCCCTAGATGGCAGGATGACCAGTAGATGTTAAATATATTAAAATATAACTTAGATACACAATAAGTATACATGACCAAAACATTATTTTGCTGTACAAAAAGAATCAGACTCTGAATTATTGTACAATTAGCTTGTGAAGGAAATCAAAAATGCATGTGTGCATAAATATAGGGATTGGGGATTTAATGTAATGGTTTTTAGTCATCTCCCAGAGTTATTTTTCTGGGCATAGCTAGCTCAGTTCATTACTGCTCCATTAGAAATGATTTGGTTGATCTCGTTGCTGAGGATGGCCTGATCCATCAGAACTGGTTTTAATGTTTTTTCTAAGGAAACATCACAACCTTTTATATTCTACTTTTCCCTATCACTTTTCCCTTTTTTCTATCCCTAGGAACAAACGATATCTTGGGGAAGCAGGAGCCTTTCAGATAGCCTTGTGTCCCATTTCTAGTCATCAGGCTTCCCCAGTGAGAAGTGGGCCATTGCTAGCAATTCACCTGCCACTGGCAGCCCCACTATCTGCAATTGCACCTTGTCCTACTGCCCTTAAGATGGCCAAATTTGATGCCCCAAATGGCTACCATTACATACAGTGAGAATATCAGTGGGCTCAGCTGTTGACCAAACTCTTAGTCATTGCATTACTGGTGGCTTCAGAGGTACAAATAACAATGAGCTTTCAAGGCCTGACATCACTTATCAGGAATCCCGAAAAACGCAGACAAGGTACTACCAGCAACAGCAGTTCAACCCCTGATATTACAAGATGAAGCAGTTCTTAGAGTGTTTGCAGAACCAGGAAGATGTCAAGTTTTTTGAGATATTCATTGAGAGGCTGAACTAATATATATTTGTAAGTGATTAACCTATTTCAAAAGAAAAAATGGAAAAATCAACTCTGAAGATCAAGCTAATGTAGTATAATCCATAACTGATAGTAAAATGATAAAGAAATCTGAAGTCACCAAAACAAAATTTAATAAATAAAATGAGAGGATTAAATGAAAAAATTAAAAATGAAATGAGAGCTGTGAAAGAAAGAATTAAAAAGGGAATTAATATGAAGTGATTTGTGATGGAAAATGTCATCCACACCCAGAGAAAGAACTATGGAGGTTAAATGTAAATTGAAGCATTATATTTTCACCTTTTTGTTTTGTTTTTTTCTTTCTCATGATTTTTCCATTTCTTTCACAACATGAATTATATAGAAATAGGTTTAATGTGATTATATGTACATAACCTATATTGGATTGTTTGCTGTCATGGGGAGGAGGAGAGACAGAGAAAATTTTGGAATTCAAAATCTTAAGAAAAATGAATGTTGAAAATTCTCTTTACAAATATTTGAGGGGAAAATACCATTCAGTACAAAGAAATTTTTTTATTAAAACTTTTTATTTTTAAAACATATGCATAGATAATTTTCAACATTCACCCTTGCAAAATCTTGTGTTTCAAATTTTTTTCCTTCCTTCCCCCGTCCCCTCCCCTAGATGGCAAGTAGTCCAATATGTATTAAACATGTGCAATTCTGTACATATTTCCACAATTATCGTGCTGTACAAGAAAAATCAGATAAGAAAGGAAAAGGTGAAAAAAAAGGCAAGCAAAGAACAACAAAAAGAGTGAGAATGTTATGTTGTGATCCACATTCAGTTCCCACAATCCTCTCTCTGGATGCAGATGACTCTTCATCACAAGACTATTGGACAAGGCCTGAATCATCTAATTGTTGAAAACAGCCATGTCCGTCAAAGTTGTTCATTATATAATCTCGCTACTGCTGTGTGCAACGATGTCTTGATCCTCCTCATTTCATTTAGCATCAGTGCATGTAAGTCTCTCCAGGCCTCTCTGAAATCATCCTGCTGGTCATTTCTTTACAGAACAATAATATTCCATAATATCCATATACCACAATTTATTCAGCCATTCTCCAATTGATGGGCATCCACTCAGTTTCCAGTTTCTGGGCACTACAAAGGGCTGCCACAAACATTTTTGCACATGTTTTCCTCCTTTAAGATCCCTTTGGGATATAAGCCCAGTAGAAACACTGCTGGATCAAAGGGTATGCACAGTTTGATAGCCCTTTGGGCATAGTCCCAAATTGCTCCCCAGAATGATTAGATCAGTTCACAACTCTACCAACAATGCATTAGTATCCCAATTTCCCTACATCCCCTCCAACATTCATCATTATCTTTTCCTCTCATTTTAGCAATCTGAGAGAGGTGTAATGGTACCTCAGAGTTGTCTTAATTGCAAAGAAATTTTTAAAAAGGGAATTAATAGCTTGGTCCAAGAGATATGAATCCTTACCCAAGCAACAAACTCCCTGAAAATTAGAATGGACCAAATAAAAACCAATGACTTCATAAGACAACAAGAAATGTTAAAAGCAAAATTTAAAAAATAGAAAACCATGTAAGATATCTCAAAACTCAAAATGAGTGACCCGGAAAGCAGGAGAGAGAGAGAAAAAAGAATCATCAGGATACTTGAATGCCATGACCATTCAATACCTGAATGTCAAAACAAGAAACAAGGCATCCTATTTCAAGAAATCTTAAAACTGTACACATTAGAACCAGAGGGCAAAGTAGAAAGAGAAGGAATTCACTGTTTACCTTATAAAAAGAACCCCAAAATTAGAACATCCAGGAACTTTAAGCCAAAATCCACAGTCTCCAACTCAAAAGAAAAAATACTGTAAATAGCTAGAAGGAATTCAAGTTTTGAGGATATACAGGATCCTGAGATCACAAAAGATTTAGCAGCCATAAACCATAAAATCACAGAAAACCTGGAATATGATCTTGCAGCAGATAAAACATATGGGCTTATAGCCAAGAATAACTTATCCATCAAAACTGGATTTCCCCTGCTTGTGGGAAATGAAGATAAAAATAAAAATGTAAACACAAATGAACAATAATAAAGGACAACAAGAATAAACTGCTTATGTTCTAATATGGTAAGGTGATGTATATATCCCCTTTGAACCCTACCTGTCATCATCTGGGGTCCTAGAGGAAATCTAATTAGATTCAATACCTGAGGAATAATTCTGTTATGTCTTGATGATTTTGAGGAAAGAATGTAAAGAGAAAAAAGAGGAATAAGTTGGGGGAGGAAGGAAAGGAAGGAAAAAGGAAAGGAAGGTTAGGAAACATTATCTCATATAATTAGAGTGCAGCAAGTAGAAATTTAAATAAACAAGGAGGAGAGAGTAGAAGGGAGCAGCTGATACTTGAACCTTATTCTCATATAAACTGATCAAAGGAAGAAAGAATGCACATTTACACATAGTTGGGTTCAGAAATACTTTTCATTCAACAAGGAAATAGGAGGGAAAGAGGAGAAGGGAGGAGGAGGGATAATTAGTCAATAAGAATTTGTTTTAGAAAATGTCAAGCACTGTGTTAAACACTAGGGATACAAAAAATTAGGAGAATAGAGTGGGGAGGGATTAGTCTTAAGGAAAATAAACTCAAACTGAAGATGTACAAAAATATTTAATTTTTTTAAGTGGGAAGAAAAGGAAATTGAATAGGTACCTATAAACTGGGGATCTGCTTAATGAATTATGGTATATGACTGTGGTGGAATATATTATGCTACATAAAAAGGATATAAAGGATATAGTTTCAGAGAAACTTGGGAAAACTTGTGGAAACAATATAGACTGAAGTGAACAGAACCAGGAGAGTAATTTATAGAAAGACAACAATATGGTAAAGGCAAACAATTTTGAAAGAATTAGCAATTCTGTTCAACATAATGATTACTCACGATTTCAGAAGACTAATACTTCCTGATAAAGAGGCAGACTCATAACGCAGAATGACACATTTTTTTGGACAGGACCAATGCAGAAATTTTTTTTTTTTTTGGCTTAACTATGCTTGTTTATAACAGTATACAACAAAGGAGTTTTGTTTTTGTTCTTAACTGGGAGTAGGAGCTTATGCTGGGAGGAAGAGAAAGTGAATTCTTGCTGATTAAAAAATTTTAATTTAATTTTTTAAAAAAAGAAATATGGTCAGAACAAGTGCCTTAGGAAGGTTAGTCAGTGAGATTATGGAGACCAACAGATTGGAAGTGGAGCGTGAAGAAGAGACTGGGTGAAAGAAACTGAAAATAGGTTTGGGCCTAAGTATGAAGGAAATCTGGAGTTTCTAAGATGATATTAGGATCAGAGACTTCTCTTATTGTGCCTGAAGGGCCTTTAGGTCCACCATCACTTTCACTGCTGAGTTGAGTGAGCTCTCAAATCAAGGAAAATTTTATTTTTTTCCTTTTTTTTAAAAAAAAAAAAGCTTTTTATTTTCAAAACTTATGCATGAATAATTTTTAAGCATTGACTCTTGCATAGCCTTGTGTTTCAGATTTTCCCCTCCTTCCTCCTATCCCCTCCCCTAGATGGCAAGTAATCCCATATAGGTTATACATGTTAAAATACATGTTAAATCTGGGTCAGCTAGGTAGTGTAGTGGGTAGAGTGCCAGCACTGAAGTCAGGAGGACCTGAGTTTAAATCTGGCTTCAGACACTTAACTCTTCCTAGCTATGTGACCCTGGGCAAGTCACTTAACCCTAATTGCCTCAGCAAAAAAATAAATAAAATAAAATATATGCTAAATCCAATATGTGTAAACATATGTATACAATTCTCTTGTTGTACAAGAAAAATCAGATCAAAAAGAAAAGCAAATGAGTAAGAAAACAAAATGCAAACAACAACCAAAAAAGTGAGAATGTTGTGTTGTGATCCACATTGAGTTCCCACAGTCCTCTCTTTGGCTGTAGATGGCTCTCTTCAACACAAGATCTTTGGAACTGGTATCAATCATTTCATTGTTGAAAAGAGTCATGTCCATCAGAATTGATTGTCATATAATACTGATGTTGCCGTGTTGCCATGTACAATGATTTCCTGGTTCTGCTCACTTCATTCAGCGTCAGTTCACAGAAATCTCTCTAAGCCTCTCTGAAATCATCCTGCTGGTCATTTCTTACCGAATAATAATATTCCATAACATTCATATACCACAATTTATTCAGCCATTGCCCCATTGATGGGCATCCACTCAGTCAAAGTGGATTTTTGCCACTACAAAAAGGGCTGCCACAAACATTTTTGCACATGTGGGTCCTCAAGAAAATTTTATTCCCAAATCTACGTATTCACTAGAATTGACAAATTATAGACCCCAAACCAGGACAGGACAGTCAGTAGAAAGGAACAAGGACAGAAGGAGATAGCCTAGCAATGACAACTTTAGTTAGGTGCTTAATCTTTGAGGGATTGGTATAAAAACAAAGGTGTGGAGGGAGGAAGGAGGAAGAGAAGGAGAAAAATTCAGAACAAAAGGTTTTGCAAGGGTGAATGTCTAAAATTATCTCTACGGGTATTTAGAAAAATAAAAAGCTACTATTATTTAAACAAACACCAAAAACAAAGGTGTATCCTGCTTTGTACAACACTTACATTCCCAAAAGAGTTGTTCGTAAATCTGATATCTTCCAAATGCACAGGAGGAGCACGCTAGTGAAGAAAATCAATCCTCTTATAAAGTAAATAACCAACCCTTAATTTATCCCTGTTGTGGATATTGTTTATGTGAATATTATGTGATTAAGGCACAGGTGTTGTAGACTGACTAACCTGCCTGTGCTAGGAAAGCAGTGATGAGTCTCTTTCCTGTGCCAAGAATCTTCCATCTGCCCTACAGGCACATAGGTTAGGTTAGTTGCCATCCTACTTTTTTGATCTCTACATCTAAAGAGAATTTCAGCTATGATCTCCTTAGAATTATCTTTCCTCATTTTAGAAATAAAGAAATTAAGGCAGGGAGAAATCATGCCTCTGGCTTCTCCTTCCAGTCCCAGCGACCCAGCATCGTGAAATTTGAGGGGCTTCAGCATCTGCCAAAACCTGGAGTTACCTGATGTCCAGGAAAGGGAAAGGACATCCCTTGTGGTATCTGTCAGACAAGCATTGTGAAGTTGTGGGTTTTTTTAATTTAAAAAAAATTTTTTTTTAGGATCATTGATTTAGAACTGGAAGGTTCATCTAATTTTTACAGATTTTTACAGAAATTCTACAGAAAACTGAGACCAAAAAAAGAGAAATGACTTTCCCAATTACAAAATAGTAAGTTAATTATTGGCCCTGGAATCAGGAGGATCTGACTTCAAATCCAATTTCAGATACTTACTAGCTATATGACTCTAGGCAAGTGTGTTAACCTCAATTGCCTCTAACAAAAAAGTAACAGAATAAATGACACAGGTGGAGTTTGAACCCAGGGCCTATAATTCTAAATCCTGAAATCTTTCTATTGTACTTCTTCACCTCCTCCCAACCTGAGGTCCCTTTTCCCTCCTTCCTCCTTAGGAAATTCCTCCTTAGGAACTTAAGAAAAAAAAAGTTTTATACTAAATTATATTAAAGAATATAGTTTTTGCTAAAGAATACTTTGTTTTACAATCAAATGTTCCATTTGATTTGCATGTGTAATTTTTTTGAAAGTCTCATTCTTTACCTTTGCAGGCCCATCATTTTTGAATTCCCCTCTCTCTCTTTAGTAACCTTTAACAAGCCTTCAGAAGGAGCATTGCTAGGGACAGACAGGAAGAGGGACTGCCTTTAGATACAGATGAACTGGGGCTGAGCCAGACCACCTACTTCCTGGACAATTCCTGCCTCCTCTAATAGGGGAAAGTGACAGGCAGGCAAAAGACAAAATTCATCTTGAGGGATGAGAAGATGGGTGACCAGAGAGAATGTGAACATGTTTGGACCCTCCCTCCCTACTTTTGTTCTCCTGCAAGTAAAGTTACTGCTTTCTGACCTTTTAAATATTGAAAATATCCACCAACCCTAGAAATTAAAGGGAGGGAGGAGGAAGAGAAGGTGGAGAAAGAGGTAAGAGAGGAGAGCAAGAGTGAAAGAGGAGAGAAAAGAAAAGAGGAAAGAAGAGAGGAGAGGAAAGACAGAGGGACAGAGACAGAGAGAAGACAGAAGCAGAGAAGAGAGAGACAAAGAAACAGAAACAGAAAGAAACAAAGACAGACACAGAGAAACAAAGAGAAGACAGACAGAAGAGAGACAGAGAAACAGAAACAGAGAGAGAATAAGAGAGAAACAGAGACAAGACAGAGAGAGACAAAGAAGAGAGAAAACAGATGAAAAACAGAAAGAGACAGAGAGAAACAGAGAAAGAGACAAAAACAGGGACAAAGAGAAATAAAGAGACGAAGACAAACAGAGAAACAAAGAGAAGACAGAGACAGAGGGGAGAGAGAAAAAGGGGAGGGACAGAAACAGAGAAGAGAGAGAGACAAAACAGAGAGGAGAAACAGAGAGAGACAGAGACAAAGAGACAGACAGAGTCAGAAACAGAGAGAGAAAAAGTTTTTCTGGCTTCCTGATCCAAGGGAAGAATGAAAGAGTTAGGCCGAGGACTTTTAGGATTTGGGAGGAGCTCAAAGAAACAGGTTGAGACTTTGCTCTGCTCTGCCATGCAAGTACTGCCCCAGGTAAGGAATGGGTAGAGAGTCAAGTGTTCTCTTACCAGAAACAGGTAGATGGAATCTTGGCATTTCACGTTGTTATGGTCTTGCTTTCCTATCTTTTTTGGGGAACTGACAGTAAGGGAGGAGTCCCTTGCAACCCAAGAGAAAAGGGATCTTAGGATTTGGAGCTACAAGGGGACTTAGAGATTGATTAGTCTAATTCCCTCATTTTACAGAGGAAAAAATGAGACCAAGAGTTTATTTTATTTTTCCTTTCAGTTCCAAATTCTCTCCTCTCTACCCCCCCTACCCTTTGAGAAGACAGGAAATACAATAGCCATTCTATATATGAAGTCATGTAAAACTTATTTCTGTATTAGCCATGTTCCACTCACTCCCATTCTCACCTCCCCAAAAACAAGAAAAATTGTAAAGAAGAACAAACATGTTCCAATCTTCACTCTGAGTTCATCAGTTCTCTTATCTGGAGATAGATTACATTTTTCATCATGAGTCCTTTGGAACCGTAGTAGGTCATTGTCCTGATCAGTTCCTAATTCTTTCAATTTTATGTCTCTTCCATATTGTTGTTTTTGTATAAATTGTTCTCCTAGTTCTGCTTACTTCACTTTGCATCGGTTTACATGAGTCTTCCCAGGTTCTTCTGAGACTATCCCCTCCATCATTTCTTATAGCACAATTTTCACACACTGTACCTTGACTCCAATGTAGTGATGTCATTTTGGTCCTTCTCAGGAAGTATAACAACCATTCCATCCATTTCATTCATGTATCATAACTTGTCAATCATTCCCCCAAACGATGGGTATCCCTTCAGTTTCTAATTCTTTACTATCACAAAAAGAGCTATCAATATTTTTGTCCTTTTCCTTTTTCTTTCCTTTTCCTATACTTTGGGGTATAGAAGTAGTAGTGATCCTCCTGGATCAAGTGATTTTTAAGTGACTTGTCTAAGCTCACACAGATGGTAAGTAATAGAGCTAGATCTTCCCCTATTGTTTCCCATTCCCATTTATAAACTAACAAACTCATTTCCTCAAGGAAACTGAATCAAGGTCATTCACCCAGATCCAATACTGAGGAAGGAGGGAAAGACTGAAAAGAGAAATCAGTTTTGGGAAGACTTGTATGAACTGATGCAAAGTGAAGTAAGCAGAACCAAGAGAACAACCTACACGGTAACAGCAATATTGTAAAGATAACCAACTGTGAAAATTTAATAACTGTGGTAACACAATCCCAAAGGACTCACAATGAAATATTCTACCCCTCTTCAGATAGAGACCTGAAGGACTTTTCAGTGAAGATTGAAGCATATTTTTTCTTTCTTTTTGGTTATTTTTTGTGGGAAGGGGAGAACATGACTAATTCAAAATTTTGTTTTGCATGACTATGCATATTTGAAATGGGTTTTGTTTTTCTTGCCTTCTCATTGAGTAGGAGAAAAGAACTTGGAGCTGAAAATAAAATAAATTGAATTTTATTTAAAAAAGAGAGAGAGAACCCAAACTTCCTGACTCCCAGGGCCCAGCTCTCCTAGACCACAGGACCTCTCAAGCTAAGTATACCCCAGGACATGAATAATTCATGTTTAGCATTTCTACAGCTCTTCATATTTTCAAAGCACTTTTATCATCATTAATTAGTAAGAACTTGGCAAGAGCAGTTGCTCAATAAAAAAAAGTGTTTTTGTTTTTTTTTAATCTCTCTGCCACTTTTACTTAGGATCTCAATGTACTTTACCAACCTGGGGGCTTTTTTCCCTCCCCACCACACTAATTTCCCCACCACTAGCCCAACCACTCCAGCTGGGACTGTGGGTTTACACTTAACTTTTGGAATTGAAGGCATTATCTGACAGCCTTTTCAGCTACTCAAATAACTCATTTCTCTCCAACAACCACCCAATCCTCCCCCTCCCTTCTGCATCCTCCAGGGGAGCTAGTTAGCTTGTGGCCATACCCATTCTCGAGTCTATGCTATTTATTCCCTGATTTGTTTTGTAGGCTAGTCCAACCTGAACCCCTTTTGATTCCCTTCCAAGAAAATCCTTGATGGTTGTTTGATCTTTACTTAGAGAACAGAACCCTACAGAACACCCAGGTGCAGCCTCGGTCCCTGCCCTCTGGGAGTGAAGACATCAGACTTGGGGAGCACACCTCCCAGGCTTGTGTCAACACGGGTATCTCCTGATCCCGTTAAAGTGGCAGTTCCATCCCTTGACTTCGTTTGGTTTTTTGAGTTTAGACATTATTATTGTTGTTGATGATGATGGTGTTATTCAGTTGGCTTAAAGAGGATCCCATCTGGTGGTACAATAATTGGGCTAAGCTAAGGTTTAGGTGAAATTCTGTCCTTTCCAGTTGCCTCCCCTCCCAACTCTCACTCCAGACATTTCTCCTCCAAACAGCCGTAATTGAGCCTTTGTCCACAGTCCATGATCACCCACACTCTGGAACAGACTGATTTTGTATCGTGAGCCTCTGAAATGAGGAAAGGGGAAGGGGGAAAGGAGAAGAAGGGAAGGAAGGAAAGAGAAGAGGTATCCATACAGAGCGTACCATGTGCCAGGTGCTGTGCTGAGTGCTTTACAGTTATCTCATTTGATTCTCATAGGTGCTGTTATTATTCCTTTTTTACAGACGTGGAAACTGAGGTGCAGACAGAGATAAAATAATTTGCCCAAGTTCACACAGCTAAGAAGTATCTGACATTGAATTGGAACTCAGGTTTTCCTGACTCCAGGTCTAATTCTATTCACTTGCCATTCAGCTGGCTAAGGGTTAAAAAAAGAATAACAGAAAGCTAAATCATCTTTGGGAATCAAAGTTTAGTTTGAATTCTCTGGTATCTGACCCCCTTCTTTCCACTCATGATCAAGTCTGGATCTCTTCTTTGTTCCTAATCACTGTAATATTATATTATATTATATCATATTATATCTTATTTTATTATATCATATTATATTACATTGCATCAAATTATATTATATTGTTATAATCTTAATTAAATTATTCTTTTTTGTGTATCTGTCTTTTTCCCCTACTAGAAAGTAAACTATTTGATAGGAGACTGATTTTTCATCTTTGTAGCCCAATAATAATTATAATATCATTGATATAGCACTTCAAGCTTTGCAAAGAGCTTTACAAATATTCTCTCATGTGATCCTCGTAACAACCCTGTGAGATAGGTGCTATTATTACCTCCATTTTTACAAATAAAGAAATGAAGGGAAACTGGGGCTAATGATTTGCCTATGAAGTGTCTGAGGAAGGATTTAGATTCGGGTTTTTCTGACCATAACCAGTGAGAGCTGGCTAGATCCCACAGGCCCTTTCTATAACCTATGTGTTGAATGAATGAATCCCAGGCTGCAGAATCAAATCAGCTTAGTGTGAAGACAGAGACAATTGTATGAAATTTCACCCCAAATAAGATGGAACACAAGGGAAGTGATGCAAAGCAGAAGATACACAAGGACCCCAGTTACCAGAATCCTTATATTATGGGTACTCCAATGGACCCATCTCTAAATCTACGGTTCTGGGTTCCATGATCTCAGCCTGTGGCTATGTCCTTCTTTTCCTGTCTGATTTTTATGCATGGCCTTTCATAAACCCTCTCCCATTATCTACCTGGTATGCCCAAGTTGCTTCTTCTGGGTTTCTTCATATCGGTTAGTCAATAAGCATTTATTAAGTACTTACTATGTACTACTATTAAGTAACTACTATTGTGCTGAGTTCTGGAGATTAAAAAAAAAAAGACAAAGTCCCTCAACAGCTCACATTCTAATGAGGAAAAGACAAGCAAACAAGTAGGTACAAACATGGTACAGGAAGAAGTGGAGATAACCCACAGAGGGAAGGCATTGGAGTTAAGGAGGATCTGGCAGCAGGGGGAGGAAGCCAGAGAAGCTGGGAGAGGGAGAGCATTCTGGGCATATGCCAGCCAGTGAACCGCCAGAGCTGGGGGATGGAAGGTCATTAAGGACTCCATGAAATATGTGGGAGGTGGGGGGAAAGGTATATGGAGGAGGGGTTTGAATGCCAACAGAAAATTTTGCATTTGATTCTGAAAGTGGTAGACAGACACACCGGAGTTTGTTGGGGGCATGGTCAGATCTGTGATTTAGGAAGATTAATTTGACAGCTAAGTTGGAGGGTAGACTGGTTGGAAAACACTTGGGTAGGCAGACCAAGCAGGAGGTGAGCAGTTTGGCTCAAGGGCCGATTGCTCACCCCAAACCTCTTGTCCTTTGTTGCATGATCAGCCCACTATCTTTTTTGATCCCATACTCCCAGGATGGTATTTCTCTCACCACTTCTTCCATGTAAGTCATTGTTGGTAACAGTGGTACAGTGGAGGTCCTAGAATCAGGAAAACTCTTCCTGAGCAAGTCACTTAACCCTGTTTGCTTTGGTTTCCCAATTTGTCAAATGACCTGGAGAAGGAAATGGCAAACCACTCCAGGAGCTTTTTAAAAATAATCATAGCTTTTTATTTTTCAAAATACATGCAAAGATAGTTTTCAACATTCACCCTTGAATAACCTTGTGTTACAAATTTTTCTCCTTCCCTCCTCACCTTATATCCGGAATGAGGGAGATACAGAGCCAAGAAATCATGATAAGGGGGTGGTGGGAAGGCACCCCTGCCCCGTGGTTCCTGGTGCATGCTGGTTCCAGGGGCTGAGTTACTCTAAGCTCTGTATGTCTTTCTGTATCAGCACTTTGTACTCACTGCTGCTCTGGCCCATGTCCTGATTGATTGGGTAGGCTTAAAAGGCCGAGATGAATTTGAGAGCTCAATTCTAGAGCCTCCATAGGTCATCTGCAGAGACCAAAAGGCCTGGAATGCACATAAGGTTATAATTCACTTGACAAGACATTATAAACCACAACAGCACAACCCCAGCAGACAGTAATGGTAGCTGAGCTCCACAGACAAGCTCTGTCCTGTTACCCCCATCCAGAGTGATTCATAATTAAAGCTTCCGGCAGCAGGCAGAGAACGTTGGAATTTTCTGTGAACCATCATCGGTCGCTGTCAAATTCATAGGGCTTTAAAAATAAGTCTTTGGCAAATCTTGGTCTCTTTGCAGTGTTTAAACCAGAGCTGACTGTTCCCCTGTCTCCTCCCCCTTACCATGGGGCTACCCTGGAGAGAAGAGCCTCAGAGATATCTTGTTGGGTCCTAGATATAAAATATAGTTGGACCAACCACTCCCTAGCACCCACCTGGGTTTCTAGTGAGAAGAGAGTCTCGAGATGATGTCTGTAACTCTTGAGAACTGTCTGTTTGTCAGGGGTATACTTAGAGGGTGTAGGTTTAATGAGATGATATAAAAAAGAAACTAGGAGTGG
This sequence comes from Sarcophilus harrisii, assembly GCF_902635505.1. NCBI lineage: Eukaryota > Metazoa > Chordata > Mammalia > Dasyuromorphia > Dasyuridae > Sarcophilus > Sarcophilus harrisii. The sequence goes on along the minus strand of NC_045427.1, from coordinate 44,841,462 downwards.
AAAAGGGATTGTCCTAAAAGGAAAGAGGAGGTAAAATGGAGCAAATTATATCACATGAAGAGGCAAAAAAGACCTATTATAGTTGAGGGAAAGAAAGAAAGGGACTGAGCATTGTTTGAACCTTAATCTCGTTGGATTTGGCTCAAAGAGGGAATATCATACATAGTTTGGTATAGAAACTTGTCTCACCTTATAGGGAAGTAGGAGGGGAAAGGAGATAAAAAAGGGGGAGGCTAACAGAAGGGAGAGTAGAAGTTGAAGGTGAAAAGGATAAGAAAGGGAGGAGGGACTGAAAAAAAAGGGAGTACAGATTTTCCTCTTCAGAGGAAAGAGTCCCAGAGAATTCCTTGAACCCAGATATCTTGACTTCAAATAGAACAAGTGTTGTTAAGCTGGAGCCTATAGATTTTTTTTTAGTATTCACGTAAATGCATTTGACCATAATTGGTTTCCTTTGTGTTTTATTTAATGTCCTTAAGAACATTACTGTGGGAAGTCCCTAGACTTCACCAGACTGTTTAAGGATTCATTACACAAAATCTATCAGTAACCCCTGGAATAGTAGTTTTTTGGTTTCTTAGTTGGTGACTCCAAGCCACATCTATGCCCTAGTCTTGGGCTCTAAACTTGGATTAATTAAATGACGAACTGAAAGATTTTGACAAGCTAGAGCAATGTGTGGTACTTAATTGTAAGTCAAAAAATATTTATAAAGCATCTACTATGCTAAGTGGTGCAGTGGATAGACCGCCAGACCTGGAGTCAGAAAGATTTATCTCTCTGAGTTCAAATCTGGCCCCAGACAATTAGCTGTGCAACTCTGGCAAATCACTTAACTGTGCTTGCCTCAGTCTCCTCATCTGTATATGAGCTGGAGAAGGAAATAGCAAACCACTCCTGTATCTCTACCAAGAAAACCCCAGATGAGGTCACAGAAAGTGAGACATGACTGGAACTGAAATGGCAACATGTACCCAGCACTGTGCCAAGAGCTAGAGATACAGAGAAAGGCAAAAACATTCCCTGCACAAGGTCAGTGGTGAAAAATTATCCTTGCATATGTTTTGGAAATAAAAAGCTTCAATTAAAAAAAAATTCCCTGAACTCAAGGAGCTCACAGTCTCTTGGGGAGTTAGGGGGACAACATGAAGTAACTAGGTATAGACAATATCTTGATAGGGTAAATTGGAGATAATCATAGAAGGAAGGCACCAGGGTGAAAGGGGAATCAGGAAAGGCTTCTAGTAGGATTCTAGCAGGGACTTGAAGGAAGCCAAGGAAGCCAGGAAGTGGAGATGAGAAGGGGGAGTGTTCCAGGTTTGGGGGCAGCTAGAGAAAGTGCATAGAATCTGAAGATGGAAGGTCTTGTGGGAAGAATAACAAGATGGCTGGTATCATTGGATCACAAGGATATAGAGGGGCATATGATATAAGAAGACTGGTGATTCAGGGCAATTCCAGTAAACTTGGGAGGGAAAGTGCCATCCACATTCAGAAAGAAAATTATAGAGACTGAATGGGAATTAAAACATAGTATTTTCACCTTTCTTTTGTTGTTTGCTTGGTTTTTTCTTTGTTTTCCCTCTTTGGTCTGATTTTTCTTGTGCAGCATGACAAATATGGAAATATATTTAGAAGAATTGAACATATTTAATCTATATTGATTGCTTGCCGTCTTAGAGAGGGGGAGGGAGGAGAGAAGGAGAAAAGTTTGGAACACAAGATTTTGCAAAGGTGAATGTTAAACCTATTTTTGCATGTATTTGAAAAAATAAAATACTACTTTAAAAAAAACTGCTCACAATTGCCAAATGAGTTTTGAGATCACTAGGAACTTTGGAGGAAGTGGTTTTGGTTGAATGATGAAGTCAGAAGCCAGTCTCTGGAGCTCAGATGGAGGAACCTATTGTGCATTGCCTTCTCCAGGGACTTAGTCACCAAGGGCAGGAGCAACAGAAGACAACAGTTAACCAGGGTGGATGGATCAAGTGAAGAGTTTTTGAGGCAGTAGGGAAGCAGTCATCAGCCAGGAAAAAGACTGAGAACAACTGGTGAGAGAATGGGGATAGTAGAGGATGAAATCTGTAGAAGAAGAATATCACTTGGGTTTGTAGATGTATGAATAATTATAGGATGAAACTCAATAGAGATAAATACTTGGATTCATCAGAAGAGGATGGAAAAGGGTTGGTTTAGACAGTCTGGCAGTATGGGCAAATGGATTGTAAATTAACTTTGAGACAATAGAGTGAAGAGGCAGCCAAAAAGGCGAATGCCATCTTGGGCTGCATTAAGAAAGGGAATAACTTCCAGAAATACTGAGTTGATGGTCCTATTCTATACTATATGTCCTCTTCAGACAACATCTAGAGTACTGTGTTCAGTTTTAGAACTGGGGTAGGAGGAAAGAAGTGATATCTGTCTTCAAAAAGGAAGAAAATAAGCATCCATGTATAAGACCTACTATGTGCTAAGCACTATGCTAAACACATATAAATATTGCCTTATTTGAGTCTCACAATAACTCTGTGAGATAAGCACTATGAATACCCCCATTTTACAGATGAGGAAACTGAGACAGGCAGAGGTTAAGTGACTTGCCTAGGGTCAAGGAGCTAAGACCAGATGTAAACTCGAGCCTTTCTGAGTTCAGACAAAGTTCTATCCCAGTGGTTCTCAAACTTTTGTTTACAGTATCTTTATCCTATAAAAAATTATTGAGGATCTCTCCAAAGAGTTTTTGTTTATCTGGATTATATTTATAGACATTTACCATATTGGAAATAAAAACTATTTTTGAATTTGTAGACCCTCTAAAAGGGTTTCAGAGATCCTCAGGATTCTCTAGACCATACTTTGAGAACCACTGCTCTATCCACTGAGCCACCTAATGGGGGAGGGAGATGAATCTTCTATATAAGAATCTGAAGGACTGTCATATTTTTTTTCTTTTTACTCTGATGGAAAGCCCGGAATTTCTAGCTAAAGCCTCTTACTTAAGGATCAGGTTGGTAAAGAACCCTGTAACTGCTTCTATGATTCCAAGCTGTACCACTGGCAGGTGAGCTGGGATGGGTGTATCCAACATCAGCACCTGGTCCTTGTCCCGGAGCCAGGTCCGCTGCTTGAGTTTGGCATCGTGCCTTCGGGCAGACGGATGGATCTGCCTCTTTTGATCCTCTACTCACTTGAAGGGCATCCGATAATTAATCTAATCCAGATAAAGATATTCTGCCTTCCCACCCTTCCCACTGGCAGAGCTGGAATGAGTTCTCCTCACAAACAAACTTCTAATTGTAGTCCCTGGGGAAGGAAGAAAGAGGGGGAGGAATCCCTTCCTACCAGCAATTTCCTTCCCTCCAGCCCATAAAGCTGGCTGGAGAAGCTAGAGCAGGCTCTTGAAAAACCCCATCTTCATTCTTTTTAAACAGAGGAGCTCCCAGAGTAAGTCCTGCTGGTGTGTCTTCTTGGGAAATGGGAAAAGCTATGTTTGCCTAAGGAATGATTTAGTAACTGCAGAGTAAGTGTCCAAGTGCCAAGGAATGGGGTTCAATCCTGAGCTCTGAGCCCAATGGAGACGACTCCAAGCAGAGGGACTCAGCTCTTCAGAGAGATGTTCACTGATCGGTCCAACCTAATGGGGCCTGCCAGTAACCCTGTGAGATGGTGGTAGGAGAAGCAGTGACAAAGGGATCTGGGGGCCGGCTGAGGGAGGGAGTCCTTACAGGGCTGAGACTAGAATCCGGGTCTTCCCTTGCCCAACTCCTTACACAGGGGCACATCAATCTTTACCTCCTGTAATGAGCACAAGGCTGGAACAGATAGCCTGAAGGCCTCATTATTACAAGCAATCTTAAGCCTTTAACTCAAGAAATGTGCAATTATTTGCATTGTTCATTAATCTTTAATTAATTAAATTATTTTAATTTCTTAAGATGTGCCCTCTCTCTCCATCATGCTCTGTTGTTCAGTCATTTCAGTCATGTGTCCTTCTTAGTGACCCGATTTGAGGTTTTCTTGCCAAAGATACTTCAGTGGTTTGCCATTTCGGCTCCTTTTACAGATGAGGAAACTGAGGTAAAAACAGGGTGATCACAAAGCTAGGAAGTGTCTGAGGCTGAATTTGAACTCAGTTCTCCCTGCCAGACCTGGTGCCTATCCACTGCACTGCATGGGCCCCATCATGTTTGAGTCTCTCTAACAGTAGCATTCTTTTCTCCACTTTTCTTCTGGCCATAGCAGCTGGGCTGGGATAATTTTTCCCAGGGCCAGAGTCCCCTGTGGTGAAAGCCTATGTTCTCTGCACACCCCAGCTGGGGAAAGCAGGGTTCCCCTAGGCAGAGAGGGGTCCCTGGGTTGCTGGCCCTCCACACTAACCTTGGGCTTGGTGCCCGACTCTCACCACTGACCCTGGGGACTTAGCTCTGGTTTCCCCAAGGGTCTACTTTCTCTGAAAATCCCTAACTTGTAGAAACCCTGGTGGCTTGGTCCCCAGGTCTATCCTATCACAAAAGAATGCCAGAGGCCCGATACCTTAATTCCTGTCCCCTCTCAAGAACCCAGTGATACTGACCTCTTTACACAAGATACTTCATCATTTCCTGATTTTAAGCATGAGGAAGGAAGGAAGGAAGGAAGGAAGGAAGGAAGGAAGGAACGAAGGAAGGAAGGAAGGAAGGAGGGAAGGAAGGGAAGGAAGGAAGGAAAGAAGAAGGAAGGAAGGAAGGAAGGAAGGAAGGAAGGAAGGAAGAGAAGGAAGGAAGGAAGGAGGGAAGGAAGGAAGGAAGGAAGAAGTAAGGAAGGAAGGAAGGAAGGAAGGAGGGAGGAGGAAGGAAGGAAGGAAGGAAGGAAGGAGGGAGAGAAGGAAGAAGGAAGGAAGGAAGGAAGGAAGGAAGGAAGGAAGGAAGAAAGGAAGGAAGGAAGGGAGGGAAGGAGGGAAGGAAGGAAAGGAAGGAAAGGAAGGAAGGAAGGAAGGAAGGAAGGAAGGAAGGAAGGGAAGGAAGGAAAGGAAGGAAAGGAAGGAAAGGAAGGAAGGAAGGAAAGTGGGGTGAGGGAGGGAAAGAAGGAAGGGAGGGAGGGAGGAAGAAAGGAAAATATTCTTCAATCTGAATTCTACATCTACTAATTCTCTATCTGAAGGTGCATAGCATGCTTTATCATGAGATTAAATTCAGAATTGTGCTTCATCAATGTATTGATTAGAGGTAATCCTATCAAAGTTGATTATCTTTGTAATATTGCCATTACTGTATAAATTGTTCTCCTGGTTATGTCCACTTGACTTCACTACAATTCATCTAAGTCTTCTCAAGTTTTTCTGAAACAATCTCTTTCATTATTTCTTAAACCACAATAGTATTCCATCATATCTATTTTTCTTTATTCATTTCTCTATTTTTTCTAGTTATGCATGTATATTAACTTTTTAATACACATTTCTTTATGAATCATGTTGGGAGAGAAAAAATCAGAACAAAAAGGAAAAACTGCAGGAAAGAACAAAAAAGTAGAAAAAAAAAGTGAACATAACATGTGTTGATTTATATTCAATCTCCATAGTTCTTTTTCTGGATGCAGATATTCCATCATATTTATATTCCATAATTTGTTTAGTCATTCATTTCCCATTGATAGGCATTTCTCAGGTTCCCAATTCTTTGCTACCACAAAAAGAAATGCAATAAATACTTTTGTATAGGTTGGTCTTTTTCTTCTTTCTTTGATGTGTTTGGAGTTTAGACCTAGTAACATTAATACCAGGTCAAAGGGAATGTACAGTTCAATAACTTTTTAGGCATATTTCCAAATTGCTTTCCAGAATATCTGGATAGTTCACAGTTCCATCAACAATACATTAATATGTCTGTTTTCCACAGCCCCTCCGATACTTGTCATTTTCCTTATTTGTTATCTAGCCAAACTCAACCTCAGAACTGTTTTAATTTGTATTTCTCTATTAATGGTTTGGAGAATTTTTTCCTATATGCGTTTGAATAATTTGGATTTCTTTCTCTGAAAACCACTTATCAATTGGGAAATGATTCTTACAGTAAATTTCACTCAATTCCAATCTTAAAAATGAAATGATATCAGAAACTTAGCAAAGTTTTTTCCTGCTTTTCTTCTAGTTTTAATTCTATTTTATTTATTTATTTTTTGTCTTCTATTTTATTTATTTATTTATTTTTTTTTTTTAAATAGCCTTTTATTTACAGGATATATGCATGGGTAACTTTACAGCATTAACAATTGCCAAACCTCTTGTTCCAATTTTTCACCTCTTACCCCCCCACCCCCTCCCCTAGATGGCAGGATGACCAGTAGATGTTAAATATGTTTTAATTCTATTTTAAATAAAATCTTTTAAATGTTATATAATTTTAATTATATAAAAATTACTTATTTAATTTTATGTGTTTTGCCTCCTATGAACTTCTCTATTTCTTGTTTGATGATGAACTTTTCTCCTGTCCATGAATCTGACAGGTAATTTCTTCCACACTCTATTAATTTGTTTACAATGTCACCCTCTTTACATTAAAATCATATCTTGATATATGGTGTGAGATGTTGATCTATACATAGTTTCTGTCAGAACTCTTTCCAGTTTTCCCAGCAGTTTTTGATGAATAATGAGTACTTGTCCCAGTTTCTCAGATCTTTTGAGTTTTTCAAATACTAAATTACTATATCCATTTGTTTCTTATATTAGGTATGTAATATGTTCCACTGAACAACTTATTTCTTATGCAGTACAATTTTTAAAAATAATTACAGATTTTAATATAGTTTGAAATGTAGGACTATTAGGATTCTTTTCTTCTCTCCTCCCCGGTTTTTTCCCATTGTTTCCCTTGATATTCTTAATCTTTTGTTCCTCCAAATGAATGCTATTATTTTTTTTTTTAGCTCAATAAAGTAATTCTTTTGCAGTTTGGTATGAACTGAATAAGTAAATTAGTTGAGATAGTATTGTCATTTTCATTATATTGGCTCAGCCAAACATGAGCTAATATTTATGCAATTATTTGAATCTTAATTCATGTGAAAAGTATCTCGTAATTGTGTTCCTATAGTTCTTGTCTCTTGATGAATGGACTCTCAAATACTTTATATTGTCCATAATTACTTTATTTATTATTATTATTATTATTTTGCTGAGCCAATTGGGGTTAAGTGACTTGCCCAGAGTCACACAGCTAGGAAGTGTCTGAGGTCAAATTTGCACTCAGGTCTTTCTGACTTCAGGGCTGGTGCTCTATCCACTTCTCCATTTAGCTGCCCTCCATTGTTACTTTAAATGGAATTTTCCTCTTTTCCTGCTGGATTTTGTTGGAAATATACAGAAATGATGATAATATATGTGGTTGAAGTTCATTTCCTGCAACTTTGTTGAAATTAGTTGTTTTAATTAGTTTTTAGTTGTTTCTCAAGCATTCTTTAAGTAATCCATCATATCATTTGCAAAAGTGATAGTTTTATTTTTTATTTGCTTATACTTATTGTTTCAACTTCTTTTTCTTGTTTTATTGCTATAGCAAGCATTTCCAATATAATATTGAATAGAAATGATGATAACGTACAATTTTGTTTCACTTTTGATCTTACTGGAAAGGCTTCTAGTTTATCCCCATTACAAATAATACTTACTCTTGGTTTTAGATAGATAGAATTAGTAACAGAGGAATAAAGCAATGGGTATTGTATTTTGTCAAAAGCATTTTCTGGATCTACTGAAATAATCACATGCTTTTTGTGTTTTTGTTATTAATATGGTAAAATATATTTGCAATTTTCCTAATATTAAACCACTTCTGCATTCCTGGTATAAATCCAGCCTGGTCATAGCAAATGATCTTTGAACTATTGTTGTAATATCCTTGCTTATATTTTATTTAAAATCTTTGCATTAATATTCATTAGGGAAATTGGCATATATTTTCTTTGTCTAATGGGACTCTCCCTAGCTTATATATCAAGATTGTATTTGTGCCATAGAAGAAATTTTGTAGGAGTCTTTCTTTACCTATTTTTTCAGTTTATGTATTGTTGGAATTGTTCTTTAAATTTTTGGTAGAATTCATTTGTAAATCTATCAGGTCCTGGTTTCTTTTCTCTTGGGAATTCATTTATGACATTCAATTTCTGTGACTAAGATAGGATTACTTAATTACAATTAGTATTCTGAAAAATTTAAATTTTGTGAATATTCGTTCATATTATTTAGGTTGTCAATTTATTGGTTGGGTGAAATAGCTCCTAATAAATGACATCGTTGTCATGGTCATCATCATCTTTCTTCTTCCTTTGCCTTCTTTCTTTTTCCTTCTTCTTTTTCCTTTTTCTTCTTCCTTCTTTTTTTTCCTTCTTCCTTCTTCTTTTTCCTTTTCCTTTTTCCTTCTTCTTTCTTCATCTTCTTCATTTCCTCTTCCTCCTTCTCTTCCTTCTCCTGCTTCTTGTCTTTTTTCTTCTTTTTCTCCTCCTCCTTCTTCTCCTTCATCTTTTTTACAAGTACTAGTCCTTTTTGTGAACTAAAAAATTTTAGAAGCCAGGAGCTGGATTCTCTTTTATGCCCATTTCCCCAACCCTTGTCCAGATTATGACAGGCAGCTGGATAGATTGATCTTAGAAGGAACCTGAAGTTGGGTGAGGAATTTAATGGGAAAAGCATGGTGGACTGGATTGCCCATGGGGAACAGTGCCATGTTCTTAATGTCTCCAAGCCTTTCCCAGATATATAAACCTCCCCTTTTTAACATCCTTATTCTTCCAGGAATACTGGCCATCAAATACCATTGTCTTTGAAGAATTAAAGTTGGGGGTCACCCAAAGGGTTGTTGGAAGAACACGTGAGTGGCAGATACAAGCAGGCTCTGATGCATTGCCAGAAAACTGCTCAAGAGAATCAGCAAAAGGGAGAGCATTGGAGAAGTATTTGCCAGGAAAGGATGTCAGTAAAAGGAACAAGGGATAATCGATGAGGGAGCCAGCATGAAACATTATTATCTTCACAATGTCAAGAGAATTAGAGGAAGGCTTACATAGCACATTGAAGAGGCAGAGTATGGAGAATTTACATTAGAACACAGACAGGAGTCTCAAACAATAAGAAGAAATAAATGGGTCTATACTTCTGGAAGTGGAGCCAAAAGTAACAAGTTGAGTGTAATAGGGGAGGGGGTATGACTGAAGTTCCTACTTTTTTGAGGGAACAGCTGCTGCCGAGGATGGAGCGGTTATGAAGGGAAAATGATCCCTGCTGCCCGTCCTCAACCACACCCAATGTAGCACAGAGTCATTTCAATTCGAAATCCAATAATCATTTATTAAGCATCCACTATGTGCCAAAGGGGCATTTAGGTGGCGCAGTGGCATCAGGCTTGAAATCAGGAGGACCCGAGTTCAAATGTGACCCTGGACAAGTCACTTAACCCTGTTTACCTCAGTTTCCTCATCTGTAAAATGAGCTGGAGAAGCTCCAGTACCTTTCCCAAGAAAATCCCAAATGTGGTCAGGAAATGTTGGATACCATTGAAACAACTGAATAACAACAGCAGCATGTGTCAGGCACTTTGCTAAGCAGGAGGGTTACACATAAGAAAAAGACAGACCCTGTCTTAAAGTTGATAATCTATTTGGTCAGGTAGGGCAGGAGCCATGTGTGGGTAGGGATAGGAAAACTCAGGAAATCAATTTTTAAATTTTATGGATAGACTCTAGTTATTACTAGTCATTTCTGGAGCACTCTAAATTCTAGTGCTAGTGTAGCACCATTACACTGATGGTCCCACCCTAGTCATGGCTGAGGTTGGAGGGAATCCCTGCTCTTTGCATCCCAAGCACTCAGCCTGATGACATTCAGAGGAATTGCATAATAAACATTTGTTGAATTTTAATTTATCAGTTTCTCGGGGGCAATGATTTGTTGTCATTCGTGATTTTGATTCTGATCCATATATTCGCCCCACCAATGGCCCAGGGAAGAGCTGATCATTAAATCATTTGCCTAGAAAACATTCCATTCCAGCCCTTGGTCCAAAGGGCTCTCAGATACTCCTTATACTAGGAAGGAAGATGATACACAAGAGGATCGGGAAAGATCTCTGCTGTGTCCTATAGCATTCCTGTGCTCTTTCCTAGAAAAGTTGCAGATCAAAATGCTTAGGAAATGTCGATGTTGCTCTGAACTTTTCTCCTCCACAGATGTGCTGCATTGCTCATCTTGTTAGTATAGGCTCTCCTACCTACTGGGTGGGACAACTGAAGCCCTATTCTGTGCTTTAGAAAATGGGTTTTATGAGAGGTAGTGTGGTACAGAGGACTTGGACCTGAATCCAATTTCTGCCATGACTAAGGGCTCTCACCAAGACCTTGCCAACTCCTGATGGGACAAATTCTGTGGTTCTCCTTTCCAAGATTGGCTATACTTTCACTCATTCCCCTCAACTCATTCTTGCCACTATTGCCACTTCCAGGTTTTCCTCCTACCATCATCAATCAGTAACTTCTCCTCTTTGAGATTCACTCAATTTACATCACCCAATAAAAATCCTGGTAGCTGTTATTGATTTCCAAGACAGTCTTCCTTTTCTTCAATGAGTCCAGTGCCTTAGTCTTTTTACCTCCTTATTTATTGATTTTACCTCCTTACTTATTGATACTCCATCAAATACCCTAATCTAAATTCTTCAACATATTCATTTCCCATGACTTCTATTCCATCTCTGCCACATACAAAGGTGGTCACACTAATTTTTTTTATTATAGCTTTTTATTTACAAGTTATATGCATGGGTAATTTTTCAGCATTGACAATTGCAAAATCTTTTGTTCCAATTTTTCTCCTCCTTCTCCTCACCCCCTCCCCCAGATGGCATATTGACCAATACATGTTAAATATGTTAGAGTATAAGTTAAATACAATATATGTATACATGTCCATATAGTTATTTTGCTGTACAAAAAGAACTGGACTCTGAAATAGTGTACAATTAACCTGTGCAGGAAATCAAAAATTCAGGCAGACAAAAATAGAGGGATTGGGAATTCTATGTAATGGTTCATAGTCATCTCCCAGAGTTCTTTCGCTGGGTGTAACTGGTTCAGTTCATTACTGCTCTGTTGGAACTGATTTGACTCATCTCATTGCTGGAGAGGGCCACGTCCATCAGAATTGATCCTCATATAGTATTGTTGTTGAAGTATATAATGATCTCCTGGTCCTGCTCATTTCACTCAGCATCAGTTCACATAAGTCTCTCCAGGCCTTTCTAAAATCATCCTGCTGGTCATTTCTTACCGAACAATAATATTCCATAATATTCATATAGGTGGTCACACGGTTCACAAATACCCCACTTCCACGTTCATAAATTCTGACATTCCCTTGGCTGATCATAATTATTATTCCAACTCTCTGCCTTGCTACCTCAAACCCTGTTCTTCAATCGCACTGTGACCTCCATTTCCTTGACCCCTCAGTTCTTTCTCAAGCCATAACCCCCTGCACTAACTACACTCTCTTCTCTTTCTCATTTTGACCCCTTGATGATCTAGTTCAACACTAAACTGTCTTTTCTTGAGTCCTCTGCCACATCATACATAGTACTTCCAATCTTGCTTGGATCATTACTGCCTTTGCTCCTACACATGAGCCACTGAATGGAGCTGGAAACACTATGAAATCAGGCTGACTGAGACCCCAGTAGATGTATATTATACGACCTCACCTACACCCTCACTATTGTCAAGGCAATCCTTTTTCTACTAACAAATTTTCTATTCACCACAAGTCTTTTTATCCTTCCTTAAATCTCTCATGATTCTCTCTTTGTTCACCCTCTCAGCTGGGAGCCTTTCCTCATATTTCACTGAAAAAATTGAGGCCATTTGCTGGTGATCCCTCTTCTGTCTTCTTCCTGATCTCACATTACCTAGATATCTTTTGCCACTATCTTCTTCACCCCTGTCTCAATAAAGAAATGGTCCTCCTTGCCAAGGCAAATGCTTCTATAGATATGAGAGATCCCATTCCATCCTGTCTTTTCTAGTAGATTGCCTCCCATCATCCTAACTAACTAATCACTCTCAACCTGACCTCTAATTTCTTGATGTCTCCTGGATGCTTCCTTGCTGCCTATAAATGAATCCATGTCTTCTCCAACCTAAAAAAAAAAAACTAACAAAAAAAAAAACCCTTAATCTGATCATTCCACACCCACCAGCTGTCCCATATCTCTTCTCTATTTTGTTTCTCAACCCAGAAAGGCTGCCTACAAGTTACCACCGTTTTCTTTCCTCTCATCCTCTCCTTAATTCTCTGCAATCTGACTCTTGACCTTATCATTCAACTGCAATTCCTCTCTGCTTGTCAGCAGACAATTTTTCTGCTCCCTTTACGGAGAGCATTCTGTAACATTACCTCTGATCTCTTAATTACCCAATCTAATGGCTTTTCTTCAATCTGCATCCTTCCTGACCTCTCTACAGCTGTTGTCAATCACTCTCTTCTTCTTGATGCTTATCTATCTATTTTGTGACCTTGTTCCCTCCTGGTTCTTCTCCTGCCCATCTGACCATTCCTTCTCAGTCTTCTTTGCTGGATCTTGATTCAGGTCTTACCCACTAATTAGATGTTACCTAGACCTTTATTTTGGGACTTCTCTTCTCCTATAGTATTTCCTTTGGTTATTTCATCAGTTCCCATGGCTTCATATGTCATTTCTGTGCTGATGATTCTCAGATCTAATTATCCAACCCTAATCTCTCTCTTAACCTCCAGTTTCATATCACTAAATGCTTATTTAACATTTCAAATTAGATGTCTCATAAACATTTTAAACTCAGCATGTCCAAAACTAAACTCACTATCTTTCCCCTCAAACCCTCCTCCTTTCTAAACTTCCCTATTACTGTGAAGGGCAATGCCATCCTTGAAAGCTTTTATGGTGGATATAATCTATACCCTAGGTGTATCATTCTCAACTCCTCTCTCTCTCTCTCTCTTTCTCTCTCTCTCTCTCTCTCTCTCTCTCTCTCTCTCTCTCTCTCTCTCTCTCTCTCTCTCTCTCTCTCTCTCTCTCTCTCTTCCAATCTGTTGCCAAGTCCTATGGATTTTACCTCTGTAACATCTCTTCTAAATGTGTCCTTCTTTCCTCTGACTGCCATCACCCCATTACAGGTCCTCATCATTTCATGTCTGGACTACTATAATAACTTGTAATTAATTATCCCCACTTCAAGTCTCTTCTCACTCTAATCCATCCTCCACTCAGCTGTCAAAATGATCTTCCTAAAATGCAGGTCTAACCACGTCACTCCCTTTTCAGTAAACTTCTGTGGCTCCCTATTATCTCCAGGTTCAATAAAAAATCATCATCTCTCTTTTTTTGGGCATTTGAAGCCCTTCATAACCTAGTCCCCATATATATATACCTTACATACCCCTACTACTCTGAGAATTAGAGACACTGGTCTCTTTATGTTCCTCACACAAGACACTGTCTGCAGACTGTGGGCATTTTCTCTGGTTTATGTCCTATACTTAGAATGCTCTCCCTCCTCCTGTGCGCTAAAAAACAAAACAAACAAAAAACAAAACTAAAACAAACAAAAACTAAAAAAACAAAACAAAACCAAAAAACCTATACCTACAGGAAACCTTTCCTAATCTTCTCTTAATGCTAGAACCTTTCCCCTATCAACTATGTACGATTCCTCTCCTATAGATCTTATTTGTACAGTTTTTCTCTTTTACTAAACTCTTTTTGTAGCTCCAGCACTTAACCCAGTGTTTGGAACATAATAGGTGCTTAATAAAATGTTTATTGACATATGTGTTGTGTGATTTCTGATGATGGTAGGCATGGAGGAAGGAGTGATGTGGCCAAAAATGTGATTTTTCAATTTATTGGTGTGTTAAATGGACCTCCCATCTGACCGCTGGAAAGGATGCTAAGTGTCTGGGAGGAAATGAGAGCTCTGAATCTCTCTCCAGCAGGGTGTTTACTTAATGATGGCTATTTCACCAGGCTCAGTTTATGTTTAACTATCTGGCTAATGGCTTCAGCACCTCCCCCCAGAGGACGGAGGCAGGTCCGGAATAAGCAGAGAATAAGGAGTGGGGTCCTACTCCTGGGGAAAGACTACTTGAGAGTATGGGGCTGCTTTGCATTTATTTAACATCTTTCTCTGGCTCATAAAACTTCCCCCAGGTGGGGATGGGAAGCACACAAGTTTTCTGCTCCCTTTACATTCTGTGCTCAGACACCCTGCACAAATTTCATGCATTTAATGAGACTCCCTGCGAACATCCAATTATACCCGCTCCCCAGAAGCAAGGATTTGTGGTACTTTCTCCTATTTTGTCCTGGGCTTCTCAGAAGCCCAGAACAGGATTTGGAGAAGACCCTGAAGGTCATCTAATTCAACTAGCGGCTTTCTAGGGATCCCTTCTATAATCCTCCCTCACACTGGCATCCGTTTAATTAACTAACAAGTGTTTAAACAGAAGCTTCAATGTGTTAAGTCTCCATTTACTCAACAAGTATTTATTGAATGCTGACTGTGTGCCAGGCACTGGGCTAAGCACCGGGTATACAAAGAAAGGCAAGAACACAAATCTTGTTTTAAAAGGATTCACATTCTAAGGGAAGTGACAAATTGTATAGATGCATTTTTCTATTTGTGCAAATTTGAATTATATACAGACTAGCTGAAAGTGAGCTGGAAAAGGAAAGCATTAGCAGTTCAGAGGCATCTGAAAAGGCCCTCGGACAGAAATTGAGATCTGATTAAAAGTGCATTATGCTGTAAATTCCTTCATTAGATTGTAAACTCCTTGAGGGCAAGGCTAGCTTTTTCCCTGGTCTGTCTCCAACACTTTCTTAGCCCAATGCCCTACACTTCGTAGGCTCTTAATATATGTTTATTGTTTGATTGGCTTGAGTCAAGTGAAAGCAGGGAAACTAAGGTCCCTATTACCCTTCCAACTCCAGGCAGTCATTCAATTCTCATTTATTAAGCACCTACTAGACAAGCAGCCAGGTGGCCCAAAGCATAGAGTGCCCTGCCTGGGGGAAGGAAAACTCATTTCCCAGTCTCAGACACTTAACTAGCTGTGTGACTTCTGATCAAGTTACTTAACCCTATTTGCCTCGATTTCCTTATCTGTAAAATGAGCTGGAGAAGGAAATCCCTCCATTATCTTTGCCAAGAAAACTCCAAATGAGGTCAAGAGCTGTCAGACATGACTCAGCAACAAAATATGGTAGGCACTGGGAATACAAAGAAAATCAAAGTAATCCCTTTTCTCCAGGAGCTCACAGTCTAAGGAGAAAGACGATTTATGACCAACCATGTACAAACAAGTTGTATAACATAAATTGGGGGTAATCTCAAAGTAAGACACTGAGATTAAGGAGCACTAAAGGCTTTTTGCAGAAGGAGGGAATTTAGGTGGGATTAGAAGGAAATGAGGAAAATAAACATTTCTATAGGGTCTTAAGGTTGGCAAAATATGTTATATAGATTAACTCATTCAGAGTAGGTGCTATTATTATCCCCATTTTACTGAGGAGGAAATTGAAGGGACTTGTCTAGGGTCACAGTCAGTAAGAATATTAGGAAGGATTAGAATGTTTTGACTCTCCAGTCTAGCATTCTATATACTATTCCACCTCCATGCTGTTTAAATCTACAGCTGATCTATGCAATATTGGGCCAATCAGGATTTATTCCAAAAAGAGTACCAGGGATAAAGCATGCTATCCTCCTCCTGACAAAGAGGTGGTGGATTTAGGGTGCAGAATAAAGACACACTTTGGGACATGAGCCATGTGGGAATTTGTCTTGCTTGGACATACATATTTGTTTCAAAGGCTTTGTTTTTATTTTTTTCTCTTAAATTGGAGAGGGAGAGGGAGGTAAAAAAAAAAAAAAAAACAACAACTACATGCTTGTTCAGTGAAAAATAAAATGGAAAAATATAAGGTTAAATATACAGATAACCAAAAAACTTAGGTGAGCCAATACTTTCAAACTCTTCCCCCAGAGAGCAATATAGATGAGGGACTAGCTTTTCCCCTTTTCTACCTCCTGATACTCCAGTATCTTTACGTACACACACACACACACACACACACACACACACACAAGCCCAAGCCCAAAATATCTCCAGGAAGAGTCGGACTGAAACAACTGAACAATGAGGGCATGGATCCTGCTATAGCTACCTCCAGCTTACCACATAGTAAATGCTTGTTGAATGAATATAATGAGAACTCCCCATTTTAAAGATGAGGGGGTGGCAGGGAACAGGAGCAAAAGGCAACCTCCCCCTCCTTTTACTACTCTCTTCACTCATTTAGGAAAGGGAGTTTCCTACAATCCTAACCACGACATTCTTAGTAGTTAAAGGAATTTTAGAACTGAAAGTGACCCTCTTATTTTAAGAATGAGGAAACTGAAGCCCAAAAAAGTGATGCAACTTGTAGATCACGCGGATAGCAAATGACTGAATAAAGATCAAATCCAACACTGGGAATCTAATTGATTTATTTTATTTTTTAAAATAAAACTTCTCTCCCTAACAGCAAATAAAATTAGGAGTTCTATAGCCATAATAAACTGAAAAGGAAGGTTGTAAGTCAAACTAGAAATCCCTATTACATAGTTTGTTTTTCTTTTAAAATATCTAATATAAATACGAATATAAAACTCATAAATAATTCATAATCTAAATTCAATATATAACTTTTAAATCTGTGCTGTTCATCTGTGATCCTTTCTGGACTTCTGTTTTCTCCTGTGCAGTTTAGCAAAAAAAAAAAAAAAAAAAAAAAAAAGCTTCAATGACCCTCTTTTCTTCCTTTCTTTTTTGTTTGTTTTGCAATCCTGATTCCTTCTTCTTTTCCCTTTCCCCTCCCCTACTGAAAAAAAGAAAAAATAAAACCCTTGTAAATTAATATGCATAGTCCACCAAAACAAATTCCCACACTGATCATGTCTGAAAATATCTATTTATGTGCACATCTTAAGTCTATCATTTCTCTGGCAGGAGGGAGGCAATATGCTTCATCATACTTTGGAAATCATGATTGATCCAGATGGGTCCCCTCTTAGGTCCCCTCCAATCGTTGTAACTAGCTAGATTGCTCTGATTCTGCTCTCTTCACTCTCTGAAACCTTCCCTTTACAATTTCTTATAACACATCAAATTCCTTCTATTCATATGTCATAGCTTGTTCAACCATTCTCCAATCAAAAGAATACTGGTTTTGAAGCCAGGAGGCCTAGATTCTAATCCCTTCTCTGCTATTAAAAATCTTTTTGCTTAATTATTTTATTTTTTCCAACTATATGTAAAGATAGTTCTTAACATTCGTTTTTGCAAGATTTTGAGTTCCAAATGTTTTTCTCCCTCCCTCTCTTACCTCCCCTCTTTCCAAGACAGCAAGCAATCTGAGATAGGGTGTACATATACAAACAATCATTTCAAACATATGTCCATATTAGGTTGTGAAAAAAAAAATCAGAACAAAAGGGAAGAAACGAACAAAGAAAATAGAAAATAGCACGCTTTGATTCACATTCGGTCTCTATAGCTGTCTGTCTGGATGCGGATAGCATTTTCCATCCCGTCTCTTGGAATGGCCTTGGATCACCTTATTGCTGAGAAGAGCCCAAATCTATCCGCTGATCATGAGGCAATCTTGCCGCTTTGGGGCATCCTGTTCTCCTGCTTCTGCTCGCTTCATTCAGCAGCAGCCTTTCTAGCCCATTAACTAGCCATGTGACCACGGGCAACGTCCGTCTCCGTGAGCCTCAGTTTACCCCAGTGTAGGGTGGAAGGGGTGAAATTCAGTGGCTTCCCCGGTGACCGTAAGCCCGGCGCGGTGTTACTCTGACCTCACCTCGGGGGCTGGGGCGCTGGGGAGCCGGGGACTTTCAGTTTGGAAGTGGGAGGGGATGTGCGGGCTGGGGGCTGAGTACAAGCCGGTGCCTCCTCGGAGCCCAGAATGGCTACGCCGCCGAGGGACACCGGAGAATCCCCGCCGCCGGCGCGGGATGCAGGAGTCTGCTCCGTCGCCCAGCCCAGCTCTCCTCCCTCCTCTCTCATCCCAGCCGTCTCCCCCGGGTTTAGCAGTCGAGGCTGCGGGGGATCAGGGGAAAGGCCGAGCATCCCGCTCCAGTCCCAGGGGACCCAGGTGGCGGCCTCTGCTCCGCAGCCCAACCCGCAAGCTGGGGCCCCACCTGCGGGCCCCTCCAGTGAGTAGGGGCGGGGCCTCGCGGGGCTGGGCCAATCACCACGCGCTTGGGCGCTTACCTGGTTCCCTCCTTCTCCCTCCTCCCTGGCTGGTGCTGAGAGCTGGAGCTCGCGGCGGGGCGCGCAGCCTGACTCCTCCGCGGGGCTCGGAGCCGAGCAGAGCCTGGGATCTGAGCCCTCGGGGTAGCTGCGGAGCGCCCTTCCCGCCTCCTCCCTCGCACCATGAGGCTCCTCGCCCCGGCTTGCTTCCTCCCGGTCCTCCTCCAGGTAAAGAAAGCTGCTGCCCCTTGGCCCGACTTGGGGAGGCTCTTCCCTCGTGGGTTGGAGGGCCTCCCCCTCGAGGCGCCCGGCGCCTTCGGAAGCAGTGTTCGGAGCGAGGCTGGGGTCGGGGGCTCCCCAGAATCCGCGGGAGACTGGGAAGACCGGGGACCTCTGCGAGTTAGGGGGCAACTCAAAAGGGAGAGCGGAGGGAAGGGGAAGAGGCCGGGGGCTGGATGGGAAATATATTTCGGGGGAGCCTGGGTCGGGCTCTAATTTCTGCCCTTCCCCCAAACAGTTTTGCGGACTTCTTCGCGCGGAGTCCGAGCCATGCCGGGAGGTATTCGGGGAGCCCGAGGTCACCTTCTCTGTTGGAAAAACGGCTCTGGAGCCGGGCCAGGAGTTGGGGCAAGGTAAGACACCCCCACCCGCCTTGATCCACACCAGGACTGACCCCCGGACCTCCACCAGACTCAGTCAGAGGCTGGGCAGGGGCAGAGGAGAGGCAGGGAGTGAGTGGGACCCCCTTTACACCTGGCACAGGTGCCCCAGGGATGGGGGGGTAAGGAAAGAACACCAGCGTTGACTCTTCTCTCTTGTCCCGGACAAAGCCGGGACTCCGCCCCTGGGAGGTGGCTGCTGTCAGCCCCTTCCTGCCCCCTCTGCTGCTCAGGCTTGGGGGGAGGGAGGGGAGCGAGAGCCAGACCTTAGAGAAAGTAGTCTCTGGCCCAGCTCTCCCCGCCCCCCACAGTGGGGACACTGGAGCCTGACTGTTGGACCCCGCAGGCCCTGCCTTTCTCCCCCAACGAGGGGAACAGCTCGGGGCCGCCAGGCTGCTTCCTTTGCTCCGTGCCCCTACCAGCTTGCAAGGTCTGTGCCCTCTCTTCCCGGCCCCCGTAAGCTCCCCACCCCACCCCCCATCTCTGGGTAGGTCTTCCAGGCATTGGCGCTAGCCCAGCATAGCCTGGCGTGGGCCTGAGCTGAACCTCCTCGGGCTTTGATCCTAGGGAAAGGAAACGGTTTATCTTTGCTTCGCCCTCGGGGTCTGGCTCGGGCAGCTCTGCCCAACATTCCTTTCGCAGCCTCCAGGGGCGGGCGCAGACCCAAAGTGCAGGTGTGGGGATGAGCACAGCCAGGCTCCCCTACTAGGCTCCTAATTGCCACAAATGGGGGCCGGGGCTTTGTGAAATGTGCATTGTGTTTGAAACAGAAGAGGTCTGTTTCTGCTCTCTGCACCCCCCCCCCTTCCCCAGCAGCTGGAATGCACTTTTAACCCTTCTCTTGCTGGAGTGACTTTTCGCCCAAAACCATCCCTGGAAACTTTTTGCAATAGGACACCTCTCTCTGGTCCCGGAGTGAGCAATTACTCACCCAGCAGACCCCTTTAGTCACTTTAGTTTGGTCATGTTATGTAAATAACAAAGGGTCTGGAAGGTTTCTGGGGAGGGTTTGCCTCGTAAAAGAGGTTAATGTAAAGAACTGGAGATCAAAGAACACTTTTGACCTCCCTATAATCACTGGGTCACCCTTACAAAGCTAGAATTGAGAGATGGAAGAAAACTTGTGGACCTAGGAGAGGTCATCTCTGGATACTGAGAGAGCCAGTGAGAAGTGTGAAACCCTCAAATCACCAGAGAATTGAAGTTGTTCTTGCTTCTGATTTGGATTTGTGGCGTCAGCTTCTTTTGGATCTAGTTAAATTTGTATTCATAGATTTAGAGCTGAAAGGGATCTTGGAGCCAACTGTCTTATTTGACAGAGAAAGAAACCTCTAAGCTGGTAACTTGACCAATATCACAGTAAGTGGCACAGTTGGGATTTCAATCCAGCTCAGTTGATTCTAGAGCTAGAGATCTTATTATGACACCACATCGCCTTCCTGTCTCTCCCTTCCTATACCTTGTTCCAGAGAAGCAACTTGCATAGGATTTTCCTAGGTTCCAAAAAACTGGAGAAAGCTTGTCTTCAGAAACTGCCTAGCACCTGCAGTTCCTTCATTTTAACAATAAATCACAATTCTGAAGGTTCGACAACTGCTTCTCCCATAACAATGCCGAGTTTGGTTGAGGTAGTGGTTGGCAAGCTGTATTCCCATTTTACTGGAGAGCAAATTGAGGTCCAGACCACTCAAGGTCACACAATAGCAAAGCAGCTAAAATATGACTGGATTTTGTGGGTGCCATATGTAGGGAGAGATCAGAATGAACATATCCTTTGTCTTCTAAACGTCCAACTGCAAGCCTTTTGAGTCTTTGCAAAAGCTTTCCCTAAATAAGTTAGCAGATTGTCAGAACAATTAACACCCTTGCTAGAAAAGTTCCCTAAACCCTCCGCTGTGGGGTCCAGAGGAAAAGCATTAAGAGGCCATGCCTCATAAACTTTGAATTCTTGAGTGCAGGCTTATTACTGGCTGGCTAACAAACTGTAACCACGCCAACCTGTAAAATGTTAACTTGGGCAACGTCCCAAATCAAATTCCGGCTCCCCATGGAAGCTTTATTGCTAACCAGTCTAAGGCTTTGCCAAATCCCTGTTCCGAACTGCAGCTTGGGTCCTTTCTGTGTTTGTGTTTGTGTGTGTGTGTCCATAGAAGTGCCCAGGAGTGTGCTGGAATCTCTTAATGGAATCTCCTAATAGAAGTCTGTGCTTTATCTCCCTCCTTATCTTCAGGAAGGATTTGGAAGACTTGTCACCTCCTCAAACAGAGTTTCAGGCTATGCTAGGAGGACAAAGAGAAAGACCAAGGGGAATTTAGGTGTACATTTCACACTTGGCTTATAGAGGGAGGGAGAGGTTTGAGCTGGTGAGAACCTCCCGATCACATCAGGCATTTTATACCTTTTGAGGAAATACAGTATTCTTAATTGTCTGGTTTATGGCGGTGAAATGAGCACCAGCTGCCAAGAAAACAGCTTTATAATAAAACAAAGACTTGTCCAGCCAATAAGCTGAATTCACTTCTCTTTATCCTTAACTTCTCCTAAATCCCCCTGCTGGGATTCTGGAGGAATCCTAGGAACAGCTTTGCCCCAACCTAATCCAATCTGAAAATGCCTCATAGGCTAGCCTTTTTGAGAAGGAAACAACAGCAGGATCTGTTTGGATCATTTAGAAGAAAGAAGCTGCTTATTTAGTTAATGGAATAGGATTCCAAGTGTTTTGTTTTTGGGTTTTTGTTTTTTTTTTTTTTTTTTTCATCAGAACCCTTAGTCCTCTATTAGGAACATAAACCAAAGATTTCTACATCTGTTTCTTAGTGGCTAGATCTTTGGGATTTGCTTGAGGCAAAGTAGGACCATCTCCAGTCATCCAGATCTTGACACTAGATCCAGATGGCTACAAAGGGGAAAGAAAGACTGGTGTCTGCACAGCCTCCCTCACTTAAATCCAATTCACTTGCATGCCCTGGCTCACCTCCCTGATGGCACGGTCCTCTTGGAGAGTGAACAATGCTGTTAAGTAATTTATTCCATGATCACACAGTTAGGAACAGGTCTTCCTAGGAATCAAGTGTGGTACTCTGTTCATTAGACTACAATGCCTCTCTACTAGGCACAAAGTGGATATTTGATGGAGATCTTTGATCAATTTGTCCAAACTCTCCATTTCACAAATAAGGGCAAATGAAGCCCTAGAAGAATGACTTTCTCCAAGTCCCATGTGCAGAACTCTAGTCCCCTCAATTCTATGCCCTTATTCTTTCTAGTCCCATTCATTATGTTGCCAACTTGTTAATCACCCAGACTTGAATCCACTGTTAGGACAGCCTATTCCTAGTTGAAAGTGATCATGAAAGCATTCAAAAGCTCACCTGTTACCCTTCTAGCTATGGGTTAGAATAAATTCTTTGGTTCTTGGTAGCCTGGAGGCTACACATGCACTTTTGTTCCACAAATTGAGCTAAAAGCTTTCTGGAGATAATAATACCTTGTATTTGTATGATGTTTCTTATTTTCCAAAGTCCTTTAACTGCTCTGATCCTGTTTTTAAATTTCCCCAACTTCTCTCCCCCAAACTTCCTCTTCTCTTCGGTGGGAACCCCCCCCCAAAAAAAAAGCCCAAAGCTAGAACATAGAAAGTAGAATTCAAAAAGCTTGGACTAGGTGCTAGCTAAAGTCTTGTTCTGCAAGTCTTATGCTCCTGTGTCAGGAGTAAAGGGAACCTTCTCCCACTGGCCTTCTTACAGAGTCCTGAACTTTTTAAATTAATCTTTCCTTTGGCAATAAGTTTTGTTCTGCTAAAGCAGTAATTCTCAAACTTTGAGATCTCAACACCCCTTTGCACTCTTAAAAATTACTGAGGACCCCAAAGAGCTTAACATTATTATTACTATTATTATTATGAAACTCATTTTAACCTTGGGACCCTTCCAAGGATCTTGGCAGACCACATTTTTGAGAACAGAAAAAACAGAAGTAAAATGGTTAGTACCATGATCCTTATTAATCTTTGACAACTTAGTATGAATGAATTTGTCTTTTTCTAAGGGTAGACTCTGGGAAGGGGAAGAAAGAGTCCCGGGATGCAGGTACTTGTGCTGCAAAGGAAGGAAGCAGGCTGGGGTGGGGATGGCGTGTGTGTGTGCGTGTGTGTGTTTGTGTGTGTGTGTGTGTGTGTGTGTGTGTGTGTGTGTATTAAGAAGAGAGTCTCTAGAAATAATTCTCTCTTCTTAAATATGCAATTCTCACTGACCCAGATCAGGAATAGTTAAACTCTTCCTAAGCAGAAGAGGGGTTTGGGAATTCTAGATTCCACTTGTTAGAATGAGGGCTTGGATCAGGGTCTGAGTAAAACCACCTATTCCTAGAGTTTATGATAAACTCAATGAACTGTCTGTCCTTCCTACACTACTATTGAGTAACTGAGATTTGGTTGGTGAAATTAAGAATGCTGACTTAGAGGAAAGTACTTTTTTCCACATCAATGCAATGTCCCCACTTATGCTGTGAGAGCAGTGAATTCTGGTAGATTTTAGAGTGACCTGCGCTATATATCGGAGCCCTTGAAACAAGCCAGAAGGAGGAAAGCTGATAGGAATTGATTAGTACTCTGATTGAATAATATGTCTTTTGATAGATTCAAAAATATTATCTCACCAAGACAGAGGATAACTCTAGGGAAATTTTTCATAATGACAGTTTAAAAAAAAAAAAAAAAGCCTTTTATCGATGATGCTGAATCGTGGCTCCTGCCCCAGCTGGCCCGCCAGCTGTAGGTTAGTGCATTATCATTGAATAGGACTGTATTTGGCCAGAAGCCTCCAGTCCTAAGAAGAGGAAGGGAGCTTCCAAGTGGTTCTTCCAAAGCCCCTCTGGAATATGAAGTCTGCCTTCCAATGCTGGATGGCTTTGAGATGCAACTGCTGCCCAGTTTGAATTTTTTCCTAACATGAGAGTAACTCTGAGCCCCATAAATCTGCTGGGTAGAAAGCCACACCTTAGAAAGCATTGTTCTGTAGCCTTGCCATAGAAAAGGCACGCTTTTCAGCAGCACTGCTGTTGATTGCTCTAAACTCCTTCCTGTCTCATCATGAGATTGGCCCCTCTGGGAATAGGTCCCAAACCATTGGTCTCCCTTCCCGCTCTATTGCAGGGTTTCCTGTTTCTAGGCTACAGAGTCCTGGGTGTCCTTCATTTCCCATTGGGAAAGAAAGGAAGGAGTTTCTCCGGAACTCCTGAAGCTGGAAGCTTAGTAGGAACGTATCTAAAAGAGCCCCTGTGGTATTGTGGGTAGAACGATGGCCCCCGTGGAAGAGGGTCCTTGGATTCTGATTGTATCTTTATAACTGAAAGGGTAGATTCTGGGACTCTCAAATCCCAATTCTACTTAATTTATTATTTATTTACAAAATTTTATCATTCTTTCTTTAAATAATATTTTCCCAACTACATGCAAATACGTTTTTAAACATTTTTTTTAATTTTTGAATTCAAAGATTTATTATTCTTGATTGAGGTCAAGGAGACCTGGCTTTAGATCCCCTTATTGGACATTTTACTAGCTATGTGACCACAGGCAAGTTGATTGCCCTATCAGAATCTTAAACAGAGCTAATGTTAACCTCTCAACTACCTACCTTCCAGGGTGGATCTGAGGTTCATATAAGAAACTGTAACTAAAGCATTTTGTAAACTATAAAAAAAAAAAATTAAATATTGGTTATCATCATAAGAGGTACATAGGAAGATTGGAGGCTAGGAAAGTGTTGTTTATTCCATTTCAGAGTATTTGGTACTGAGGACAAATTGTCTCCATTCAGAGAGCTGCGGTCTGAATAGCAAAGGATGAATTTTTAATGTTTTTTTTTTCTATGTACCTCCTGGCCTAGGGCCATATGCTAAGAAGTAGTTTCAGGGTTTCTGTCCCCAGTCTGGCTGTGTAGATTTATTTTTTTCCCAATTCTACAAAACGTTCTCTGTACCCCACCCCCATCTTCCCAAGGGTGTGCTCAGACCCCTATTTCCTCTGAAGGTGTCACCTTGTCTTTAGGAGAACTAATCCATTACTTCTAACTTGTGACTAGACTCAAAGAGCTCCTGGGACTTTCCCTAAAGAAGAAAAGTAATTCTCATTTTCAAGTGTTCCTGGATATTTCTTTTCAGGGAAAAAAATTTCTCTTGAGTTGTTATCTGGAAAAAAAAAGGGGGGGAGGGAGTTTTGCTAGTGTTTCTGGGAAGGTCATTATTCTATCAACCACAGCAACTGGAAGAAAAGACCTAATTCAATGTTCGATGTCCATTGTTCCTTAATATCCAAATTGGGAGTCAAAGCGAAGGGGAGGGGAGGCTGACGGAGCTTTTCCTGGCCTTGGCCATTGAAGATGGGCCAGACAGCCTGGGTCAGACTAAAGGACACTTTGCTGGATCGAAGAGACTTGGCTTGTAGGCTAAAATCTGTTGTTAACCCAGCTAGGTGGCCTGGGCAGACTGATTCATTTCCCTGCCCCTCAGTTTCCTTTTTTGTGAAAGGATTAGATTGGATCAGAGGATTTTAACCTAGGGTCTGTGAATTAAAAAAAAAAATGATAACTATTTCAATAAGATTGGTTTCCTTTGTATTCCTATATATTTTATTTTGTGCATTTAAGCACATCAAGCAGTTAAACCCCCGAGTAGGGGTTTGACCATTCTCCCAAAGGGTTCTGTGACACACAAAGTTAAGAACAGGTCTCCCGTTAAGATATTCTCTAGGGAACATTTTAGCGTTAGAATTTAGATTTTAAATACAAGGTTAACTTCTTTACTTTGGATTGTTCCTGGCTACTGGCAGGGAGAGCTTTGAAGTCAATAGCTTTGTGGTTTGGACAAGTGGAGAGATTAAACTGGTTCCCTGCAGTTATATGTTTTTCCCATACCATCTCTTAAGGTCTTTAATAGCACTAAACAGCCTTAATTGTCCTAGGCTTGCTTAGCTGGTGCTTTTCCTCTCTACCCACCCACTGACTTGTCCCTCACTCCAGGCTAGTGTTTTCCTTCCTCTTCCCCCTTGACACTACTGGTACCCGTCCTGCATCCTGAACTGCTTATGGTTCTGGGGGGTTTCGAGGTGGAAAGGACCTGAGCTGCCACAGAGTCCATATTCTCTCATTTTACCAATAAGGAAACCAAAGCTATTGAGGTTAACGAACTTTATATATTGTGCGCGTCCTGTACGGAGACATTCTAGGGACCTTTGGAGAGTGGAAGGGGAGTTGGGGAAGAATAAAATCAAACTCTGTTATCCCTCTAAAACCAAGCCTGAGAAGGTTGGAAATGGTTAACTTTTGACGTGTAATTCTAGCCCTCCTTGGCCCCCTGACTCCCATCATATCCCTTCCACTTAAGGCATGAAAGCCCCTGCATTCCAGTTTCTTGGGCCTGGGGATGGAGCTGGGGGGCCCTGCAGCCATTTTGTGCTTATCTTGGGAACCATCAGCTACAGGGATCGGATTGCTGGGGAGAACAGGTCAGCAGCTATTAACCTGGGGCTTACTGTGGTACCTGGGGAGGAAGAGGGGGGTAGGGTGAGAAGGGTAACTGGGCTATAGCTTGACAACTATTTAAACTTGAATTTGTCATCCTTGCCAATATCTATCCCTCCTGAGTAGATTTGGAATGTAACCCCAAGCCTGCCTCCCACTCTCCCTCCCCTCCACCCAAGGACACCGTGAGAGAGTTCTTGCTGACATTGGAGTGCAGGAACAGAATTCTAGTGTGGGGGTGGGAGCCTGGGTACCGGTAACTGAGAACGAGTCCAAGATCATTCTGTCATTAATTTCCCTGATGGAACGCCCGTCAGACCTGCTCTAAAAAGCCGGCCACTGGGGCGCAAGGGCCCCGATGGATTTGGAATCCAGCTAAGGATGCTTGCAGTTCTATGGCAAACAAAAGGGGAACTAAATCCCTGTGCTCAGAATAAGAGTTAGATGCAACTACATGGAGTCTCGTGGTTATTTCTAAAAAACTGCCATTCGTTTCTTGAGGTGTCTGTGTATGAGGTCAGCTTTAACCAAGTCTGTTTCTAATTGTACCGTCCTGGGGAAATTAAGACCTGTCTCCTATGGAAAAAAAAAAGTTTTAAACTACGGAAGTGGTAAACTTGGTTATGATCATGTGGCCAAGGGCATCTTATCGTTTTCTATGTTATATCATAATACATAAGTAGTTTTATAACAGACCTTTAACATTATATATTTACAATATAATTTTTTTCTTTTTTATTTATACATTAATAATGTGATTTTATGTTTGTTACATATTTATAATGCAATTTTATTTATTTTATATTTATAATATGATTTAATTTTATCTATTTTATATATATATTTATAATATGATTTTGTTTTATTTATACATTTCTAATATATTTGGATATTTATAAAATAATTTTGTTTTATATTATATATTTATAATATAATTTTACACATCATAATATAAATGATAATATAATCAATTCACTCACTTGCACAATGGAGTTTTTATAAGATTGTAGATATAGGACTAGAAGGAACCTTAAAAGCCATTAAGTCCAATCCCCTCATTTTATAAACAAGGAAACTGAGGTAGACTGAATTTAAATGATTTGCTTAGGGACCCATTACTACTAAACAGGACTTGAACCCAGGTCCTCCTGACTTCAGGTCCATGGCTTTGTATAACAATACGTGAAATGCTAAGATAATAATACAGGTATGTAATGCTAATATCATAATTCATGTGTGTGATATTGCTGTAATAATTTATGTATGCAATACCAACGTAATGCTGCCGGGGCAGCTAGATGGCACAATAAATAAAACACCTGCCCTAGAGTCAGGAGGATCTGAGTTCAAATCCAGCCTCAGACGCTTACCACTTACTGAGTTGCATGACCTTGAGCAAGTCACTTAAGCCCAATTGCCTCAACAAAATAATAATAATAATTAACATTTCCATAGCACTTAGAAGGTGCCAGGTGCTTTATAATAATTATCTCATTTGATCCTAACAACAATTTCACTTTGACAGCTAAGGATATTATCTTTTCTTACAAACACGTGAAGTGACTTGCTCAGAATCACAAAGTGTTTGAGGTGGGATTTGAATTCAGGTCTTTCTGATTCTAGCTCCACTTTCTGGTGCAAGGGGAAGAATTTCGTATGAGCAGTCAGCAAAGACCTGTATGTGTTTTCTGGCTTCCACCCTTAACAAACTCCTTTGGCTCTTTAAATCTTAAGTTTACTTGTCCATAAAATGGAGATAGTTCTTGTATTTCCTACCTCACAAGGCTGTTAGTTGTGAAGAAAGTGCTTGGTCAACCTTAAAATACTACAGCCAGTTTACAAGCACTTGTGCTAGGTCCTGTGCTAAGTACTAAAGGTACCAAGAAAGAAAAAATAAATAAATCTGGCTCCTTCCCTTAAGATGCTACTAATGGAAGGGGACAGGAAGGGGGTTACTAGTGACAATGTGCAAGTAAATACAAACATTCGATATTAGCTAGCCGTCTACAAGAGACTCACAGGTTTGCAGAAAAAGATATAGCTATTGATAGTACAAACACAGAGTTATTTTAGAGGGAGAAGACTGAGAAATGATTGGGGAAAGAGAAATTGGAATTTGTTTTGAGTATTTGAAGTAAGCCAGTGGTTGTACAGAGTAGAGTACAGTGGAGGCAGAGTCAGGGAGGCCAAATGCAGTCAGACTGTTGAAAGTGTGTGTGGAGCTCTTTCTGTTGTTGTTTGCTGGCATTTTTGTTTTTCTTCCCAGATTAGTTTTGTCTTTTTTGTAAATCCGATTTTTCTTGTGTAGCAAGACAACTGTATAAATATAATACATATGTTGTATTTAACATATCCTATAACATATTTAACATGTATTGGTCTACCTGCCATCTAGGGAAGGGGAGGGGGAGAAGGGAAAAGCTAGAACAGAAGGTTTTGCAGGGGCCAGTGCTGAAAAATTACCCATGCATATATCTTGTAAATTAAAAGCTATAATAAAAATATGTTGCTGATAAATAAAAGTATAAATTTAAAAAAAAAAAAGAAAGTGTGTGTGGAAGTAAGTAAACAGAATACTGGAAAGTGAAGAAAGGGAAGGGCTAGGCTTGGAAAATATTAAATGCCAGAAGATTTGATCCAGAGAGTAATGGAAACTCTGGAGTTCATGCTCTTTGTAACTCAGTGCTTAGTACAATGCTTGACACACAGTAGGCACTTTAAGAAGATAATCACTCTAAAGAGCTTAGAACAGTGGCTGGCACATAGTAGGCACTTAAATGAGAAAATGATTATACAAGGCTTAGCACATTGTAGAAACTTTGATGAGGTAATTATAAGTGCTTAGCACAGTGCCTGGCATACAGTTAAAAGAGATAATCAATCATTGTAAAGAGCTGAGAACAGTGGCACTTTAAGGAGATGATCATTGTAAAGTGCTTTAGCACAGTGCTTGGCATGTAGAAGGTCCTTTAAAAAGATAATCATTGTAAAGAACTTAGAAGAGTGGCTGGCACACAGTAGGCACTTTAAGAAGATAATCATTGCAAAGAGCTTAGGAGAGTAGCTGGCACACAGTAGGCACTTAAAGGAGACAATCATTGTAAAGTGCTTTAGCACAGTGCTTGGCATGTAGAAGGTTCTTTAAGAAGATAATCATGGCACAGAGCTTAGAACAGTGGCTGGCACATAGCAGACACTTTAATGAGAAAATAATTTTACAAGGCTTAGCACAATCCTTGGCACATAGTAGGTGCTTTGGTGGGATTATTACGAAGTGCTTCGCACAGTGCCTGACACATAGTAGACACTATATAAATGTTAACTATTATTGTGAGTAAATGTTTATTGAATTGATTGACTAGCTGTTGGGTGGGAATGACAAGGTCAGACCTGAGGTTTAGGAAAACTTAGAGAAATGTGAGCTCTTGTTATTGTTACTCTGATGTCAGAGGCTGTGTCCTGAAGTGAACACTTTGAGAAAATTGTTTTTACTTCTCTGGTGACCCTCCCCAGCGCCCCCATAATGTGAAACCAGAAGTATCTGGTATCTTTCTGCCACCCCCCCCCCACTCATACTGTGACCACCCCCATCCCCAGGGTATTGTCACCAACTCCCTTTGTAAGCCAGGAGATTCAGAAGACTAATTATAAATCAGGGAAAGTGAATAGACTTGTGTCAGCCCCTAGAAAATGATGGAGGGCCCTGGGAGGGATTTTTATGCTTCTGACTTTGAGCCACAATCTAGTGAGCTGGAGTTTCTGCAGCGTTATTTCCCCTACAGAGGTTTTTAGGGTCTTCCTTTGGGTTGTGTTCATTCCCGGTATCCTTGCTCCTCCCAGTATGGGAAAAAGTCACTTCGGTCTTTCTGGATTCTGCCGCCATTCTCTGAAGGGAATGGCTTGAATCTCAGAGGTGGGTGACAAAGGTTTTGTTTGTGATAAAGAACCCCTGTAGACATGTCCTGCCCTTGTGCGAGTGCCCACAAGTGCCCCATTCTGGGACCCCTCTCGTTTCCCCAAACCTGCCCAGTCAACAAAAAACCATACTGTAGTCCAGCGGGGGTCCATACCAACCTCTTATTATACTGGATTCTGAATCAGGAAAAACTGAATCCAAATCCCACCTCAGATATTTACTAGCAGAATAATTGCTCAATCTCATGCTCCGTAAAATGGGAATCATAATAGCACCTACCTCCCAGGTTTGTAAGACTAAACAATAACATGGAAACTCCTTTGCCAACCTTAAAGCACGATATAAATGTTAGTTACTATTATTGTTGTTAACAATATTATTATCTTCTTGTAGCTTCTCCCAACCATCAGATCTAAGGACTGTTGGGAAAATCTAGACAATCTGGGTGTGTTTTCATGGAATCTGGCATAGCAGTGAGGAAGTCAAGTACTTCCCCTGCACAACTGAAGGAAATTTTGAAGTCCCTCTAATATTATTATTGTATAGTATTTTGAAAGTATACTATAAATATACACTCATATACATATACACTATGCAATAGACATATATATATACATATATACATGTATACACACATATATATAAATATACACATATTCACCTATATACAAATAAGGCTGTCTTAGGTCCCAAGTCCTATTATTCATAATTAACAAAAAAGCAATAGGCTTGAGAGGTGGGGGAATGGAAGAGGCTTGATAATTATAAGGACTCAGCTGAGGTCTCGATGTTACTTGTCCGTGGTAGACTTTTACAATCTTGGCCAGTGTTTCCAACCTTACTTCTTTCAAGCAAGACGGGTCTCATCATGTTTCTGCAGGCAGGGGGGCCCAAATCCCTTCAGTCTCTTTGGCCCATCCCACGCAGGCAATTAAGAGAAACAGCTTCCTGCACCCTCATAACAGAGACAGTCAAGAGGAGAGGGAAGGTTCAGAGACCTTTCGGGGGTGTCTCTGGGCCCGGGGGGGGGGGGGGGGGGGGAGGGGGAAGAAGTGCCCTAGCTTAAATTGAAAATTGGACAAATTTCAGATAGAAAGGCACAGTCCGTGAGCTAGAATCTGATGACTTTCCTCTCCTTGCCTCTTGTTCCCATTCTTTTTTCTCTTCCTATTCTCCCCAGTTTTCCTGATTTCTCCTTTTTCTACTCCATTCCTCCCTACCGCCTTCTTTCTTCCCCAGAATGCCATTACAAATGATTAAGAAAAATATAAAAAGGGAGTTACCAACTTTAAAAGCCAGACTTGACTTTCCACAGCATGCATTTCAAAGGCTAGTTATCCCCCCAAGTGGGCAATGAAGCTCTCATCTTTTAACTCTTCTACCCCATGATAATACACTGAATAAATATAAGTAGGGAACTTTAGAGATGGAGAGAATCTTAGATATCCCTCCTTAATTTTTTTCCTTCAAAATTTCATTGAAAAGTTTTCTTGAAACTGTTTGGATCTGCACACATACATTGTATCTAGGATATACTAGGACATATTCAACATATATAGGACTGCTTGCCATCTAGGGGAGGGGGTGGAGGGTGGGAGGGGAAAAATCAGAACAGAAGTAAGTGCAAGGGATAATGTTGTAAAAAAAAAAATTACCCTGGCATGGATTCTGTCAATAAAAAATTACTATAATAAAAAAAATTTATGAGACATACAAAAAAAAAAAAAAAAGAAAAGTTTTCTTGCTTTTACATCATTCTTATATTCACCTTCTCCAAATCCCCTCCAATAGCCTTCTCTCCTTTCAAAGAAAAAAAAAGTTAAACAAAACTTGGACAAAATTGACCTCATCTGACAATACGCAATATTCTCTCCATCTTTTCAACAAAAAATGCCAAAGTTGTATGGTCTGCAATAAAAGACATGGCATTTGATGTTAGGAGGTGGGATTTGAATCCTGCCACTTAATTATCCCCTGGTGATCTGGAATCAGTTTTCTTGTCTGTAAAATGGATGGTTTCATTTAGAAGATCTCTAAGCTTCTTTTTGAGCTCTGACTCCTACAAATTCAGAGAAGGGAAATTAGGTCATCTAACTAGTGAGGTTAGAATTCAAATCCTTTGATATCTCCTCCAAGGTCCCCTTTTCATCCCTATCTACCAGGCTGCCTCTTGGCTAGATAAAGAGTGGCTCTGGTTCTCTCCAGAAAAGACTGGAACTTCTGGGTGTGAGTCTGGTATCGTAGAAGAGACTGTTTCCAGACTTGACCCAGAGCTAGGAGACAGCAACAGTCCCACAGAGGAATAGCCCAGCTCTGCCTGTAAGTCTCCAAGGGCCTATGAACTACGTGGTTTCGTGTCTCTGTTGCTGTTTTGTCCCCATTGGGGAATAAGAGGGATGGCCCAGCTCTCTGGGGATGCTGCTCTGGAGAGAAGAGGCTTTTCCCAGGGAACTACCCTTCTCGCTCTCCCATTTTTCTTGTGGGTTAATGCAGCTCAGTTTTAATGCAGAAGAAATGCTAAGATCCCCTCTCGATTTAGTATTGGATCCCACTCCATCCCTTCCCTCCCCCTTCCCAATATACCTTGCGTTAGAGCAGATATTTCTGCTTGCTTGATAAGCTCCTAAGGGGAGGTATCTATATAACATGGTATAGTGGGGTGTGGAACACCAGCCTTGGAATCAAGAAGCTAGGTTCAACACATCAGACACTCACTACCAGAGTTATACCTTCTCAGGACTCAGTTTCCCTTTCTGTAAAATGAAAATAATCATCTTTCATATCCCACAGGACTGTTGTGAGGTCCAGAGAGATGGATGGAAAGGGTCTTTGTAAATGTGAGCTCTTCTATGAAAGAAAGTCTCTTTCCCCTTTGTGTCAAAGGGGACTTCTGCTCTTAAATACTCAATGTTTGCTGGGTTTAGCCCTAGATTCGGAAACTGAAGTCCTGGGTGGCTGCTCTCTGGGTGGCCTTCTTAGCAAATTACTTAACCCCTCCCAGCCTCTGTTTACTTCTCTGTCAAATCAGAGGGCTCAAATTGTCTCTTAGTCCATATCTGTGAACCTCTTTGTCCCAAGGAACATTTTTCTTTTCCTCTCCCGAGGTCAGTTGAGAATGCCCATCTTCTGGATGTGGCTCTTCTCAACAATGAGATGATCCAGACCACTCCTGATGATCTTGTGATGAGGAGAGCATCTGCACCCAGAGAGAAGACTGTGGGAACTGAGTGTGGAACACACCACAGCATTCTCACTCTTTCTGTTGCCATTTGCTTGCATTTTATTTTCTTTCTCATTTTTTTCCTTTTCGGTCTGATTTTTTTTGTGCAGCACAATAATTGTATAAATATGTATGCCTATATTGAATTTAACATATATTTTACCATGTTTAACATATATTGGATTACATGCCATCTAGGGAAGGGGGTGGAGGAAGGAGTGGAAGTTGGAACATAAGGTTTTGCAAGAGTGAATGGTAGAAAATTATCCTTGCATATGTTTTGAAAATGAAAAGCTTCAGTTAAAAAAAAAGAGAGAGCATGTCCATCTTCCAGCTGAGAAGATGGACAAAGTGTAGTGCCCAGGATCCCAGACTGGCCAAGTTCCTGGACCCCCCTGGAGGGAGCAGCGGATGTGTTTGTGCAATGCCAGGAGGAAGAATACATCGCCCCAGAGCAGAGAGTTTGAGTGAGGTCTCACCCCCTGGTTCTCAGGCCTGATAAGCTCATGGGCACTTGGCACTTCCTCGGGGCTCTTTTCCTGCAGGGATTTGTACCTTCTTGCCCAAGCTTCATTCATGGCTCCTGTTCAAGATGGGGGGCCAAGTTTCCCTGGATGGGGAAGGGAGCCCTGCATTATTTAGAGGGGAACTTTGAAAACCATCCAGGGCCTTTCAAGTTCCTCTGACTTCCTCCTCCTCTGGATACAAATGGGTGCACTGATTGTCCTGTAAGCCCACCCAAGAATTCTAAATAGTTCACACTCCTCCCTCCTGCCAACAACTATGTTTGGTCAGTGACTCTGGCTTTTCTCTAAATTCCATACTTTCATTTCGTGCTATCTTAGACTTGGGGCTGGAAGGGACCAATTGAGGTTGCCAGGTCCAGCTCCATCAATTTACAGACAAGGAAACTGAGGCCCTGAGAAGTTAAGTGATTTATTCATGTCATACAGTAGTAGCAGTAACTGAGGAAGGATTTGAACTCAGGGTTTCCTGACTCCAAGCTCAGAGCCTTATCCATTGCAGTACTCATAACAATCCTGTGAAATAGATGGGATGGGTCCTTTTCTTTCTTTCTTCCTTCCTCTCTTCCTTCCCTCCCTTCCTCCTCTTTATTCCCTCCTTCCTTTCTTCCTACTTCCTTTCTTTTCCTCCTTTTTCCCTCCCTTCCTTCCTCTCTCCCTCCTTTTTTCCTTAATTTCTTTCTTTCTTTTCTCCCTCCCTTCCTTTACTATCTTTCTTTTTTTTGGAGGCAATCAGACTTAAGTGACTTGCTCAGGGACACAGGCTAATAAGTATCTGAGGCTGGATTTGAACTCAGTCCTCCTGACTTCAAGGGCAGTATGCACCATGTAGCTGTCCCAAGGGCAAGTCATTTTAGCCCCACTTTATGGATTGGAATACTGAGGCATCCTAATAGTTGATGATCCTAGAACTGGAAGGAAGGCAGTGGACTTGACATCAGAAAGAGCTGAGTTTAAATCCTGCCTCAGGCAGGGCAAGTCATTTCATCTCTCTTATCCCCGGTTTCCTCATTTGTGAAATAGGAATAATTGTAGCATTTACCTCACAGGGTCATTGTGAGGATCAAATGAAATAATGTATGTGAAGTGATTGCAAACCTTACAAAATTTATATCAGTGTTAGCTCTTTGGCACACAGTAGGCACTATATAAATGCTTCTTTCTCCATTAGAACGGAAGCTTCTTGAGGGCCGGGGCTTCTTTTGCTTCTATCTCTGGGACTTAGCCCAGGCCCACCTCCTACATGTGGGTCCTGAGTGCTTTCTGATCGATGACTTCAGCAGCGGGACCCTGGCCGTACTTTCCCACAGCCAGATCCCAAGCTCCCCCGTGTCAGCGCCCCGCGGTCTAGCCTGGTCCCGTGCTCGGTGGGGATTTATCTCTCGGTGGGAAGGCCCAAGGCAGGAGTCGGCTCCCGTGACTTCGCTGAGGTCCGCCCCGGCTGACCGGACTTGCTTTTGCCCAAGGCTGCAGGGGAAACAGAAATCCAGCTTCTTCAGCAGCATCATATCACAGACTGGTGGGAGAGGGGGGGATGAGTGATGATAAAGGTGGAATTCAGATCAATTTAGCGTTGAAAGGAATGATGCAATCAGATGACAGGAAATGGAACTGGCACAAGGGGAGTCGGACTGCCCCTGAGGCTTCGGGTTTACCACCAGCCTGCCTTCCCAGTGACTCAGTGGCTGGCTTTCAGGGAAGCGGCTCTTGTTCTTACAAGTGTGTGAGCAAACATCCGGGGCAGGGCTGCTAATGTAGCTGCAGCGGCAGCAGCACTGCCCCCCTCCTCCCAGCTTGGAGCCCTCCGCAGGGCTGGCCTTTTTGGGAAAGATTGGAACAAAACGCTTTGGGCTCCAGAGCTCAAAAAGCAATCCCTTGTGCTTCGGATTCTCTGGGTTCCATAAAGGTAGACCAGCACTCCCTACTTGTCAAAGTAGAAAAAGGATATTAAGTAGTCACTGTCTCTGCTAGATTTCCTAAAAGAGAAACAGTTCCAACCCCTGAAGAGCTTAAGTGGATGGTGACTAGAAGTGAGATCCTCCAGCTTGTTGGGTTTTGAATGCTTGTCTTGGAAGAAGGAAGAGGGGACGTTACTCCTCCCTCCCACACTTCTCCATCACCATCGCTAACCACTTCTGCTTCTTCGAACACTTGTCTGGGATGGTAGCTGTCCAGTGAGACAGTCTGACTGTGCTGTCATTTCAGTGTAGAGAAAAATGAACCCTCTTACCCTACTTGAGCCAGATTTGCGGCAGTGGATCCTAATAACCTATATCTATTGCTTCATTCCCGGGGAGAGTGACAGGCTTTCCCAGAAGGAAGTTGTGTTGGGCTCTGCTGTAATCTATGGGCTTGTCCTGGTCTCCTCCGGCTATTAGGGAGAGCCTTCTGTTCCACAGTTACTGGCCATCTACTCGGAACATATATTTACCTAATCATTTATTGTTGGTAGAATTCCTTTAAGGGTAGGGAATATTTTTGCCTTTTTTGGTATTCACAATGCTTAGCGTAGTGCCTGATAAATACTGCAAGTTCTTTTTTTTTTTTTTTTTTTTTTGCCATTTTTTATTATTATAGCTTTTTATTTACAAGATATATGCATAGGTAATTTTTCAGCACTGATAGTTTCAAATCCTTTTGTTCCAAGTTTTCCCCTCCTTCCCTCCATGCCTTCCCCCAGATGGCCAGTCGACCAAGACATGTTAAATATGTTAAAGTATAAGTTAAATACAATATATGTATACATGTCCAAACAGTTATTTTGCTGAAATACTGTAAGTTCTTAAGCAATGCTTGCTGATTGATTAATTGATTTACACAACAGCATGATATGAGAGGTGTCTGGGGTCTATTGTTTATAAGAGTCAATTAATCTACTCACTTCTTGCTGAGAGAATTGATAAGTCCAGAACTCCAGCAGATTTGAACCATCGTTTAAGCCAATTAAATAATATCTTCAAATAGCCAGAGCCAAAACATTATTTACAAAAGAGAAAGTTTTAAGAATGGAGAAGATAACCTGGACTAAAGTGTAATTAGGGGCATCAGGGGACATTGGAAAAAGTCTGAGGAGACAAGAAAGAGACCCACATTCTAGGTTCCATCATTAACTAGATTATAAAGCTATAACTAAGGTAGAATAATTGAGGTTTTGCCCCAGAGATATATAAGGGAGAATATTTCTTCCCCAAGTACTATCCCTGGTCTCCCAAGCTGTTCCACTCAAACCATCACCTTCAGGATCTTTTTGTTGTTGTTGTTGTTTGTTTTTTTTCTACAGGCAATTAGGATTAAGTGACTTACCCAGGGTCACACAGCTAGTAAGTGTTAAGTGTCTGAGGGCAGATTTGAAGTCAGGTTCTCCTGACTCCAAGGCTGATGCTCTATCCACTGTACCATCTAGCTATCCCAAACCTCAGCATCTTGTATCATGGTGGTGGCTCTTTCCTGGGCCTTCCCTGTATTGGCCAGCTGTGCCTCAGGGACACATACTCTGGGTCACAAGTCCTCTTCTTTCCCATTTCACAGTCTATCTTCTGTGTTGTTCCACTATCCACTCTTCCTATCCGAATTTGCCTGGAAATCTTAGCTGCTCCTCAGCAAGTTAATTTAGGCTAAACAATTTTAGGCAAATCCTGTATTCTATCTGTTAGTGATTCCCTCCTTTATTCAAAGATCTGTGACCTTTGTAGTGGAACTACTCCCTCCACCAATCCTCATGAATTGCTTCAGCCAAGAAATTCATTACTCTGTGGCCGACCTGGTGATAAACCTTTCCCCAAGATTAGCTAGGTTGGTCCCCTGCCAATGGGCATTGCCAGGCTCCCTTTAGAAGCCTTCTCAGCTTGACATAGAACTTGCCAGAACTTGTGTCCTTCTGCCATAGCCTTTGAGAAGCCAAAAGCATCTCCCCGCCAGGATGAGGTAACTGAAGATTTTAATGGAAATCACCTTGCTTAAGTGAAATAGTATAAATAGAGAAGGACTGAGAGCCTTTTGTAACTTCTGACTTTTTTTTTTAATTAAGTAGTATTGAGTGGGAACAATTTAAGTTTCTATGTCCTTGCAAATCAATTGGTGAACAAGGATTTATCAAGTACCAGGCACTAAGCTAAGTCCTGGGGATACAAAAAAAGTCCCTACCCCAAGAGGTTCATCCACTAATGGGGAGGCGGTGTTAACATGAGTATAAATGAAAGATAATCTCAGAGGGAAGGTATTAGCAGTGGGAACTGATCAGGAAAGGGCTCCTGAATAATGTGGGATTTTAATTAAAACTTGTAGGAAGCCAGGAGGAAGAGCATTGTAGGTACTAAGGACAATCAGTGAAGTTGGACACAGGAGAGATTGTATGTTTTATGAAAAGAATAGCAAAAAAAGTCACTAGAACCTAGAGTATATGGGGAGTGAATAAGATGCAAGAAGACTGGAAAAGGTAGTGATTTATTAAGTTATATAATGCTTTAAAAGCCAATCAGATCATTTTCTATTTGGTCCTGAAGGTACTGGGGAGCCACAGGTGCTTACTGAATAAGGAAACACCGTGATCAGATCTGTTCTTTTAAGGAAGATCCGTTTGGTAGATGAGCAGAGATTGGATTAGAATAGGGAAAGATTTGAGGCACACTAATTTTCTTATCATGGCTTTTTATTTACAAGATATGTGCATGGGTAATTTTTCAACATTGACACTTGCAAAACCTTTTGTTCCAATTTTTCTCCTTCTTCCCCCCACCCCCTCCCGCAGATGGCAGATAGTCCAATACATGTTAAATATGTTAAAGTATATGTTAAATACAATATATGTATACATGTCCATAAGTTATTTTGCTGCACAAGAAGAGTCAGACTTAGAAAAAAGGTAAAATGAACCTGAGAAGGAAATCAAAAGTGCAAGCAGACAAAAACACAGGGAGAAGAAATGCTATGTAGTGATTCACACTCATTTCCCAGTACACCCATATACCAACTGGGTGTAGCTGGTTCTCTTCATTGTTGAACAAATGAAATTGATTTGATTCATCTCATTGTTGAAGAGGGCCACGTCCGTCAGAATTGATCACCACATAATCTTGTTATTCCCATGTACACTGATCTGGTTCTGCTCATTTCACTCAGCATCAGTTTATGTCAGTCTCTCCAGGCCTTTCTGAAATCATCCTGCTGATCGTTTCTTACAGAACAATAATATTCCATGACATTCATATACACAATTTATTCAGCCATTCTCCAACTGATGGGCATCCTTTCAATTTCCAGTTTCTGGCCACTACAAAGAGGGCTGCCACAAACATTCTTGCACATACAGGTCCCTTTCCCTTCTTTAAGATTTCTTTGGGATATAAGCCCAGTAGAAACACTGCTGGATCAAAGGGTATGCACAGTTTGATGACTTTTTGAGCATAGTTCCAAATTGCTCTCCAGAATGGCTGGATGTATTCACAATTCCACCAACAATGTATCAGTGTCCCAGTTTTCCCACATCCCCTCCAACATTCCGCATTATCTTTTCCTGTCATTCTACCCAATCTGAGAGGTGTGTAGGAGGCACAGACTATTGCAATAATCTAGTTGTGAAATCATATGGTCTACGTGAGGTTGGTGACAGACCTCTCAGAAAAGAGGTGTGAGGAAGGACTTGGCAAAAGATTGAATATGGTGAACATCAGGAGAGTTAAATTGAGGTTGACACCTAGATTTCATATGACGTTGGTACTCTCGACTATAATAGGAAGTTTGGAAGAAGGGAGAGTTTGGGGGGAAAGATAATGAGTTTAGTTTTGGACATGTTGAATTCAAGATGTTTATGAAGCATCTGGTTCCAGATATCCAACTGAAAGTTGGAGGTTTGAGCCTGGAGTTCAGGTGAGAGATTAGTGCCGAATAAATAGATCTGAAAATCATTTGTATAGAGATGATAATTGAATCCATGGGAGCCCATTAGATCACCCAGTGAAATGGGTAGAAGGAGAAAAGAAGAGGGCCCAGGAGAGAGTTTTAAGGAACAGCCATAGTTAACAAATGTGACCTGGATAAAGATCCCTGAAAGGGGACTGAGGAAAGATGGTCGGATAGGTAGGAGGAAAACCAGGAGAGAGGAGTGTGCGGAAAACCAAGAGCCTTTCAAGGAGAAGGTGGTGATCAAGAATGACAAAGGCTATAGAGAAGTCTAGAAGAATGAGGATTGAGAAAGGAGGAATCAGGGGCTGATGGATGGAGCAATGGATAGAGCACCAGTCTTGGAGTCAGGAGAACCTGAGTTCAAATTGGGGGCCTCAGACAACTAGTTCTATGACTCTAGGCAAGTCACTTAAGCCTGATTGCTGAGATAGACAGTCAGAGAAGTGGCAGAGGGATGAAGGAAGAGAGGAAGGGAAAGAGAGGAAAAGAGGAAGGGAGAGATAGAGAAAGCGAAAAAGAGGGGGAGGGGGACAGAGAGAGGAGGGGAGAGAAAAGGGAAGAGAGAGAAAGAGAGGGAGAGGGAGGAAGGAAGGAAGAAAGACAAGTTGATAAAAGAGAGGAGGGGGACAGAGAGAGGAGGGGAGAGAAAAGGGAAGAGAGAGAAAGAGAGGGAGAGGGAGGAAGGAAGGAAGAAAGACAAGTTGATAAAAGAGAGGAGGGAGGGAGAGAAGTGAAGGGGGAAAACAGAGAAGTAAACAGAGTGAGGGAGAGAGACAGAGAAGTGAACAAAGGGAAAGAGAGAAGGAATATTACAATTTGTTAATTAACATCTTATTAACTTCTCTTCTACAGATGGGGAAGACTTGAGTGTTTTTAGGCAGTAGGAAGCAGCCAGAAGATAAAGGAATGAAAATGAATAGAAAAGGCAATCTGCTGGGGGAAATGGGATTAAATGGCACCCCCTGTATCTGTAGAAGAGTTTGTTTTCATAAGAAGGGCTGCCTGCCTCTTCACGTAAAACAAGAATGAGGGAAGAGATAGTGACAGAAGGCACTTAAGTGATAGGAGATAGGAAGAGAAAAGAAGGAATTTACAGCAAATGGTCTCCAAATATGAGGAAAGGTTCTCAGTTGAGAAAGTGGGGGTAGGGGCAACCATGAGAGATTTGAGAAGGGATAAAAAGGTATAGATGAGCCATTTGTGGTAAGAGGGTGAGTCAATAAAGGAAGCACAAAAGGAATACCTTGCTCCTTTTGGTAACAGCTCTGTTGGAATTGTGTAACATAAATTTGGACTCAGTCAGCATGGTTTTATAAATTTTTTTGGCTTTATTCAGTAGCAGTGAGTGGGAAAAAGGCAGAAGATGGTATGAGTAAACAAGACTGGGCTTGGGAGACAAAGTAGGTGATAGGATAAGAAAGGAACTTGAATAGAAGATAATATCAAGTTGATTTTCTTCACCAAGGAATCTAGATGAGAAGGAAGGATGAGAGGCCAGATTGATGACCTGGGAAAGAAGGACAGGGGTATTATAGGATCACCCTTAATGAGGATGAAAAACAGGGGTTAGGATTGTTAAACCAGAGATAACAAGACTTACATAGCTGAAGGAAATGGGAAAGTCTCATACTTATTTTACAAATTAACTGCAACTCAAATGATGTGACTTGCTTCCAAATAAGTGTTGGAACTGGGACACAAATTTGCACCTTGACTTCAAGTCTAGAGCTGTTTATGAACTCCAAGGAAACTGTCCCAAAAAACTTGTCATTAGATCTTAGGGGAAAGAACAGAGGCAAGCTCATCCTTGGATCTTTTTTTTCTTCTATACATATTTCCATAATTATGTTGCACAAGAAAATCAGATCAAAAGAGGAAAAATGAGAAAGAAAAAACAAGTGAACAATTAAAAAGGTGAAAAAACTATGTTGTGATCCACAATTAGTCCCCACAGTCCCCACAGAACCCCTTCTATGATGATCCTTCCATGCAACATTCTGCTTTCCCTTCCCTCAAGGAAGGGACAGATAAAGACAGAGGAGGACAAGCAGGAAGAGGAGAGAAGGAAGAAAAAAAGGAAAGAGAATAGGAAGGAGAGAGAGAAGAAAAGAGAAGGAAGGAGAGAGAGAAAGAGGGAAAGAAGGAAAGAGAGAGGGGAGGGAACAGAGAAAGAAAGTGCAGAT
Organism: Sarcophilus harrisii; assembly: GCF_902635505.1. Classification (NCBI taxonomy): domain Eukaryota; kingdom Metazoa; phylum Chordata; class Mammalia; order Dasyuromorphia; family Dasyuridae; genus Sarcophilus; species Sarcophilus harrisii. Next base: position 44,799,235 of record NC_045427.1, on the reverse strand, counting down.
GACTATCACAAGGTCATTGGAACTGGCCTGAATGAGGGCCATTATTGAAAAGAGCTTCACAGTTGATCATCACCTAATCTTGTTGCTGTGTACAGATGTTCTCTTGGTTCTCCTCACTTCACTTAACATGTAAGTCTCTCCAGGTCTCTTAGAAATCAGACTGCTGGTCGTTTCTTATAGAATAATAATATTCTATTATATTCATATACCACAACTTAGTCATTCTCCAACTGATGGGCGTCCACTCGGTTTCCACTTCCTTGCCACTAAAAAAAGGGCTGCCACAAACACTTTTGCACATAAAGAGACAAGGACCCACATGTGCAAAAATGTTTGTAGCAGGTCTTGGATCTTAAAATAGTAATACTCTTTGAACTGTCTGCTTCCTGCCTTACTATCAGGACCTGCTGGGGCAGGCAGATCCCTCCCCAGGTTAAACTTAGCTCAGGTCCAGTTTTCCCCTCCCCGAGGCTATGTGTCACACAGCTGGTACTCCCTACCACAGGGATATCGTCATGAAGGCGAAACTGGTTTCTAGGTGATCAGCTCTTTCCCAGAGGCTCATTTCAACCTTTTCATCAAAAGGTCTCACTCTGTTGCACACGTGAGCCTCTGGTGTTTTCTGAATGGTGTCTAGGGCTCATTGGAAGCACCACAGGCAAACGCCTGTGTATTTCTTATCCAGCCTTCTCTCCCTTCCCATCTCAGCCCCAGATAGAGACATGCTCCTTGGTTCTGCCTTTTCTTCCATGGGAGATGATGGACTCAGCCAAGACAGGATTCCTCTGTGGTTTAGCTGCAGGTGATGCCTCCTAACTCCAGAGTCTTTACTCACAAGGGAAAAGCAGGGTAAACCTTCTCTGTGGAGGGGGACAAAGGGATGGAGGGTTCAGATCTGGAGGCAGAAAATGTGGCTTTAAATCTGGACGTGCTACTCACTTCTGTTTTGTGCCTCAGTTCTCTCTAGGGGGCTAAACTGGATGGACTCGGGAAGGTCCATCCTGCTTCTAAATCTATGACACCTTTGTTGTTTTATTTACAAAGTAAACTGGGGTATGTTGTTATATGTTGTTCAGGGGTCACATTTAGAAGGATTGCATCTGGTACACACACACACACACACACACACACACACACCTTCTATCATGATCCTTCCATGCAACATTCTGCTTTCCCTTCCCTCAAGGAAGGGACAGATAAAGACAGAGGAGGAGAAGCAGGAGGAGGAGAGAAGGAAGAAAAAAAGGAAGAGAAAGAAAGAAGGAAAGAGAATAGGAAGGAGAGCGAGAAGAAAAGAGAAGGAAGGAGAGAGAGAAAGAAGGAAAGAGAGAGGGGAGGGAACAGAGAAAGAAAGGAAGGAAGAGCTGGGAAAAGTATGGGTGTGAAAGAGAGAAACTTTATAAAAATGATACCTTAACAAAGCACAGTTTGCTATACCCTAGTTAAGTCTCTCAGTTAGGGGGATGAGTTGAGTAGCTCTTATCTTATCAAGTGTTTTCCCAGAAGTACCTCCAGCCCTGGAAACACTCCCTTCTCCCTTTCTTTTTTTTTTTTTTTTTCTATTTGTTTTTAAATTTTCTTTTTTGGCTCTGTATCTAATCCATCTATTAACATTGTGGTACATAAAGAACTAAAAAGAGGATTATATATGAAATCATGAACTCGCATCGTGTTGGGTTTGGTGGATCAGGGATGGGTTTTTTCCCTTTAACATGCCAGAGGCATGTCTGTCTGGATTTGGGGGATTTCCTTTGGAATCGCCCTTTTTCTGATGTTCCTCTTCTCCTTCCTTTTTCAGTGGCCTTGATCAGGTGTCCCGGACAGGTGCCAGAGCTGATCAGCACAGATGACCATTTCACCGTGAGGAGTGATGGGATGATCCTGGTGAAACAGCCAGTGCCCCTGCAGGACAGGAAGACTTTCTCCATCTATACCAGTGGCTCGAGTGGCCGGGAAGCCTTTGTCACCGTGACAGTAATGAGAAGGCAGGACCCCTCTAAAGAGGTAACAGGAGCACACAGCAAGACTACATGGGGCTGTATCTGGGCTCTGATTGGCTCTTAGCAGGATGGGAAATGGGAAGAGCAGCAAGACAGAATAGGAGCCTTATCTGGCTCAGAAAGATCTGAATTCAAATCTAGCCTCAGATACTTACTTGCTGTGTGATCCTCGGGAACTCACTTACCTGCTCTCTGCTTCAGTTTCCTCATCTGTAAAATGGGGATAATCATTGCACCTACTTTCCCAGGATGATTGTGAGTGAGGATCAAATAAGATAATAATCTGCAAAGTGCTTAACACAGTACCTGGCACGTGGAGGACACTATATGAATGTTAGCTATTATTATTATAGCATTTTGCAAACCTTAAATTATAGAAATGTTAATAACGCTTAATATGATTAAGTAGGCATCAGGACAAAGTGAATAAGCAGGAATGAGTAACTTTACTTTTTTTCCTCCAGATTTTTTTTCCCCTATTCCTGATCTCTGATCTTCAGTTTTAGTGTTAGACAGAAAGTTGAAATCAGAATTTCCTGTATCTCTGGGGAGTTATTTGGCCCAGGGGCCCAGAATGTCCCACTGTATCCCAGATCTTGCTTTACAAAGTTGGCCACAGATCTAATCTACCTCCACTTTGGAATTTTGGAGTGACGGGCTCCCTGTTTCCTGGGTCCAAATACCCTCAAAGCATCTTACAGTTTCTGAGCTCACTCTCTCTCATAGTACTACCGCCACTTCTAACTAGCTAGCATATTTATAGAATGTCTACTTGTGTCAGGAACTATGTTAAGCACTTTACAATTATTATCTTATTTGATCATCATGATAACCCTGCAAGGTGAGAATTTTAAACCCCCCCCCATGTTGTAGGTGGAGAAACTGAGGTAAACAGGGGTTAAAAATTTCTAGAAAGGGTTATTATGCAAGTAACTGTAGATCTTCTAGGTTCTAGATCAGAACTTGGCATTAGGTCAGAACTGCCTTTAGGACAGAGAATGTCAGAAGTGGGAGAGATCTTAGAGCACAGGATGTCAGAGCTAAATGTTAGAATTGGGAGGAACCTTAGAACATAGACTGTCAGGTCTCGAAGGAACCCTAGGACATGGAATGGCACAGAGCTGGGAGGGTATAACACAAATATCCTGCTTATAAAATAAGGAGGATAAAAAATCTTGGAGAGGTAAGTATGTGGGGGGATAGGGGTGTGTGTGTGTGTGTGTGTATGTGTGAGTACAATAGCTATTTTCATGTCTATAGTAAAGAATCTTTGCCTCTTCTCTTAGGAAAGTCAGACACTGAAGTCTTCCTCATCCAAACGCACTCTCCGGAGACGGAAGAGAGAGTGGGTTGTACCTCCAATTTCTGTTTCTGAAAATGGGAAGGGTCCTTTTCCCCAGAAGCTGAATCAGGTACGGCTCTACCTGCTTTGTCAATGCTTGAGGCACTGGGTTCTCATCCTAATTCCCCCCTGATTTTAACCTCCTTTGTTAAGTCTCTATTTGGAGAGTTTTTTGTACCTTGCAGTATGGAGAGATTATGAGGATTTGATACAGCAACATCTACTACAGCATCATTCTTGGATTTTTATGTCTCAGTGTTAGGTACAGGTGATTTGGGGGCAGCAGTTGGGTCTGGTTGTAATAAGACTTACTGACTGAGTTCTCCAGGCTGTTCTGAGGTCTATATTTGTAGTAAGTATGGAAGTTTAACTGTCGGTCCATGAAAGATGGAGAGTTTCTGATGGATTATTTAAAGTACCATCTCACATCTTGTTAAATATTTGGCAGGTGATGGATTTTCAACCATCTGTAGTAAAGGGCCACAATGCTTCATTGAATATTTGATTTTCAATACTAAGTCTGGGCTTCATAAGAATAATCCTTCTGTAGTTTTTTGGTGGCAATGATTGAATCCTGAATAGCCATTTTTGACTTGACTTCCTATGGATCTCATTCATGATCTCATTCTTGGGTCTGGTCATCTATAGGTTCTATCTAGAAGTTTACCACTTTGGTTACAACAGATACGTTTGATGGTGTTTGTTTGTTTTCAACCCTGATAGTGGCTGAGAAAAGCAATGTTTCTTTGTTCCAAAAAGTGTTAATAGAGTATTAATCGTGTTTCAAGAAAGTCTATTTATCTCTCATCTTTCTCCTTTTTACTAAAGAGGTGTGCGGCTTTCTACAGCTGCCCGAGAGTAGTCTCATTCTCTGTTTCATTGATATTATACAAATTATTGTTATTATTATATCATAGTTGCCAGTCTCCTTTCATAAAAGGAATTTTTTATGAGAAGTTCCATATATCAATTAAGTGGGAGTTCCATTGAATAATAATAATGACAATAATTGATGAAATTATTACTGTTATTAAAGCAGCCATGGCTAAAGTTTAGAGGATTAGGCTTACATCAAAAAAACCTTTCTAGCCATGTGCCTCAAGTCCAGTTACTTCACTTGTGCATAACTTAGTAACTCTCTAGGATTTACCTTCTAAAAGGACTTGTGGGAAGATGGTGGAGTATTTGGACCTAGAGGAGCCCAGTTCCCCCACAAACATTTCAGAAAAAAACTTTAAAACAGCTAAAATAAAAATTAGGAGAATCAACTCAGGTTTATGTGGAAGGCTGACTAGAAATCCTGCAAAAGCCTGAAGTAAAAAAAGCAGGAGAGGAGGAAGGACTTTTGTGTCTCCTGAAGAGCCCAACAGTGAGTGCAAAGACCCCAGGAAGAGCTTAAATGGAGAAAGCCCTGGAATCCAGTGGTAGAGTCTGACTTGGGAAGCGTAGCCCCAGCGGCAAAAGGGAAACCCTTGATGGAGGCCAGCATAGAGTAAAACCTAAAGTTCCATGGCAAGAGCTCAGTGAGAGCAGCCCCAGAAGCTTGTAAGGGTTAGTAGGGAGAGAAAGGCAGAGAAGGGCTTTAAGCAGAGGTCAGTGAAGAGGCAGATCTAAGCCCCTCAATAAAGATGTACAAATGGCCAGAGAGTCCTGCTACAAGGACTTGTAGCAGCAGGAGACAAAGCCCTCAATGGCAGGGCCACTGGAACCCTGAACTAAGGAAGAATAAAGGCCATGAGCATCATTCAGACTTCCTAGTCTAGTATCAAGCAGCCTGGGTCCAAACCACAATAGGAAGCAGGGCCAAAAAATCCTATAGAAAGTGGGACATCGACCTAAAGACCAAGGAAGACTTAAGTTATTCAGGCATACAGGAATGGAGGTTGGTTCATGCTGAGACCAGTGAGGTGAGCAAACTAGAGGCAAAACCAAGCATGATGAAGAAATACTCCTGAGAGAGACCAAAGGTGAAAACTTAAAGGGACCATCCTATAGCAAGTACAAGTTTTTTTTTTTAAATAAGAGCTTTTTATTTTCAAAATATATGCAAAGATTGTTTTCAACATTCACCCTTGCAAAACCCTGTGTTCCAAATTTTTTCCCTCTCCCTTAGACAGCAAGTAATCCAATATAGCTTAAACATGTGCAATTCTTCTAAACATATTTCCACATATATCATGCTGCTCAAGAAAAATCAGATCAAAAAGGAGGAAAAATGAGAATGAAAAGAACAAGGAAGCAAACAATAACAAAGGTGAAAATACTATGTTGTGATCCATATTCAGTCCCCAGAGTCCTCTCTCTGGGTGCAGATGACTCTCTCCATCACAAGCGTATTGGAATTGGCTGAATTACTTCACTGTTGAAAAGAGCCATCAGAATCATCGCATAATCTTGTTGTTTTTGTGTAAAATGTTCTCTTGGTTCTGTTCATTTCACATGCAAGTCTCTCCAGGTCTTTCTGAAATCATCCTGATGATGAGTTCTTATAAGCAATAATCTATAACATTCATATATCATAACTTATTCAGCCATTCTCCAACTGATGGGCATCCAATCAATGTCCAGTTTCTTGCTGCTATAAAAAGGGCTGCTTCAAATACTTTGTGGGTCCTTTTTCTTTTTTTATGATCTCTTATACAAGTAGAGTTTCAGAGAAAAAAATGCCCAGCCATCAGGATTACAAGAGTACCTGGAAGAAATGAAATAAGATACAAAATGGATTAACAAGGAAAGAATGACAAGAAGAATTGATACCATAGATCAGATGGTGGGAAACCTTATTCACCTGAGTGCCTTGAAAATTAGAGTGAATCAAATAGAAAGCAATTCAATGAAAAAAGAAATATTTTTCCACTTAATAGTATCTTTTTAAAAATTTAATTAAAAGATAGGTAAGGGATAGAAAAAAATGTAAGAAAGATATCAAAAGCAATTAACTTAGAAAATGGATCAAAGAAAGATAATGTAAGAATAACTGGATTATCTGAAAATCATGACCAAAAAAAAAAAAAAAGCTTTGCTTCCATACCATATTTCAAGAAATTACAAATGAAAATTTCCTGGAATTCTTGAAATGAATGGGCAAAGATCATTGATGCAGTGTTGTCACAACTTGAACAAGCTTCTTTCCTTTGGATTTTCAAGACACTGGAGGGAAAGGGCATAGAGTTCTGTTTCCTCTGGATCAACTTGTGCAGCCCACAGTCTGGACAGCTGGGGATGAAGTGTGAGTCAGGGATTATAATTTACTGTTGCTAAAGTCATTGAGTTTTCATGTTATTTTCATTCTGAGTGTTCTAAATTTCTGAAATTGAGATTTCTGAAACTGCTTTGTCTCTTGTACATAGTTCCTATTTTGGAGAGGTTGTGACGATTGGAAAAAATGTCTGATTCATTACCTTCTTGATCATATGATATGGAAGTGTCCTCTGGAGATAGTTTTGTTTTATTTTAATGGTTTCAAAAAAAAGATAGAAATGAGAGGGATCATGGACTATATTGGAGGAAAATGGAAGAAAAGGGGGAAAAAAATCATTGCCATATTACAGAGGTGAATGAGATGAAGAATATTTAAACATGGAAGAAATGATAGCAAGAATGGTAATCCCATCAATTTCACTTCCATCAAACTAGGAAAATGGAACACAATTACATATATACATATATTATACATACATATGTATGTATGTAATACGCATTCATTACATTCAAAAAGATAACTAGGTGTTAGGAGCAAGGAAGGCTAATAGAGGGGTGAACTAAAGGAATAGTCATAAATAAAAGTCAAAGGCTAGAAATAAGAATGTGAAGGGATGTGTTAAGAGGAAAGAAAGAAAAAGGTCTTCGGGTGAGGAATAGGATAAGGGAAAGAAAAGAAATATAACTGAAAAAGGAAACATTTCCCTTTCATTTATAGATCACAATACAGGCAAACTCCCTCTTTTTACCACCTTATCTGTAAAGAAGAGGATGGGGAGCAAAAAGAAGAGAAAGTACAAAAAGATAGGATGGGACTGATTAGGTATACAACATTTAGAAATAATGAACTTAGAAGCCTAAGACCTTTAGTAACTGAGGTACAAACTTACTATTTCACAAAAACCAGAAAAGTATCTGGCAGAACTTAAAGACAAGCATTTCACACTACTTATCAAAATAAACTCCAAAGAGATATAAGATTTAGATGTAAAAAGAGACATCATAATTAGAAGAACAAAGGAATTCCCTTTCAAATCTTTGAATGGGGAAGAATTCATGACCCAACAAAGGTTGAGGAAAATAAAATGGATGATTTTGATTATATAAAAATTTAGAAGGTTTTACCTAAATAAAATTCATGCAGTAATATTGGAAGAGAAACTGGTAACTGGGAAAAATCTTTGAGCAAATTTCTCTAATAAAAGTCTCATAGCCAAGATATATAAGAAATTGATTTAAATTTACAAGGATAAGAACTATTCCCCAACAGCTAGATGGTCAAAGAATATGAACAGGCCATTTTCAAAAAGAAATCCAACTTATAAACAAGGTTCCAAACCACGAATACTCAGAGAAATACAAATTAATTCAACTCTAGAGTTTCTTCTCACATCCATCAGGCTGGCAGAAATGATCAAAAAGGAAAAAAACAAAATGTTGGAAGGAACTGTAAGAAAACAGGCACGCAGATAGAGATATAAATCGAGCCAACAATTCGGAAAGCCCCACAAAATCACAAAGCTATATTTAGTCTTTCCAAGAGGATGTTTTTGGAAACTCGACAACTCAGGCTTCCTTAGAATCATATTTATTCAGAACTATGACTAAAAAGATAGTGGGAACACAAAACCTTTGACTCAGCTACATTACCGTGAGATTTATACCCTAAAGAATTCAAAGTGCTTATGGCCACTCTTTTAGTAGTAGCAACTAACTGGAAACCAAGAGTGTGTCCATCAATTGGAAAATAGTTAATTGTTGGAAAATAATAGCATGTGATGCTATCTGAATGTAATGGAATATTATTGCATTATTAAGAAATGATGAAAGGGATGACATCAGAGAATCTTGGTAAGACTTGTATCTAGTGATATAGGGAAGGAAGTAGAACTCAGGGAAAAATTTATATATTGGCAACATTTTAAAGGAAAAAACTGAAAGATTTTAGAACTCTGATCAGTATAAATTATGTATATCAGTGTAATCAGTATGAATTTATCAGTGATAAATTATGGGTCTGAAAGTTGACGAGGAAGCATGCTACCCACCAGAGATGTTGGACTTTAGATGCAGAAACAAACATACATTTTTGGACATGGGCAATGGAGAAATTTGTTTTCCTGGATTATGCATATTGGTTATGAAGGTTTTCTTTAATTAATGTTCAAATGGAAAGGCAAGAAGAGGAAAAGATAATAAATGCTAATGATAATGGTAGCTAATGTTTACATAGCAGATACTATGTTTGTGCCTGATACAGAGCTAAATGATTTACAAATATTATCTCATTTGATCCCCACAATGATCTTGGGAAGCAAGACTTATTATCTCCATTTTATAGCTGAGGAAACCATTGCAAAAAGAGGTTAAGCTGTAATGGGCTGAGGCTTGAGTTGATGCACTGAGGTCCCAAGCATGTGAGGCTAAATAATAATTGGACTATACTCTATTAATATACATGCTTGGATAAAGAATGGCCCCCGGCCACTCTCCGTGCAAGTCCTGATGTGTTGTATAGGAAATGACGATTTTGGTGGGTGGAGAGAGAGAGACAGGAAGAGAAGCTGGGAGAGATTGGCCTGGGTTCTATGCTGGGAGCTGCTGGTCATGTGGCTGCTGGTCTAGCTAGCTTCTTGACTCAGCTGCACACATTGCTATTGCCCATTCCCTTCCACCTCCGATCTTTCTTCACTGAGAATAAAGACTGACGATTTTCCCCTAACCTGAATTCCTGACTCCGGCTGATTTTAAAATAGGTGGTCTTCACATTAAGTGACTTGTCCAACATCACACAGCTTGTGTGTGGGTTTGAACTTGTGTGGGAATTCCCTCCATTAAAGGATATCACAATTTGGATTGGATTTGATTTGAACTTGGGTTTTCCTGACTTCAGACCCAGAACTTTAGAAATTAAAATTAATTAGAAAAAAATAGAAATTTCCAAGAATGACATCACTAAAAAAAAGAAAGGAGATCTAGCACCCAGCCCCACTAATTTTCAGTGCAGTAATTTATCTAGTGCACCATCATTAATTCTTATTGAATAGAGAGGAGGCAGGAAACAGGAGGTGACCTGGAATGCACAAGTTAAAAACATAAACCTCACTTCTGACAAATTAGTTTAATTTTTTTCCCAACATAAAACTTTTGGGTAGAGCTGATAACTCAGGAAGCCATTGAAATTCATAATCTTTTATATCTCAGACTCAATTTATTGAAATTCTTATTGGGCTAGGAGATTGATTCAATTCTATAGGCATTTTCTAAACACTTACTACATGTCAGGCACTGAAGATACAAAGATTATTTTCAAAAGAAAATAGTCCCAGACCTCTAGGAGTTTACATTCTAAGTTTGAGGGACAGGAGGGATAAGGGTGGGAAATTGCATATATGTAACTTAAAGGGGAAGGGAGAGGGAGGCTGTAGAATAATTGAAAACCAAACAAAACATAAATTGTGATATCCTTTAATGGAGGGAATTCCCACACAAGGAATTTCCTTTCCTGACAAAAGTCATCTGGCCTTCCAGTCTTTGGATATTTTTGTTGCTGCCCATATTTTATAGAGAAACTCAATTGTATGTAGTTAAGTGATGCAGTCAGTAAGTGGGAGAACTGGCTTTAGAGTCCAAGATATTTATAATGTTAATTCAGTGACCCTCCCTCCCCAAAACCATCGTTTTCCAGTTACCTGACTTCTGGTGCTCAGGTTACAGTCCCTGGGGTCTGGAGCTATTTCTGTTTAGTTTCTATCCTGGCTCTGACACTTAATAGGTATGTGATTGCCATTAAGTTGTTGATGCTTTTTTCAGCCTCAGTTTCCTCATCTTTAAAATGAGCATAATAATACTCTTTTGGTAAACTTTCAGTGCCATGTCATTGGGAGTTGTGACTCTCCTAATCACCCCCTTTCAACTTCTCTTTTGCTTCCAGCTCAAATCCAACAAGGACAAAGCCACTAAGATCTTCTACAGCATCACGGGACCAGGGGCTGATAGCCCCCCTGAAGGGGTCTTCACCATCGAGAAGGAGACAGGATGGTTGCTGGTGAACCAGCCACTGGACCGGGAGAAAATCGCCAAGTATGAGGTAGGTTACCTGGATGACCTCAAAAAAATGCTCCACCTAGAGGAATAGAAATGAAGAGCATCCTGAAGGGAGAATGCTTGGAATGGGTATTCTGGGCCAAGAGCTGATTTCCAGTCCCATTTCCCCATCATCTGGTGCCCCGGTTCATCTCTTAACCCCAGGCCTTTGCTTCTGTTGTTCCCCTCACTACCACCACCATGCATGCAATCCCTTCCTTCTTCATGTCTGCCTCTCAGACTCTCTAGATTCTTCGAATCTCAGTTCACGGGCCATCTATGAGACATCTCAGTTATGGGTCATCTTCCTATTCCCTGCCAGAAATCACTTTTTGAATTTTTCATGTATTGTACAACCTCCCACCCACTGAAAAATAAAATCCTTGAGAGCAAATTTTTTTCTTGCATCTGTGAAATAGAACAAATGAACAATACTTGTTGGAATGAACTTACTATAATTTCAATTTTAGAATTAAAGCAGCACCTCTTTAATTTTTTGGTGTCAGAACAGATCTCTTTTAGAGTCTTAAAAAATTATGGAGAACCCCCATATATACACACATACAAAGAGCTTTTTTGTGAATTATACTTGTGGATATTGACTATATTAGAAATGTAAAGTCTAATAGTATTATAAAAATAGTTTTGACCTTACACACTCCCTTTGAAAGGGTCTCTATATTCCTTTGAAGACTCCCTAGATTTGAGAATGAGAGAGCTGGAAGGGCCCTTAGTAACTGCCTAATCCAGCACCTTTATTATCCAGAAAAGGAAGTAATACTAAATCTTTCCCCTCAGCTGTTTGGACATGCAGTGTCTGAAAATGGCGCCTCTGTGGAAGAACCCATGAACATCTCCATTGTGGTGATTGACCAGAATGACAACAAGCCTCAGTTTACCCAGGAGGTTTTTAGAGGGACCGTCACAGAAGGAGCCATGCCTGGTAAGGGGGAAGAAGGGGAAAAACCAGAGGCATGCCCTTGGTTAATGCTGTTGATTGGAATAATATTCCCTTCCTGGAAATAGGGAACTGGGACTAGCTGGAAGGATCCAGTTCTCTCTCTTGATCTTTTTTCCTCCCTCCAGTTCAGTAATTTATTAGTCCAGGAAATGAAGTCTCCCAGCAAGGTAGCATCAGAACCCACTTCTTTTTCTCCCCCAGGTACCTCTGTGATGCAGGTATCAGCCACAGATGCGGATGATCCCAACACCCACAATGGAGCAATTGCTTACTTCATACTGGACCAGAAACCCAAGGAACCTCATGACCACATGTTTACCATCCATCGAGAGACGGGGACCATTAGTGTGATTGCCAGTGGCTTGGACAGAGAGGTCAGTCCATCACGGTGGTTCTTTGCCCCTTAAATTCAAAAACCTTTTTTCTAGAGAAACTCAGTCTGGCGACCTAGAAGTGCATTGACTTCCTTGATGGAGAATGAGGGCATTTATGCCATTACCTTGTGTTTCCCAAATCCCTCTAGGCTCTCAGTTGGGAGAATCTAAGTTTTCTGGGGGAAAATGGGGGTTGCTTAACATAGCATCCTGCTGGTCTAATTAGTCACTTGCTAAATGAGCCCTCCAAAACTTCATTTTTGGGAGAGGAAGCTGTGAAATGAATGCATATGTTATTTTCCCCTTAGGCATTCTAATCCCCACCCCAGTCACATTGAATCATTACTATATCACACCTCAATTCATAGGTTTGTCCCAAATGAATGACTAGATGCAGTTATCTCTTCCACATTATGATGGAGTGTAAATATCACTTGAGTTCAGTAGGCATAAGTAATTAAATGGGAATTGGGGGGGGAGTTTTACAATATTGCAACAATAAAGAAAGACCAGAAGACAAAACAGAAAAAGTTTAGCAACTCAGAAACGCATAAAATATATGTATGACATTACATAATATCAACGCTCTATCAAAGAAAGAAAAAATTCAGCTTCTTCTCTAGTAAGAAGAGCCAAAAAAAGTTTTATGCAGATTTTCCAAATCACAAAGTGTCATACCTCTAACCACCCAATTCCCCTCCAATATGGAAGGGGTAATTGTAATTACTCTGAGAATTCAATTGCCTCTCTATTTCCCAACTGTAGTTTAGTTTTAGACCAGAAACCAGTGTCTTTGGGCTGATTGGGGTGAACTGTTTTTATAACTAGGTTAATTCTTTTTCAGAGAGGAAGCGAAACTAGCAGAACAGCCTTCTTAGTGGGCTATGAAGGCTGAAGAAATCAGATTGGGGAAATGAGGGTGGTAGGGAGGAGTGGTAAGGTTATATCCCTGTTCTGACTTTAGCCCAGTCCAGGAGGACACAAGGAGAGAAGTGAAAAGGTGGGCTCCTGGTGGGACTTGTATTTTTTCCTACACTCAATCAAATCCCATTTCCCTAGAGGGATGTCGGGGTGCCATCAGATAAGCCATGGTGGTACTAGCTAGGGCTGAGAGGGAGCTTACCTTAGTAGAAAGAGCATAGGATTTGGGGATTGGGACCTGAGTTTGAATTCTGGAATCACTTAGACCCTCAAGCAAATTAAGTTATCAAGTCTTTATTAAGCACCTCCCATGTTCCAAGCACCATGCTTAGTGCTAGAGATACAAAGAAAGGCAAAAGCAATTCTTATCTTCAAAGAGCTCCCAGTCTAACATGGGAGACGATGTGCAAACATCTTTGTACATACATGATGGAGACAAAATAATTGGAGAATATATTCAACTCCAATTGACACTAATTGTGTCAATGTGTCACTAATTGTGACACTAATGTTAAGATGGTGGGATTTTAGCTGAGCCTGAAGGAAATTGGGGAGCTAGTGAGGCAGATTTGAGATAGGTGGGAGACTAGCAAATATGGGGCACAGACAGAGAAAATGGTCATAGTAGTCAGGAGATGGAGCATCTTATTTAAAGAACTGTGAACGTCACTGAGTGGCAGAGTACATGGGCATCAATAAGAATTAGGGCAAGTCACATCCTCTGTGGGCCTCAGTTTCCAAATATGAAAAATGGGGGGGGGGTGATTGGGCTTGGTGTCCTGTAGGGCTCTTTCCAGCTGGCAATGTAAGAGTCCTGTGAGAGCTTTCTCCAACCACAGCTGGAATGGGACTCTTCACCCTTCCCTTTTTTCCCCCGACAGAGGGTGGCTGAGTACACACTGACCATCCAGGCTGCAGACATGGAAGGAGAAGGCCTAACAACGACTGCATCAGCCGTGGTGGAGATTGCGGACGCCAACGATAATGCGCCTATATTTGATCCCCCAAAGGTAACATCCTTCCTTCCTCACCAGAATGAGGAGGACTGAATTCTCCAAACCATCCCCTTCTGGGCGCCCTTCTGGAATCACTGTCAGCATCCTAGGCAATGCAGAATAGTCTCCCGAAGAGAGCCTTAAGACCTGGATTTTAACCCAAGTCTATTATTTATGACTCATGAGATCTTTGACAAATTACCGCCTCTCAGGGCTTCATTTTCCTCATTTGTAAAGGGAAGGACTCAGGCTTAAATGACCTCTAAGAGTCATCCGGGACCCACCTACCACTTCTGAGCCAAGATCCTTGGAGCTCTTGACTCCTATTCCTCTTGGGCCACAAGGTGGCGTGTAGTCAAGGATCCATTGGATGGACTTGGAGTTAGGAAGGCCTTCCTTCTTGGGATTTTTCCTATTTGCGTGACTGGGCAAGTCACCCAACCCCTGCCTCAGTCCCCTCTGTAAAATAAAGGGTTGAGTCTTTATGGCTTCTAAGGTTTCCTACATTTCTATTCCTGTGAGCCTTCAGATGGCTCCCAGTGCCAAAGGGGAGACTATCAGGCCAGCCTTTCATTCTCAACGCCCTCCACCAGCATCCTTTTGTCTGGTACTTTGGGCCTCAGCTAGAGATGGGTAGAAGAGACTGCAGCTGACCAGAGAGCAGGCCTCAAGCTCCCAACAGTTCCCAACAGGTCCCAATGACCCTCCCGCCTTATGGGTATCTGTATCTCAGGAGGTTCTCGGTGGTCTGGACCAATGACCCTCCCGCCTTATGGGTATCTGTATCTCAGGAGGCTCTCGGTGGTCTGGACCAATGACCCTCCCATCTTCTGGGTATCTGGACCCCAGGAGGCTCTCGGTGGTCTGGACCAATGACCCTCCCATCTTCTGGGTATCTGGACCCCAGGAGGCTCTTGGTGGTCTGGACCAATGACCCTCCCACCTTATGGGTATCCGTATTTCAGGAGGTTCTGGGTGATCTGAACCAATAGTCCTCCTACTTTATGGGAGGCTCTTAATAATCTGGACCAGTGACCTTTCTACCATAGGAGGTATCCCCTTGGTTATTTGGACCATTTGTGGCTCCTTCTTGATTTGGCAGAAAAACAAGACTCAAGAGACTGGAATCAGGACAAAAAAAAAAAAAATGGCTTCTTTAGAGATTGGGGAAATGGGCAGGAGGGTGGAGGCCACACTAGGTTTCTCATGGTAAGTGGCCACTCTGGGTCTAAAACGACTCTGAACTCTTTGCTTTTGACAGTATGTAGCTGAGGTGCCTGAGAACAAGGTTGGGGTTGAAGTTCAAAGGTTGACTGTGACAGACCTGGATGCTTCCAACACACCAGCATGGAGAGCAGTTTACCAGATCATACAAGGAGATGAAGGGGGTCACTTTGCCATAACTACAGACCCAGAGAACAACCAGGGCATCTTAACGACCAAGAAGGTAAGCATATACAGCAGCCAAGGTCAGAAGTCCTTTTTTTTTTTCACACAAAGCCAGGAAAAGGCATCCTCAGATCATTCACCAAGGAATGTGATTTCTGGATATTTTTCTAGTACTTAAAAAAAAAATCTCTCAGAGCAGCTAGGTAGTGCAATGGAAAGAGCACCAGCCCTGGAGTAAAGAGGACTTGGGTTCAAATGTGATCTCAGATAAGTAATACTTACTAGCTGTGTGATCCTGGGCAAGTCACATAACCCCGATAGCTTCATCAAAACAAAAACAAAAACAAAACTCTGGACTAAGACACTTGCCCTCTTTTCTCCTTTTCAGAGGTGAAGGCTTATGGTTTTAGAATGTTGCAGATAATGTAAGATTTTTTTACTGTACTGATTAGTTTGCTGAATTTTTTATATTTGTGTATACATAAATATATATATTAAAAGATTTAGTTTAAGGAATGGCTCTCTGGGAAGGGGGAGAAAGGAGGATTAAAAAGAAAATGTAGGAGAGAGAAAAACAAAAGACATCAATAAAAATCCATTCTTAAAAAAACCTCTTTACTTTTATAATAGAAAAGAAAGGTGATATAAAAATAAAATTTAAAAAAAAAAACAACAAAAAACAGCTCACTTGTTTGTTCAAGGGAAGATTCCTTTCATTTTTCTCTTGGATTCCTAATGCTAGAAATCTGTACCCAGCACAGAATGGCTGCTTAATCAATTTTTGCTGAATCAGAAAAAAAATGTCTAGACTATTAGTTCTCCATCTGGTCTGTGAGGACCTTACACACATTATCTCTGAAGAGAATCACAGGAGTCTTAGGGAGCAAAGGAAGAGCATCAGCAGGGGTCCCTAGGGTCCAGTGGTCTCAAAGGTGCAATTGTTCCCCTTCCCTCTCAACCCCAGAGTGCTGCTAAGGGGAAACTTGCTCACACTCTCATTCCCTTCCACAAAGTTCTGGCAGGATGAGGACCTCCCTCAGGATGAGGACCTTTTGTTTCTCCCTTCAGGGTTTGGACTTCGAGACCAAGAACCAGTTCATTCTTTACGTCGTGGTGTCCAATGAGGCCCCGTTCGTGGTGAAGCTGCCCACATCCACAGCCACAGTGACGGTGCACGTGGCGGATGTGAATGAAGCACCCGCCTTCCTCCCACCCACTAAAGTGGTGGAAATCCATGAGGGTGCACCTATAGGGGAAAAAATCTGCACCTACGCAGCCCAGGACCCTGACAAACAGCAAAACCAGAAGCTCAGGTATCTCAGAATGACCTTTTGCCCAGCAGCTAGCAGCTTCCACTCTGTCTGAGATGTATCCCTACAACAGCATGTGTTTCTTGAACTGCACACAACCCCATTTCTTGTGTTCCCAGCTCTTGATGAGAAAGGGAATATAATGTTCTAAAGCATCCCTGTTTGGCATTTAAAAACCCTTCACACCCTGACCCAACCTCTCTTTCCATGCCTCTTTCCCATTTCTCTCCCTTTACACATTATGTTCTAGCCAACCTGGCTTGTTTGCTGTTTCCTGTACAAAAGGCCCCTAAAAAATGCTTTTTCATTCATTCATTTCATTCTGTATCCCTTTGCACAGTCTGTGCCCTCTTTCCCCCGCACAATTCCTTCTTTTTTATCTCTACCTCTTGGAATCCCTAAGTCTACGCAAGATTCAAATCCTATATGAGGTCTTGTCTGATTTCCTTCCTCGCCCCCCTTGCCCTCCCCTGCTGCTATTTGATTGGTTTTCACAAAACTGTTTCTGCCAGTAATTTTAGAGAGTGGCTTGAGAACATTCAGGAGGTTTGCCCAGGATCACGCCACTAATATGTGCCAAAGTTGTGGCTGAGTCCTTGTCTATTCTATGGAACTTTATATTTACTTATATTTATGCATGTTGTTTGTTCCCTTCTTCCCCAGCCTTCCCTGAAGGATGTCATTGTTGGACCTATTCATTTTTGTATCCCTAGTTCAGTGTTTGGTACATAGTAAGTGCTTAATTAGAGACGATACCCATTAGATGGTAAGCTCCTTGAGGGCAGGGATTATTTTTGCTTTTCTTTATAGAGTTTATATACTAGAGCTTAACACAGTGCCTAGCACTGGTGCTGGGTAAATGCTCCTTGAAAGGAATAGAATTGAGCTGAACCAAATCTCTGAAGTAATTTTGCTTTTTCTGCCCTCCCCCACCTCACCTTGGGGGTAGTAGGTAAGATAGAGCTACTAGGAATGGGGAAGGGCTTGACATTTGAAAAGGCTTTTGTCTCTTTTCTACCTGGCTAAGGGTCCTTTCCCTTTCTTCACTCCCAAACAACCAAATAGGCTGTGCTGCCCTCCAGGAATAGTTTCTCACTTATTTTTATGCTTTCATTTCCTAGTTATCAAATTCTGAGTGACCCTGCAGGGTGGCTAATGATTCATCCAGACAGTGGAGATATCACCTCCAAGGGCCTTCTAGACAGGGAAGATGAGATGTTTGTCACCAATAACACCTACAAGGTCATAGTCTTGGCCACTGATGATGGTAAGAGTTCCCAGTCATATAACAGAATTCTCTCTCTTCCTCTTCCTCTCTCTCTCTCTCTCTCTCTCTCTCTCTCTCTCTCTCTCTCTCTCTCTCTCTTTTCTTGTGTTGTATCTTATTGGTTCAGTAAATAATTTCCAATGATCAGTAGGATGTCAATTCATAAATGACTGTAGTAAAGGATTATTGACAGTTTCCAAGATTTGGCCTTGTATTCCAAGGTTGTATGTGGGTATGGACATGTGCTAACATTAGCACAGTTGTATCCTCACTAGTCATCCTGGAATCCTGGGTAGGGTTGTGTCCTAGTCTTGGAAGTGTTGGAGTAAAGATAACGAAGGTATTTGAGGAACTGAAAGATGCTAGTGCAATTGGTGGGGAGAGATGGGAAGGGATGGGGATGTTCCCCTAGAGCTTCTTCTAGAGGTCAAAACTAACAAAAGCAAAAAAAAAAAAAAAAGACTAACAAAAGCATCCCTGGTGGTGAGGGCCCAAACCCAGAAACTCAGCCCCAGAGTGGTCCTCAGGCATAAAACACTCATGTATATGTGTATGGGTAATTGTAACCAGGAATCCCTCCCGCCACTGGTACCGGCACTCTCCTGCTGACTCTCTTGGACGTGAATGACCACGGTCCCATCCCGGAGCTTCGCCAGATCACCGTCTGCAACCAAAATACTGTGCCCCAGGTGCTAAACATCACGGACAAGGACCTGCCCCCGCATACCACCCCTTTCCGGGCCCAGCTCACCCACGACTCTGATATTTACTGGAATGCGGAAATGAATGAGAGAGGTAACTTACTATAAGTATAGAGCTGTTGTCCTTGATGTTTGCAGGGAGGTTGTATCCATCACCAGTACTGAGCTCCCTAGGCCCCTAGAGCAGAGAAACATGAAGTATTTTCTTTCCACCTGTAAAGCCTTTACTTCCCTTCCTGACTTTTTGAGTCTACATCTTTAAAATGAGAATAATCATACTTATGTTACCTACTTCACAGGGGTCTTACAGGATGAGGGAATACTTATAAGATCCATTGTGAATGGGAAATGTTGCATAAATGTTCCTCATCTCTACCTCCAAGTCTCAGAGTTGAAAGGAACTTCAGAGACCATCTGGTCCAATCTATATCTGAACCCAAAAATCTCCTCCATAGCATCCTTGATAAATAAGGCCATTCAGCTTTTACTTGTAAAACCTAAGGGAGCTAGAAAAACCCTTTTCTCTCCAGGTAGCCCCACTCCATTTTTCATAGATAGCTCTCATCTGATTGGGAAGGAGTTTTTCTAGCTATCAAGGCAAGAGCCACCATTTTTTTAAAATTTTACCTATTTTTAAAATTAACTCATTGTTCCCCACTCACCATTCCTAGTCCTCCCCTTTGGGGCCCAAGCAGAACAAGTATAGTTTATCATCTACAAGACAGCTCTTTAGATACTTACTTGAAAACAATAGAGATCCTGACTCCCAATGACCCCGTGCCCCACCTCGGGCTAACCATCCCCAGCTCTTCCAACAAGTTCTTGAGGTCTCTCACCATCCAGTTTCTCCTACCCACACTTTGTGCTTAGACATCTGAGGCTGTGAGTTTTATTGCCTTGTCCTTCCACGTTAAGACATCCACAATGTCCCCCCCACAGGAGATGCTGTTGCCTTGTCACTGAAGAAATTTCTGAAGAGTGATGATTATGAAGTCCATCTTACTCTGTATGACAACCACGGCAAAGACCAGCTGACTGTGATCAAGGCAAAAGTGTGTGACTGTGAGGGCCACGTTTCCATCTGTCCCGGAGCCTGGAAGGGCGGCTTTGTCCTGCCTGTCCTGGGAGCTGTTTTGGCCTTGTTGAGTGAGTGCTTACTGTATGCAATTTCTGAAAGTCTAGGAACATCCTCTTCCCAAATCACTGATTTTTACATGATTTTTGTGCTTTTTAAAAAAAAAAAATCAGTCAACAAGCATTTATTAAACATCTATTATATCTCAGCTCTGTTCTAGGTGCTGGAGGTATCATTTATTACTTAATTATGAGGCAGCTCTCAGAACCTGGGAATCCTCAATTTATGCCTTCCTCTGACTTGCATTGGCTGTATGATGCTGGGCAAGTCATTTGGCCTTCTAACCACCAATGTTCCTGCTTGGTCTGTTTCCTCAACTGTAACATAGGGATGATAATACCCCTACCTCCCAGAATTGTTGTGAGGACCAAATTGTGTAAAGCTGTTAGCACAGCACCTGGCACACAGTAAATGCTATGTAAATGTTAACTGCCATTATTATTGCTACTACTGTTATCCTTATGGGATTTGGAGCCCTATGCTCTCTCCTTTCCAGTCCTGCTGCTTGCCCTCCTGTTGTTGGTGAGAAGGAAGAGGAACTTGAAGGAGCCCCTCCTGCTTCCCGAGGATGACACCCGGGACAACGTATTCTACTATGGAGAGGAAGGCGGTGGTGAAGAGGACCAGGTTGGAGATTCTGATGTTCAGAGAGTTGGGATTTGAGAAGGGAATCTCCCTGTCTCAGTCACCCTGAATTCATTGGCTACTCCCTATACTTTATAGAAATGATCCCCATCTAACCCAAAGATGGTTAAAACTTTCCTGTGGTCTCTCTTAACCCCACAAGTCAATTTTCTGAGCTCTCTTCATTCATCCCAAGATCCCCTCTGTCATATGTATGGTGGAGATATGACAAGGGCTTCAGAAACCCCAGACCCCCCAACTGAGCTTCACTACATAAACCAAACAGACAGGTGGCAGGGTTGGGAGGCCTGGGATTCAAGGCTGGGCCCCTAATTCATATGTTCTCTTTCTTCCTCAAAAGGACTATGACATTACTCAGCTTCATAGGGGCTTGGATGCCCGACCTGAAGTAATCCTCAGAAATGATGTGGTACCCACCTTCATCCCTCCCCCCTTCTACCGGCCACGCCCAGCCAACCCAGATGAGATTGGCAACTTCATCATTGAGGTGAGCAAAGGATTTACCCTATTTCTCCCAGAGGGTCCATCAGATGAATGTGGGTCTTCAATTTCTCTTCTTTGAATATATATATATATATATATATATATATATATATATATATATATATACACACATACACACACACACACATATACATACATATATACGTATTATATATGTTTGTGTATATATATGTGTGTTATCTTTATATCTCTCTTCTCCAACCCCCAGTCCCCAATTCCCCACCCCACACTTGCCCCAAGAGAATCATCCCTTATAACAAAAAGGGAAACAGTTCAACAAAACTGAGCCAGTCCATCACTATATACAGCATTCTATCCCTGTCATGCACCATCTCCTTCCCTTTTACAAAGACTGGTCTACATCTGAGGGCATGTGTCATACAGTAAAGAACCCGGCATCCTTTGCTGCTTGTCCAGCTTGGGGAGACTTATTTTCTGCCCTTTGGCTCTAATTCTATCATGGGTCAATAATAAGGAAAAAATTTCAACAATAAACACACAGAGGGACAGTCTTGGGTTACAGCTCCAAATGCCTCAGTTCTGATTCTGCCTTTGCTATTGACTCTCATCTTCATGGCACCAAGAAAAGAGCCTTAGATTTGTAGTTAAGAGACTTAGGTGTGAATACTGGTTCTGCCATTGCCACCACTGTGATGCTGGACCTCTTCTTCTTTATCTATAAAATGAGGCATTTTGGACTAGGTGACTTGAGTCACTTTTACATCCGTAGGATCTTTGACCTTCCACTTTTCCAATTTTTGTAAAGTGGCGACTTTAATCTTTGTTACCTGGGCCAGAAGGAGCCAGGATGTCAAGGTGAGAAACCGGCTGGCCCCTTGACCCTCTAAGAGGGAGTAGTAAGAGGAAGTATAGCTTCCCTGTAAGCTACAAGGAGGCAGGAGACCCCATGGGAATGCTGGCAGCCCTTTTCTCCAAATGTACCTATCCTGTTTCTTGTTCTGAGGGGCCGCCTCAGGATCTCAGCTTGGTTTCTACTCAGTAACATTCTCTAGCCCCAACTCAACTGTACACACACCTGTGGGGGGAAAACAACAACTGTCATTTGAGACAAGGCTTTAAGGAGGCTTAAAAGCTTTGTCAGTCATTCTCAATGTAAAGGTAGCTTTCATTTGAATTTGTACGTGAAGGTAATAGGAGATGGAACATTCAGCTCCTCCCAAACTAAAAGTGTTAATGGGGCTCCCTATTATTACTTCACTGACAAAAGGAAGTCACTTTTCTCTGGCTCTTTACTTCTTTATCTGGACTCTCTCTCTCTCTCTCTCTCTCTCTCTCTTTCTCCCTTTCTCTTTCTCTCTCTCTCTGTGTCTCTGTCTCTCTCTCTGTTTTTCTATCTCTCTTCATTTCTCTGTCTCTGTCTTTGTCTCTCTGTCTCACTCTGTCTGTCTCTGTCTTTCCTGTCTTCGTGTGTGTGTTTCTCTCTGTGTCTTTCCCTTCCTCCTCCTCTCTTTTTCTCCCTCTCCCCATCCCACCTACCTGTTTGTCCCTCCCTCATCCTCTACACATACAAATATACATATGTGATGTTACATATTCTATTATGTAACATTATGTTATGTTAAATATATTAAATGAATCCATATTATATCATATGTAGCATATTTACATTCAGTTACTGTTAGACTTTCTAGTCTCTTAGGCACAACCATCCAGGAGTGGTTGGGAGGGGAGGCTATCCACGACAAAGGGATCCCCACTTTCCATAGCCATTCTCTGGGCAATGGGACCCTCAGACCCTCCTCAGGGGGTGGCTCTGCTGGGCAGGTTGGAAGGCAGAGGCTGCCTCTTGGGCTTAGTAACTTCCTGGGTGCTCTGTGTTCTGCAGAACCTGAAAGCAGCCAACAGTGACCCCACGGCTCCCCCCTACGACTCCCTGCTGGTGTTTGACTACGAAGGAAGCGGTTCGGACGCAGCCTCCCTGAGCTCCCTAACATCTTCCAACTCGGATCAGAACCAGGATTACGACTATCTGAATGAGTGGGGCAATCGATTTAAGAAGCTGGCCGACATGTACGGCGGAGGGGAAGATGACTAGTGGAGGGCCTTTGTGCCCAGGACAGAATTTGTTTCTTGCTCTCCGGACTCCGCTCCTCCGAGCAGCCCGCTGTACCTCAGAGATAAAGTGACTCCTTGTTTCAAGCCTCCTGAATTTGTCAAGAAAGTGACTTAAATGTGAGCACTTTTCTCACTTAAAAACCTGGCTGAATCTGATGGAAATTTGGCCTAGGACAGCCTAGATAGCAGATCTGTCTCTTCCCAAGGAAAGAAAAATGGCAGACTGGGCTGGGATCCTTCTTTGAATCTGGAGATGATCAACATTCGTCCTACTCTAAATCTCTGCCCATTGCTGCCTCCTGGCCATTTACCCGGACCTCTGAAGGCCCAGAGTGACACTTAGCCATGCACTATGGCTGCTTCTACTAGCGGTCATCTCTCCATTCTCTTCTGCCCTATGTTTGGAAACAGAAGCCAAACAATGGCCAGAGAGAGGCTGGCCATCTCTAGTTCATTTCTTTCTGCATTTGGAGAAAAGGATGGAGCCCAGATGATGAAATCATCTCCATCAAATAGCCACTGGAGGTTATTTTGTTCTGTTTTGTTTTTTCCTAAGACAATGACAGCATTTTTTATATAGAATACTGGTAGATTACTTTTGTGTTTTTTTTTTTAAATATATATGTGTGTATGTGTGTGTGAAGTAGGCGAAGTGTCATGTTAAATAATACCAAAACTTTTTATTAAAGAAATTTAACAAAAGTATGGGAGGAAGTAGTAGAATTTTCTAAGGGGAACTTCTCTTTTCCTTCTCTCCTAAGTAGAAAGGGGAAGTGAGGGTCCAAGCAAGTGATTTTATTCTGTAGGGGTGAGATTTCTCTAGCCCTTAAGTGTTTACAAAGCCCTAATTTGTTTACAAATGTTTACAAAGCACTTCTCACTACAACCCTGGAAGCAAGTAATCTTACTTATCCCCCTTCTGTGAGCTGTTGAGTTACCTTTGTGGCCCATTCTGTTCTTGGGGGTTTGCTAGCAAAGGTATGGGTATGGTTTGCCATTTTCTGCTCCAATGGGTTAAGGCAAACTGAGGCTAAAAAGTGACTTGCCCAGGATCACACAGCCAGTGTCTCAGTCTGAATTTGAATTCAGGACTTTCTGACTGTAGACCTGGGCTCTATCCACTGAGCACCTAGCTGCTTCTATTCTCCCACAGTTAAGGAAACTCGGGCTTAAGGAAGAGGTTTGTTAATATGGGTTAGCCAAAACCCAGATTCTTTAACCTCTTTCTAGGTTTCTTTTTAACACATTGATAAAAGTAAAGGAGGGGTTGTTTAAGATGATAATGTTTAATATTCACATAGATTTTTATGGCACTTTTATCATTTTATTTGATCCTTACAATAAGGAATGGCCAGTAGGAAAGATTACCGACTCTGAATTCAGAGGACCTACATTCACATCTTGATTCTGATGCTTCTCACTGCCTTGGTGATCCTATTTAGCATTTCATAATCACTTGGGCTACTTGTGATTCTTTTTTTTTTTTAATAGCCTTTAATTTACAGGATATATACATGGGTAACTTTACAGCATTAACAATTGCCAAACCTCTTGTTCCAATTTTTCACCTCTTACCCCCCCCCACCCCCTCCCCTAAATGGCAGGATGACCAGCTACTTGTGATTCTTGTGAACCTCCCATCCTGTGACATAAACACTATTAAAATATTTTTCCTTTTCTACAAGTAAAGAAACTAAGATTCAATGACATGCTCAGGGTCACACAGCTAGTGAGTGTCTGAATAAGTCCATGCTACTTACTTCTAGGCCTGTGAACCTTAGAAATTCACTAACTTAAGGGTTTTGGGTTTAGTTTTAGAAGGGTGGGGGAGTATTGGGTTGCAATGAGAGAGGGATGGGAAGATCCTTTGTGGGGATTGTGTTGGCTCCTTTAATCAGAGGAGGATCTAGGGCTACCCTCCTACTTTATCCCTCCCCCCCCCCCCAATATAGTCTTCCAGTGTCTATTCTACCACCTGGCTGCCTCTTGGTACCAGGGTGTTCCTGGTAAGACTCCACTCCTGGAAATCCCCCATCTTGGGCCTCTGATAAGATTAGGAAAGGATTAGATGTCTTTTCTGAGGATTTCTGGGGCTGCCACCCAACAACAAAAGTCCTGGCCCTTTTCACAGTCTTTTCACACCTGCATCCCCTTATCTGGGGCTTTCCCCTCCCCTTTCTACAAATCCAAGCAAAGAAAGAAACTCGATCTTCCCTTGTACAAACTGTCACTCCGTAACTTGAGTTCCAAGTCTGGAGGAGATAAGGAGTACCTCAGCTGTGTGGTTGAAGCTGGCCTTCCAACTTTCCAGACACTCTGGGTATTTGGGAGAGGGGACCAGAGCAGACTCAAATCTGATTCTCTACGGATTGCTTTGAGAAGGAACTAGGATGAAATGATTAAAAATCAAATCAGGAAGCATTTGGTATATGCCTTCAATGTGCTAAGTATTCAGCTCAACCAAATCCAGTTTTGGGGGGGATTGTAATAAACATAATTTAAATGGGACTTGACCCAGCGCTTTGATATAAAGATACAGAAGCGCCCTGGAATGGGAAAAGGGCACTGGATTTTGTGGGAGTTCAAAACGTAGGTTCTGCTCACCTATGAACTTTTTTAGGATAGTCACAACCTGTTATGAAGGCTCAGTCCTTCATTTGTGAAATGAGGCTGAAAGAGAATCTCAGACAGCTTCCCCCTTCTACCTAGGGGATTGAGTATGGTTTGTTTCTAGAACTGTGTTTGAGGTCCAGTTCTGTTCTTTTCATGCTGGGACTGAGTCCTCAGTTTTCTCATCTGTAAAATGAACTGGAAAAAAAATGGCAAACCAGTATCTTTGCCAAGAAAACCTCAAATGGGATCCCAAAAACTCAGGTCCAACTGAAACAATTGAACAACAAATAAACATATAGATAGTTATATATGTCTACATATCTATATATAGACACACTGTGCAAAGGGAAGGTGTGTTGGAGAAAGGGGTGATTTTAGTTCTGTGTTCTCTAAACTAACTTGATCACAGAACACTTTAAAAAGTGTCCTGATGAGGGCAGCTAAGTGGCGCAGTGGATAGAGTGCTGCTCCTGAAGTCAGGAGGACTTGAGTTCAGGTCTCAGGCACTTAACGCTAGCTGTGTGATTCTGGGCAAGTCACTTAACCTCAATTGCCTTGTCAAAAAAAAAAAATTATATATGTGTATATATATATATATATATATATATATATATATATATCCTGATGGACCCCATCTATCCAGGGTAAGAGTTATCTCAGAATTAAGGCAGAAAGGAGGATGGGGGAAATTTTGGGACAATGTCATGAAAGGTAATTTTCATGCTGAAAAAATTGCCATGTGTTGTAGATAGAAAAAATGGAATTCTTGCTGTAACATGGAGAATTGCAATTGAATTCTATTACAGTCACCATTACCACTTGGGCCACTTGCTGCATGTCATAGTGGCTGCTAGGTAGTAAAGTGGATAAAGTTAAGAAATAGTCATCTTTCCGAGTTCTCATCCAGCCTCAGACAAGTACTAGCTGTGTGACTGTGCAAGCCCTTCACCTTGCTTGCCTCAGTTTCCTCATCTGTAAAATGAGCTGGAGAAGGAAATGGCTAAGCACTCCAGTATCTCTGCCAAATGGGATCATGAAGAGTTGGACATGACTGAAAATGACTGAATAATAAGTGGCTGACCTCAAAGACCTGGGATCTTGTCTCTGCTACTTACTGGCTTTGTGACATTGGGTAAGTCATTTAACATCTCAGACCTCTTCTGTATAAATTGCAGAGAAGGTGCTGACCTGCATAGGTAGAAAAGGTTCATCATGTGGGAGTCAGATCCAGAATATATCTCTGTCCCACCAAATGTGCTGAAATTCCCACACAATGGATTTCAAACCAAAAGTTGTATAGGACTTGGGGGTTATAAAATGTTTATCACTGAGCAACTCTTTTTTTAATTTATATTTTTCCCAGTTACATATAAAGCAATTTTTACCTTTGTTTTTAAAACTTTGAGTTCCAGATTCTCTGCCTTCTCTGCCCGCCCCCCCCCCCGCCCCCATTGAGAAGGCACATGTGAAGTTATACAAAGCATTTCCATAAAAATGCTGAGCAACACTACTTTTAAAAATAAAGTCCTTCAATTTTATGGATGCTTTTGGGAAAATAAAACAGTCACTTTCCAATAAATCCATCCCAACCCTGCCTTGCAACAGAGAGATGTAAAAGCCACACCCATTAGGGTAAAACAACATTCTACACCCCACCACCTTTGTGAGAGATGGGAAATGTTTTCCCTTCCCTGATGAACAAACCTAGTTAGCAAAACAGAGTGTTTCAAAAACTGGCTTTAACCAAGCTTTTTGGGCCACACTGTATTTGGGCCATAGGGAAAGGGACCTAGAAAATAGGATTTTCTCTCTGGGGATTGGTGCATACTCTTAAAAAGGGACCCACCCCTGCCCCCATGCTCCAGACCCCACCCCCCACAGTGAGCCAAGTATTATACTTCCTAATGGTCTATGAAGGGGCCCATTAGGGTGATAATCACTGGAGAAACATTTTTTCCTGCTGCTTTCTCAGCCTCCCCAAGGATTTGCATCAACAGTGGTCCAAAGTACGAGTTTTTCTACCTTTATGGACAGATGATGGCCCAATATGTAGAAATCCTAGACAATGGGAAAATTCCACCCCCATCCTTTTTATTTCCTGATTTCAGAAACTTCCTCCATTTAACACCCAACCAAGAGGCTTAATTAGCTCCTCCCCAGCTTAAAAACAAAAGGGGGGGGGGGGAAGCAACGCCTCCCCACCGCCCCACCCCTCCACTCCCACCTTCTAATGTGTTCCCCTTTCCCATTCCTAGACTCACTTCCCAAAAAGCGCTTTTCTGGTGAGAAATTTCTACAGCTTTCTTCATGCACATTTAGGTTCTGAAACATTTCAGCATCCAAGGCCCTCTTCTCTTTTCCCCCAACCCTAAGTACAATGTCTGGCAAGCCAGTAAGTATTTGATAAATTCTTTTGACTTAAAAGAGCTGACAAGCTATCCCTTGCTCTGACCAGTAGAGGGAAGCAGAGAGCAGCTCCCAGTAGCAGCACCCATGTAAATGCTCAAGGACAAAGGATCCCAGCATGTGAAAGCTGGATATGATCCTCACCTGGGTTCCATGGATAAGTGTCAGGGAGCCCTCAATGTCAATTTTAATGCTCCTAGAAGGAAAGTATTTTTTTATTTGTTTTTACCAGCTTCCAAATGAAATGTAGTATTTTCTTCAATTTATATTAGCTTTAATATCACCCTGAGAAGGGGTCAGAGAGCAGCCCAAATCACAAAAAAAGATTCAAGCCCCTCCTCTTGCGTCGTCATTTGGCAAATAAAACACCAAGACTTGGAGGGAAGGATCTGCCCGCTTTTCACCACCTCATGGCTTCTCTCAGGAGAAGGGAAAAGGAAAGGTGAGAAGACAGTATATTAATTAAAAATTAATTTAAAAAATTTCTCTCCTCCCTCCTCCATCCCCCATCAGCATCAGTAGGTGTTCATGGGGTTCCCAATAGAGACCCCAGAATCGATCTAGAGTTTATTATGGCTTGAGAATTCTGCAACCTCTGCCCCAGTTCAGAGGTTGTGAAATCTGATCCCTTTCCTATTGTTTATATTTGAATCTGGCTTCTGAAACTCAAGCCTAGCAACCTAGGCATGTGGAGGCTTGCAGCTATGCCTCCTTCAGGAAAGAAGTAGGGTGAGATTGGCAGGGAGTCCAGGGTTTGGGGTACTTGTGGAAGAAGTTATAGGGCTCACTCCTTTCCCAGCAGCTACTGGTTGGAGGAAGGGCTCCCGACTCTAGTCCTGGATCTTTGACACGGTTTTAAAGATACATCTTCTGATCTGTGGCCGACATGCTTGTAAATAGGTAGTATAGATACTGCAAATGATCATCTGGTGGCATAGGGGATAGGAGGGGGCCTGGAGGCACATGCTAGCTGTGTGATCTGTGCTGACATACTGTGTCACATATATTGGCTTTGTAGATGGGCAAATTATTTAACCTCTGCCTATGTTTTCTCATCCGTAAGAGGGGGAAAATAATAGCACCTACTTATCTAAGGTTCTTGTGAGGATCAAATGAGACAATATTTGTAAAGTATTTTTAAAGTAATAATTAATAATAATTATTTATTCCCAAATATATGTAAAAACAATTTTTAAATTCCTTTAAAAATTTTTTTTAGTTCAAATTCTCTTCCTTCCTCCCCTCCTGCTGCCCTGAAATGGTCAACAATGTGATATAGGTTGTACATGTGCAATCACGTAAAATATATTCCTATTTTAGTCATGTTGTGAAAGAAAACAGACCAGAAAAAAATACAAGGAAAAAAAAAAGAAAAGAAAAAAGTACACTTCAATCAGTTCTTTCTGTAGAGATGGATATGTTTCATCATGAATCCCTTGGAATTATCTTGGATTATTGTATTGCTGAGAAGAGCTAACTCATGCAAAGTTTATCATCGCATAACATTGCTGTTACTGTGTACAATGTTCTCCAGATTCTGCTCATTCTGCATCAATTCATGTAAATCCCATGTAAATTGTTAGTTTTGCCATACCGTTTTTGTTTTCCTAGCAGTTTTTGTCAAATAGTTCTTGTCCCAAAATTGCACAATATTAGTGTCTGACACATAATATGTGCTATTGAAATGCTGGTAGGTATTGTCATTGTTGATATTATTAAGTTTCCCATCTGTCCTGGGTATTCCAAACTTATACAGTAGGGGACAGAGGGTTGGGCCTGGAGACATATACCATCTGTGTGACCTATAGTGATATTGTGATCCTGGGCAAGTCACTGACTACATTTTCTCCTCAGTAAGAGGGGCAAAATAATGGGGTGTATAATAACATAATAATTTCACTGTTAATTTATTGTCAGAGGACCTGGATTAGAATTCTTACTGCTAATCAATCAGTATTTGATGGTTACTCTCAGTTTCCGAAGTGACAAAATAAGGAAATTGAACTAGATAATTAATGGCTACAAAAGCCCTCACTAAATTTCTCCTTCTCTAGCCCATCTTTAAGTGTAGCTTTCCCTCTTTACAAGGAAAACTCCTTGAGGAAAGAGACTATCTCTAATATCCAGATTGGTAATAAACCCTCATTAATTTACATTTATTAATATGTGTTCTAATGACTGAGCTAAGAGCTGAGGATACCAAAAGAGGCAGAAGACAGTCTTTACCCTCAAAGAGCTTACAAGCCTATGGGGGAGAAAACATGCAAAGAAATATAGACGAAGCAAATTATTTACAGGGTAAATAATAAAAATGATTAACATTTATATAATGCCTACTATGTGCCAGGAACTATGCTAAGTGTTTATTTTTTTTTCCGGGTGTTTTGCAATTATTATCTCATATTCTTACAATAACTCCATTTTATGGAAAAGGAAACTGAAACAAACAGAGGTTAAATGACTGTTTACCTGGAGTTGCATCACTAATAAGTATCTGAAGCCATATTTGAACTCAGGTCCTAACTTCAAGCCCAGTGCTCTAACCACTGCGTATCCTAGCAGAGAGAAGGTACTATAATTAAGTCATATAGTAAGTGCTTAATAAATGCTTTCTCTGGATAGAATGGCTCTTAGTCCAACCCCTACATTTTATAGATGAGGAAATAAGGCCAGAAACATTAATTACACCCAAAGTACTACAGGTATTGAGAGATAGAGGCAGGTCTAGAGAGACCAAATTCAAACCTCCTGAGTGTCCCAGTCCCCTTTCGGCAATTAGACAAGCCTTTATTCACCATCTGACCTGAAGCCCCCACCCTCTTCATGTGGTCCTCTAACTCTGGACCTAAATAAAACTTAGAATACGTCCTCCTCACTATTAGATAATCTACTCAATTTGGAAGCTCCCTGCAGAATTGACCAGACAAGAATTGGAGGGTCAGTCTCTACCAGTGACTCCTGCCTAAACTGGCTTGTACTCCACAATCTGGTACCACCCTATCTTTCCAGCTTTATCTCCTATGACTCCCCATCTAGCACACAGATGAGTCTAGCATATAAGCAGGGGAGTAGTGTTGGAGATAATTTAAGGATAATTGAAAAATTCATGATGGGAGAAGAAAGGGGATGATGTGTAAGCAGCAGCCTGTAAGTGAACAAATGAATGAAAAGGCATTCATTTAGCATTTATTACACATTAGGTTGTATACTAGACAATTGGGATGAAAAGAGAGAAATGAGATGAGCATATAGGAGATGACGGTGTGGTGCTTGAAGGGAATTTTTATATAGGTATTTGGTAGGTGGAACCATGGAAATTGACAATCATGTCCCTCTTTCCTGATGTTGACAATTTTCTTTGTTATTATTATTTTTATCAATTTTATTCTTTATCAACTTTGCTTTTTACACTCCCTAAATTTTCTCTGTATCTATCCCCCCCTCCCCAGAGCCATCCCATTCAACAAAGGAATTTTTAAAAAGAAAAATATAGCTGACAAAAAAAAAAAGTAGTATTCTATACTTTTGATTCTTTGGCTTCTGCAAAATAGTAGGGGAAAGGTTCTTCTCATGTCTTTTTTTGGTAACATTCATTTGTATTGTTTTGTGGTGGTTGTTCTTTCCATTTACATTGATATTTTGTATACTATTTTCTTGTCTCTGCTTACTTAACTTTGCATCAGTTATTGCTTTTCATATATCACATTCTTTTTTTATAGTACTATAACATTCTGTTACATTCATATATCACAATTTCTCAAATAATGGGCATCTACTTTGTTTCCACTTCTTAGATCCACAAAAAGTGCAGCTCTATATTTTGGTGTATTTGGAGGACTTTGTTTTTACTTCTTGATGCATGTGCCTGGTAGTGAAATCTCGGGGTTAAAGAACATAAACATTTGGGTCCCTTGGTTTGCACAATTCCAATTTGCTTTCCAGAATGAACTCACAGCACATTAATGTGTCTTTCTTTCCACACTCTTTCCAATATTAACTCTTCCCATCTTTTGTCATCTTTGTCAATTTGTCAAGTTTTAAGAAGCAGTATTAATTATAAGAATACAAGTCATTCCCTAATCGATAAAGGGTCAAAGAATATGAACAGTTTTTGGATGAAGAAATTAAAGCTGTCTAGTCATATGAAAAAGTATTCTCAATCACTATTGATTAGAGAAATGCAAATTAGAATAACTGAAGTACTACCTCATAGCTATTCTGTCAGAATAGATAAATGATAAATGTTGGAGAGGATTCGGGGAAAATTGGGACACTAACGCATTGATGGTTGTGAACTGATCTAACCATTCTGGAGAGCAATTTGGAACTATACTCAAAGAGCTATAAAATTATACATACCCTCTGACCCAGCAATACCTCTACTCGATCTCTATTCCAAAGACATCATTAAAAAAATGGAAAAGAATCCATATGTACAAAAATGTTTATAGAGGTAGTTAGACAGCAAAGTGGATAGAAAGCCAGCCCTGAAGTCAGGAGGACCCGAATTCAAATTCAGCATCACTCTACACCTGCTGTGTGACCCCAAGCAAGTCATTTAAAGCCAATTACCTTGCAAAAACAAAACAAAAATGTTTATAGCAGCTCTCTTTGTTGCGGCAAAGAATTGGAAATTGAGTGGATGCCCATCAGTTGGGGAATGGCTGAACAAATTGTGGTATATGAATGTAATGGAATACTCTTTTCCTATAAGAAATGATGAACAGGCAGATTTCAGAAAAACTTGGACTTGCATGTACTGACATTGAGTAAAGTAAGCAGAACCAGAACATTTCACACAGTAACAGTAATATTGCTAGAATGTCCAATTTTGATAGATTTAGCTCTTTTCAGCAAAAAAAAAAAAAAAAAAAAAAAAAAATTACATAATTACAGGAGACTCATAATGAAAATACTATTCACAGCCAAAAAAAAAGAACTATGGAGTCTGAACGCAGATCGAAACGGACCATTTTTACCTTTTATGTTGTTTTTTCTTTCTTGTGGTTTTCCCCTTTTGTGCTGATTCTTCTTTCACATGATTAATGTGGAAACATGTTTTTAAAAAAGAAGCTAAAGAAGTAAATGAAAATGAAAACTTTTGCCATTATGGAATATAATGGAGTAACAAAAGTAAACCAATGGGGGGAAAAAGAAACAATGGTAATAACAATGACTATAATAATAATAATAACTGACATTTATATAATTCCTTAAGGCTTGCAAAGGACTTTACAAATATTATTTCATTTGGTTCTTATAACAACTTGGTTAGGTAGGTTCTATTATTAGATGCATTTTGCAGATGAAGAAAATGAGACAGAATTTAAGTGATTTGAGTTTGTATTTGGCTTTAGGTCTTTCTGACTCCAAGACCAGTGTTCTATAGAACAATAGCTCATCTAACTGTCTAAAATGGTTGTATATATTTGATTACTATTCTGAGAGGAAAAATGAAAAGGGAGATAAATAAGGTTTAAAATCTCCCAGGTTGTCCTGAATAGGTAGATGTAAAACTTGGTCTGGGCTAACTAGCAACTAGCTAAAAAAAAAAAAAAATGTCTATTATGTGAGTTTATACCCACTTACCTATCAGCTTAACCTCAGGGCAGAGTTCCAGAACTGAGTGGGTAAACTAACCCAGAGAGGGTGACAGGCAGATACTAAGCTGTCCAAGGTAGAAGGATGTGGTTTATAAGACATCATCTTAGGAAACGTATGATCAGAAAGGGAGACAATCAGTCCAACCACATTGCCAAGACTGTGACACAACATTCATGAGCTACCCTTGCACCCAAAGAATGTTTTAGTTGGGTTTTTTTAACCTACAGGAAAATCTGCAGCACGTTGGCCAGAACTTCCAGATTTTCTATGGACATATGTGAGCAAAATATGTACAGACAGATGCAGAAATGTAAGATTCAGCCTCTGACTTCAAGAAATCAACAATAAATAATAGTTGAACCCTTTATTTCTTTATTTAGCTATTTCTTTATATAAAGCACTTCATTCTTAGATGAGCTCACTGGATCCTCACAACAACACTATAAGGTAGAAGCTGTCCATATGTTCCATATTATTGCTCACATTTTATACGTGATTCAGAGAAATTAAGTGATTTGCCCAGAGGTACAACAGGTGAGAATTAGAGGGGGATTAGAACAGAGCTTTCTCCTGAGTTCAGAGCTCTTTTGATTAGTCTATAGTCTTCAATTTAATTGAAAAAAACAAAAATTAGACTTATGAAACAAGAGTGACATTGGGTGATTTTGGAATGGGGGAAGGGAAATCTTTTAATATATACTGAACCACAGATCACATAAAAGGCTGGAGAGGACCTGGAAGATCATCAGCAACTTTTGCTACCTCTTCATCTTTGTTATTATTTAGTCATATTTAACTCTTCCTGACCACCTTTGGGATTTTCTTGACAGAGAAACTAAAGTGGTTTACCATTTCCTTCTCTAGCTCATTTTACAGGTGAGTAAACTGAGGCAAACAGGGTTAAGTGACCTGTCCAAGATCACATCGCTAGTAAGCGTTAGGCATGATTTGGATTCAGATCTGGCTGACTCCAAGTCCAGTGTTTCATCTGCTTCACCACCTAGTTGCCCTTCCCATCTAAAGGCATCTATTCTGTCTCTCTCTCCAAACCACTTTTTACGCTACTGTCAGATATGGTTTTCTTATGCACAGGTTCCTCTGCCCCAAGCCTTTCAATAACTCTAAGTTACTGACTGAGTGAAATTCAAACTCCTTTGTCCGGCATCTGCCTCCCTAATCTGGAGCCACAATATCTTTGCAGTCTTATTGTATATTTTTTTCCACTGTGGAGCAAAATTGGAATATTTATCATCTTTTCCCTTTTCCCTTCCACACCCAGGTGGGTATTTTTTTCTTCACGAGTACTCCACTATGGAGTAAACCTGGAATATTCACCATCTTCTCCCCTTTCCTTTCCACACCTAGGTGTCTAATACCTTCCCACCTTACCACCTTTGATCCGAGTGATCTTTCCCTGGAATGCTTTTTCCCTTCCCCACCTGACCTAAAGAATTCCAATTCATCCTTTAAAGCCTATTCCAGAAGCAGCTGGCATCCTGCTGTCTCTTCTTTCTCCTCCTTCCTCCCCCTCTAAAAGATCTTCTTCCTCATTCCCCAACCCACTAATTCACAAATGTTCCTATTTTCAGAGACCTTTATACAGCTATATTTAATATCAATTGCTATAACTACTTGTTTACAGAACGTATCCTTTGACTAGACTGTAAGCTTCATGAGAGCAGGGATTATCTCTTATCTAAATTTTGTATCTCACAGCAGGCGCTCAATACATGTTATAAGTTAGTTCTAATGAGTTCTTTTCTAGATGAGGAAACTGAGGTAGTCAAGGAAGATTCTGTGGAGGAGATAGGACCCAAATAGAGCTCTAACCTATCTTTTCTCTTCCTCTTATTTCCTACAATGGAAAAAAAAAAAAAAAAAGGAAATCTCTTGTTATGAATAACCACAGTCAACTAGCAATATTCTTACCAAGTCTATATTCCAGAAAAATCATAGAGAAAAAGGACTCACATACATAAAAATATTGTCAACGACTCTTTTCATGGTGGCAAAGAAAGGGAAACTGAAGGGGTGCCCATTAACTGGAGAATGACTAAACAAGTAATGGTATCTGAATGTGTGGAATACTAGTGTGCTGTAAGAAATAATGAAGGTAAGACAACTCCATAATAGAGCACCCGATCCTGGAGCACCCGATCCTGGAGTTTGAATCCAGCTTCAAACACTTGACACTTACTAGCTGTGTGATTCTGGACAAGTCACTTAATCCCAATTGCCACACAAGAAGAAAGAGAAAGGGAAAAAAAAAAAAAAAAGAATGAAGGTGATAGTTTCAGAAAAACTGGAGAAGACTTGGATGAAGTAAAGTGAGCAAGACCAAGAGAACTTATGTAGTAACTGTAATATTGTAAAGATAATCAACTTTGAAAGGCTTAGGAACTCTAATCAACACAATGATGAACCATAATTCCAGAAGTCTATCTCCCCCACATACGTATATATATATATATATATATACACACACACACACACATATATATGTATATGTATATATATTTAATGGATGTGTATATATACATATATGGCATAGGTAATGTTGGGATTTGTTTTGCTTAACTATATATATTTATAATAGATTTTGTTTGTTTTGTTAATGGGTGGGAAAGGGAAGAGAGAATTTGGACTTAAAAATTAAATAAAATTGAACTAAAAAAAAAAAACCAAATACCATAATCAAGATATATTTCCACACTGCTCATATCCAAAAACCCTATGTCTTATTCTGTTTCTCAAGTCAGAGACTGTTAATATCAGGCATCTGAAAGGTCACGTAGTCCACCTTCCTATCCACCTTTCTAAGTTTACTGATGAGGAAATAGGTAAAGATATTTATGTTATCTAGATGGGGAGGAGTATGAGATAAGGCTCATAAGGGAGAGTGGTGCCAGATTGTTGACTGTTGAACAAAGGAGTTTGAATTTTATTCCAAGGGTAATAGGGAGCCAAGGGAGATTTATAGCAGAAATAATGTGATGGCATAACTTTGTAAGGATAATTAATTTTGCACAATTAGAAGGATAATTTCCAGATCTGGGAAAGTGAAGGCTTGAACTCAATGGCCCTGAGAGGAAAAGGATGGGGAGAAGTGTCTTTGAAGTGGAATTGATTTGAATTACAGACTCCTTATCAGATATATTTGGCAAAAGAGTTTAACTATTTATTATCATGATCATTATGAAGTCATTCCTGAATCTAATCCCACTGCTGATTTGTACTGAACTTTGGTTGACTCCATTTCCATCCTGGGCTGTTTCACCTCTCCTTAGGCAACCTGGTGGCCTCTACCCACGGGGCTCACTATGTTGGTGCTAGATTTAGCTTTAATTGCAGTTCCAAATTCTCCAGCTTGAGAATCCTACCAGCCTCAGCCTACCTCTCTAGCAGGAGAGATTACAGACATGTACCCAATCTTTTTCCTTGTGAAGCCACAGCTCTTAATTGTCTCCTTTGGGAAAATCCCCCCCCCCCAAAAAAAAAAAAACCCTTCTGACTGAAGGAGAAAGAAGAGAGAATGAAGATAGAGGATGTAGGTTCTCCTCGTTGACTTGAGAGCAGCTACTTTCAGGCCAGAGAATCACCTCCTCCCCTTCTTGTGCCTTCTTCTTCTCATGCTTCAGCTAGGGCAAATGGAGGAATTGGTCCCCTTCCTTTCTCTAGTGAAGAAGCTCCAGTTCCATTGAACATCTGGGAATGAGGCAACTGCTCTGCCCCAAGTGCCTGGCCCCATCCATCCTTTTCCTCTGGACGCTTCACAAAATTACTTTGCTTTGTATAATTATGGCAGTCCAAATGTTTTATTGGGGTTCTTAAAAAAAATTCCATCACATCCCAGCAACTCTCTTCCTCCTTCCTTCATCCCCTTTGTAATAAAGGGAAGTATACTAGGAACCAAGATGGTGCAAGAGCAAGTTATAATCCAACTTCCCAACCACATGTCCCCAGGAGATCTAGAAAATCCTGAATCCTGATAGGAAAATCTAAGAAAAAAGCATCCCAAGAAATTTGTTTTCTAGCTCAGTTCAGCCCAGGGAAATGGGCACAGAAGTATGAGAATACTAGAAGTGGGGTCTGTGTACCACATAGTTTTTCAGAGTCTGAAGACTGAAAAAAGGGTCGAAGCTGACCCCTAGATCCATGGCAAAGGGGGTCCTGAAATTGTACAGGCTGATAGAGTAGGTGCCATCTCTCAGCCTACCCTTAACCATTTTGGGGTTACAAATCCAGAACTGAGGAGGGGTAGTAGAAAGGAGCAGTTGTGAACCCTAGCTATTGAGTGAGTGAATAACAAGTTGAACAAACAATATTTTTGTGGCTCTAACTCTGGGAGCAGAGCAAGAATTCAGTTCTGTGAGTTCCCACATATTGGAACACGAAGTTTTGCAAGAGTGAGTGTTGAAAACTATGCATACATTTTGAAAATAAACAGCTTTAAGAGAGAGAGAGAAAAATTCGGGACAGAAATTCCAGATCCTATGCGGGGCATGCTGTTCAGACTTGCAAAGTTTCCCAGAAGCAATCTGGTTGGTTGATTGGTTGTTGTCTTTTGTTCTTGGAGAAGACAAAATGACATCAAGGTACCATGTGTTTGATTGTGGCTGATCAGACCATTATGAGTTCAGAAGACTCTACCACAGGTCAGGCACAAATAGTCTATATGAGTATTTAGAATGGAGAAAGGTCTAAATTTGCACATCTCATGGGTTGGGTTTTGTTTTGTTTTGTTTTGTTTTTTTTGAGTACTCCAATTTTTGTGGTTGTCTTCTGGAACTCCAATCAGGGACAAGCCTCTCAATTTACTCAGACTCAAACATAAGTCAGGAACTTTCCGAGCTCAGACCAGGAGGGCAATGGCAATAGCAAACCATCCCCCCAGATCACACAGCTCTAAAAACTTACATGCCTGAGCTATCATAGATATCCTGGAATGATACAATCCCAGACAAGTAGGGGAAGGAGGACAAAGTAAGCCCAAATATTTCATCCCACAGGAGCTCAAAGTTAACATAAAGTCAGGAAATAAGAAGGAAGAATGATCAAATAAACAAACAAAAAAGTCCCACAAAACAGACTAAGTCTCATACTTGACTCCTTACTCTTTATTCTTTCTCTTCCCTCACATCCAATCTCTCCTTCATAACTTGCTTTCTTTTCCTTCCATACTACCATTACATTCATGTAAGCCCTTATCATTTCACACTTGGATTATTTCTATAGCTTGTAGTTGGTTTATCTGCCTCAAGTCTCTCTCACTTCTATCCATCAATCTCTAAGCTGTCAAATTAACCTAATGTACCCATCTGACCATGTCAACCCATTATTCTACAAACTTCAGTGGCTCCCTATAACCTCTAGGACTGGATATTTTATCTGTTTGGCATTCAAGACCTTTTTCTACCTTTCCAGTTTTTTAATCCCTTAATCCTACATAGTCTGTGATCTAGTGACTCTGTCTTTCTCACAAGTGCCCCCAAATCTTGCTGCCTTCCTTCAAATCCAATTTCCTACAAAAACCTTTCCCCACCCCTTCTCTTTTCTTGTTAAGTCATTTTAATTATGTCCCACTCTTCATGAGCCCATTTGGGGTTTTCTTGGCAAAGATCCTGACTGGAATGTTTTGCCATTTCCCTCTCCAGCTCATTTTACACATGAGAAAACTGAGGCAAACAGTGTCTGAGGTCATATTTGAACTCAGGAAGATGAGTCTTACCAGTTTCAGGCCTTGCAATTCTATTCACTGTTCCACCTCGATGTTCTTCCTCTACAGATTATCTCTAATTTATCCTGCATATGCCTTATTCGTCCAATTTTTTTTCATGTTGTCTTCCCCACTAAGCTGTCCTCAAAAGCAGAAATAGTCTTTTGCTTTTCTTTGTGTCCCTATGCTATAATAACCAAAGAATATAAACAATACAGAAAAGCAAAGGAAGACTTATATTAACTGTTAAGAAGTAAGAAAATAATATACACAATGATTATACAATAATGCAAATGGAAAGGATTTTTTAAAATCAAAACAATGCTAAATAATTAGTTGAGAAGAAATAAGAAAATGGACTTCCTTCCCAACTTAAAACCTTTCCAATCTTATAAGAATGACAAGATGAAAACAATTATGTACAGATAAGATGTATGCAAAGAAAATGGGAATAATTCTCTTTTTTTTTTTTTTTTTTTTTTATTTAATAGCCTTTTATTTACAGGATATATACATGGGTAACTTTACAGCATTAACAATTGCCAAACCTCTTGTTCCAATTTTTCACCTCTTACCCCCCCACCCCCTCCCCTAAATGTCAGGATGACCAGTAGATGTTAAATATATTAAAATATAACTTAGATACACAATAAGTATACATGACCAAAACATTATTTTGCTGTACAAAAAGAATCAGACTCTGAATTATTGTACAATTAGCTTGTGAAGGAAATCAAAAATGCAGGTGTGCATAAATATAGGGATTGGGAATTCAATGTAATGGTTTTTAGTCATCTCCCAGAGTTCTTTTTCTGGGTATAGCTAGTTCAGTTCATTACTGCTCCATTAGAAATGATTTGGTTGAAAAATGGGAATAATTCTCACTGGAAAAACATGGTGGGGGTGGGGGGACTGAGAAAGACCTCTTATAGAAGATAGGTTCTGAGAAAAAACCAAGGGAAACCAGGAGAGGGGAAAGGAAGGGGATTATTACTCCATTTCACAGAAGTGAAAACTGAGGCTCAGAGAGATTAAAGGGATGTGCCCCTTGTTATACAGTTAGAAGGCACTAGAGACAAACAAAGTATTTGGGTATCTCCTGACACCAAGACCAGAATTATTGTAGCCAAAGTCTACAATCTTCTGCCCCAGGTTTGGAGAAATCAAGACTATCTTCAAGCCATGATGAAGCATCCTGTCTGTATCTTTAGCAAGAGGAAAGACATTTGGATCCAACCAAAAGGGTGATGGATCCTCTGGCCAAAGCTATTGCAGCCTGGAAAAAACAAAACAAAACAAAATAAAAACACATCTCTGTGATGGGCTCTGTGGTATGGTAATATCATTCAAAGAGCCTGTAAGAGTTCATTAAGAGAATCTGAAGAACTGTGAACTGTAGCTCTTCAACTGTCATGGGAGGTTGTGGGTTCCAGCAAATGGATGACCCACTTGTCCAGGACGTTCCAGGGATTCTCATCAAGGGCTGGATGGAGTTCAAAGGGCTTTGGTTTGCTTTCCCATTTGAGACTGCTTTTCTCAAAGCCACTCCCTTTTCCTCTCTTTCTGTGGGTCTATCTCTCTCTGTCTGCCTCTGTCTATCCCTCTGTGTCCGTGTCTCTTTTTCTCTCAGATATCAGAAGACATCACAGGAGGGCAGAAGGGAGACAATCCCCTACTTAATTCTGAGGAATTATACCCACCATGCCCTGGATATTGATTCTTCTTTTTCCATGAGAGAGGACGCAGGGCCAGCTGGACAAGAAGTGTTCCATACTTAAGTTTTCATATTTGTAGGAATGAATACCTGTTGAATTGAATTTGGACCTTGCCTTGTAAACTTTTTTCCTTCTGACCGGCCTGAAAGGCCACCCTGAGATATCAGTGTTTCCAGCTCTACCCTCCTACTTAGAAATTGACATTTCTATTGTCTTCTCGAGTTTATAGATCACTTCAAATATATATATATATATATATATTTTTATTTTTATTTTTTGCTGAGGCAATTGGGGTTAAGTGACTTGCCCAAGCAGCTAGGAAGTGTTAAGTGTTTGAGATCAAATTTGAACTCAGGTCCTCCTGACTTCAGGGCTGGTACTCTTGTCCACTGAGCCACCTAGCTGCCCCACTTCAAATATATTTGATTTGATCCTCACAGTAACCCTGAAAAGTAGCTTCTACAGTCAGTCAATAAGCACTTATTAAACATTAGCTTAATAAAAAATATAATTAATATTTTATAATTGATAAAAGTGTGTTTTAAGGATCCAGAGAAAGGCAAAAACCTAGCTTCAGCCCTCAAGGAACTCACCATCTTATAGGAACTAGGAATGGCAAGATAAAAACAATTATATGTACATAAGATGTATACAAAGAGGCAGCTAGTCTCACTGGAAAAGTTA
This sequence comes from Sarcophilus harrisii, assembly GCF_902635505.1. Classification (NCBI taxonomy): domain Eukaryota; kingdom Metazoa; phylum Chordata; class Mammalia; order Dasyuromorphia; family Dasyuridae; genus Sarcophilus; species Sarcophilus harrisii. The sequence continues at coordinate 44,757,590 of NC_045427.1, read as the reverse complement.
TAGTGGTGGTGGGGACTGAGAGAGACCTCTTGAAGAAGCTGCGATCTGAGCAGAAAACCAAGGGAGGAGACCAGGAGAGGGGAAGGAAAGGGGATGATAGTGTTGTAATCATGGTTATTATGATATCAGTTTCACAGCAGTGGAAACTGAGATTCAGAGAGATTAAGGGACGTGGCCACTTGTCACACAACTAGAAGGCATGAAGAACAAAGTATCTCCTGACGCCAAAGGCAGAATTTTTCCAACTTCAAATCAAGGGCTACTGGTGATTGGCCATGGAAGGCTACTCTTAAAGGGGAATCCACTAGGGCCCATGATAAAGGATGTTTCTTAAGAATAAGGAAGCACTGAGTGTATTGAGAATGAGGAGGATTTGGATGTGGGAAAACTGGGACATTGATTCATTGTTGGTGGAGTTGTGAACGAATCCAACCATTTTGGAGAGTAGTTTGGAGCTATGCTCAAAAAGTTATCAAACTGTGCATACCCTTTGATCCAGCAGTGTTACTACTGGGATTATATCCCAAAGAGATTATAAAGAAGGGAAAGGGACCTGTATGTGCACGAATGTTTGTGGCAGCCCTTTCGTAGTGGCTAGAAACTGAAACTGAATGGATGTCCATCAGTTGGAGAATGGCTGAATAAATTGTGGTATATGAAAATTATGGAATATTACTGTTCTGTAAGAAATGACCAACAGGATGATTTCAGAAAGGCCTGGAGAGACTTACACGAACTGATGCTGAGTGAAATGAGCAGGACCAGGAGATCATTATATACTTCAACAACAATACTAGATGATGACCAGTCCTGATGGATCAGGCCATCCTCAGCAACGAGATCAACCAAATCATTTCTAATGGAGCAGTAATGAACTGAACTAGCTATACCCAGAAAAAGAACTCTGGGAGATGACTAAAAACCATTACATTGAATTCCCTTGTCCCTATATTTATGCACACCTGCATCTTTGATTTCCTTCACAAGCTAATTGTACAATAATTCAGAGTCTGATTCTTTTTGTACAGCAAAATAATGTTTTGGTCATGTATACTTATTGTGTATCTAAGTTATATTTTAATATATTTAACATCTACTGGTCATCCTGCCATTTAGGGAGGGGTGGGGGGTAAGAGGTGAAAAATTGGAACAAGAGGTTTGGCAATTGTTAATGCTGTAAAGTTACCCATGTATATATCCTGTAAATTAAAGGCTATTAAATTAAAAAAAAAAAAAAAAAAAAAAGAGAATGAGGAGGATTTCTCAGGAATGTTTTGAATTATTTCTCTACTCTTCTCAAAGAGTTCCAAGACATCAGGGAGGAGATGCTATGACAGGCAAGTGAACTGGATTTAAGTGAGAGAGGGCTGTGCTAGGTCACCATTCTCACTTTCTTCTCCAGAGTCATCTGAGTCCAGTGGCCAGATATGGATTTGGATGGCTGGAGATGGCCCAGATGCAGTGGAGACCTTTTTGAAGCAGATTTTTAATAGACCTATTAGAAATCCATCATACCATAAATATTCACTATAGAGATTCGAATATAGTCTAGGCCAGGGGTCCTCTGGCCCACGGGCCAGATGCGGCAGCTGAGGACAATCGTCCCCTCACCCAGGGCTATGAAGTTTCTTTATTTAAAGGCCCACAAAACAAAGTTTTTGTTTTTACTATAGTCCCGCCCTCCAACAGTCTGAGGGACAGTGAACTGGCCCCCTATTTAAAAAGTTTGAAGACCCCTGGCAAGTCCCCTAAAGCAAACCTCATACAGAGCACCCTTCTTCCCCTTCCACCATCGGAGAGATAAGCTAATCTTGCTATCATTAAAATGATTTTTTTCTTTCTGACTTCCTTAAAGAACACTGTTTTGTCACTAAGGCCCTTATCATGTATGATTCAGTAGTCACATGATCTGGGTTGTTCTTATCCCCATATTAACTTCATTCTACATGAGGGATCATAAGATTTTCCCCCTATGAGATCACCCAGTTGTCCCATATACGTATCTTCTTGGTATGTAGTTTTTTGCATGTTGTCTCCCTCAATACACTGTAAGCGCTTTGAGGACAGGGACTATCTTTTGCCTTGCCTTGTTTTCTCATCAAATAACTCAGTGCCAGGTACATAGGTGCTTTCTAAATACTGGTTGACTGACTGATTCTCCTCCAACAGTCTCATTTACATGAGTAAACTGAGGCCCGAGTACTGAAATTGATGCGGGAAAGATTCCAATCTTTGATTCCCTAACCCCCCAGCTAATGTAAATTACCCTTTGACTCACAAATCCTGGTCCCTTTGAATTCCAATAGAAGGTCCGGACCTGTCCCAGCCCCACCCGGATCTGAGCCAACTTTGGGGCTACACCCCAAAGCCCCTCGAGCTAAGTCTCCGACTTAAAAGGACCACACTGGGAACCCCTCTGTGCAGAGATTCCAAACATGGTCGCCATGTGAGCACCCTCTGTCCACTGGACCCTCTGTCCAGTGCCCTCTTTATCTCTACCTTCACCTATCTCCTACTTCTAGACTCAATAATAAACCTCTTTTATTAATCTAGCTCTCTGGGCCAATAAATGCTTTTATTGGGAATCATGCCAGCTTCTAGACCTCATATACCTGTAACCTTGCCGAATCTAAGGGGTTGCAGGGGAACTCTGTTTGACTCCCTGTACCCCAAACCTGCCACTAGACCTTAATTAAACCCTAATTTCATTTAGGTGCCCCAAATGTAGACCTCAACATGTGGTCTACACCTCACCATTTGGTTCCTGACCTCAACAAAATGACCTGCCCAGAAGAACTCGGAGAATATCTATCTGCTTACTTATAGGATGCAAACTCAGGTCCTCTTGATTACAACTTCAGGGATCAGTGCTTCTCAAAGACTTTGTCTTATTTAAAATCTGCATTTCCTGGAGTGTGAGCATGGGACTCTGAACAGAGAAGGCACAAAATAAACTCTTGTTGGATTTGAATATATCTCCATCGTTATCATGGTATCCCGTTACTGGGTTACTAAGGCTTAACGAGCCCCCTCAAAGATCTAGAACTGGGAGAGAACTCAGAGGCCATCTAGTATACTTCTACCCCAGTTTCTTTGTAAAATATCTACCCCAATATTTTACAAAGAAACTGGGGTCTAGAGAAGCTTAAGGACTTAACTAATTGTCACACAAGTGATAAGAATCAGAGATAGGGTTTGAATCTAGATCCTCTGATTCCCCTCGTTTATAGGTGAGGGGTCTAAGCTGACTTAACCCAATTTGAAAAACTGCCTCAGTTGAGATTATGGTTCCATTTCAGATGAATGGCTGTTTTTGATTTCAAAGGGACAAGGAACTTCACAAATGGTATACATTTAGTATTAACAGAGGGGCTATTTTTGGCCTTTTGTCTAATTTTTCTTAAAAAAAAAAAAAAAAGACAATTGTGACTAAATGTTTTTAAAAAAGAGGAACATCTACCAAGAAAGTTCCTATTACCTGCTTTCTCTATGGGTGCTGAGAAAGGGAAGAACCAAAATCTTAGTCTGGGAAAGAGGAAGTGATTATGAACGCTGGTGCCCAATCATGCTTACTCAACCAGGGATATGGGACATGAAGGCAGAGGGCTAAGGGGGGACTGAAGCTACATAACCTTCCCTCTATCTAAGGAAAACCATCATCCCTACTAAAGGGCGATTTCTACATTGGCCTCCCTAAGAGAAAGTCCCCAGCGGCAACCTGCTAATATAATGCTGAGTAGGAAGAATGATAAAGATATGGAAGTTGGTTTGCTATGGCAGAGGAAAACAGCATAATATAGGAGAAAGAACACTTGCTGTGGAATCAGAGGATCCAGATTCAAACCCTGCCTCTGATTCTTATCACTTGTGTGATAATTAGTCAAGTTCTTTAGCTTTTCTGGACCCCAGTTTCTTTGTAAAAGGATGGAGTAGAAGTATACCAGATGACCTCTGAGTTCTCTTCCAGTTCTAGATCTTTGAGGGGGCTCGTTATGCCCTATAAACTTCTATGATCTTCAATTAAACTTTGCCCTCCATCTATTAGATAAACTCCTTGAGAACAGGGACTATTTTTTGCCTTTATTTGTATCGCTAGGAATTTAAGAAATGCTTGTTCCCTTTTCTCTTTCTCACCCTAAAGTCTTACAAAAGCCATGTGGATTTTGTTTACCTTCTCATATTTCCTCTCAACTAGATTTTTAACATTTAGAGATTGAACTTCCTGCTTTCTGTACTCATCAAGGACAAAAAGACACTACTATGGTTGGATCTGTTCATTTCTTGTCTTACTGAACTACCAGCTTTTAGCATCTGGACAATGTCATGACAAAAAAGTTACTATTATATAGCTCTACAAAAATTACTTGAGGTATAACAGCACACAGACAAGTGAATGAAATAAAGTTATATGGGTAGAGTTGCCGTTATATAGCTATATGAAAAGATGAAAAGTACACGGTTTGTCTCAACATAGAGACATGTGAGTATGAAACAAGATTTTGTGGCAAAAGTTACTGTTATATAATTATATGGGGAAAAAACTCATAGCCTATGTTAGTACCCAGACACATGTATAGAAAATAAGATTATGTGGGATAAGTATATTTTCTCTGATAAGAACCACCTAAAACATAGTTATGGATGCAAGGATTCATTTATTCAATATACTTTAATTGTTTTAATTTTTAATTTTATACTTTTTTATATTACCTTTATTTCCAAATACATTATAACTCCTTCCCTATCCATCAAGACTTCAGTTATAACAAAAGAAAGAAATAGAAAAAAAGCAAATCAGCAAAACAAATCAACTCAATTTTCCATATGGGGTTCTATACTTATTCTCCCTCACCTCTGCAAAGAAAGCATTCTGTTTCAGATGCTATTATATTTTAAGAGAAATATACAGTCAATGTTTAACCTTTATTGTTTGTTTGTTATCTAGGGGAGGGGAGAGAGGAGAGGAAGGGAGATGAGGAGAAGAGAAGGAGAAAATTTTGGAACACAAGGTTTTGCAGAGGTGAATGGCAAAAACTATATTTGCATGTATTTGGAAAAATAAAATACTATTTAAAAAAAATTTTTAAAGAATATACTGTCAAGCTGGAAGGAATCCAGAGGAAGGCAACCATAATTGTAAAGAACTTCAAGTATATGCCATACAAGGATTAGTTGATGGAATTAGAAATGTTTAATTTGGAGAAAAAAAAAGATATGGGTACATAGTAACTGTCTTCTAGTATTTGAATGACCGTGTCATGTGGAAGAGAGATTATTCATTTTGCAACTAGGATCTAAGAGGGGGAATTATGGTCAAGCAAACCTGGGATAGACAGAGGGAAAAAGTTCATCAATAGATCTGTCTAAAAGGGAAATAGACTGCCTTGGGAAGTAGAAGGCTCCTTCTCATCAGAAGTCTTCAAGCAAAGGCTAGATAGCCAAACACTCATCCGCTATATTGTGGAGAAGATTCTTATTTAGATAAAAGATGACCGATGACTCTTAAGATTCTTTGACAGGTCATAAAAAGAGAGAGGGAAGACTCAAAAATGGCAAATATGGGAAACTGGGTAAATGGATGGTGCTGCTACAGTCAGATATTATAAATTCACAACATATACCAAGTACAGTCAAGTCTATTAAAGCTTGTTTTGAAAATGAGTATTTTTGATCTAGCAAGATTGATATATTAGGGAGTAAGCAGTAAATAGTTGAATCTAATTCAATTTGTAGAATGGTAGACAAAAATGATTTCTGTTTTGGAGGGCGTCGAGTACAAATCCCCTATTAATATATTTGTTTGACAGGTTCCTGCTCTTCAGTCCCTTTGCTTCCGTAGTTGGGAGTATTTTACATTTCAGCTGGCATCATTTTTTACAAGCAAATGCGAACCTAGTCAGGTAGGGGAGGGTGGATCCATGCCATGGTAACAGAAACACAGCCCTGGACTTTGACCATATGATCCTATGACACACAACAGCATCTCTCAGACCTTTATTTACTCCCACAGCTGCACTAAGACCAGAAATATATACATCAGTCACCACCACACTCAGCAAGATCAATACAACTTTAACACTTAGTTCTAGCTCTCCATGTCCTGACTTTGGACTTTGGCATTTTTTTTTAATTGCTTAACTATTCCTGCCTCTATCATTTTTTATATCTGCAATGACTCCATTTCCTGTTTCATGAAACTCAGGATCCTTCCTTCCAAGTTCCAAAGTCTAGGAAATATCTCTGGACTAAATTGAGTCAGATATAGATTGCCCCCAGACAATCATTATACCTCCATGAAATAAATACCCAAATTTCAGAAAGTAATATCACAAAAGGTGGTCTTTTTTAGTATGGCAAATATTAAGTAATAAATAGCAAGGTAGGAAGGTAGCATGGGGTGGAAAATTAGGCGGTAGGCTAGGAGTTTAGAATTGCATTAGAAGCTCAACCCTAACAATGATTGACTGTGTAACCATGGACAGTATGAACTGGAAGGAAAATGAAGAGAAAGAGTCAAAAGGGAAGAGGGAGAGCATTCCAGGCCTGTAAATCAAAGCTTGGCTTGCAATGGATTATTTTGTGGGGGCATAGTACAAACACCAGCCGGGCTGGATTGTAGAGTCCTTGAAGAGGGAAATGGAGTTGGAGCCAGGTTGTGAAGAGCTTGAAATGCCAGAGAGGAGTTTGTATTTGATCCTAGAGGTAATAGAGAGCCACCACAATTGATTGAGCAAAGGAGTGACCTAATCAGATCTGTGCTCTGGGGAAATAATTTTGTGAAAGTAGGAAAGTGTTCACAAGAGTAAAGAGAAGGGGACAGATGAGAAAGAAGCTTTTTACTATATGGAGATTCAATCAATAAGCCCCTCCTATGTGCAAAGACTGTTCAACTTTTTCATTGCCAAATCCAAAGACCTCTTCTAGGTTAGGTTAAATTATTCAGAGAGCTTCTCTTCTGTTCATTAAAAAAAAAAAAAAAAAAAAAAAAAAAAACATTTAAGTCATACAATGTGTCGGGCACTGTGCCAAGTGCTGGGGCTACAATATCATTTTGTTCTGATAGAATAATTTATATCCTTTTGAAGAAAAAGCAACATTTGTACAAATAAGTTGATTCAAAATTTATAAAGTTCCACTTACTACTATGTGACATTGGGCAAGTCATTTAAATTCTCTGGGTCTCAGTTTCTTAATCTGTAAAATGGGTTGGACTAGAGTTACTCTAATGGTGGTTCTAGTTCTAAATTATCATCCAGACTATGTCCAAAGGGCTATCAAACTGTACATACCCTTTGTTCTAGTAATGTCTCTCCTGGGTCTGTATCCCAAAGAAATCATAAAAGAGGGCAGGGGACCCATGTATACAAAAATGTTTGTAACAGCCCTTTTTGTAGTGGCAAGGAACTGGAAACTGAGTGGATGCCCATCATCGGGGGAATGGCTGAATAAGTTATGGTCTATGAAAATGATGAAATATGATTGCTCTATAAGAAGTGATCAGCAGGAGGATTTCAGAAAAACCTGGAGAGACTTACGTGAACTGATGCTGTGAGTACAACCAAGAGAATATTGTCCACAGCAACATGTTGAAAACTCTTTTTGCATACATTTTGAAAATAAAAAGCTGTAATAAAAAATTAATTTATCATCCACAGTATAAGGTTGTTTTAGAAGCAAGAAGGGATCAATGGCATTTGAGATGAGCTTCATAGACAGGGATTCCAAGAGGCAGAAATGAGGAGGAAGAGCATGGAGAAGGAAGAGGGAGAATACTGTGTTTGGGGAACAACAGATAGACCGGTGTGGCTGGCAGAGAGGTTGAGGAGGAAAAGCTGAGCACAGTGGTATCCCTCAGGTGTGTGTGTGTTAAAATATCGTCCCATGTAATCTCTGTTTGTTGTTGAGGTGATTGGAATAGGGCAGTGAGAGGCTTATCATATAGGTTCCGTTTAGCCTTTAGAAAGTCCAAGAGGTTCCCAGTTATAGAAAGAACCCCTCAATGCATATGGGAACTGGTCGCTGGCATCTGATGGGATGCCATCCCAGAAAGAATGAGTCCTCACATTTCTGCAACATTTTCCTCACAACAACCCTCTGAGGCAAGTAATATGGTTATTATCCCTATTTTAAAGAAGGGTTAAATAGTCTCCCTCAGATTGCATGATGAGAGTTATCACTAGGAATATCATCAACCCCTTCATTTCCCAGATGAAGAAACTTGCATGATGAGAGTTACAGTTAAGAATATCATCAACCCCCTTCATTTCCTAGATGAAGAAACTGAGTCACAAAAAGGGCATGAAATTTGCTGCAGATCTCACAGGTACAAGCTTCCCATTTTACATATGGTCAAACTGAGGCTCAGCACAACAAAGAGGATTGTTCAAGGTCACATGACTTAGCAGCTGAGCCAGAATTCATATACAGTATTTCTTACTCCAAATCCAGTCCCCTTCCTTTTGGGGGAGTTCTCATTGGTTGGGCAACTCCACCAAGGAAGCCAATTAATCTCCATGCTGGGTTACTAGACAGAATTTTCAAGAACTGAGAGGGCATCCTAGCTTCAGTTTCTCACAAGTTAGTCATTGGGAAGATACTCACCTACCTGCCGGTATGGTCTCACTTATCATCTCATACATGGCTTTGTATTAAATATTATATGATCAAAAGGTTGGTGGTATTTAGTCATTTAGTTCAAGCCAAGTAGGGAAAAGCATAGAGAGAGCTGGAGGGAGAAGGAAGTCATTTTCCCCATGAGTCTCCACCCAAGAATTCAAGTTGATTTTGATTGCAGAATATAGAAATGACACAAAGTGGAAACAGGTGTGCCCAGGTAGTATTTCTGGTCTGGGACCCGCTGACAAAGTCCTTTATCTTGACTAGTACTGACATCATCCAGCAAGTCTAGACAGATTTTCATGAGCACATCTTACAAAGAGTCGGACACTAATAAGGTACCTGCTACTAAGAAACAGGAAGGTGAAAGGTCAGCTCTCTCCATCTACCTAACAGGTGTCTAGCAACCTTCCTTATCTGGCATTCCAGAGACACCCAGCACCTAGGTCTTTGTTTAAAAAGAGAGAACTCTGTCAGGACTGGAGGGAATATATGTTCCAGGCTGTTACTTCAGTTGACTAGGAAAGGGGGAGGAAAGAGTGACAGGTAGGTAGGAGAGGGGAGACATCTTCAGAATAACGATTTACCATTTCCTGCTTTGATAAGGAAAAAACAGAATAAATAGTGATCAACACTAGTGGGCAAATGAATAGGAGACTCCCAAGAATCATAGACAACTGGTTGGTCATTGGTTTTTCTATTCCTAGATTCCCTTAAGAAAGGATCTAAGTATGATCCCACTCTTTAAAGCTTATTTTTCTTAAAAAAAAAAGTGTCATCTTCCAATGACTCTCATTCATCCAAGAGAATGTTTCCTTATTAAGGAAAAGAAATCAACATGTTGGTCATGTCCAAAAATATATGTCTCATTCTGTACAACCTAGCTCGGAACATTTTCTTGGACCGTCTACCATGCCAGGAGGAAGCTCTCCTTTCTCCAAAGGTTCCACCTGCTGACCTTCATAGATATCCTTTTAAGTTTCTTCTTAAATCCCTTCTTTTACTAGAGGCTTTCCCCAGCCTTACTTAATTCTTAAGCCTTCCTTAATTATTTCCTATTTTTGCTGTATGTAGCATGCTTTGTATATATTTATTTGCCTATTCTCTCCCCGGTTCAACTGTAAGCTCTAGGAAGGCAGGAACTATCTTTTGCCTCTTTTTGTAGCTTAGCTCAGAGCCAGAAGCTTAATAAATATTGATTGTCCCAAGCAGTGAGAAGTATGTTAAGGATAATTATTTTTTCAACAAGAGTTGAAGGTGGGAAGATGTTAATCCTGGTTCCATTTCATTTTCTTGGATTCTCAGCAGGCCTAACTTGATTTAAGAGTGTTCATTCTACAGGGGTTCCTTAACTGGTACTGGGCGGAACCACTTCATATTGCTTAAGTCTTATTATTACACCTGCTTAGCCTGATCAGTTGGGTCAGTAGGAGCAGCTTTCTGAGTAATTACCTCATACTAGAAGGCAAGATACCTCAATACCCCAAGAATGAAAGTCTTGGCCGGCATTTTTGACTGCGATGCACATGCTCAAATTATTTAGTCCCTGCAGTGACAATCACTCTTTATGGCTGTGTCCTCTCTAATGAATTGTTGGATTGGCCTCCAAAAACAAAAAAAGTCAGAATCACAGAACCACAGTTTTATCTTAGAAAGTCATCTAGCTCAGAGGAATCAAACCGGGAACAGGTGAGTTACATATAGCCTGCAAAACTCTCAAGTGCAGCCTGAAACAGATTAAAATATAACTGGGAAATGTTTAATAAAATAAATGAAAATACAATGCAACATAGATAATGTTAATTTGTGCTTTTCTAATCAACATGGCTGCAGAAATCCAATTCTTTTGGAATTTGACAGCATTGATCAACCCCCTCATTTTTACAATGAAGTCTTTTGTTGTGGTTGAGGTGTCTCCAATTTTTCTTGACCCATTTGGGGTTTTCTTGGGAGAGATACTGGAGTGGTTTTCCATTTCTTTCTCCAACTCACTTGACAGATGAGGAAACTGAAGCAAAGAGGGTTAGGTGACTTGCCCAGGATCATACAACTAATAAATAAATATCTGAGGCCACATTTGAACTCAGGAAGATGAGTCTGTCTGACTTCAGACCTATATTCTATCCACTGTATCACTTAGCTGCCACTGTGAAGTACAGAGAAATTAAAAGACTACTTTAAAATCTCATAGATCTTGTGTGGCAGAGCTGAGATTTGAACCCAGGTCCTCTGCTTCCAAATCCAACCCACTTTCTGCTGTACAGTTTTAGAAGTGACCTAACTCATCCCTGATTAAGTTTTCCTAAAAGCTCCCTGAGCCATCAAGAGCTCCATTGGGGGGAAAAAAAAAAAAAAAAAAAACCAACCCTCTGTCTCCTGACTCAACCCATTCTGTGCTCACTGTAATTTTTTTCTTAAGTCAGACCCAAATTTGACCCTCTATAGCTTCTCCCTATTGACTTTAATTCTTCCCTTTAGGGCTTGAATGATGAATATTCATTCATCAAGTTCAAGGAGAACTTGACAGCTCTTCAAATGCCTATAGACCTCTTTCATATTCCTCTTCTAAGTTATATCTTGTCCAAGATAAATAACCTTGATTTCTTTAACCTTTCTATGGATAGCATGATCTCAAGGTCCCTCATTGCTTTAGCTGCTTTGTTTTACATACACTCCAACTAGCCAATTTCTTCCCAGATTTGTGGGACCCAGAATTAGAACTTCAAACCCAATGGCCTGACCCGGACAGAGTAGAGCAAAGCTGACACTTCTCTCTTCTACGACAAATTTATTTTCATAATATAACCCATGATTTCACGAGGGTTGGTCATTAGTTTTTGTAGCTGAATTACAACAATGGTTTTTCATGCCATAGGTTATGGTTAGAGTCCTTATTAAAATTATTGTGGAAATGATGGTAATTTTCTTATTATCTTTGTTTTTGATTTTTGGCTTTGTTGCTTTTGCTTCTAAGCCTTCACCTGTGTACGGGGGTTTAAATACTACTAGCTTGCACATTCGACTCATACTGAGGTTTGTAGTCAATCCCCTAAAACTCCCATATCTTTCCTTATGAAATGTCAAACTGTAGCTCCACCATCTTTTCTTTGTTGCATTCGTGATGTTGACTTATTGAATTTAAGTGAAAGATTCCATGTTGATCTCTATTTATTTCACCATTCACCCAAATGGTAGGATTTGAGATCTCTGGCCCTAAATTCCTCTTCCACCAACCGTAAGCTTTACCCTTCCTTAGACTCACACAGCTGGAAGGAAGTCGTCACTTTAGCTATGAGAATTTAAGTCACACACTGGTTTAGCTCTAGGACTGGGATCTATTAATCTTCAGCTGTCTTTTTTGTACTCCAACAAGAATCCCTGCTTTGGGGCTAAATGCTTCCTGGGGCCTTTGTCATAAGACTGTTTCTAGACCTGGCCCCTTCCTGCCAGAGGGGAACTGGAAAGACACCTAGGTAGTCTCATTCTCCTGGGCTGACTTCTTCCTACTTGAAGGGGACCCTTTGTACAGGGAGGGGGAAAGAAGACATTCCTTCCTACTTTCTTCATCTATTTCCTGTTCTTCCCTGCCCAGCCTGGAGGGATAGGAGACTAACACTATTCAATTAGCTCCTCCCATTGGTCTCCAGGCTAACACTCAAGAGACACCACCCTAAGATCAAACCCCTTGAGATAATAACTCTCCAGAACTCATTCAGCAATCATTAATAGTTTTATACTTTCCTTTTTAGGCCTTTGACCTCTTATCTTTTTGCCTGTCCCTTCCTGCCGAGTCTCAGTCCAATTAATAAACTTGCATCAGACATACATACCCTATCCATCCCAGTGATCTTGAATCCTGGGCTGTCATGACACAAATCCTATTCTCCTTCCCTTACTCCCTTACTCCCATTCCCCTCAATTCAACCTGCCCCAGCTCTCTTCAATGTGGTATTCTGGAGCTGCCCACCCCTTCCACTGTACTCTAGAATACTGCTTGGTAGGTAACAAACCTACTTTCATATTAAATGTTTTCCTTTCCCACTCCTTTTATCTTTTGGCTCTCACCGAAACCTTGCTCTAGGAAAGTGGTAGTAAATGTTTAACAACCAACTTCCTACCCCATTCAGTCTCCCAAAGTGCCCATCCCATATTTCTAAATCGAATCTGCATTATTATGATTTTCTCCAGCATTCTAAACAATTAACAAAACAATGAGCCAAGCCCAGATTTGTAGCATTTGCAGATTTCTGAGGTATAAATGCTTACGATGAAATTTTAACAATTGCTCTTGCAGGACAGTTTGAGCTGGTTTTAGCATACCCCTCCTTCCCTAGCTTTCTCCTGGTGAAGTAATCTCTCTGGCCACTTTTTCCAGCACTGGAGGCACTCTGGCTCATTCTCAGACTCACTGACTGTGGAATTATGTGTTGGAATTATCTTTGTTCCCCCTTACCTTCCAAGTATCCTCCATTACTCAGTAAGCTGTGTTCACTCTAACTATATCTATCACCAACCCTCCTATGTCCTCATGTGGACTCTCTGTGCTGGACCCATGTTAGAACAGTCCTAGCTCATATTGGTCTGATCAGCCACAGTTGGACACAGTGTTCCTTGGCCCCAACATAGGGATATCATTTTAGTATTCTTCAAAAACAAAAGATAACAACCATAACCATCTATCATTCAATCAAAATTTTGGTGGCCATTGGTCTATTGACCTCCAAGAGACTCATTTCTTTCTATGATGAGGTCAGTTCCTGGCTCATGGTCTTTCCTCTCCAATTCTTTTTCTTTTTTGCTGAGGCAATTGGGGTTAAGTGACTTGCTCAGGGTCACACAGATAGAAAATGTTAAGTCTCTTAGGTCACATTTGAACTCAGGTCCTCCTGACTTCAGGGCTGGTGCTCTATCCACTGCGCCACCTAGCTGCCTCCTTTCCTCCAGTTCTTGACATAATACTTCAGTTTCCATATTGATGGTTTCTCAAATGGCTTGCTTACGTCTTATTTTTTTTAACATACTTTCTATGACCTATATTTCCAACCCAACTCAGCTACACAGAGGGATGGACCTATATATTCTTTTTCCATTTTAATAGCATTTTGCTTTTCTAATTACATGTAAAGATAGTTTTCAACATTCATTTTTGTAAGCTTTTGAGTTCCAAATTTTTTTCTCTCTCCCTCCCTCACCTTTCTTCTCCCCCAAACAGCAAACAATCTGATACAAGTTATACACGTACAATCATTTTTTTCTTTTTTTAAATAATAGTTCCCAACATTCATTCTTGAAAAACATTTCATTTCAAATTTTTCTCTCTGTCTTTCCCCCACTCCCCTCCCCTAGATAGCAAGTAATCCAACATGTTAAACATGTGCAGTTCTTCTATACATATTTCCATATTTATGCTGCATAAGAAAAGTCAGATCAAAAGGGGGAAAAATGAGAGAAAATAAAATGCAAACAACAAAAAGAGTGAAAATAGTATGTTATGGTCACACTCAATTCCCTCAGTCCTCTTGTTGCAAATGGCTCTCTCTCCATTACAGGTCTATTGGAATTGGCCTGAATCATTTCATTGTTGAAAAGAGCCATGCCCATCAAAGTTGATCATTACATAATCTTGTTGCTATGATGTACAATCATTTTAAACCTTTCCATATTTGTTGTGTTGGGAAAGAAAAATCAGGACAAAGGGGGAAAATCATTAGAAAACAAACAAAATAAAAACGTGAAAATAGGATGCTTTTATTTATATCCATAGTTCTTTCTCTGGACGTGGATGACATTTTCCATCCCAAGTCCAATGGAATTGTCTTGGATCATTGTGTTGCTGAGAAGTCCATCATAGTTGATCACCATACGCTGTTAAACTTACTGTGTACAATATGCTAGTTCTGCTCACTTCATTCAGTATCAGTTATGTAAGTTTTTCCAGGCTTTTCTGAAATCAGCCTACTCATCATTTCTTATAGAACAATAATATTGAATTATATCCGTATACCAAAATTTATTCAGCCATTCCCCAATTGATGGGCATCCATTTAATTTTCATTTTCTTAGAAGGGCATACTTTTGACCCTGCCCTCACCCATAATTTAAAAAAATTCCTCCATCTGTTCACAATCTGTTGTCCTTCCACCTTTCCCTTATAACCCCAAACTCTGTTGTTTTCACTCTGACCTCCTATCCCTCACTTCCTGATTTTCTGACTCTCACTCTTGCAGTTGCCACCACTAATAAAAGAAGTGCTATAAATATTTTTGTATTTATAGGTTCTTTTTTGTTTTTTTCTCTTTGGCATATAGATCTAGTTGTTGTGTTGCTTGATTGAGGCTAACAATCTCTTAATCACCAAATCTAATTGTTTTCATTTTTCTTGAACTCTCTCCAGCCTTTGACATTGTCATTCATTCTCTTCCTCTAGATACTTTCTTGTCCCTTAAGTTTTCATAACTGTTCTTTTCATTCTCTTCCTACCTATGTGATCACTCCTTTAGTCTCCTTTGTTAAATCATATGCTGGTCACGCCCTGCTAATGGTGGGTGTGACATAGGATTCAGTAGGTGGGAGGAAGGGTCAGTAGGTGATCTAATCAGTTCCCAGGGATTCAATTGTTATCTCTTTGCAGATGATTCTTAAATCTATTTATCCAGTCCTAAACTCCCTCTAATCCCAAAAC
Source organism: Sarcophilus harrisii (assembly GCF_902635505.1). Classification (NCBI taxonomy): domain Eukaryota; kingdom Metazoa; phylum Chordata; class Mammalia; order Dasyuromorphia; family Dasyuridae; genus Sarcophilus; species Sarcophilus harrisii. The sequence continues at coordinate 44,742,292 of NC_045427.1, read as the reverse complement.
TCTCTTAAACTCAAAATCTCTATCTTGGATTTATGGAACTGAATGTTTTATAGACATCTTAAACTCAACACATTCACAGCCAAATTCAGCTCTTCTGGAATTTCCCATAGCTACCACATTACAATTGAGGAAACCACCCTCCTCCAGTGTCTCAAGCTTGCAATCTAGATGTCATCTTCAGATCCTATTCTCTCACCCTTTATATTCAACTTATTGTCAAGACTAGTCAATTTTATGTTCATCTTCTCCCCTCTGACACAAGCCTAATTGCACAGCTGGACTATTGCAATAGTCTGTTGGTGGGTGTGCTTACCTCAAGTCTTCCCACTCCAATCCATTCTCCACACAGCTGCCAAAGTGATATTAAAACACAGAATTGACTAAGTCATTCCCCCAATTCAATAAATTAACGTGGCTCTCATTTCCAAGATCAAACACAGAATTCTTTATGGGTGTTCAGAGTCCTTCATCATCTAGTTTTCCCGGTTTTCCTATACCTTCCTGCTACATACTGTTCTATCTAATAACACCTCCTTATTATTCCATGAACTAGACACTTCATTTCTTGGCTACAGGCATTTTATCTAGCTGTTCCACAAGCTCTATCTTTCCATCTCTGCCTCCTGGCTTCCTCCAAGTGCCAACTAAAATTCTGTTTTCTACAGGAAGCCTTTCCCAATCTTTCTTAAAGCTCGTGACTCTTCTGTTAATCTCCATATTTAGCCATGTATATTATTTGTCTATTGTTCTTACACGTTGTCTCCTCCATTAGACTATCAACTCCTTGAGGATAGGGGTTATCTTCTTGGTTTTGTCTGTATCATCAGAGCTTAGCACATGGTTAATATTGTATTATGTTTCAGTCATGTCCAATTCTTCACGGCCTTATTTGAGATTTTCTTGGCAAAGATATTGGGGTGGTTCACCAATTCTTTTTCCAATTCTGTCTCCAGTTGAGACAGCCTAGTGTTCTATTCCCCTTGACCCTAACTACTTTAGTGCACAAAGTAGGTACTTAACAAATATTTATTGACTAATTGACTGAGAAATATTTCTGGGAGAAGAAACACATTTACTAAGATCGACTTTATTGGAATATTTATTTTTGGATTTGATTGGAAAAGTGGTATAATCACTTTCCTCTATTTAATAGTAGTAATTACTACTTAATAGTAGTACCTATCTACTTAATATAAGTAATAATAATTACTAGTATTTATTAAAGTTTTTAAAGTGCTTTACAAATATCAAATTCATTTGATCCTTACAACAACCCCGGAAAGTGGTGCTATTGATTATTGTCCCACATTCTCAAAGAATACTTTATTTGGAGTCAAGGCACAATGTATTTGACTGTGGCTGATCAGACCAATACAAGCTCTACTACAGGTTTGGGATAAGTACAGTTATCCCTTCCAGTTTGCAGTGGTTTGGGGCACGGCAGCCCTTGATCTTGAAAATCCATTTAAAATTCTTGGGCCTTTCTTTTGTACCAGAGAAGAAATCTGAATTTTATGGTATGAAAAGATAAAATATGCTGATATTATACAATACTATCCATATATTTATGCATTTCTGATTTTCTAATCTTTTCCTGTATCATCTTCTGGCCTTCATGAGTTGTCTGTGGCTTCCACAAAACTCCACTCCCCCGATACCTATTTAATTTCTTATGCCAATTCTAGATATATGGAAACCTTGAGGAGTAAAGTTGTAGTGTGAAAGGAAAAGCATACTTCACATGAACATTTGGAATGGAGATGTTTATTCCTATTTTACAAATGATGAAACTAAGGCAACATTGATTTGCCCAGGATCATTTGGCTATATCAGTATTCTATCCATTGTTATGGCCACCCTCCCCACCATCACCCCCAACATTCTTTACCTCCAATCTTCAAGCTAAATAAGACTATTTATTAATAGGTACTTAACTAGAGCTTGTTGAATGGAATTCCCCTCACTCATTTCTTTTACAAATTGTAAAAATACACATTTAGACACCAATACAGTTTAGATCCAAACTACCACTGCAAGAAGCACTGGCTTTTCTCCATTTTTTTTTTCCCCTCAATAGTATTTTTTTTCCTAAATACATGTAATGACAATTTTCAATACTCATTTTTGCAAGATTCCAGGATCTGGCCAAGTCTGACCTTTGTCAAATGCCCCAAATCATTTCTCCTACCTCTCTACCCTTTTATATCCTGTTCCCTCCATCTACAATGCAGCATCCTCATCTTTTATTCCTTAGATCTCTAGCTTCCCTCATTCAAGGGTCAGTTTCAAATACTTCCTATGCGATGCTTTTCCTGATCTTCTTAGCTGGTATTTCTTCCTCTGTCTCCAATTTGCTTTCTTTTTAGTTATTTGTTGGTATGTTGTAATTTTCGGTAAAACTTAAGATCCTCCAAGATCCATTTTTGAACACTTGGTCATTTTTGTCTCTGTATCTCTGATACCTTATGCATTTAATAAATGATTTTTGAACTGAATCAATGGTACTTTTTGGTCATCTCTTAGACAGTGATGCAGCAGGTGGAACACTGAATTGAAGTCAGAAAGGCCCAAGTTCAAATTTGGTCTTAAACATTTATTAGGCTGGTCCTGGATAAGGCACATTTCTCTCAGCTTCAGTTTCTTTATCTGCAAAAACGAGGTTGATGATATCATTTATCTCACAGGGTTGTGTGGGTATCAAATGGAATAATATTTGTATAAAGTACTCTTTTGACCTTAAAATTCCATATAAATGCTAACTATTATTTTTGTTGTTATTATTACTCTTATTATTCTCTCTTCTAAGTTTAAAGATTCCTTGACCTATAAAGAAGTTAGCTTGTCAGGTTCTTTAAAGAGAAAATTTAGTACAAGTTGCCAGAATTCATATTTAATTTTAAAAATCTTTTTTATTGAATTATCAGCATACAGAAAAGAGTTGGTGTAAATCACAGAGCAATTAGAATTACAAGGCTTTCTAGGCAGAGCAAAAGAAAGCATTGATAGCTTAGTGGGTAAACATCATATAAAATACATATTTTTATATAACTGGAAAAAAACAAACAGGCTCTTGGGGGAAAAGTTTCTCTCATCAGTTACATTATCTTGTTTAATGTAGGAGTCTTGGAGAGTAAGGAAATATATTGTATCTTCTTCCCACTTATCTATCCTAATGGCAACCAATGCCAAAATGGATAAACCCAAATGGCCTCAGCACATGATCTAAAATCCATTAATAAGGAGGGAATGGATTTCAGAGGAACAGGAGAGTTGGTAAACAATTTAACTCGGTGTGCAGCTGGCTTTTCTCCTCAGGTTTTTAAATAAAAAAAGAAATTCACCTATCTAGGCTTTTTTTTTTCCCCTAGAGACTTTGTGGAAATACTTTATTTCTTAATTAAATAAAATTTTATTTCATAAAAATGTATTTAATATTTCTGATTTTCTATATTTATTTGTGAGGTGAACGTATGAACATACGTTAACACTGGATTAATTTTTTGTGAACATACCATGCAGAATTGAGAATAAACTGAGGTTTCCATTATTACACTTTTATTATCTATTTCTTTCAATCATTCAATTAATTTTCCTTTAAGAATTTGGATGCCATAACATATAGACATATATTTAATACTGATATCAATTCATTATCTATGCTACCTTTTAGCAAAATGTAATCTCCCTGTTTCTCTTTTTAAATTACATTTATTTTTGTTGTTATGACAAAATCCTATATAAATGTCAGCTATTCCTATTATAGAGCTATCCCCTGCTAATCTTAGTTCCCTTCTTCCAACTTTGTGGCTTTTTTCTTAGATAATGGGATTAACCTTTTTAGGGAGTTTTATTTCTAGGATCCTCTGAGCTAAAATGACCTTGGAGTTCATTGAGTGTAGCTCCCTCATTTTACAGGTAAGGAAAACTAAGTTTTGAGACCGACTTGCTAAAGATTCTGAGGCTAGTAAGAGTGAAGTTCAGACAGAATCAAGTTGCCTTCTCTCTATGCCATGTTTCTTGGCACACACATGTTAAAAAGAAACAACATGATCTAGGCACTGGTCCTACATTATAACCTTTATTGCTATTCAGTTGTATTAGATTCTGTGACTCTATTTGGGTTTGTTTGTTTGTTTTGGGCAGAGAGGCTGACAAAGATACTGGATTAGTTTGTCATTTCCTTCTTCAGCTCATTTTAAAAATGGTAAAAATGAGGCAAACAGCATGAAGTCATTTATCTAGGATCCCATAACAAATAATAATGTGAGGCTAAATTTGAACTCATGAAGACTGACTCCAGGACCAGTCTAGCTCCTCCTATCTATAAGATAAATGTCTACAGGATAAACAGAAAGTTCTGTTTTGCTTTTTATACCTTTTCCCTACCTTACCCCAATCTATCTTTCCAGCCTTATTGTTTCTCCTCCTGCTACCCACTCTGTTACCCAAACTGTCTTTCTCTCTTTCCAGGTGTTCACATACTTGGTGCCTTTCTACTGACCTACCTATGCATGGAATGCTCTTCTTCCTCATCTCCAACTCATACAATCCCTCACTTCCCTTAAAATGAACCTCAAGCATCATCTATGTGCAGCTTTTCCTGATCCGATCTTCCTACCTCACAGTGCTTTTCCTCCCAAATTACCTGTATAGGATGTCCAAAAGTTTCAACTCAGTTTTAAAGCTTTAAAAAAGCTCATATTTACAGATAGATGTATACACATATATTACATATACATGAGATGAAGAAAAACGTGCTAAAGTTAGTGTTCCAAAAGTTTCAGTGCATTTAAACTTTTAAAGTTTAAACTGTCTATATTATAAATATATAATTATTATTATAGCTTTTTATTTACAAGATATATGCATGGGTAATTTTTCAGCATTGACAATTGCAAAACCTTTTGTTCCAATTTTCCCCTCCTTCCTCCCATCCCTTCCCCCAGATGGCAGGTTGACCAATACATGTTAAATATGTTAAAGTATATGTTAAGTCTATATTATATTTATGTAATATATGTATACTTATGTTTATATGTATATATATATCTAAACCTATTAGCTATCTAAATATCTATGTTTTTCCTTGTTTTCTCCTATAAAATCTAAAGTTTTTTTAGAGTAGGTATAGATTCATTATTTTTATTCTTTATTTCTAGCGTCTAGTGCCATATCTGACATATAGTGGGGACTTAATAAATGTTTGTTGATTAATGGGGATTTAATATTCTGGGCATTATTTTAAGTGCTTATTAAACTTCTGCTTCCATTTCCTCTTTCACAGAGTTTCAAGTCTTCAGTCTGGGGCAAGTTAAGGGCCAGTTAACTGGCAAGTTAAATGGGCAAGTTAAAAGTACAAAAATGTTATTGGTGAGTAAGTGTAAAACAAAGTAGTGGTTGATAAAAATACTAAAATGGCACTATCTTTTGTCTTCAAGCAGGAAGACACACATTGCACAGCCCCACCAGTAAAATATCTTCTAGGTGCAGTTGGCAAGAACAGTATTGCCTTATGTTGGCAAAGATTTTGCATTTTGTTTTTAAATAAGAGCTTTTTATTTTCAATATACATACAAAAATAGTTTTCAATATTCACCCTTGTAAAACCTTGCGTTCCAAAATTCTCTCCCTTCCTTCACCCCCCTCTTAGACAGCAAATAATCCAATCAATATATGTTAAACATGTAATTATTCTATTTCCACATTTATCACGTTGCATAAGAAAAATCAAAAAAGAAAAAAAATGAGAAAGAAAACAAAAAGCAAACAAACATCAAAAAAGGTGTAAATACTATGTTGTGATCCACAATCAGTCCGCACAGGCCTCTCTCTGGATGGCTCTCTCCATCTCAAATCTATTGAAATTGGCTTAATCACCTCATTATTGAAGAGAGTAAAGTCCATCAGAAATGTATCACGTGATCTTATTGTTGCTGTGTACAAAGTTCTCTTGGTTCTACTCACTTCACTTAACATCAGTTCATGTAAGTCTCTTCATGCCTTTCTGAAATCATCTTGCTGATTGGTTCTTATAAAATAATATTCTATAACATTCATATACCATAACTTATTCAACCATTCCCCAACTGATGGGTATCCACTCAGTTTCTAGTTCCTTATGACTACAAAAAGAATTGTTACATTTTTGCACATGTGGGTCCTTTTCCCTTTTTTATGATCTCTTTGGGATTGCATTTTGTTTTAAAATAAAAGTTCTTTCCTTTTGTTAAAAAAAGGAGATAAAACAGAATTACTAAGAAAACTTGCCTTGTTTCTGACATAGGTCCAAATGGAATATCTAGAACAAAGTTTGAGGAGGAGGTTGAACACCTGGAAGAGGGCTGGACCTTTCAGTTCAAAATTTGGAATATTATATTCACAGTTGACTATAAATTACCAGATATCAAGCTCCTTCCAGATCTAGAAGCTGGCTTGGGATTTATTACTTCAAGTGACATTAAAAATCATCTAGATCAGTGATTCCCAATTTATGGATGACAGCTAGCAAAAGTTATTTCAAGGCATAGGGGAATCTATATGCCTTTTGATTTTTATTTAACTCCAGTCTCTCCACTTCTACTCGACTCTTAATTTCTTTCTAGACCATGTCCCAGTAATCTCCTTAGCTTGGAAAATGTCTAGCCACCATGATCAAAAGCATCCTTGTTACTGTGGAAGATAGGTGTATTCTGCTTTGATCTCACCCTGAGAGATTACCTTCCTCTTTTCTTCTGATTTAAGGAAGAATTTAGGCCAGCCATACTGTTCTCTTCATTTCTGAGCTGACTCTTGAACCTCTTCACTTCTTTGTACACTGTTCCTTTTCTTTCCCCCATCTAACAGCTTTTAGCTTTCTTGTAGGTGAGGTCTTCCTTCTGTTAGAATGTAAGCTGCTAAGGGAACAAGGACTTTCTTTTTTTGCTTCTATTTATTTTTACTGTGTTTCCAGAGCCCTAGCTCTCAGTCTTTTCCCATTTGTATTCCCAATTGTCATCAAAGTGACCGGTGCATAATAAATGCTTAATAAACACTTGTTGGCTTGACTCCAATTAATCCACTTGGCCAATTTGTCTAACAAACATCATCATTTGGATTTTTAAATTTCACTCCAACTAATAATATGCAGCTTTTTGGAGGTATGTAGACGATGTTGCAAAGCTTTTTAATACATTTATTTTACTAATAACATTAAAGTTGTTATGAATGCTTAAAAAGTTTTTGTCATTTTCTTGATAATCTGCCATTAATACTACCACAATCACTAGTGGTCTGGAAATGTTTTTAAACTTAAAAGGGGTCATCATAGGCAGAAAGGTTGAAGACCATGGATCTAGTCCAGTTTCTCTCATATTAGAGAGGAACAAACCGAAGTCCAGGTACCACCAAGACTTAGGTCACACACTAGTAACAAGCCCCAAGAAGATGCAGGAAAAGTGGGGATGAGGATGGGAGAAAGGGGCGAAGAGGAGCTGGGAAGTAGTAAACTTTGACCATTTAAACCTCTTCTCAGGGATGCAGAGAAGGGAATTCCTGTTTCAGAAAGGGGATGGTTTCTGAGGACCATGTGGGATTCACCTAATGCGGAATCTACGATTCTTTAAAAGGTGGTCAAAACAAATTTCCTCCAAAGCTCAAGATACCCGAGTTTCTTACATGGGTAGAAGGGGATCCCTGGCTCAGAGCTCTCCCAGTGTGTTGGGATTTTTTTTCTTAAATTCTAGTTTCTAGCAGATAATACGGGGCGGGGGGAGAGGGGGAGGGAAAAGATACGGAGGGCTCCGGGACCATGAGATTCTCTCCTACACCCGGCCGGCTCCCCCCTACTGCCTCTCATTAGCATATGACCTACCGCTCGGAGTCCGGTTGCGGGCTGCCCCGGCTCTCCTAGGTGCAAGTAGCAGACAACTGGTGAAAGATCGGAAGTTCACTTGGCCCAGAGATGGGAAGTCGCTGCTCTGAGGGCTGCAAAGGGGAGTGATTAAGTTGCTCCGGGTGGGTAAACAGCCCCAAGTCCAGTCTCGGAACTCCAGCACAGGGGAGGAGAGAGAGCTCCAGGCTGGGCGAGGCCAGGCCATCCCGACGGGCTCATTGGCTCCACCCGGCGCAGGTGTGCGTGCGGACCAATCAGCAGCTCCGGGGGGCGGGTCCCTCGGGACTCACCTGGCTGGCCGCTGGCTTGCTGCCGCAGTATTAGAACCCTTGGGAGTGACTGGGAACCTTTGATTCGGACACCTGCACCGCTCGGGCCGCAGCCCCGTTACAGCCCCAGCTGCGGCCGCACCCCCGAAGCACCATGGGCACTAATCGGAACTGGTCTCTCAGCCTTGTCTCTCTTCTCCTGCTGCTGCAGGTAAAGCCCCGGAGCGAGCGGGGAATGGGCACTTCCCTGGCGGATAAAGGAGAGGTGTAGGGAGAAACTGAGCCTTCCCCTGGAGAGAACTTGGATTATCCCCAGCCTCTCTCTCCCACCCCGCGCCCCTTACCCCTCCTGGAGCCCAAGCCCATTTCTTTCTCTGATCTTTCCCTTCACCTCCCCTTCGTTCCCACGGGTCACCGAGTTAACTCCGGCACCCAGGACCTCTCGGGAACTGAAGTTTGGCTTTCGAGGGGTATAGCCGGCTCTCATTCCGCCCTCGAGTTCGCGCCGTGCCCCCCGAAGGGGCAAGGAGGGAAATTCGGCTTTGGGGTGTTAGCGCCGATCCGGAACCTCCCTCAGTCCTCGTTCTCCTCCTTTTTCTGGTGGTGGGGGTCGGGAGGAAGCAGTATCCAAAGTTTTAGGAGAGCAATCTGAGCTGACCCTGAGGTCACACTGTAAGTAGGGGTGGAGTGAGTCTGGACTGGGAGATGAGCCTGGGGACAGCCAGTGTGTGTGGGGGAGGGGAAATCTCTAGCGTATTCCAGGTTGTTGGGGTCTGTGACTGGAGGGGGCATTTCTGGGGGGTGAGATGGGGGCAGGTTGGGAATCTTCTACATGAGAGTTAGGGATCCTGTGGATGTTTGGTGGGGGTTGATGGAGGACGGTGATGGAGTCGGTGACCCAGGGGTCCTGGCCGGATGAGTTCAGGTTGCGGAGGGGGAGAGTCACGCCGCTTTGGTTTGGGAAGGATGGCGGGTCTAGGTTGGACCGAATGGTCCGCCTCTCTCCTCTGCAAAACTCTTTGAGTCCCCTGGAAGCTGCGGCCGGTGCGGTTTTCGGGTGGGGAGGGAGGGTAGGACCCAGGACCAGGCCGTCTTCACCCCCACCCCCTTTGGGGCGAGGCTGGCAGGTTTCGGTGCGGGGGAGGAAGGTAATTCCCTCCAGCTCCCAATCACCCCAAACCCCCCTTCTCCCCTCTCAGGTGTCGTTATGGCGTTGCGAGGACGCTGGGCTTTGCCGTTCGGGCTTCGCCTCCGAAAGTTATACCTTCGAGGTGTCCCGGGCATACCTGGAGCGAGGCCGAATCCTGGGCCAAGGTAAGAGGCCCGTGGGGAGGCGGGGCGGCTGCTGTTCCGGTGCCCAGCCCGGGGGAGTGGGTGGAGAATCGTAGACCTAGAAAGTGATCTGCTAGTGAATTGGGGGACGGGAGCGGGGGCAGGGAAAGGACTGGCCCCCTCCTGTTTTGCATAGGATTAGATGAAATTAACCTTTATGCTAGTTCCCTGGGGTTCAAATTAACTCGTGTGTAAAAGAATCCCTTTTCTCTTTGGAAATTATCCCCGCTCCAATACATCAATTGAACTTGGCAAGATTTCTACATTTTTTGTTCCATTATCTTGTTTAGAACCTAAATCTAAGTCTTACATTATTTTAGAGCTTCTTCCCTTCCCCCATCTTTGCAAATTATTGTGGGTTTTTTTTTTCTATTTAGGGATAAAAAGGGAACTGATAATATTCCTATAGGTAGTAGATTAAAAAATAAAAACACCTGATGACTGACTCAGAGGAAAAGTATGTGAGTGAAGGTCATTTCTTGGGTTTATCACAGTGCTATCAGAATAATGTTTGAGTTTCTCCTCTTGTTGGTCAACTGAGGGGGAAGTTTGGAATATTATTCATTGGCTAAATGATTGAAATATGGTTTCTTCCAGTTTCAATGTGACAGTTGACAACACCGTGAGAGCTGATGTTTCACTTTAGTTTTCTCCAGTGTTTGCCTTTAAAAAGGGGGGGGGGGGGATCTGATTGTGTTGAAACTCCACACACCCCCTCTCTGAGCAATTTTACTGTAACTTCGTTTTAGACAGTTGCCTGGAGGCTGACCCTTGGTCACACTGAGAGTGCTAAAATCTACCCTAAAGCACTAGATTTGAAGTCCATAATTTGAACTCATAATCTACCTCAAACACCCGTTCTTTGTCCTTGCTTTTAGTGTGCAATCAAATTGGGAAGGCCAAATGTGAATTATTATGAAACAAATACAATTTAATAATTCAATTTGGTGATACAGCAGGAATTCCGAGGAAAAGAGTTCCTACACTAAATTGCATGAACACAGGGACCTTAACTCTTAGGAAATATGTATGTGAGTCTATTATAGTATATATAAAATATTGGCTGCACTTGGGATTTCATCAGTAAAGTAGATCAGTAGCTGATCTACTTGAACTCTTAAGGCCCAGGTCACTTTCCACTGTTAGCTTTCTTTCCATTTCATATGGTTGCATAAATATTGGAAATTGAAAGGCTAGGAGGATAGTTGAAGAAAGGCTTTACACAACTAATTCTGTAGCCCTTAGGAAAATTTGAAGAATTGAAGTATTTCTCTTAGTAAAGTGTGTGTGTATATATATATATATTAGGGAGTGTAATAAGTATTTGCCAGCGGCCTGGACTAGTCAAAGATTGAATTGTTGGAGGTAAAACAAGTCAGATTCTGAAGGACATGAAAGATTTCAGTGAGGGAAATGGAAACAATGTAACATAATAAAGAATGAAAGGGAATATTCCTTGTTCATGTTTGGGCCAGAAAAATCTAAATTGGTATTTTTATACCAATTTAATTGCTAACTGCTTACTTTATGAAATTAGACAAAATAATTCATTTGAAGAAGCAAACTATAGAATATTGAGGGAAAAAATAGACACAAAGGGAAATTGTACCCCCTTATCCCCCAACTCTTTGCAGCCTCCTTACATTTTTGCTGAAGATGTTTCTTTGCTATTTAGAAATACAACAGAGCATTATCATTCCTGTTGATAGTGAAGACTTAAGGCCCTTCCTTTATGGATTTAAATCTGGAAATGACTTAACTTCTTTTGGAGATACAAATATAAGCGAATCTGGACAGTCCCCTCTAAGAGCTTACATTACATTCCAATGGGGCAAGATCACACATAAAGAAAAGCCATAACATAGGAAAGTTGCAATTTGTGAAATGATTGGGCTTAACGTCTTTCCCCCCTCACTATTTTTAATCTTTCCTGAATTTCTTTATTATTCCTGCATGTCTTATAGAAAAAATTCTTTTTGGGGGGTTAGGAGGCAGCTTTGAATTTTTGTTGCCTTGTTTTCCTGCTGAGAAGTTACTGATATCCCATACATCTTCCATCACTTCTATCACCATTTTTCTCAATTTCAAAAGATCAGTGAAAGATGATAGAATCAATGTCTTAATCCTATTTAAAATGATCTAAGAAAGTAAATCCTGTATCCTATTTTTGTATCCTGCAACTCCCCGCATGGGATCAGCTATAGAAACTTTCTTTGTCTTAGCCTTTTGATTTTTCTGCCTGTCCCTTAAAGCCCATCTCAGAGGCTTCCTTTTTCAGGAAACTGTCTTGGATTATCCCCTACCATTTTCCATTACCTTTCCCTTCCTAGTTTTCAGAACATTTTGCATGTCTCCTCCCTAATGTTCTTATATCTCCCAAATTGTAAACTTATGCAAAGGATAGCAATGTCTCCCAGATACCTTTTTCTTTGGTAAAGGAATTAGGCTTAGTTCTTTCAATCAGAAAACTAATGGGCAATGATAAAGAGCAACTTAAATTATTGATAGTTTTTAATCACCTAAAGAGAAAATTGTTGCTTGTCCTCTTTTCCATTTTAAAATCCAAATTTACTCCTTGCCCATCACAACGTTGTGACAATCAAACATTTCTTCACACTCAGGGCTTAGCATATAACATTCTAAATGCTTCATAAATACTTGTTGCTTTATTGACTATTTGTTAACAGATGAGTCTTTATGTGTCGCCAGACTCTATGACAGAATGAGCTGCTCCTAAGAAATCTAGACTTTAGGAGTCTCCAGAACATAGATTAGGAAACTATTTAGGGTGGGGAATGGCTACTGAAATCATACTAAATCGGGACAGCAAGCATCCTCTGTGAATCACTATCACACACAAGCAATCCCTGCCCCTGAGGGTCTTACATTCTATTGTGTACTTTTAAGCAGAGACAGTATATTTTAAGAAGCAAATTTTGGCTTGAAGTAAGGAAAAAATTAATGGGATTCCCTCTCTTTGGAGACATTCAAACAAAAGGCTAGACTATCACTTGTTGGCTATGTTGTTGTTTAGCTGTAGTATGGCTTGGATTTGATGGCCCTAGGGTCTTTTCCAACTCTGAAATTCTGTGGTTCTGTAATTTTTCAAGTGGAAGCTCTGACAACTGGGGAGTGGGGTGGGGAGAGAGGATGATCAAAGACTTTGTGTAGAAGGAAGTTATAGATCCTGAGAGATATGGATTAGGAAGGAGTGTACCATTAGCATGAGAGATGGAATGTTGCATTGGATGGAATGAAAAGTAATTAAATCAAGCAGAGTATGTACTGGAAAGGTAGGGGTGAGCATTAAAATGGGGGAGGGGGCTTTAAATGCCAAGCTGTTTGTATTTTGTTCTAGATAGGGGCATTTTTGAGTTGAGTAACATGGTCAACTCTGGGTCTTCTAGTTTGGCAGTTAAGTAGACAGTGAATTGAAGAGAGGTGCCAATGTCAATTATAGTTTAGATCACAGCTTCCTGAACTATTTCTACTTTGCCTGAGAAATGTTCATATGACCCTCAAATATATAGGTATATAAAGTAGCTACATGCATCAAACATTTGCTGATTATACATCATAATTTTGTGACCCTCACATTCAATTACAAGGCTCATGTGGGGCTCATGACAGTTTTGGTCTAGTCATAAGGGCCTGAATTAGGGCGAGATTGCGTAAGTAGAGGTAGGATGAGGAGATTTTGTAGGGTTGGGATTCATAAGAATTGGTAGCCACTTGAGTCATTTTTTTCATTCTCTAGAATCCCCAGGCAGGGACTCCTTTGGACTCCATTTCTTTGCTATATTTCTCTCCTTGAGTAGTTGAATATCAAACAAGCTAGGCGAGTTCCCTGATTGGACTCCTCATGTGTGTTAAGCAAACATCCTTCTGCAAACACTACCATAGACCAGAATGCCTTTCATTAGAAAATTAAATATGATCTGTTTTTTTCTCCCCAACTATTTTGTACAGCCTGTTGGAGGTAGACTTTTATTTTTAAGTTCATGTTTTAGATTAAGTTATTAGATTAGATTATTATGAAGCCTAGTGGGAGGGAGGGAGAGGAACAGGCAACTACTTTCTATCTTTCTAGTTGGTCTCTCAATTTCTGGAGACATTGCACAACAAAGATCTTACTAGCATCTCATTTCATCTATAAGAATTAACAAACTACTATGTGCCAGGCACTGCTAAGCACTATGGATACAAGGAAAAGCAAGAGATATTCCCTACCCTTGGGGGAGTTTACAATCTAATGAAGGCAACAATACACAAACATCTGTGTTCATAGAAGCGATATATAGGGTAAATTGAAAATGATCAGTGGAGAGAAGTCACTAGAATCAAGAGAAATTGGGAAAGGATTCCTGTTCTTGAGATTTAGGATCTTGAGATTGGAGGATGCCAGGGAAGCTGGTAGGTTTTCTCACCCATGCTGGAAGTGTGGGGCTACTGATGGGTCTGAATCCACTGCTAACCAGCGTGAAAGCTTTACCCTGATCTCTTACTATTGGGTATTTTCCCTTTAGGAAATCAGGTATTCCACACTCCTGCTAGGAAGAGGAAAGAGAAAACTGTGGGATTTCGTGGGAACATCCAATCAATTAATCTTGCTATAGCCCAGAACTCCCAAGCTCACTTAGTTCACCAGCTTCCTTCAGTAGCAAGGATTGCAGGCATATCCTGTGCCCACTTTGGAGGCTTTTTAACTAGTTATTTCTGAATATTTCTGGATGTGCTTGAATATTCAATTAAAAAAAATAATTAAATAAAACTAAGTAATATAGTTACTGTACCTGATAACATACACAACATTCTCCAAACATAGTTCTCTTACCCCATTTCAACTGAAAGGAGGAAAGAGTTTCTCTTTTTTCCCCCAGGGTCAGAATTGGTCATTATAGGCACTTACACTTAATTTTTCTCTACCTTTTTGTAGTTCTTGGCTCCAATTATTCTAATCAGTTCATACAAGTCTTCCATGTTTCTCTGGAATTTCCCTTTAGAGTTTGCTGTGGGGTGGTGATATTCCATCCCAGTTACATGCTAGTATGTGCAACCCATGTTAATGGGCACTCATTTGGTTTCCAGTGTTTTAATGCCACAAAGAGCATTGCTCTAAGTACATGGAGTCTTACTGTCTTTACCCTCCTTAAGTACTCTGGGTAAAAGGATGTGAACTCTTGGCTTTTTGGGAATACCATTCTAAATTCTCATACCCATACTTAAACTCCTTTCCTGAGTTAATTTTCATCTGAGGGAGGGAGAAAATTTGGAATTCAAAAATTTAAAAAAATTGTTCATTGTCTTTACATATAAATGGGAAAAAAATCAAAATATTCTTTAAAAAAAAGAAAAACTGGTAAAGTTTCAAACTGCTCAATGTCTCAGGACATAGTCAGATAATTGGCTAATGTGGCAAGCAATAATTAGCACAACTCGTAAAATGCTAAAGTACGTCTTCAATTTTGAATGCATTTAAGTTTAGGGTAGACTTTGGAGTGGGAACTTGCAACACTCTTCCTCTTCCACTACTCCCACCTCTGGAAAATTGATCCATAAAGGCATCGTCATTGAAACTAACCTTTTATTTTATGGCATGCATACCTAGACATAGGATCAGAAGGAACTTTTCCATCATTTAATCTAATCCCTTCCTCTTGTGGATAAAGAAAATGAAGATCTAGAGGAAAAGGGACTTGTCTACAAGTAGGGGTTCCTTAAATCCACTACCCTGAGGAATTTGCCTCCCTTCAGGGAAATGTTTTTAAAATGAACTTTGTTGGGAAAGGGTCACCTTGCTGTTATAAGATGGAGAAGCTGCAGCCAGAGTAGTATATTCTTGTAACCATGTCTGTGCTGAGTGATGCTCCAGGAGTTATCCGGCTAAAGTGGAGCTCTTTGTATGCCATCTCACTCAATCCCTCAGTCTCCGGTTCCCAGCACAAAGCTCCTCATTTACATCCCAGGTGTGAAGATCAGGTGAGGCATCTTTGTGTTCCACATGTCTGAGTAAGGAAGCACCAGATGAGAAGTTAGATTATGAAGGTTGGGAATCAAGCAGATGGCACCTGGTGGTCGATCACCTTATGCTACCTCCCTCTTCTCCCTGTCCCCCTGTCCCTCTGCCTCTGTTTCTCCCTCTATCTCTGTCTTTTCTTCTTTCTCCTCTCCCCACCCCTTCAAGGAATATTTTATCAAAATGCTCCTTCTACCTGAGAATTTCCTTTTTAGGAACTTTCAGTTTTTGTCATTGGCAAAAAATCTTTATAGAAGTTAACAACTCAAAAGAAACTTTGATGTTCTTGTTTTATTTTTCCCCTAATAACTCATACATTCTTTTCCCACTATAACCCCCTATTGCATCTTCCCTTGTAATAAACACTTGGGCAAAGCCATCCTGAAAAGGCAATTGCTTTTGTGCATCATTTTCCACTTGAAATTTCTCACTTCTTATGTTATTCCTTTAATTCTCTGGAACCAATATTAGTGATTGCAACTAAGCCAAATTTGGAAATATTTTATGTTAGTGGTATTCTTGACAATGTTACCACTATCATTTGGTACATTGCTTTTGGTTCTTGTATCGTATTATTGTTCCTTTTTCAACTTTGAGCCAAATGCCACCCAGAATTCCTTTAATTCTAATGAACCCACAAGTGTTTGCTTACTGTGTTCAAGGCCTTATCCCCTGCCGGGCAGTGCAGACATAGAAATATGATACAAAAGCAAGCAGGTTCCTGGGGGCGGGGTTGGGGTTCCAACTGGATCAATAAGACATTTTGTACTTGAAAAGATGACTTGGGAAGTACTGCTGATAAGACCCAGAGGGAGGTGTCCTGAAGGGGCTTTCAGGAGAAGACTGAATTTGAAGACAACCTTGAAGAGCTTAACGGCTTTGTTGATTTCCTAAGGAAAATACTCTTTTATTGGCCATAAAGTGGAAATAGACAGTTTGCAGCATAGCAGATGGGCTTAAATCCAGCCTTAGACACTTACTAGCTGTATGACCCTGGGCAAATCATTTAATCCTGTTTGCCTCAGTTTTCTTATCGGTTAAATGAACTGGAGAAGGAAAGGACAAAATACTCTGAGAAAACCCCAAGTGAAGATTTAATAGTCGGACATAACTGAAAAAAAAAATTGACTAAACAACAGAGAATGCTCTTGGAAGTCGAAATCCCTTTTGTGTCTCTTAAATAAACTTTTGATGGATCGTTTTTGATCTGGTACCAGTACTGATGAACTGAGGGGGTATGGGGTCTAGTGGGAGGAACATTGGATTTGGAATAAGGTGATGCCTAGGTTTATGCCGCCAAATTACTTAAATCTCTTTAGATCTCAGTTTTTTCTCCTGTAAACTAGGGGTGATAATATTTGAATGTATCACCTCACAAAGTTGTTAAGAAAATAAGAGATTCAGGGAATGATTTAGATTATAGGCAGTCCATCACCAGAGATAAACTCTTGATGGCCCACAGTGCTGGCAAACGAGAGCATCTCGCGTGAGCATGTGCTGGATTTGGAGCTGGGAGGATCTTCATTCAGTTTCTGGTTCTTCCATTCAGTTCCATGGTGACAATGGGAAAGTCAGTTAAGGTCACTGGGCCTCAGTTCCCTGGCCTGTAAAATGAGATTAGAAGATCCTGAGATCACTAAGATTCCTTCCAGCTTTAACTCTGTGATCTCATAATCTACCTCTATACCTTGTGGATTCAAGTGTCACAAATGTCCCCTGTTAGGAAAGTGACTATAATTGATCAAGCTTTCCTGCCTTGGTGAATTACTGATTCCCTAAACTTAAGTAAACTACTGGGTTCTCAGCTGGTGTGGAGAAAATATGACTTCTCACTTGGTATTGGCACCCAGGAATCCTATGAATTCTATTGTTGCTGAATTATTTCATCATACTCCATTCTTCATGATCCCACTTGCTGTTTTCTGGGCAAAGATACTGGAGTGGTTTGCCATTTCCTCATTTTAGAGATGAGGAAACTGAGGCAGATAGGGTTAAATGACTTGCCCAGAGTCACAGTTGGTATTTATAGCCAGGTTTGAACTTATTTTCCTTTCTCCAGGCCTGGAACTCTTATCTACTGTACCACCTAGCTGCTCCCTTTCTAAGTTAAATCTCAACATTTTACCATCTGCAATTTTTCTTGTATTTATCTAGTTTGTATATACTTTGTATGGTCACTTCCCCATTAGTTGTATGTTCCTTAATCGTGGGAACCATGTTTTGGTCTCCTTTTTTTGGTGTCTCTTGTATTTAGTGTAGTGTTTGGCACATATGTGACTGACAGGAAGAGATTTCTACCCTCAAGCTGTTTTTTCTTAACCACTTCTGTATTCTTTAACAGTTATTTCTCTTTCTTTTGACGCTTTCATAGGAGTATTCTAGACTCTGTGTCTCCCAGCTCAAAAGTTGGATTTTGGGGAATATTTAGGGACTCCTTTTTTAGACAGCCTCACAGATTAATTTCCTTAGTTTTAGGGAGAACAAGAAATAGTTGTGTGTTTGTGTGTATGTGTGGGGGTGTGTGTAGGTAGGAAAGGGAACTCTGAGCTATGATCTAACTTCCTTATCATTTGTGAATTTCCTGTTTAAAAGAAAAGCAAACTACTCTTAAAATTTGAGATAATAGTGACTGAGCATTTATTATTGACAGGTGGTGAAGGGAAAGCAATTGAGTCACTGATACCTGATGGGCTTGTCTCTCCTTTTTAGTAGCCGAGAGATTGAATCAGCTCTTGGTGACCTCATCTTTTCACAAGAACAGGTGCCACTGTCCAACCTGATCCCACTCAGTTCCAAGGGGATTGGCTCCAGGTCCACATTATCCTTCCCCAGTCAGAAATAGGACCCTCTGGAGAAAGTGAATCACAACCGTATTTGATAACCTGTCTGTTACCATGGCTGCTTTCTTCATTGGCGTGTAGATTAGGGCCCTAAGGTCTGTGCTGTCCCCTCAGATTCCTGAGGCTCAAGTCTATGTTAAAACACCCCTTTCCTCCCCCTGGCTTTTCTGAAGTTTTATAGAGTGATGTGTTTTTTTAAAAAGTGGGAAATGCTATTTTCAAAGCAATACCTTGGGATAGAAAATGTCATCTGCATCCAGAGACAGAACTGTGAAAACTGAATATGAACTTAAGCATACTATTTTCAACTTTTGTTGTTGGTTTATGTTTTTGCCTTTTGTTCTGATTTTTCTTGCCTTACATGACTCATGTGGAAATATGCTAAAAATTGTACACCTGTATCAGTTTGTATACTGATATTTTTATGGGGAAACTAAAAGATGGAATGAGAAAAAAATTGGAACTTAAAATTTTACAAAAGTAAATGTTGAAAACCATCTTTACTTGTAATTGGAAAAATAATATACAATTAAAATTAAAAAAAAATAATAATGCTTGACACTATCTTCAGAATCATGTTCAGCCAGCTCAAGTTGTGACTAGCTACTAGGCTGATTTGGCCTCAGAATAGGGACAAGGAAGAACTCATCCATTTGTCAGAGGGGCTAGCACTGTGCCCTTATGTAAACCAACTCTGAGAATTGGGAAGACTATGTATCTGCTGAAGGAAAAACTTAAGATATTTCTTTATCTATATGAGTCATTCCTCTAAGGAAGTAATATTTGTTAATTAGTCAAAGGCTACTGTAAGTGGACTTATGTGCTGTAAGGCTGCAAAATAAAAAGATGGCATAAGGAGTTTAGTACAATTCTACCTAGCAAGTGAGACATATTTCTCAGGGTGCTATTTCTGGTGCTAAGGTTTTGTCTTGTGGTATTGATTCAGGTGGTGGATCAGAATTGTGGATGAACCACAGATAAAATTTTCCTATAAAAGTTTTCAACTTGGGCTAAGAGCCTCAGCATACTTGCCTCATTTCACATGGGGTTAGTCTAAGGCAGCCACTAAACACTCACCTGTTGTGCCTAATGAGAAGCAACAGGGTGGCAAGAGGTAAGAGACAAAGCACCAGAGTTAAGACGTGATCTTAAAAAAAAATTTCTGCCTCAGACACTTATTAGTTTGAGACTAAACATGTTACTTAACCTCTGTTTGCCTCAGCTTTTCTCCTCTATAAAATGGGAATAATAATAGCACCTATGTCACAGAGGTAGTTGTGAGAATGAAATGATATTAGCATATGTAAAGCACTTTGCAAATCTCAAAGCCTACATAAATGCTAGTTATTATTATAATTAATGATAATAACCTTTTGATTGTTTTCATTATTATCCACTGGCTTGGAACTTTCTCCTTCTCAGGCTGCCTCCTCCCTTTCTATAAGACTGAAGGAGAAAAAGCTAGCAAAATTAATCTGGATTAGAGAAAGCCAAGAGGCAATTAATGGGCTTCTCTCTGTATAGAAAAGAAAATTACATGGATCTGGTGAGGACAGAATGAAAGGAAGAAAATTTATCAATTTATAAATTGCAGCAGAAAGGATTTGTGAAGAGAAAGAGCAGAGCTGTATTCCTGAGGCAGCCCTAGAATGAGTTGTGCCCCAATTACATGGAGAGAACTTCCTGATCTGTGCCAGCATACTGGCAACATCCTGGCCCTCTTTACCCAACTGCTGACTTCCTATTCCAAGAAATGGGAAGGACTTCCCTTTACCTCCTTTCTTGTCAAAGCCCAAGCTCTCATAAGAAATATCTCTTGATTTCTGGAGTAGTCTGTACCCTAGGAAAGTGGTCAGGAGCAGAATCTGCCACTGATAATGGGTCCTAGAGGGTCAGAAATAGTGCTTAGAAAAGATCCAGTTCAATTGCCTTTCCAAAAGGAGGAAACTGAAGTCGAGAAGGTAAAAGGGGGCCAATACCATGTCACTGATGAACAAATTAGTGGAGCAGGCCCCAGTTGAGGTAGCTAAAGGCTTGGATTTGGAATCAGATAATCTGAATCCCTGTAATGAAAAAGTACCCTCTTTCTTAAGGAATTCACACTCTAACTAGGGGAGAAAATACATAAAATAACTGAGGGATACAGTGAGTATGGGCTTATAGTCGGGAAGAGTTAACTTCCTGAATTTAAATCTAGCCTCAGACACATTCTAACTGTGTGACGTTGTGCATATCACTCCATCCTTTGTCCTTCACATTTATAAAATAAGCTAGAGAAGAAAATGGCAGACCACTCTAGTGTCTTTGTCGAGAAAATCCCAAATGGGGTCATGAAAAGTTGGACGTGATTGAAAAATGCTTGAATAAGGGCTGAAAAAAAGATCTAGAGGATATCATCCACCTCACAAGTTATATGAGGAGTGAATAGATTAATATAAATGAAGTGCTTTCTAAACCCTAGATTGCAAACTGCCATCATCATTAGATGGGCCCCCATTTTCAAGAATTCTGTCTGCTGTAACTATTAACTCTGTCCTCTCCATAACCTGAGTTTCTCTGACAAAGGTCTGCATAGAAAATATAATTGTTGCATTATTTGACAAGTATCAGGAGATCTGAGAATTTGTGTGGCTCCCATTCTCAAGGAGCTTATTGGAAATTGATCTAATTTTTGAAACCTGTACTGTGAATCCACTGGGTTAGGTGCTAGGGAGGGAGACTACATTTAAATAAGTCTCGGTTTCTGCCCCTGAGGAATTTATTATCTAGTAGGGAGAAACGAGCCATAAATATATCCAACAGTTGTAATACATAGCAGGCTATAAGAGAATCAAAGAAGTGTAGAAACAAGAGCTATTAGGGGTCCAAGAGTCTAGGTCCCTTAAGATGTGGATGTTTTGGAGATGGAGGAATGATTCTTGAAGGAGGTATTGGAGACTTCGAAAAGCCAGGAAGTCACTTGTATAAAAAAAGAAATGATTAATTGTCTAGAAGATAAGGATTTTCAGTGTTAGTGGGGGGTGAGGAAAAGACCAAAAGAATTAGAAAAGGCTTTCTTGCAGAGAAAGCCCTCAAAGAAGGGCGGAGTTTATTTGGGAGGAAAAAATGCTAGGGTGGAGGGCCTTGTCAACTCAAAATTTGATAACCCTGGGTTTTTAGGGTTGCCTGTTATGAAACAGGGAAAGCTGGGA
Organism: Sarcophilus harrisii; assembly: GCF_902635505.1. Taxonomy (NCBI): domain Eukaryota; kingdom Metazoa; phylum Chordata; class Mammalia; order Dasyuromorphia; family Dasyuridae; genus Sarcophilus; species Sarcophilus harrisii. The sequence continues at coordinate 44,720,774 of NC_045427.1, read as the reverse complement.
AACTGGCCCAGGTGGGGCCGTGTTGATAGGAAGGGTGTTTGGAGAAGCTAAAATTTTCTCTGGGGTTTTGTAAGGTTCTTGGCTGATGATGGAACTGCAGCTTTCCATGGCTAAGCTTGGGATGCATTTTCCTATCAAACCAGGCATTCTGGAGAAGCAGGTTTGAGGGACCCCTCCCCCCAGGGTGGAGCTTAGCAGCATCAGAAATGAAGGAGCTCATTCTGTCTCTGGAAAAACCTGAAACATGAAGAGAAAGGCCTTGGGATTGCTGTTGAGTTGCAGAGACTTCCTTTTGATGTCTTGCATAGAGCTGTGAGGGAGGCGCCAAGGAGAAACGTCCTAAGTTCGACTTGCTTGCTTTGGAAGAGTGTTGCTCCTTGGACAGCTGCAGGTCCAGTAAATACAGTGGAGGCAATGTTGGATTTGCTCTCTATAAGTGGACCTAAAGCTTTTCTGGGCTACAGAGCCCTCAACTACAAATGGGTGAAGTCATAGAAAGTTCTCTTTCAGCTCCTAGTTTAGGACGGTCACATTTTTGTGCTTTTCTTTCCCAAACTCCTTTGTGTGACTCTTGAATAATTAAGTACCTAAATGCCAACTTGGGAGCAGCTAGGAGGTGAAGGGGATCGAAGCACTGGACCTAGAGTCAGAAAGACTCATCTCCCCAAGTTCAAATTGGATCTTAGACCCTTTCAGGCTTCATAATACTGTAAAATGATCCGGAGAAGGAAATGGCAAGCCCTGCAGTATATTTGCCAAGAAAACCTCAAATGGGATCATGAAGAGTCAGGAATGACTGAAAAACAATCTTGTCTGGTTGTTTTGAGGATCAAAAAAAGATAATATTTGTAGAGTGCTTAGAGTACCTGGTACGTAATAAGTACTATGTAAACGCTTAATTTCCCCTGTTGAGGATACAAATATCAGCAGAAATAGACTGTTCTTGCTTTCCTGGAGCTTATACATAAAGGTGGGGAGGGGAGTGGAGAGACAATGGGCACACACAGGGGAAAGCATGGTGGGGTAGCCTGGGCGCTTTGTCTTAAGTTGGAGCTTCTGGGAAGAGCCCAACAATCGGTGGAAGTTTTTTCTAAGGTAGAGTGACAGGGAAAGTCCAGAGTCTATTGGGAGGTGAGGAGGAAATACATTTCATGAATGTACAAAGTTATAAAAGGTCAAGAGATGGATTGTTATATAGAGAACCAGGAAATAAACCAAGAGATTTGGACTTAGATTGTTTGAAGGAGGAGGTTGGGGGTAGAGATAGGGTAACTGGCAGTTAGATTGTCAGGAATTTGAAATGTCAAATTAGAGAGAAGAGTCTGTTTTTATCTTGGAGGCATTGGGAGTTTTTTGTTTTGGGGACTGCCATAGTCTGACCTTTGCTTTTTATTTTTAACTTTCCCTCCCCCCTCAGACTAGGGAATTTGTCCAAAAGCTCCTTATTCCTCCTCTCGGGGCATTCTGTAGTGATCAGCCTCTAATCAATCAGTCAAACAGCTAAGAATATTAGAGTTGAAAGAAACTTACATTTTATCTTGTTCAGTCTAATCCTCCGTTTGCTATAAGGAAGGTGAGACTTTCGGTGGGGATATCCATCATGTGATCAGTCCTCTTCCCCACCTCTTAGTGGAGAGAAGGTGTCCTGGATAGTATAGAAAAAAGATGGAATAGGAAAGACAGCCTTTCAGGATGAGCTCATACCTTGCAATGTACTTGGACTGTGGGACTCATGATCATCTGTTGTCCTTGGACATTTTGATTAGCTGATTAATCATTATTCAGAGGTTTTAGCTGCTCTAAACTCCAATATCTTGAGCAAGGATTTCAGGATTATAGATCTAGAATCTGAAGGGGACATCTTGTCCAATTCTTCATTAATCCTTCATTAGCTGAGGCTTAAGAGAAATTAAGTGACCAATATTACAAAGCAGTATCCAAGGTGGGACTTGAATTCAGGTCTTTTGACTGTTGAGCCAACGCTCTTTCTACTGTATCTATAAGGATCAGTTGACCAGATGAATGACCTCTAAGACAATATTATTTTAGACCCAGTTCCTATGATCCTCCAACTTGAATTCCAGAGTTTTGCCAAGGTTCCTCTCTCATACATAATCAGAGTACCTCACTGTTATGAAAAGTCTATTTGAATAGCAGTGAGCAGTTATGAGCAGCTGGGTGATAAAAGGAAAAACCTGACCTGGAAAAGAGCCGAGTTCAAGCCCAGCTTCTAGACAGACACTCCCTAGCCATATGGTCTCGGGCAATTTATTTAATCTTGTTTGTCTCAATTTCCTCATCTGTACAACGAGCTGGAAAAGGAAATGGTAAATAACTCCAATGTTTTCCAAGAACACCCCAAATAGGGTCCCAAAGACACTGAAATGATAGACAAATAGCAACGAGATCACGGCAACTGACTGAATCTTTGAGAACTCATAGCAACAAAAGATCAGAGCAACATTGACTGAATCATTGAGAACTTAAACTTCCACAAAAGATGAGAGCAACATTGTTCTGACTGAATCTTTGAGAACTCAGCAACAAAAGATCACAGCAACATTGTCCGACTGAATCATTGAGAACTTACTGCAACAAAAGAGCAGAGCGACATTATTGTGACTGACTCATTGAGAACTTGGAGGTTTCTTGTGCCTGTCTTAAGTGCATCATGGAATATGGGACTTAAAAAGGACTGCTTCTGGACTGACTAGAGCAAACTCCCATGAGCATGGTGATTATTTCTCGAACATTTAAGGAAACCCAGCCCAAGAGATAAAGTGTTTTAGGTGATCCAAAATAATTGATGACTGAGCATATTCTTATTTGAATTTAGGAATTGGAGAGGTTTTGTTTGAGTTCACAAACTAATTTATTTGGGTTTTTTTGAGGCTAGTATTCAGATTAGTTTGTTTTCTCTGTTGGGTATTACATAAATCCACAGACAGCAGGTTACTGGGTTCAGGAAGATTTAGGTGGCAAGAAGTCTGCATAAGAAGATAATGGAGTTGTATATACAATTTCATTTTCACAGTGGACATATTAAAACTCTTAAGAGATTTTCCTTTGTCCAGAAGGGGATTCTGCCTTCTATGAAACATTTGCTTAGAAGAATAAAGAATAAAGTTTCACTGAATGCTTGTGGAAACGAATATATGGATTTGACATTAAAATTTAAATCATCTAGAGTTCAAAAGATGTATAAAGCATTTTAGAGATAAAGCCAGACTTCATCTGGGATGTGACATTTATTTAGTCATGAACCCGAAGACTTCCTTAGCTTTCTTGCTAAGAACAATTTTCTTTTAATCAGTCAATGAGCATTTAGCAACAGCTGGCACTTTACCAAGGAACTGGGGTGGGGTGGGGGTGCAAACACAGCTTTTTCTCTCAATGATCTCACCTTCATCTGGGCCCATAACACATAACCGTCTAGAAGAAAAGACAAATATATAACCAATCAGTTATATTGGAGGAGATGGGGGTTGTGCTGAACCTTGAAGGAAGCTAGAGATTTTAAGATTTGGAGTGCAGTTCATTTACAGTAATAATTCTACCTGTTTAATTTCAACTTCTGATCTACTTGGCTTGGAGGGGGGGTGCAAAATTAGAATTATAATACATTGTTTCCTTTATAATTCTATGGATTTTGTTTTATACATTTAAAAACATGATTCTAAGAATAGATCCATAAACTTCATTGGATTGTTGCCCAAGAGGACCATGACATAAAGATGTCAGACTCTACTTTGACGTTCCATAAGCCATAGTCTCATAACATAAAAGATTTGGATTAAAAATATTGAACACCTAGCCCGAGTCTGACCTTTGTAACTGATAAGAATCTGCTCAAAACCCCCTCAGGTGGGTGAATAAGGGAAGGTGGAGAGATCTTTCTCCAACAATAGTGAAATGACTCACCATTAACTAATGAAAGGATGGAGCTTGGGAACTGTGAAGTGGCTAAAACAGAAACCTATTGCTGACTCATTCCTGTGATCATATAAAGTATCTCTTTACTACTAGTAAAGGGAAATTGGATTTGAATGTAAAATGTAGGGGGAGGGTCTTTGTGGTTTGTGAAAGTTGAAGAGGATACAATAATAAATCCTATGCCTGGTTTCATTTTATTAAGCAGCTATTTTTTCTTTTTAAAAACATTTTTCTTCCTCATTCTGCTCATTTTGGATATGCCCCTCCTAGCAATGTAGATACTTTGCCTCAGTGGCTTAGGAGATAGGGTCTTTTAAGAACTGTCCTTATTCAAATTATCATGTGGTCCCCTATTGGGGGGTGGGAGGGTGGGTTTGGGAGAACTTTGATTGGCTGGTTGGTCTCGGCTAGCCTACAGGTTTTCTGCTCATCCAATATATATTCTTCTAGGAAACAGAGTCCCTTCCCCATACATCAGTGGAACTTTGGAGGAAAGAATTGTGATATAGGATTTTAAAATAAATGTGTGTTGTGTTGTCTGTGTGTGTACCTTCATGGATGCCAAAGGAAGGAAGAAGGATAATTAATACAAATTAGCTTATACCTCTAACACCCTGACCTCAGCAGGTCCTATTCTTTCACTGATACCCTGATCTAATAATACATCTATGCTTTAAGTAATATTTGGTTTCTTTTTAGCCCAAATATTCAAGTGAATGGGCTTCAGTAATGTCAGCCCAAAACAGCCCACTGTAATCTGGTCTGATAACTCTCATTGTCTATGTCAGCAGTTTTTGTTTTTATTATTTAGATAACTTTTTCATCATAGTTGATTTCTTTTGTAATTCTTTTGTAACTTATTTTGTGCATTTAAAAACATGAGTTTGAGAAGGGATTCAGAGTCCTTATAAGGGAGCTCATGAACCATCCCCAAAAGAGTTTAAAGTACTCGTCTTCACCATGACCTATAACAATGATTGATGGCTTCTAATGTTAGTTTATTTTTGTTTTTGTTGAATAACTGTATTCTCCTCGATTTTGGTGACAGAAAAAGTCCAATATTATTTCATACCTCCTTCAGGCTCCTTTTGTGCCTCATTATAACAGGTTGAGTTGTTTTAGTGTGTTCGACTTTGGGACTTCATTTGGGGTTTTCTTGGCAAATATACTGGCGTGGTTTACCATTTCCTTCTCTAGTTCATTTTACAGATGGGGAAACTAAGACAAACTGGGTTAGGTGACTTGCTTAGGGACACATATAAGTATCAGGCTGGATTTGTGACTAGTGAGTGCTGTATCCACTTCAGTACTCTATCCACTGTGCCACCTGGCTATCCCCTCATATAACATAGTATATATGGATATATGTTCACTCACAGCTCTATAAGGTTTGTAAATTGACAGTCCTTTAAGGTTGGTGCTTTTGCTATTAGCCCATTTTACAGACAAGGAAACTAAGGCTGAGAGAGGTTAATGAAGTGACACTGTTTATAAGGACCCAAAGCAGGATTCAAACTTTGGTCTTCTTGACTGTATGCACTCACAGTGTTTTTCCACTGTGCCACCAAAGTGCATCATATTAAATTTGTCAACAGATGGGACTTCTGGCATTTCTAGGATAGATTCTGTCTCTTCTGTCCAATGCATATTTTCCCAAAAATCGGCCTGGACCATGGATTGAAGGGCATAGTCATAGAATTTAGAACTGGAAGTTTCCATAGCTATAGTTTATTTATTTAGTCTTATTCCCCCAATTTTGTACATGAGGACAATAAAACCCACCGTGGTGGGAAGTAGCAGAGGTGCTTTGAACTCAGGTGCTCCAGAGCCAGATCCAGTGTTCTTGACACTCTACTACCTGTCTGTCCTCAGGGAGGTGTGCCTGGCCATTTTGCTCTTTTTGGCAAGAGCCTCCCAGTCTGTTTAAAACATGGCAGCATCTCTCTACCTTTTAATTAGCTACCCCATCTCTCTCATCTCTGTTTCCCTAATTCATGTTCAAATCTATGAGGCATCAGTGAGATTACTGAATCTGTTATGGCATTTCATATTAATATGGGCATTTATAAGTACACGGACCTTTTATTTGTGGAAGATGTGGGGATGCAGAGTCATGCACACTCAACCCAAGTGTGTAATTAGGAACCTTAATTGGTGGAGCCATGTCACATTTCTCTCCCCTTTAATAAAGCAGGGCTGGTGTGAAGATCTGACGCATGGCAGTTGCCCTGCTGCCTTCAAAAGGCAGTGATTTGGGTTGTGGCCACCTGGGAGTTCATGTGGGATTCCTTCTGGTCAGAGTACAGGTTAGTAATGGTTCTGCAACCATTACTAGGAAAGCTCTTGGAGTCTTTCTCAGAACCATGTTTTTAAATGCACAAAATAAATGACACAGGATTACAAAGGAAATCAAAGGTTAGTGAAAGTAAGGATGTAGTTTTTTATTCATCTTAAATTCATGGACTGACCCCTAAAAGCTAATCCCTAAAAAAGTTCATGGATACCCTAAAAAAAAGATTGCATGTATGTTTTCTTTATACTGTTATTCTCTACTAGTTGTGTAAGAAAAGTATTTTTTTAAAGCTTTATTGGTATCTTGTTCCTCTTAGAAAATAAGTCCCTAAGTCATTCTCTATAACAAAGAATTAAAAATAATAGGACTGGGGTGTAGGGGTGATGGAGAACAGTATTTCATGCTAATAGTTCCCCCATCTTTGCAAAGGAACGAAGGAATATTTTTTCATATCTTCTTTTGAGCCAGCCCTGGTCATTATAATTTTACAGCCAGGGAAGTGCTTTAAAAAAAAAAAAAGAAAGAAAGAAAGAAAGAAATCACTGGCCAAGATTAAAAGGGGGAGGAGTTGCATATAATGGGAAATCCTGGCTCTGCTATATAACTACCTGTGGGCCAGTTCTCTTAAATTCAGTTTCCTCATCTGAGAAATGGGAATGGGGGGGGGGGGGGGGGGGGGGGGGGGGGATGGAATAGGCGACTCCAAGATTCTCTCCAGCATTAAACTCTATTTTTAGCATTTAAAAAAATTCTCTGTAAATTACTCTTTGTGTATACTTTAACAATTAGAAAATAGTCCAATATTTTTCTGGACTAATGGGGCTCCTTTCTTGAGCTCTGCAAAACATTCCCTAGTGACTCTTAGTGGAACAGCCTGGTGTGAATGACCTTGGTCGACATTCAGTTTTCCCATAAACCAGAAGCATTCTGGGAACCACAGCCGCCTGACTCCAGAAGAAAATGGACACTTAAAGATAACTGATGTATTATATAATCAAAATTGTGGCTTCTCAATGATCTTTGTCTAATGGCTTAAAAGGGTGTTTTTAAGAGAGTACCTGAAGTTCCATAGGTCCTAACCTCCCCTGACTCTTGATAGATAGTAACTTCTGTCCACTGCCCACTAAGCAGAATTCAGGCATTAAGAATGAGAGAAGAAAGTATTTAAATCTGGCAGTGATAGCTAGCTGGTTGCTTCATCCCACAGCATGACTGTCTTTGCATTTAGTTAATGCATAATTCTCCCCTGAAATTGATTTTCTTGGCAGAAATCTTTGTTTCTGGCCCCTTTAGCCACTTTATTCTAAGCATCCTGAGATACTCTTGGGTGTTAACACTTTAAAAAAAGGGTGGGGGAACTCTGGCTTAGACTAATTAAGGTTTCTGGTATCTCCCTAGTGAACCAGAAAACCTGTTTTGTCCGGATAAAACATGGGAGCAAACACCCTAGCATTTCCAAGGTGTTTAGCTGATTTTATTTACATAAAGCTCTTGTAGGGAGCTTCCTGTGCTATTTAAATTCCCCAAAGGCCTTGTATAAATGGGCCTTGTCAAGTGTCAACATACTAACTGCACTGTCAGCAATTCAGTCCATCCAGCTGCAACTGAAACATAATGAGATGCCAAGTGGTTATCTGTCTCAGACAACAAACAACTCCTATTTGGAATATGACACCCACTTTGGCTTCTTTTGTGCTGAGAATGAAAAGGTAGAGAAAAGCAAGGGGTATGAGAGGGAAGGGGATGTGCGGAGGACAAAAAACTGACCAGGAGTTATGGGCAGAATGAATCCCATGATCAGTGACATCCAATTTAGACATGTGTTGATAAAGAAGTAAGTTTTGGTGGTGTTTTCTTGCTTAGCATTTAAAAAAAATATATAATATAGCCAACTTATATATGATACATTGAACTTTTGGGGGGGACAGTTAGTAATTCACTTTATTATAATTTTTAATAATATTTTATTTTTCCATGTAAAGTTCATGTAAAGATAGTTTTCAACATTCATTTTTAATGTTTTCTTGTATTTTTATTTTTTTGTTAAATATTTCAGTTTTAAAAATATTAGTTTTAAAAAAAATTTCTAAATAGTATTTTGTTTGCCAAATACACGTAAAGATAGTTTTCAACATTTTTGTAAGTCTTTGTGTTCCAAATTTTTCTCCTTCCCTTCCCAAGACAGCAGGCAATATGTTACATATTAAATATATGCAATTCTTTTAAACATATTTCCATATTTGTCATGCTGTATAAGAAAAATCAGAACAAAAGAGATAAAACCACAAAAAAGAAAAAGCAAAGAAACAACATGTGAAAATAGTATGCATCAATCCACATTCAGTCTTCATAGTTCTCTCCTGTATCTATTGGAATTGCCTTGGATCACTGAATTGCTGAGAAGAGTCAAGCCCAGTCTTGCTGATACTGTACACAATATTTTTCTGGTTCTAATCACTTCACTCAGCATCAATTCATAGAAGTCTTTCCTGGCTCATTATTGAGCCAGTCAATCAGCCTGCTCATTATTTGTTATAGACCAATTATATTCCACTATTTTCATATACCCTAACTTATTCAGCTATTTCCCAACTGAATAATGAGCAGACTGATTTCAGAAAAGCCCATCAGTTCAAGGCTGTCTTCCTTGTCTGTTTCCTTTTGAACTGTTCCTTTCTGGGCATTTTAGAAAATGCTTTAATGAGCTGCTTTTTTTGCCCCTCATTCTTAATTTACAAGGTTTTAAGGTTTACAGAGGCGCCCAACCACTGGCACAAAGGGTATCATTGGTGCCCATGTTGTCACCATTTTACGGATGAGGGAAATGTAGGCTCCTAGGAGAAGTGATTGGACAAAAGGTTCACACGGGTAGTGTTGGAAATTGGATGTCACATCCATTTCACTCCAAATCTAGCGCTCTTCTCACAGTAAATAGCACACCTGCAGTGCCTTGTGATCACTGCCCACTGTTTAGTGGACCTCTGCATCCTTCACTGGACTAGGTGTAAAGATAATAGCTAGTATCTATATAGCTTTCTAAAGTTTTCAAGGCACTTTTCAATGACATCTCATTTGATCTTCACAATTGCCCTGTGACAAAGGTGCTAGTTACACCTTCATTTTTTTTTTATTATAACTTTTTATTTACAAGATATATGCATGGGTAATTTCTCAGCATTGACAAGTGCAAAATCTTTTGTTCTAACTTTTCCCTTCCTTCCCCCAGATGGCAGGTTGACCAATACATGTTAAATGTGTTGAAGTATAAGTTAAATACAATATATGTATACATGTCCAAACAGTTATTTTGCTGTACAAAAAGAATTGGACTTTGAAATAGTTACACCTTCATTTTACAAATAAGGTGGACAGATTTGCTCGGGATCCTAAACCAATAAAGTTTTCCTGACTCCATTTCTCTATCTGCTGTGCCACCTTGCAGCTTTTACCTGCCTGCTTTAGGGTTCATGCTCTCGTTCTCTCTCTCTTTCTCTTTTTTCTTTTCTCTCTGTTTTTCTGTCTTCTCTCTCTCCTGTCTTTTGTATCTTTTTCCTTCTGTCTCCTCTCTTCTCTTTCTGTTTCTCTCTCCTTTTTCTGTTTATCTGTCTCTGTCTCAGCACTGAGTAAAACCAGTTGAACTTGGTTCTTTCCCTCTTTCCCCACCCCTCACTTTGATTTGTTACCCTAATTTATTTTAGGAGGAAGAAGGGTGGGGAGTTGACCTAAGGCCATTTGGATATTTTTAGAAATAGACCAGCAGAGATAAAAGAAAATACTACTGAGCTATCCCCATCCCTGAAGGTACTGATGAAAAGGTTATGTGGCCTAGCCACTGTTTTAACTGGACTTTAATGTATAATGAGCTAGGCCCATAGACCCTGATTTCAATGATGCTGAAACTCTGGGCCCAGGTGTGCATTTCACTGCTGTTGCTGACAACATGAAATGGGGAGGGCAGCCAGGCAGATGATAGTTCTCCCATTGTTCCCAGATGATGCTAATACTTGGAAAGATTTTTAAGTGACTTGTTTGCCCAGGATCTGGTGAGTGGTAAAGACCAGCCATAGAACCTTGTTCCATTGACATCAAGTGTCCATCATCTCTCTTCATAAGCCAGGGTTATGTGAGCACTCTTAGGATTGTGCCATAGTGAAGATTTTTGCCCCTTTGCCCCTCCAAGAAGCTAGTATAGAATAAAACTTGTGGCCTATCTTCACCAATTAATAGGGCCAGTCTTGATTAGTTTCAGGAAGGCTGTGTGAGGCAGTCTAAGAGCAAGGGACAATACTTTGAATACAGCCCAGAGCTGTGTAATTTCCAAAAGAGTTAGAAGGGAGGGTCATGACATCAGTAATGATGCTCCAAAGTCCAGGACAGGAATCTTTTGGACATAAGTAATGAGCCTTCTAAGCAATTTGAGGGTTAAGGGAAAAAGACTGAGAAAAATGGTGGGCCCAGGAGAGAGTATGCCTGTATTCTAGTCTAGTCTAATGACATTGGGCAAAGCTCTTGACTTCTCTCTGAGCCTGATATTTAAGATAAGGATGATGAAAAAGGTGTCTTCCACTTAGCAAAGCCTTTACTTTGGTGAAGTCAGTCAGAGGCACTTAGTGACACATTCAAAGCTCCCTTCTTTTGTGTGAGTATCCTGAATGGTCAGGTTACCAACCCCACTTATGTATTTCTGATTGGGAGGGACCATCTCCTTTTTGCTGGGTTCTTGCCTAAATTCTGGAGCCTATTTTGCAGCAATAGAGCCAAGAGAACCCAGCAGGGAGGTCTTCCCATCAAAAACTAAACATCATCCAGGCATAAGTGCCAGAGGGCAGTCCCTTAAGCACTTAGAAATTCATTCTGGTTGCCTTAATCTTCTCTCCTAGTCTGGAGCTAGGGCGTGGCAGAATTAGTCCAGGTCTCCTGAGTTATACAAAGTCCATCCAGTTCTCTCTGGTACCACAGGAGGACCAGCACTCAATTTGGATTCCCAGGAGTAAAGTCTGCTACAATTCCAGTACTGAGTAATCCCTGAGGCTTCCAGCCAGGACAGCCTGTCAGAGCCCCATAATCTGCTAAATCCCTGGAATCCCTGCTTTTGCCATCCTTATTGTCCCTCTGTGCCTGGAGTGAAGAGCTATTATTATTATTCATTCAGTGATTTTATTAAACTTTTGATTATATGAATCCTTAACTTGTCAGCTGCTTAAGGTTATTAAAAGAGATGTGGAATATTTTCAAAAGGCCGTAGGATATGGAAGACACTTTAACACCCAGCCTTCTCATTGTACACGAGACCATGAAAAGCAACCTTAGCATCCCTGCCCTCTCATTGCACATGAGGCCCAAAGGCCACATAAACCCTGGAGAGTATAAGGATTGGAGTTTTCCGTAAAATAATCTCTAGCATCTACTTAAAACCATCAGCAAGCATATGTAATGGGGATAAACTAGAACCATTCCCAATAAGATCAGGGGGTGAAACAAGGCTGCCCACTACCACCATTACTATTCAGTACTGTATTAGAAATATTAGCATTAGCAATAAGAGAAGAAAAAGGATTGAATTAGACTAGGTAATAAGGAAACCAAATTGTTACTCTTTGAAGATGATATGATGGTATACTTAGTCAACTAAGAAACTACTAGTTTGAAACAATTGACAACTTTAGTAAAGATGCAGGATATAGAATAAATTCACATAAATCATCAGCATTTCTATATGTTACCAGCAAAGTCCAACAGCAAGAGAAGCAAGAGAAATCCCATTTAAAATTACTGTAGAACATGTGCAAAAATGTTTGTGGCAGCCCTGTTTGCAGTGGCAAGGAACTGGAAACTGAGTGGATGCCCATCAGTTGGGGAATAGTTGAATAAGTTATGGTATATGAATGTTATGTATGGAATGTTGTTCTGTAAGAAAGGATCTGTAAGATCATTTTAGAAAAGCCTGGAGAAAGTTACATGAACTGATGCTGAGTGAAGTGAGCAGAACCAGGAGATCACTGAACACGGCAACATTAATATTATAAGATGATCAATTCTGGACGTGGTTCTTTTCAACAATGAGATGATTGAGACCAGTTCCAAAGATCTTATGATGAAGAGACCCATCTGCACCCAGACAGAGGACTGTAGGAACTGAGTATGGTTCCCAGCATAGCATTTTCACTCTTTGTTGTTGTTTGCTTGCATTTTATTTTCTTTCACATTTTTTTTTCTCGGTTTGATTTGATTTTTTCTTGTGCAGCAAGATAATTGTATAAATATGCATATATTGGATTTAACGTATATTTCTACCATGTTTAACATATATTAGACTACTTGCCATCTAGGGAAAGGAGATTAAAAGAAGGGGGGAAATTGGAACACAAGGTTTTGTGATGGCTAATGTTGCAGAATTATCCATGCATATGTTTTGAAAAATATAAAGCTTTAAGAAAACAAAATAACTGTGGAAGGAGGAGACATAGAGAAGGAAAATTACTTGTCTTTAATTCTATTTTTTATTAATGTCATGGTGAGATTTTTTTTTTTTTTTAAACAAAGGATAGAATTACTATTTATTTAAGCAATAGAGTCAAGCTGGTAGCTCTGGTTTTTCCTCTCCATCACAGTGTTGAGAAGGGATTTGGCTGTAGTGAAAGTTAAGGATTAAGGCCTTTGTGACTATCCTGCATTCTCCAAAGCCTTGTTCTTTTTATATTCCTTTCCCCAAAGGAATAAAGTGTTAAACTCTGTTATCCTGGAGGCCCACTAAATTCAAGCTGTTTCTGTAAATGCATTAGGAAGCAATTGCATTTCATATAAATGCCCCATTGTTCTGAGTGGTAAAAAGTGATGCTAACATGCATTTTAGAAACTCCTTTAAAAGTTGTTGGACAAGCGAGTACTTGTTCTCCAGTCATCTGCAAATTCATGTGACCTTAAAAAAACCCAAAGCATCATCTGTGGGAAACACCCAACTTCTGTAGGTTTCTTTTCCAGCTGTTCTGTTGAATTGTTTTGGAATTTTGCTCCAAATGTCAGAAGCACGGGGACCCAACTTTCTCCCAGCAGGCCACTCAAAAGTGTTTCAAGCCCATTCTTATTCTGTTGAAGAAATGTTAATAATTAAAAAAAAAAAAATTATTGAATAGTTGCAAGAATTCCGAGTTCAACAAAAGCTTTCCAGTTTTTGTGAAATCGATGTCAGCAAAATTCTTTTTCCCAAAGTCCATTAACTCTTGGGGAGCTTCCCTTCTGGATTAATACATGTTTCGACTTCCGTAAATGATAATGTATGGGCACATAGCATGACACACCTGTTGCTCAGCAGAGTGAGGAATGGTTAACAAAGCGGTTTACCTGGCTACTCTTCTTAAAGAATTACTATGTGATCTTGTCTTTCCTTTGCCACTACTATTTTCCCTCTAAATTTTAATGAATATCTTGGTATTTTATATTTTACATCATGAATTCCCTACACATCTCCCTTTGTCAAGAATTGACCAGTGGATCCTTCAACTCTCTCTCTGTTATATGGAAAAAACATTTACCTGCATAAAGTGAGAGCTGGAAAGAGACTTTGGAGGGATTATGGGCAGACCCATTGGATTTGGAAGCAGGCAAAGTCTGTGTTTGAATCCTCCTCTGGTACTTACCAGCTGTGAAATCATGGACAAGCAGCTTCTTGCTTCCCAGTTCACTGTATTTCTAAAGTGCATTAAGGTTTAGAAAGTGCTTTCTATTTCTTGCCACTTTTAATCCTCACACCCTGTGAAATAGGTGCTATTACTATCTCCAATTTACAGATAAGGAAATGGTCTGAGAAGGCTGAAGCTACCAATCACCAGTTTTGCTCATCTGTAAAATGGGGTCAGTAGCAGGGATGGTATTTGTATCAACTGAGGCTGAATTGAAGTGCTTTTGTAAATTTTAGGTGATTATATAAATGTCAACAACAGTCTTTTTTTAAAAGATACATACAAAGTCAATATCTTTCTACTCACGAAATGGGTGGAAATACATTGTTTAAATATATAACATATTAATGTTATAAAATTATAATATGTAATTATTATAAGATTAAATAAATAATAGAGAAGTCAGTATCAGGAGTACAAGCTGTACCTTCTGATTTACAGTCTAGTTGATTTTCCTTCACAGTCCTGATCTCTTTAGGGAGGGGCGGGCCCCGACAGGAGAAGACGGAGCTTCTTGCTCACATGGTAAATTCTTGGAGTTTTTCTCAGACTTTCTGCTCATTGTTATCATCGCTGCTACCTCATCGCCTAAAGGTCTGGCATCTCAGCAGTTTACTCACTCTGCTGGAATGTGTGACACAGGAGTCACCCTGAACTGCTTGAAAATCTAACATAAAGGCTCCTTTAAGGGTTAGCCAAGAAAGGGTAGGAGGAAAAGGGAAGAGGTAGAGGAGAGAACTGGCCAGCTTTAAGGCCATACAAGGTAGGGAATGGTGCTTCTAGACCACGGGGTAGGAGATAAAATCTCAGGCTTTAAAAGCTGGAAGGAACAGCTTATTGATAAGCACCGCGCAAGTGACGACACTGAAAGGTCCAGATTAGAGTTTTTTTCTTTATACTGTAACTCACTTGTTTGTCCATACACCAAATTAATTTTACAAATAATTCCATATATATATGTATACACAAGTACGATATATATACCACACAGATCTCTATAGTTTGTACTAAGTACAGGGAAAAGCATGGCTGAACCTGATCACAGGAAATCTGTACTTAACTATGGAATGGTACATTGAAAAGAGTCTGGGCCTGAGGAATCTGAATTCCAACCTCCTGCTTTGTTGTTGTCCAATGGACTGCATGTTTGACCTCGGGCACATTCATTTAAACATTTTAGCTGCTAGTTTCTTGTTCTATAAGATAAGAACTTTATATAATTTGCTCTTTGAGGGTCCTCCCAGTTCAAAATTTATAAAGCTCTGCTTAGGGGGAGGATGTGAAGTTAGTTTAGTTCACAACTTTTGTGATGACCTCTTGAAGGTTTGGAGGTCACTGCACCTAACACGGAAACCATGCAGCTAGTGGAAGGAGGTCTGTTGGTGTGGAAGAGCCGGAGCCTCAGAGTTCTCATTTCCTATGTGTTGTGCTGTTGCACAACAAAATAGCAAGAAGTTTCCCCCCCTCCAGCAATACAGGTGTGAGACTGAGGATGACTCTTTCAGTATTGGTCCCAGAGCAAAACTCTTTGGCTCAAGAGAGGGTGGGTGGGTCTCTGACATCAAAGAGTGCCAAACAGGCTGAACAAAGTAAGTGACTTACTGAAGGGAAGAGGAAAACTTATCATAAGGATTCCTAGGAGAAGGGAGAGCAGCTAGGTGGGACAGTGGGCTTGGAATCAGGGACTCATCTTCCTGAGGTCAGATCTGATCTCAAATACTTCCCAGCTGGGTGACCTTGGGCAAGATATTTAATCTGCTTGCCTCAGTCTCCTCATTTGTAAAATGAGCTGGAGAAGGAAATGGCAAATCACCGTCCAGTATCTTTGCCAAGAAAACCCTAAGTGTTTTTTAAGTCATTTTTAAATGGTCTTAAGGGTTTTAAATGGGTTGAACAAACTTGTGATAGAGCTATCTGGGTCCAGAGGGAGGACTACAGGGACTGAATGTGGATTACATCATAGTATTTTCATCTTTTATGTTGTTTGCTTGTTTTTCTTTTTCTTTTTTACTAAAGCTTTTAATGCATGGATAATTTTCAACATTCACTTTTTTTTTTTTTTTAAATAATTATAACTTTTTATTGACAGAACCCTTGCCTGGGTAATTTTTTACAACATTATCCCTTGCACTTACTTCTGTTCCAACTTTTCCCTCCCCCAGATGGCAGGCAGTCCTATACATCAACATTCACTCTTGAAAACCTTGTGTTCCAATTTTTTTTCCTTCCTCTCCTCCCCTTCCCCTAGATGACAAGTAATCCAATATATGTTAAACATGTGCAATTCTTCTATACATATTTCCACAATTATCTTGCTGCACAAGAAAAATTAAATCAAAAAGAAAAATAATGAGAAAGAAAACAAAATGCAAGGAAACAACGACAAAAAGAGTGAAAATACTATGTTGTGACCCACCCTCAGTTCCCATAGTCCTCTCTCTGGGTGCAGATGGCTCTCTTCATCACAAGACCATTGGAACTGACCTGAATCATCTCAATGTTGAAGAGAGCCATATCCATCAGAATTGATCATTTTATAATCTCACTGTTGACATGTATAATGATCTCCTGATCCTGCTCATTTCACTCAGCATCAGTTCATGTGAGTCTTTCCAGGTTTTTCTGAAATCATCCTGCTGATAGTTTCTTATAGAACAATAATATTCCATTATCTCCATATACCATGACTTACTCAGCCATTCCCCACCTTATGGGCATCCACTCAGTTTCCAGTTTCTTGCCACTACAAAAAGGGCTGCCACAAACATTTTTGCATTTTCCTTATTTTTCCCCCTTTGATCTGATTTTTCTTGTGCAGCATGATAAATATGGAAATATATTTAGAAGAAATTCATATGTTTAACCTATATTAGATTACTTGATGTCTAGGAGAAGCAGGAGATGGCAAGGGAAATAGAAAAATTTGCAGCACATGTTTTACAAGGGTGAATGTTCAAAACTATTTTTTGTATGTATTTTGAAAAATAAAAAAGAATGAGATTTTGTTAGTTATCTAAGTGGGTTTCCTTCTTTTACCTTGTACAAGGTTCTTTTCATGGTTGTTCATTTAACAATTTGATAAATAGGTGGAAGCTCATTGCTGGTAGTGCTCTGGTGGTCATGGGATCATAACTTTTAAGTTATCAGGGGACTTGGCCATGCTCTCACCACTAATAAATAGCAGAACTGGAATTTGAGTCTAAGTCCAGTGTATTTCCTATTAAGCCGCACCATGCTGCTACTGGTAAGAGTGATGATGATGTCTCATTTTTCTATGCAGAGGTTCAAACTGCTTTTGTATTTGATCATGGAAATAAGCCAGGTAATGGCACCCTCACTTACAGATAAAAAAAAAAAAAACAGACTTAGGAGGTTTGAGACCTGCTCACGGGTAGAATCTGGACTGTTTTTAATCCAGCCTGTCACAGATGAATTTATAAGGAGTTCAATCAAGTTTGATGGGCCAGTGATTCATAATAAAGCAGGCCCTTATTAATTCTTTATTTTTTCCTTTTGCATTATAACATTTATAAACTCTCACCTTTGTGAAACTCTCCTGAGTTGGGAGCAGGGAGCAAAGGGCTGTCAGAGCAGTCAGAGCAGTGTTACACCGAGGAGAATGGCAGAACCCCAGGCATGAGGGGCTGTAGGCCATTGTAGCAGGAGGAAAAGGGATTAGCGGGCCAACCTGTTTTTTGCCAAATTTTGATCCTTCCTCCTAACGGGTGAGCAGGCTGCCAGTCCTCAGCCATCTTCAGAGTAGATATTTGGGGGAGAGGGTTTCTCTGTGCAGTCTGTCTCATTGATTTCCTGTGCCCAGTGGTACTGATAGGTTAATTATCTGGTGAGGGCCCAGCTGTCCAAGAACAAGACACGGGCCTTTTTAGATAAGAGAAGGTGGATATCACAAAGTCCCAGCAAGTGGTCCAAGAGTTTGGGCAGTTTTATGGCCCATTTTGCATATTGCCAGATGGTTTTCCTGAATAACTTCTTAATTTGCACTACCAACTGGCATTTATTAAGCACCTCTTATGTGCCAGGCATTGAGCCAGGGTTGGGAATATAAATATAATTTTTTTTAAAAAAAGGGACAGTTGCTAGGGAGTTCACATTCTAGTTTCTTTGAATCACAGGAAAATAAGGTAGGTACAGGTCTGGCCCTATCATTTTCTCTGGCAAACATGTCCATATGATACCCTGATAGGTTAAAACACAAACTCCTTACACAAGACATTTAAGACTGGCTCCCACTTTATTGTGCTTTACAGAGATTCCTGCTTTGTTCAGTCCATTCCCTCTGGTTTTTCAGATTTTCTTCTAGATTTAGGTGCCACCTTTTCCAAGAAGTCTGTCTAGATTCCTTCCTCTTTTCTCCCCCACAAACCAAGTTCCTAATTCTTTATGGTATTTTCTCTCCTTTGCCCCAGTCACTGCCTATTTTGCTACATACTTGGCTGAAGAGCTGTTTTTTCTTGGTAATGTTTTGCATATGATAGTTACACATGATAGACTCTAAGTCAATAAATATTTATTAATTATACTATTGATACTGAATGAATTGTTTCTTATTATTAGCTGACATTAAAAAGCACCTAAGGGGTATAGATAGTCAAAAAGGCATTGGACTCAAAGTCACAAAGTTCTGGTTCAAATTCTGCCTCAAACACTTAATTTGTCGAGTGATCCTGGACCTTTTTGGACCTCAGTTTCTTCCTTTCCTTCCCTCTTCCTCAGTTGCTTCATCTGTTCAAATGAGAAAGTTGAATGCTAATGGAACTCTGTTGTTTGGAATGAGTTATACATTTTGTTTTGAAATTTTATTATAAAAGGTGCTTTTTAGATATTTACATTAACATATTCCTTGAATATTTTGAATGACCACCCAATTTTGCTATACTTAAACCCTCTGATATATTGCCTTTCAAACTTTCTGGATTTTGTTTTATTAAAAAAAAGACATTTTCAAATCTAAAAAAAAAAAAAATGAGAGAAAAAAAATGATTTCTCAACGTCCCCTCCAAATTTAAAATCTAAGATCCAATGATCTGCATGTTTTATTTTATCTGTTTGTGCTTATGTTTGTGTATGTGTAATTTTTTTTTTAAATTAACACCAGCATGGCTTTTGTTGAATAATTATGGTCTCTATTTAGTGGAAGAGGGGAAGAGGTTAGATGAAGCTGGAACTCTGCCCATTAACATGAGAGCAGCCAGGCGTGTGCTTAGAAACCAACATGAGTTGGAACAGAGGCCGAGATGGTGAATGTTGCTGCCAAGGGTCAGTGATTTCATCTGTGTGGATCTTGTTCTTGCTTAGTGGATTGTGACCACGTCATGCCCTGACAGGTGGTGCTCAGTTATAAAATTCACCTGGCAGAAAAGCATAGCTTGGTACCTGGTTGGGGGAAACTGTAAACTTTAGGTTTCTGGGCTTATCTCCACAGTGCCCAGGAGACATATAAGTCATGTTGGGAGAGAAAAAATGTGAACAAAAGGGAAAAACTATGAGTTAAAAAAATAACCAGATATTATATATAAATAACCAGTCAAATAGTTGGTTCTTATCCCAGAAGTTGGAGTCTTTGGGTATATCACAGAGTAGATTACTAAGATTTCTGCATTATTTTATTTAGAAAAATGGTGTGATATAGTAAAAAGGCACATCCAGTATAAGAACTATGGAAATTGAATGTGGATCAACGCATATTATTTTCAATCCTCCCCCCCCCCCTTTTTTTTTGGGGGGGGGTTATGCCTTGGATCACTGAATTGCTGAGAAAAATCAAGTCTATCCTAGTTGATCATCACAGTTGCTGTGTACAATGTTTTCCTGGTTCTGCTTGATATACTCATTATTGGTTCATGTAAATCTTTCAGGCTTTTCTAAAATCAGCCTGTTTATAAATTTTTATAGAATAGTAGTATCGTTACTTTCTACAACTTGTTCAGCCATTCCCCAATTGATGACCATCTACTTATTTTTAATAATAAATAAAAATAAAAGAATATTTCATTTTTTGCTATCACAAAAAGGACTGCTATAAACATTTTTGCATTTGTAGGTCCTTTTCTTTATAATTTCTTTCGGATACAGACCTAGTAATGGCATTGCTAGATCAAAGGTCATATATAGTTTGAGTATAGTTCCAAATTGCTCTCTTAGAAAGGTTTGATCAGTTCACAACTCCACCTACAATACATTAATGTCCATTTTTCCCACATCTCCATTTATCATTATCTTTTCCTGTCATCTTAACCAATCTGATAGGTATGAGGTGGTAACTTATTTTAATTTGCAATCTTCTAATCAATAGTGATTTAAAGCATTTTTTCATATGATTATAGATGGCTTTTTTCCTTCATCTGAAAATTGTCTGCTCATATCCTTTGACCATTTAGCAAATGGAGAATGGCTTGTATTATATATTTGATTTAGTTCTTGACATATTTTAGAAATGAAGCTTTTATCAGAAACAGTGGCAGTAAATTTTTTCCTCCAGGTTTCTGTTTCCCTTCTCATCTTGGCTGCATTGGTTTGTGCAAAAACTTAATGTAATCAAAATTATCTATTTTGTATTTCATAATGTTCTATTTCCGATTCGGTCATAACTTCCTCTCTTCTTCAAAGATCCCCTTTCTCTCCTAATTTGCTTATAGTCTCATCCTTTACACCTAAATCATGTAGCCATTTTTGACCTTATTTGGGGGGGAAGGGGATAAAATGTATATCTAGGTTGAGTTTCTGACATAATAATTTCCAGTGTTCCCAGCAATTTTTGTCAAATAGTGAGTTCTTATCCTAGAAGTTGGAGTCTTTGGGTTTATCACAGACTAGATTATTAGAATTTCTGCTTTATTTTAATTTGAAAAGCTGTGTAATATAGTGGGGAAAGGAATAAAAATGGAGTTCTGGACACTGGATTTGAATTATATCTCAAATACTACATATATTTGTATCTTAAATATATATATACTATATTTGGGGTATGACTAAGTTGGTAACTGCTATCTGAACCTTAATTTCTACATCTGTAAAAATGGAGGCATAATAACACTGACCTGTCAAGGTTACTGTGAACCTCAAGTAAAGCAACATGTAAAACATCTTGCAAAAAGCTTAGAGTATTATATAAATGCTAGCTATTACTGTGTTTGGTTTTTGTCAAATGAGCCGTTTTCATGGTGGGGTCTGGTTTTAGCATGGAGTAGGTGGTGGCCACAAATAAATCACTTTGTATGAGACTGTTTTATAAAACTTGTTAAATTACACTGAAAATAAACTCCCCATTCCCATGGTCACATGGCTGCCTTCTGTCAAGGGGGAGGTTTTGATGGGGTTCAGGTGGGTTGTTCCTGAGAGGTTTTTAAAAGCAGCTTTGTATGTGCATAAGAAGAATTCCACTTATGTAATGTGAGATTCCAAGAGGCTTATCTCAGACTGAAAAAATGTTTGGGGTCAAAAAGCTGGATAATTGAGAAAACTTTGATTCATTTTTGTTTATAAAATATGGTGACCTAAGATGAATATCCTTGGGTCTTGAGATTGGACCTGAAAAGCAAACTTTTGCATTTGTGTGACTGACATTATCAATTTTCTTTATCACCTTCCTCCTTTGCTGGATCCTGAAGTAGGTTGTAGTGGTCTCTAAAACACATTCCAGGAGTGTAGAATCCTACAGTTTTCATTTTTTATTCAATTTATTCATTGCCCCATTTCCTACCTTACACCCTGTAAGAGAACTCTCAGAATTGCTTTTCAGGTTTGCTACTTGGGCAAGCTTTTTCTTGGGGACTCCTTGGGTCCATGAAATTGGGTCAGAATTATCAGAGGCCTTTTCAAGAATTGACATTTTCCAGGCCTACCAAATTCTTCATGACTGTATGCTGTAACAGTCTGTGCTTAACACTGATGTTCCCTGTGTTTAGAAAACATGGGACTGTCTACCAAAAGACAACTGGATAATTAGTTATTAGTACTTACAACAGTTGAACCTGGCAGGAAATGTAACTGGATTCCTGTTCACAAGGTCCAAAGAAATTGGATTCAGGCTCTATTATAATCTAAGTGATCTCAGGCAAGTCACTTAATTTCTTCCAGCCTCAGTTTCTTCATCTGTAAAATAGCAAGGCTTGACTGACCCTCAAATGAGATATTATTTGTAAAGTGTTTAAACCCACTCCCCCACCCTCATTGCACATAGAGTATACAAAGACCCTTCCTTCCCTCTAAAACCCAGCTCTAGGCCCCTGAACTCTCCTTCTCTGGCCAGTAGGTTCTTCCCATTTATCTGAAAATAAATAATATTAGGGACAGATGTCTTTGCGTATCAGTTGTACAATTTCAAAGTGACCCAGATAAGCTTCAAAAGTTGGTTGGTGTCTGATACTTCCTTGAGTTTGTCTTTGAGATCATAAAGTCTGTTTCTTTTGTGAGTGAGGCTACTAGTTTGTGTTAAAATGCCAGGAAATTCAACAGATTCTTCTTTTAAATTTGCTATGGGGAAGCTATCCTAAACCAGGCAAAACAAAAAATAATGAATAATAAATGAAAACTATGTTAAGTCACTGCTTCTAAGAGACCCCATTATTCCTCCTTTCTCCTTTTCTCCCTCCTCCACCTGGTCATGGAAATAACCCAACTGGTTAGCAGGCTTTTACCAGGCTAGGTCCAGCTGTCTTTTCTCTTTCTTCTCTGTCAAATAAGACTGGTTTAGAGGCTAGGAGCCTATAAATCATATAGAGATTTGGGCTGCCCACCCACTCATGTTCATTTGTGAGGAGGAACTGATGGTTAAATTGTGAAAGTTGGAATGTTTCAAAGTCCCTCCCCTCGGTCCCCTTGACCAAAATACCTTCACTAAATTGGATGTCACTGTTTTAGATCAACATGATTTCTGTGCCTTTGATGTGTTCTGAAATAACTTGAGAAATTTCAAGTAATTCATTTTGTCTGGCTTGAGGAAATAGGGATTTGTCTAGACTTCACCCTTAGCAAGTGAAGTGATTTGTACATCCCAACTTTTCATATAATCCTTTACTAAAGGATACCACCATTAAAAAAAAAAAACAAAAAAAAAACAAGAATCTCATTTGTATACAGCTAAATAGATAGTGATAGTTGCCACAGATATAGTATTAAAAATGGGATTTTTTTCACTGAAAATTGGTAACCCCATTTTTAAAAATTTCTTTTTTTTTTTAATTGAAGCTCTTTATTTTCAACATTGTCCCTTGCAAAACCTTGTGTTCCAATTTTTCTCTCCCTTCTTCCTCCCCCTGTCACAAGATGGCAAATAGTCCAATAAATGGGTAACCCCATTTTACAGATGAAGAAAGTACAGCTCAGGGAAGGGTGAAATGATTTGTCCAGCTATGATTCACACAGCCGGTCTTCAAACCCGACTTCTTAGCTTCCAGTTCATCCTTTTCTCTTCCTTTACCAAGAGGACCTACAAAGAGCTGCATTGCTATTGGAAGTTTTAGAGAAGAATCAACCACTTGTTTGCCTCCCTGGTTAGCAACTTTTGAAGCTGTTACCCTTCCCTAGTCAGGGTTAATCAAAGTTTCCCCACAGCTTAGGAGTCTGTTCTCTTCCCACCTATTTCATACTTATCTCCCCAGCCATCAGCAGAAAAGGTTCAGGTTTCAAAGAAGGGCGGTTCCCACACTGTATCTGGAAAATCCGGTTGAGGTTGTTCTCTCCATGGGGCAGGGGGGCAGGGTAAGAAACTACCCTCTCCATTTTTCTACAGGGTGGGACCTTGTCTAAGACTGAAAAGTGTATTGGAGAAGAGTTAGGTGCTTCTGTGGCATTGTTTCCAAAGCCTTTGCCGTTTCTGGGACTGTTGGGTCCTGATCCACCTACTATTCATAAGGCTTCCCTCTAACTTTCATTTCCCCCCATTTCTGGTTGGGGCAGAAATCAAGTGGAGCCGGCTTGACTGGTTTGAGAAAGCTACAGGGACAGTCCCACAGCCTTTTCTAAAACACTGACTCTCACTTGTGAATGCTGCTTCTGCCCACAATCAGAGGTATTTCCTCAAAGGCCTTTTGACTAGCTATTTCAAATTCAAAAACTACAGGACGCTTTCTAAGGGCCTATTGCCTCACTTCCGGTCTTGGTAGCCCTTCTTCCAAACAGCAGAATGAAATGAACTAGATTGAGCCATAGACAAATATGGGAGAGAAAGCATGGGTTCCGACTTCTTATCAATTGTTTTTAATGAAAGCAAATTGGGGTCTAAGTAGAGAGGGATTGCTGGCAAATTATTAGTGATCATTTTAGAGATAATATAGTAAATCTTGGAGAACATTTAGGCCAGAGGGTCTTAATTTAAGATTAAGAAGTTTAAAAAAAAAACTTTTGTAGACATTTCAATATGATTGGTTTCTTTTATGTGTATTTTATGGACTTTTATAAAAAGCATGATTCTGAGATGGAGATCAAGAAGCATCACCAGCCTATTGGATAGGGAGCCAGGACACAAAAAAGGTCAAGAACCCCTAATCTCCCTAAGTCCATCCCCCTTTTCAGAGCAGAAAACAAGCCCCTGAGGTAGGTTTAGTGTAGGATGCAAATCCCAGTTTCTTTCTGCTATAGTGTTTTCTTGGTACCATACGGTCTTTGCCTTCAGAGGCTGGTCCTAAAACAATGTTGAGTATGATTATGAAATAAAGGGATTGGGTCAATCCTTTCATCCAGATTGGAAAAAAACTATGACTAAGTAGCAGTATGTGATGAGGAAAATACTGAACTTGAATCCAAGTCTTCTGACTTTAAATCTGGCAAAGTTCTTAACTTTTCAGGGCTTTCACAAGCTCATTAATAAAATGAAAGAACTGGATAAGTGAGATTTATTTTTGCTCTAGCTGGAGAGAAACATGGTTTTCTGGCTTCTCTGGCTTCCAAACTATTGCCTAGGGGAACACCAAGTGGGGAAAAAAGGAACTGCAGCCACAACTTCTCAGGGATTTTATTTTTTAAAAAAACCAAAAAACTAAAGTTATGCACATGTTTAACCCATATTGGATTACTTGCTGTCTAGAGGAGGGAGGGAAGGGAGAAAGAAAAATTTAGAATTCAAGGTTTTGTAAGGGTGAATGTTGAAAACCATCTTTGCATGTATTTTGAAAATAAAAGGCTATTATTTAAAAAGAAAGATACTTGGCATCTGCCAGGAAGCAGATAGGGAAATGGCCCTCACTCAGAATGTTATATATTGGATCATTGTGGGGGAAGGAGGGGGAAAAATTAGGATACAGGGTTTTGTTGGGGTGAATGTTTAAAATTATCACCCAGGTATATATTTTGAAAATAAAAGGTTATAATAAAAAAGAATGTTAAAGTTATTTGACTTAGTATAAATTAAAATGGAGATGTTACAAGTACCTAATATCAATTTTGAGGGGAAAATAGATGCATGAAAAAAATCCCCAAATTTTAGTGTCTTCAAAAAACCCACCGAAACCAAAAATAAACCCTGAAATTAAGAACCCTACTTTTGGACTCTCAGGTTTTGCTCGTTTGTTTGGAGGCAATTAGAATTGATAAGGGTCACACATTTAGGCACTCCCATGTTGATAAGATTCAGCCATGTGATTTCTTTTGTACCTGAAGGAAATTCTATCACTGTAGATTAGAAATAATTTTCCAACCAAAGATGTCATCTTGGGTACTGTGTGTTTGTGACTTGGGTAGGGTCATAGCTACTATGACTCAGAGGCAGGATTTGAACCCAGATCTCCTATTTTAGCTTTCCATTCACCATGTAACATTACATGTCATTGTCCATGGACAGGTGGACTCCAGTCAGTATCATTTTTTAAAGTCAATTAATATGCATTTGTTTTTTTATTTCTCCCATTATCAAATTAGGTAATATTTATCAAGCACATGCTAGGTGCTTCTTCCTTCCCTCTTTCCCCTATAAGAAGGAAAAATATGTTTCTAAACATTAAGAAAAATAAGTCTTCTTAAATTGCTTTAAAGCAATTGCCTCCCTTTATCATTTTTGATCTCAAAACAGTATTCCATTACGTTCATGTATCATAATATGTTTAGCATTCCATTACTGATGTTGTCTCTTAATTTCCATCATAAAGTCACTTCATCTTGTTTCCTCAATTTCTTCATCTGTAAAATGAGCTGGAGAGGGAAATGGCAAAACACTCCAGTATTTTTGTCAAGAAAACCCTAATTGAGGCTTGAATGAAAATCAACTAAACAAGAAAAATTTGAGTCCTGTATCACAAACATCTCAAAGACTATATTTTGATACTTAAAAATATAAGTTATTGGGGCAGGTAGATGGTAAAGTGGATAGAGCACCAGTCTTGGAGTCTTGAGGACCTGAGTTCAAATATGTCCTCAGACACTTAATACTTATTAGCTGTGTGACCCTGAGCAAATTACTTAACTCCAACTCCCATCTTCTTTCCTAACAATTTCTTGTTATCCTTACCATGAATCTTATTTGGATAAAAGGTATATATCCATAGTTAATATTTAGAGAACCCAAGAGCTTATCAAGGAAGATGGCAAAGGCTAAATCTGGGAGATTATGATTTCAAACAAGACTAGGTTCTATCCTTAAGCCTAACAACAACAACAAAAAAGCACAAGCCTCTTTACTGTTTGTATCCCCTTCTGCCCAGTAATAAATAGTATATTAAGATTTGGTTCTTGATGGATGGATGAATTGAATGTTATTTCCCTGGATTCCCTGGAATCCCTGGGAGATTCCCTGGAAGGCTATGGTACATCTATTAGAAATCAACAAATTTTTATTAAAAGACACTTTGCTAAATAAATAAATTAAGCAAACCCTGCCCTCTGGGAGCTTACATTCTATATTGTTCTGACAAGTTCTCATCAGATGTGTATGTATTTTTGCAGTTAACTTTGAAAGCTGTTCTGGAAGAAAGCTGAATGCCTATTTTCCTGAGGATTCAAGATTCAAAGTGACTCCTGAAGGTGTTGTAGTTGTCAAGAGGGCTCTACATCTCTACAATTTAGAAACTAGCTTTAATGTTTATGCTTGGGATGCTGCAGGTAAAAAACTCTCAACCAAAGTGACATTAAAGAAGCCATTACTACACCATCAACGACACCGCGTTCATCAACGCCAGCAAGTAGAGGTATGTCGGAGCATTTGAGGGTATTTTATTGACTGATTTCTTACCTTTTTACGTCATTCTCCATACTGGACATATAATTCTTCCATATTTGTCTGAAGCATCCTAGAATTAGAGAAGACATCCTAGAGATATCTCATTCCTTCAAGAAGCCTGCATTCTCCAGGGAGAGACAGCCACTCCTAGGAAATACACAAAATTCTTGGAGAGGAAGGAGCTGAAGGAGAACAGGACAAAGATCTCATATATAAAATGGTTTTTGAGCTTTAAAGGGATTCTAGGGAGTATTAGTAAGGTGGTAGATGCAAGTGATGGAATGTCCTAGGTGAACAGTAGTAATAAGACTAGTTTGACTTCCAGTAGAGTCAAACTCATAGAGAAATAGATTCCCTGTGGGTTATATATTGATTTAGACAACCACAAGTGAATTACATATTTTATTGTATTCTTTATTTCTCAATTACATATAGTTTTCAATATTCACCTTTGCAAAATCTTGCATTCCAAAATTTTTCCCTCCTGCCCCTTCCCTAGACAGCAAGCAATCTGATGTAGGTTAAACACGTGCAATTCTTCCAAAAATATTTCCATATTCATCATGCTGTTCAAGAAAAATCAGACCAAAAGGGGAAAAAAACACAAGAAAGAAAAAAACCAAGGAAACAAACAACACAACTAATGCTTTGATTCATATTTAGTTTCCATAGTTCTCACTCTGAACGTGGATTTCACTCTGTGAAAGTTGCCAATTACTTTTTTTTAATATTTTATTTTTATTTTCAGTTTCAGATTCTCCCCTGCCCATTGAGCAAGAAATATAATACCTATTACAGTCTGTTTAAGTCATGTTTGGGTGAGGGAGGGGAGGATGGTGGCAAGGAAATCAATGAGCTTTTGTGTTGTGGCCGTCAGCTGGGAATTTGACGCTTCTCAGTTGCACCTTAGATTGGATGAAGGAGAGTGATATATATGAGCAAACCTGCAAAGATGTATTGGAGTCAGGTTACAAAGGACTTAATGTGGCAAACTGAGGCATTTGTATTGAAATCCTAGAGGGAGTAATAGGGAGCTACAAGTTTACTGAGCACAGGAGTAGCACAGTTCTATCTATGATTTAGAAACATGATACTTGCTGTGTTGGATGAATTGAAGAGTGGAGAAAAGCTTCAAAGCTCATTTTAGGTGATTATAGAAAAGGAGACTGTTGCTGTAAGTTAAGGAGATGATGATAAAAGCCTGAATTTAAAGATCTCTGATATCCCTTCTAGCTCTAAATCTGTGATTATGTCATCTTCCACAATTTCTTGTTATCTTTACCATGAATGTTATTTGGATAAAAGGTATATATCAGTAGTTAGTACTTAGAGAACCTAAGGGCTTACCAGGGTAGTTGGCAAAGGTTAAATATGGGAGATTATGATTTCAAATCAGAATAGGTTCTGGGCTAGATTCTATCCTTGGCTGGTATTTGGTACCAGAAAGTCCCAGTTTTTTTTTTGTTTTTTTTTGTTTTGTTTTTAAACCCAGGGTATATAGCTTATATATGACTTGATGTCCAAATCACAATTTACATTACTTCCTTTTTTTCTCCTAGAAAACTTGATACTAGGAACTTACTCTTTGGGGTTTTGGTTCCCCATTTTGGGAAAGGGATAGAGGAAGGAGACCTTAAATGTTACCACATTACCAATGGTGCTTCTGATTCTGCCATCCCATTCTTCCTCTACCACCAATCTTTTCTGTTCCTCACTTGTATCTAAATTGACCTGATTACCAGATTTATCCTGTGATTGTATTAGATTTTTCCCTACCTGGTTGATCTAATTTCTATGTGTTAAAGTGAGCTTGTTGGATTTCATTAGCCGACTGTTTTTCTTCCTTCATTAAACACATTAAGATGCTGATAGGAATGTGACAGTATTGCTTTACCATCAGAGAATGCCCTTGGAGTTCTTTTCAGTCATAATATTGGATTTATGCTCATCTATCTACACTGACTCACCCATGCTTGAGGGTATAGGGGGGAAAAAATCAGGGTATTGACCTGTACTGGCACAAGATTCCACGTCCAGGCCTTTGCTTAAATGAATATTTTCAATATGATCTTTGAGTCACAAATTGAAGGTGCCCTAGGGAGATCAATATCAGAGTTTTACTTATTTCCCATGATCACTTAGAAATAATGGTAGTTATAGGAAGAGGGTATTATGTGAGTAATTATTTTTTAAAATCTTTTGAGTTTTTGCATAATACTGAACGTTGGGCAGGAACTATATGTTTACCTTCCAATATAATTCCTCTCCTCATGGAACAATCTACTGGGCAATACACTTGAATAAACAGATAAGTAATATAAAATGAGTTGAGGTGATCCAAACACTAAGTAAGGGGATCAGGAAAGATTTTCTCTTGCTGGTCTCTTTTCTCCCTCCTTAATATTTTACTTTTTTTCTCCACAGGGCAAAACAATTCTTATAATTTTGAATTCCAAAATCTTTTTTTCCTCCCTCCCAGAGACAATAAACAATTTCATACAGATTATACACGTACAGTCTTGAAAAAGATTTTCATTAGTGTTAGAAAACATAGCTCAAAACCCAACAAACATCACCAAAAAAAAAAAGGAAAGAAAAAAGTATGCTTTGGTCTCATTCAAACATCATCAGGTGGATAGAATTTTTCTTTATGAGTTTGGGAATTTTCTTGGATCACTGTATTGCTGAGAATATCTAAGTCATTCACAGTTGGCTGTCATACAATATTGCTGTTATTGTGTATGAGATTCTCCTAGTTCAGCTCACTTCACTTTATATCAGTTCATATAAGTCTTTCAAGGTTTATCTGAAATTGGTGTCATTTTTTTTTTAATAGCACAATAATATTCCTCAGAGACCAAATCTAAAGGAATCTACTAATTTTTTTCCTTTAATTTTTATTGATGTATTTTGTTTTATACTTTTATGTGAAAAGATTTGTTCTCAACAGTATTTCTTTTGTTAAGAGAAATAGAAAAAACTTGAATCCAGAATCCAGGTTTTTTTGTTTAAGTCAAAAAAACACTGGGACATTTTAATAGATCTATGATCTTTTTGGCATTGGCCCTGTCTTCCTTAGTGTATATTCCACTGTTATTTATTTGTATTGGACTTTCAATTGTTTTTCTTTACAATGTTACATGTATTGCATAAACTTTCTTAGCTAGCTTTTCTAATTTTACTCTGCCACAATTCTTCCAAGGTTTCTCTGTCATTTTTTACAGTGTTTTCCAATACCTCATAGACTTGCTCAAGCAATTGGTCAGTACTTACTTTATTTCTAGGTTCTTTTCTTTCTTATTTTTATTTATGTGAATCTTTTTCTTTGATTTTGTTTCCTTCTCATCAAGAATACAAAAGTCTGATTGTACAGAGATAGTTGTTATCTCTATGAAATTTGTGTGAGAAAGTAGGAATGTGAGTTAATAGTTACTGGTTCTTAGTCATTTCCTTTAAAAAAAAAAAAAGCAATACTCTTTGTAATCTTGTAATCTTTCTTTGATGTCCTTTGGAATTTTCCCTTTTACCCTTCTGAGATAAAAATTGATTCTTTAAATATCTTTAAAATTGTGCTAACTTAACCACTCAGAAATTTTTAAGGGTGAGAAACTACATTAAAACATATCTTTCCCATAGTTCATTTGTGAAAATAATTTTATTGAGCCCAAGCATAAGGCTTTACTTATCATGTTTCAATAGCATTTTATTTATTTTTCCAACTATATATGTTTTCAACATTCATTTTTGTAAGATTTAGAATTCAAAATTTTTTCCTTCCTCCTTCCTTTACCTCTTTTCACAAGACAGCAAACAATCTGACTAAAGTTTTACTTTTGTCCCTAATCCTGATTAAATTTAGTCACATTTTCTGACCTCTTCTCTACCAAATATCTCAGTTACACATCCAATTTTCTCCCCGATTTCTTTTCTTTTTTTTTTCCCATTTATGGAATTAAGCAATTTCTATAACATAGTATAATAAAAAAGAATGCTTATGAAACTACAAATCTATTATATACAACTTGCTATTCCTTTAAAATATATAATAGTTATATAAATTTCTTTTCCCCCTTTCCCTTTCCCCCTCAACCTAGGGTTTCTATTTGATACAAATGAATGCATATGTAAATTATTTTATAATTATATTTATCAGTTCTTTCTCTGGATACAGAGAATGTCTTTCTTCATATGTCTTTTATAGCCAATTTGGGCATTTATAATAATCAAAGTAACTTATTATTCAAAGTTATTTAAAAAATAGTTTTTTCCAAATATATATAAAGATAGTTTTCAAACTTCATTTTTATAATTCTTTGTTTCCAAATTTTTCTCCCTCCCTCTCTTAACTCCTTACTACCCAAGACAGCAAATAATCTGATATAGATAAAATATGTGCAGTTCTTTTAAATATATTTCCATATTTGTCATGTGCAAACAAAACAAAACAAAACAAAAACCAGTCAGACCAAAAGGGTAAAAAAACCATGAGAAAGAAAAACACAATAAACAGAAGTTGCATACTCAGGCTCCAAAGTTCTTTCCTGGGTGCAGATGGCATTTTCCATCCCAAATCTATTGGAATTGCCTTAAATCACTTCATTGTTGAGAAGAGCCAAAACACAGTTGATTATCCACATAATGTTGTTAGAGGGTACAATTTTCTCTTCATTCTCACATCACTCAGCATCAGTTGATGTAAGTCTTTCTAGGCTTTTCTATCGATTTGCTCTTTTTATTTTCAAAATGTATGCAAAGGGAATTTTCAACATTTACCCTTGTGTTCCAAATTTTTCTCCCTTCTTTCCTCCCCCTCTCCATCCCTAGACAGCAAGCAATCCAATATATATTAAACCTATCATACATATTTCCACATTTATCTTGATGCATAAGAAAAATCAGATCAAAAAGGGGAAAATAAAAGCAAATAACAACAAAAAAGGTGAAAATACTATGAAAATACTAATAAGTTTCTCCAGGCCTCTCTGAAATTATTCTGTGCTGATCATTTCTTACAGAACAATAATATTCTATAGCATTTGTGTACCATAAGTTATTCAGCCATTCCCCAACTGATGGGCATCCACTCAATTTCAAATTTCTTGACATACAAAAAGGGCTGCTACAAACATTTTTGTACATGCGAATTCTTTTCCCTCTTATGATTTCTCTGGGACTCTGCTGGATCGAAGGGTATCACAAGTGTGATAGCTTTTTGGACACATCCTCAAATTGCTTTCCAAAATAGTTGGATCATTTCACAACTTTACCAACAATGCATTAGTGTCCCAGTTTTCCTATGTCCTCTTCAACATCAGATCATTATCTTTTCCTGTCATGTTGGTCATTCTGAAAGATGTGAAGTGGTACTTCAGAGTTGTCTTAATTTGTATTTCTCTAATTAATAGCGATTTAGAATTTTTCATATGATTAGAAATGGCTTTAATTTCTTCATCAGAAAATTATTCATATCTTCAAAGTCATTCTTAGAACAATATTGCTGTTAGTATATACAACAGTGTCTTCATTCTGCTTGTTTCCTGTTTTTCTAAGATCATTGAGTTCATTATTTCCCACCCCATTTTCTGTCCTTCACAAAGAAAGCATTCATTTTACAAAGATGGGAAGCTATTGAGCAATTGTCAGAATGCTTTGATTTTTTTGATCATATTCTTTTTTTCTGTTCCTTTTAGGACAAATCTCCTTGGTTAAGCAGGATTATTTGATCTGGAAACATTTAAGAGCAGGAACAAATCTTATTCATTCATTTGAAGGCTTCTTAGTCATCATGTTTTTTCACAATAAGAGTCCCATAAAAGAACTAAGGAAGAGTTTATGTTGTTTTAGAGTAGAAGGTGTTGTTTATAGATGTCCTAGAATAATATCAGTCACAGCAAGAGCTGTGTGTGAAATTTCGTTAGATCAGTTCTAAGATCTTTCTTACTAGAAGGGACGTCATTGAAGAAAATGGAAAAAAAAGCCAAAGAACATGATATTCTTTATAATTTTGAATTTTTAACCTTCCTGCTTCCCTCTTGCTTGACAGCTCTTTGAAATATCTTGTCGTTTTAGGAATCTCTCCCAGAAGAACAAAGAGAAGTAATGACTTTTCCTCCTCTCCGCCCTGTTCATAGGAGGCAGAAGAGAGATTGGGTTATTCCTCCTATTAGCTGCCCAGAAAATGAGAAGGGTCCATTCCCTAAAATGTTGGTTCAGGTATGGAGGGAAGTTTTTATGGGCATGGGTGGAGAGTTGTCTTACCATGAAGAAATAGCAAAGGAAATTGTTGATGAATGAGGGAATTTCATTCTCTGTGGCTTAAAAGACTCTTTCTGGTTGTCTTTAGATCAAATCCAACCGAGATAAAGAGACAAAAGTTTTCTACAGCATCACAGGGCAAGGAGCTGATGAGCCTCCACAAGGGGTCTTTATTATTGAAAGAGAAACGGGGATCCTGAAAGTGACAATGCCTTTGGACAGAGAACACATTGCCAAATACGTCGTGAGTGCCTCCAGGATCATTTCAGTAGAATTTAACTTCTTGTTTTTGAGTTTTCTTTTTTGTTTGTGGAGGGCAATTGGGATTGAATTCAGGGACTTCAGACTCTAGGGCCAGTGCTGTGTTCACTGAGCTGCCTTATTATCCTGTTTTTCTAAATATTTTGGGCCAGTAATTTAGAATTCCCCTATAATTCAATCAATAAACCTTTATTAAATGCCTGCTATGTGCCAGATAATGTGCTTAGGATATAAAATAGAGGCAAAAGGATCTTACAATCTAATAATTGTGGTATAACCACAAGAGCCCAAAAGAATTGCATTCTTACCTCAGTTATTAGCTATTTGATTCGTGCAAGTCACTTAATATCCCTCTATCTCTGTATCTGTGTGTTTCTCTGTCTTTTTGTCTGTTTCTCTTTCTCTTTGTCTCTGTTTCTATCTCTCTCCCTTTCTTTCACTCTATCTCTCCTTCTCTCTCTTTTCTCCTTTTCTCTCTGTCTCCCTTTCCTCTCTTAGCTCTCTGTTCATAGCAAATTAGGTCTTTGAATATAGGCCCCATGGGGGTATGTTAGGCTAGCTTGCTTCATAGTAGCTCATCACAAACTTAGCCAAAAGGTACTGCATTAATTTTTTTTAAAGCTTCAGCAGCTCTTTGATACAATCTATAAAGTTATAAAGCGGTTATGATCTATATTAGAGATGGAAATAAATATAAATACACTTATATCTGGTCTTGGTAAGAAATTGTTATTTTATTAATAGGAAGTAAATCTAAGGTGCTCAGAACATTTTAGGGATCTAGATTTCTTCTTGTAGAGTAAGAAAAAGTGGGAGACTGTTTAAATGCCTGATGTTAGCAATAATTTGGTAGAAATCTGGCTGAGAAATGTGTTCCTGTCTTGTTGTTTAACTTAGACTTGAGACTCTAGTTCATAATAACAGTAGCTAAAATTTTCTTTAATAGTATCAAGTATTTAAAACTAATTGATTGATATGGAGGATTTTTTTTTTTTTTTTTGATGCCAGAGTGAGAGAAGACTAGAGAGCACCTTCTTGGCGACTCTGTATTTGTATTGTTCTTTCCCCCTCTTTCTCAGACCCCATGTGACTCTCTTATTTGGAATTTACAGCTTTACTCCCATGCTGTGTCTTCAAATGGCCAACCTGTGGAGGATCCGATGGAA
This sequence comes from Sarcophilus harrisii, assembly GCF_902635505.1. Classification (NCBI taxonomy): domain Eukaryota; kingdom Metazoa; phylum Chordata; class Mammalia; order Dasyuromorphia; family Dasyuridae; genus Sarcophilus; species Sarcophilus harrisii. The sequence continues at coordinate 44,686,019 of NC_045427.1, read as the reverse complement.
ATAGTGATTAGAGTAACAGATCAGAATGACAATCGTCCCGAGTTTACACAGGAGGTTTTCAGAGGGTCTGTGATGGAAGGAGCTCATCCAGGTAATTTTTAAAAAAATAAGACAAATTCCAAATGAATCAACAAAAATCTCAATGTAATAAAAGAGGCTGTTATATCCTTCCCACCTTGCAAAGGGGATAAATTATTAATCCATGATTTAAAGATCTAATAGACAAGTTTGATTATAAAAAGAGTTGATGCACAATTTTTGAAAATATATTTAGAACAAAAATATTTTTTGATATTTTAATATTTTTGATAAATCTCATAGCCAAAGTATAAAAGATACTTTAAAAATAAGAACTAATTTTTAATTTTATTTTTTATTGCTTTTTATTTTTCCAAATACATGAAAAATAGTTTTTTTAACATTCACCTTTGCAAAACCTTTCAAAATTTTCTCCCTGCACCCATAGAAAGTAAACAATCCTATGTGGGTTGAACATGTGCAGTTCCTTTAAATGTATTTCCATATTCATCATGCTGCTCAAGAAAAATCAGACCTCCCCCCCTCAAAAAAAAAAAAAAACAACCCAAACAAGTAAACAAACAAGAACAACAACAACAAAAAAAAATGAAAATACTATGCTTTGATCCACATTCAGTCTCCATAGTTCTCACTCTGGATGTGGATGGCACTTTCCATCACAAGTCTATTGAAATTGTCAAGAATCACCTCATCATACAATCTCACATAATCCTCTTGTTGCTGTGTGCAATGTTCTCTTGAGAACCTTTCTTGAATAGTAAAGGAACTATGATACAAATGGAATATATTGGGAAAAAGAAACTGAACAAAAGGAAAATAAAATAAATTAAAATTACATTAAAATACTAAAAAGTCAGCAACTGTGGGGTAAAAAACCTTAATTTCTGGTAATCAGAGAAAATGCAAATTAAAACAATCTGGGATTTATCAAATTGACAAAATGACAAAATTAAATGGATGTCATGCATGGTATGATGAAATGAAATTAGTTTAGTGTCCCAATCATTAGGGAATGGACTAGCGAATTAGAGTATGAATGTTATGGAATATTTTTGTACCATAAGAGCCAGTTAGAAATAATTGAAGAAAGTCACAGGTACAGGAAATGATGGTATAAATAAAGTGAATAAAAGGATTGTGTAGTTAGAAACAATAGCAGTAATTCTATGTTAAATACAGGCAAGATCAAGGTACCATGAAAATAAGGACATTAGGTGCTAGATCCTATGAATTCAGTTTTTTTGGTTTTTTTCCAGGTGTGATATGACTGTCATATAAAAATCCCCTCATCTCATGCCAATCTATAATTTATAAATTGATTGTCAGAACTTAAGTGTATGTATGAGAAACCAAAAAAAATCAAAACCGCCTGAGCTCACATCTTTTTATACAGCTTTTTTATATCTCCCCTTTTTCCTTCCCAGTGGGACAATTAGTACTATATCACATTGCTTTCTTTTGGGATAGGATGATAATAAGAAATACTTCTATGATTATCACTTATTTATTTAGCTTTTGTTTGTTTGTTCTTAATATATTCCTGTTTTGAATGTCTGTTTTAGTAGAAATTAAAGTTTAGGTTAAAGTAAAAATCAGGCAATTACTAATATACTCCCCTGAAAAACCCAGGAAGATGCATAGTTTTTCACATTAGGTCTTGAACATATTTTAAGGAGTTAAAAGCAGCCCATTAAAACTGACTCTTCAGCTGGAAAAATTCTCAACTTTAGATGCCACAAAAAGGGTTGCCCAATCAACAAGCATTTATTAATCTATCTCTATGAGAGGGTATTTTGCTGATTCCGGTTTTGTTTCTTGGTACACATTAGCTGTGTAACTATGGGCTTAATTTCTCAGTGCCTCCAAGTAACTAATCAATTAATGATCTACAATGGAGCTTCTTACACAGATGAAATTACTGAGTATATTTTATTTTATTTTTTTAATAGCTTTTTATTTACAAGATATATGCATGAGTAATTTTACAGCATTGACAATTGCCAAACCTTTTGTTCCACTTTTTCCCCTCGTTTCCCCCATTCCCCCTCTCCAATGGCAGGTTGACCACTACATGTTAAATATGTTAAAGTATAAGTTAAATACAATATATGTATACATGTCCGTACAGTTATTTTGCTGTATAAAGAGTTAGACTCTGAAATAGTGTACAATTAGCCTGTGACGGAAATCAAAAATGCAGCTGGACAAAAATAGAGGGATTGGGAATACTATGTGATGGTTCCTAGTCATCTCCCAGAGTTCTTTCATTGGCTGTAGCTGGTTCAGTTCATTACCGTACTGAACATATTTTAAAAAAATAGTCCCTGCCCTGGAGAGTCTTATGTTCATTTCCAAACAATTAATGGCTAGCAAAGTCTTACGCATCCTCACATTTATTTTGGTCCTTGTTGTTCGTTCTGGGAGCTGAGGCTCAAATCTTTTATGAAAGGAAAGATAACTAATCCGTTGTATCTCTTAAAATTCTGAATTTAGGGGACAGCTAAGTGGCGCAGTAAATAGAGCACCAGCCTTGAAGTCAGGAGGACTGGAGTTCAAATCTGGCCTCAGACATTTAACATTTCCTAGCTTTGTGAACCTGGGCAAGTCACTTAAACCCAATTGCAGAAAATAATAATAATTCTGAGCTTAGTAACGAAACATTCAGATAAAATTTAAAATAATTCTATCAGCCCTGAATCAAATTTTTTTTTTTTTTTGCAATTTTAAAATTCATACAAATTTGATTTTTACAATGGTCTGCTATTTTCATTTGTAGGAATTAGAAAATTGTACACCTAATCATATTCTCAGACCTTTTTGAATTTATCTCTACTTAAGGTTGCCATTGATGTCCGGATATCTTATTGTTTCCTGAATAGTACCTGAGTTTTAAACTGCTCCTTTTAAATTTCTAGGTACCTCTGTCATGCAGGTGTCAGCCACTGATAAGGATGATGATGTGAATACCTACAATGCTCTGATTGCTTATTCCATTCTCAGCCAGGAACCCAAGGCACCCCATGATAGTATGTTCACCATTAACCGGAGAACTGGAGTCATCAGTGTGGTCACAACTGGTCTAGACAGAGAGGTCAGTGTGGGTTGTCACAGTCAACCGTGTTTCTGAGAGCTGGCCTTCTCAGGTGTGAATAATTGTGAATAATTGGTGTTTAAAGAGAAGTATTAACTGATTTCAGAGGAGGCTATGATTGGGAAAAACTCTTGGCTTCCAGGAGCAGAGGACTTATCACCATATTCATCAGGGTGACTGGGTTTCTCTGCCATGGATGCCATTCTTCTGGGTTGGGAACAGGTTTAATCATTCTTTGTCAGCCTTCAGTAATCGCAAAAATCCTAGATGGCCCCAATTTCCCGGCTCTATTCCTTAGGTTTGCCTCTCCATTATTTATGATTGTTATGACTTGTTAAAATCCAATGAGATGAATCTCAATATTCAGAGCATAATTAAAGCGTTTGGTTGTTAAGGGTCAGATATCAATTAAACCAGATCCCCATGGAGTCCTCATATGAGTTTTTGCGTTGATGGTCTGAATTTGTGTTGTTGTTTTTTTTTAAGCTTTTTATTTACAAAATATATGCATGGGTAATTTTTCATCATTGACCCTTGCAAAACCTTCTGTTCCAACTTTTCCCCTCCTTCCCCACACCCCCTCCCCTAGCTGGCAGGTAGTCCAGCACATGTTAAATATGTTAAAAATACATGTTAAATCCTATATCTATATATCTATATATCTATATCTATCTATCTATCTATCTATATCTATATCTATATATATATATATATATATACATACATACACATTTATCTTGCTGCACAATAATGTGTTTTTTTAAGAAGAATGGTATGGCTCTTTGCTCTCTCTTCAAGCTCAATGAATGTCTTTCCTGATGTATCAAATGGTTTCAAAAAATACTTGACCTGTTATATGGAATGCTGGTAGTGGATCCTAATTCCTGCATGTTTGTTTTATAGAGCATCCCAGAATATACACTGATTGTCCAAGCTGCTGACTTAGATGGGGAAGGTTTAAGCACCACGGCCACAGCGGTGATTACAGTCACGGATACAAATGACAATCCCCCTATCTTCAACCCAACCACGGTAAACCTGGAGACTCTCATGGTTGTAGCTTGTGATATTCCCAGTATTTTCTATGGAAATTTCAACACAAAATCACTGACAGAAACTGGAGAAAGTCTGTGCAGTGTATACACATACCTATGTACACATACATGTACATATTGGTCATATGAGCCCTATCTTCAATATTGTCGGGTTGCAGGTAGTTTGGATTTGTTCCACTCGGCCCCATGCAACTGGGACAAATTGATGCAAGTTACAGAGGAAGAATTTCCTAATTATTAGATTTATCTCAAAATGGAAGCCTTAGGGGAATTCCCAGGGTTTAAGGGCAGCCACTTGTTGGAATCCAGATTTAGAACTGGAAATGGCTTAGAATAGAGTTTTCACTTGGCAAATAAGCACCTGAGGTGTAGAGAAGTTTGAGTTGTCCAAGATCCTGTAAGTCACAAGTGATCTAGTCACTAGTCACTGGATCTAGTCAGCTATGAACCTTGTTCCACTGTCCAAGATCCTGTAAGTCACAAGCGATCTAGTCAGCTATGAACCTTGTTCCACTATTTGTGTTTCAAGGGGGGCTTAGGCTGAGTAAGAGCGAGGTTCCTCCCAAATTGATTCTGTGTCTACATGGGAGGGTCAGAAGTAACCTCAAGGTAGTGAGTTAGTTTAATCCAAGCATTAACATTTATGGATAGTTTATTTCTTATATAAAAATCTGTTTTGGGTGGATATCTCTGTGAAGCCTGGGCTTATATTTTTGAGCCTTTCCCCCCCCGGCAGTGTTCAAGCTCAGTATGTCCTAAATGACCGGATTCTCTGCTTTGCAGTATGTGGGAACCGTGCCTGAGAACGAAGTGGATGCAGTCATTACAACGTTGAAAGTGACCGATGCGGACGTTCCTCATACCCCAGGATGGAGGGCAGTCTATTCTGTCCAAAATGATGAAAAGGGTCTCTTTGTTGTTACCACCAACCCCGAAACCAATGAAGGAATTTTGAAAACGGCCAAGGTTTGTGTGTGATATTGGGGCAATGGGCAAAGAAAATAGAAGGTGGCTGCGGCTGTCCGATATCTGAGTTGTTTTCTAATCTGATTTTCTCAGCCTTTAAATTCAAAGGGGGTTTCCATTGTCATTTTTGTTATTTAATTTCAGGTAAATTCTATTTTCCAATAAAAAAAATCATCTTCTTGTTTCTCTATTCTTATTTTTCAGGGCTTGGATTTTGAGGCCAAACAACAATACATTCTTCATATAACAGTAGTGAATGAGATTCCATTTGTTGTTGCCCTCCCTACCTCCACGGCCACAGTCACTGTGGATGTCTTGGATGTGAACGAAGCGCCGGTCTTTATGCCACCAGTTATGAAATTGGAGATTCCAGAGGATTTTGAAGTAGGCAAGAAAATTACAGCCTACACTGCACAGGATCCCGACAAGTTTCTGTCACAGATAATAACGTAAGAGTGAAAAATGATACACAAACTCCCACATCTGTTTGTGATAACCAAGTTATTTTGCATGTTAATAGATTAAATTTTGCTAATATTTAGAAAATCCTCTAGTTCCCAGTTCTGGCTCGATCATTTGCTATCAGCAAGTTAGTCTTATCTGTGTAATGGAAATCATATTCCAGACCAAGAATTTTTAAAATTAATTTTTAAAATTAATTTTTAAAATTAATTTATTTTGATGTACATTGTTTTGGGAATCATGTTAGGAAGAAAGATCAGTCAGTCTTCTTAGTTCTTGTTCTAAGTGCAGATGGCATTTTCTATCCAAAGTCTATTGGGATTGCTTTGGATCACAGAACCACTGAGAAATGAGTCTTTCATAGTTGATCATTGCACATACAGACCCAGTAATGACACTGTGGGGTCAAAGGGTATGCATAGTGTAATAGCCTTTTGGGCATAGTTTTAAATTGCTTTCCAGAACTGTTGAATCATTTATTGTGTTTCTTTAATCATTAGTGATTGAGAGCATTTTTTCCATATGATTATAGAATTCTTAACTTTCTTTTTTTTTTTTAAATATTATGGACTCCTTTAACATTCTGGTATGAAACCTATGGATCTCATCTCAGAAAAATGTAAATGTCTGAAATAACATACATAGCATTATAATGGAAACAAGTTATGTTGAAGCAAGGAAGTAATTTTTTTTCCATCCAAATTCAGGGATTCTGAAATTTTTCTATTCATTTATTTATCTCATGATATAGATTATTGTAAGGATATAAGGGGGGCAGCTAGGTGGTGCAGTGGATAGAATATTAGCCCTGAAGTCAGGAGGACCTGCTTTCAAATCTGGCCTCAGACACAACACTTCATAGCTGTGTGACTCTGGGCAAGTCACTTAACCCCAATTGCCTCAGCGGGGGGGAGAGAGGGGAAGGATATAATGAAATATTGTATATAAAGCTCTTTGTAGTATAGAAAGCACCATGAAGGGAAAAGGGGAGTAGGAGGAAGACAGGAATATTATGTGTCTGAACCCAAGTAACTCCCAACTCCAGACCCAGAATTCTGCCTTCTCCATCATCTAACTAACTGCCCTACTCTGGGATTCTTAAGAGAAAAAACTCTTAAGCCCAAAAGAGTCCCTAAAAGCTTCTCCATTAGACTAGGTAACAGGCTGAGTTTTTTTCCTTATCTAAATGTCCTAATGTCTTAGTGTCCCTCTGGGCTTTGAAGCTGGAAAACCATTTGGAGAGACATCTTTTAAGTGGTATTTACCAATAATCTGAGAGTCATCAATTTTGAGTTGATAGCTAAAATTCACTAAAATGGCTTTCAATAAGAAGTCTGTGCCTTTTAAATGTTAACATAAATGAAGTTTGTTTTTGTTGTTTTTTTAAGGTCACCATTGTGTAACCCGGGTAAATAACATTTCGAATGCAGTGTTTGCTGTGTGGTATTAGATGATATTTGTTTTGTGGGTTTAGATAGGCTGAAATCAGTGTGTTTTTGTCCCAGTGATCCATTCCCCATCTGTCTCCCACCTCCCTCTACCCCCAAATGGATAGTCGCACAAAATAAATTCCTGCACTGGCTACCTGCCTCCTTCCCTCCCACGCCAAAAATAAATAAATAAATAAAAATTACAGCTCTCTGAGTCCATCCTGTTAGGAGATATGTAATATGTTTCATTGTGGGACTCCATCTTTTAAAAACTAGTTCTGGGATGAGATCCATAGGTCCTGAGGGATTTTATACCTTTTCTCCACAGATGGAGCTTATCTTTTATTTTTCATTACTTAGATTTACAATTTGATAGAAATTGGCTCTCCTTTGGTGTGGTGGATTATTTGTATTTACTTAGTTCTTTATCCATTAACCCACTGTAGAGACATGGATGTGAAAGGCATTATGTTGTAAAGGTCTTGTCTTGAATGAAAGTGGAGTAATAGTATTTTTTATTTGGGTTTTTTGTTTTTTTGTTCGTTTTTTAAAGAGAGAAAGATTTATCTTTGAACTATTTTGATTTCTTCACTGTTTTATAAGAAGCAATAAAAGTTCACTGGGGACGTATTTAAATGGACTAATCTTTCTTTTTTAAAATTTTTACTCCAAAATTCCAACAATAATATAGTTATTGTTACTATTTTCTTTTTTTTTTAGCTTTTTATTTTCTAAATACATGCATAGTTTTCAACATTCATCCTTGCAAAATCTTGTGTTCCAAATTTTTTTCTCTCTTCCCTCCACCCCGTCCCAAGTAATTCAATATGTGTTAAATGTGCAATCTTCTGTATATATTTCCACAATTATGCTGCACAAGAAAAATCGGATCAAAAAGGAAAAAAATGAACAAGAAAATAACAACAACAAAGGGGGAAATACTATGTTGTGATCCATATTCAATCTCTCTGTACGCAGGTGGCTCTCTCCATCACAAGTCTATTGGAACAGGCCTGAATCACCTCACTGTTGAAAAGAGCCACGTAAATGACCTAATCTAAATTGTAAAGATTGGCTCAATAATATACACACTCTTTTGCAATTCTTTCAGGTATCGTTTGTGGAGGGATCCAGCCAACTGGTTGGAAGTAAATCCTGAGACTGGAGTCATTGTTACTCGGGACATTCTGGATAGAGAGAATTTAGAGTATGTGAAGAATAGTACCTACACGGCCCTCATCGTGGCTGTGGATGATGGTAAGAATATTATTGCTTCTACTGCTTTCTGCTTTTCTTTTACCCTCTGGCTCTTCCATCTGCATAGATACCAGATGGGTTGGGTTTGGGGTTTGGTTTTTTTTTAAAAAGGGACAGAGGAGATGGTTCAGACTTCATTAGACATGTAGTTTAACATAATTTTCAAAATTTTTTTTTTTTACATTTTTGAGAATTATCAAATGTACATGAACAATTCAACATAAAGAATTTTAAAAGAGGTTAGCATATATGAGAACTTCTGTGTGATTTGGTTTTATATATATATGAACTTAACATGCTTGTAACAAACGTTATTCCTTCTGAATTATTATTTTCTTTTGTGTATTTTTAATATTGATTTCCCTCCCCCCTTTTCCCGCTCTTATCTTGCACTTCTCCATCATCTCTCTGCCTAGAGGCATAAGGCACATTTCATTGTCAGAATTCTGAGTTCATAGTTACTGGCTGCATTGTTCAAAGCTCTGAGATCCTTCCATATTGTTTTTCTTTACATCCTTGGAGTGGTCATGCAGATCAATAACTTGGTTCTCTTTAATTCCTAATCACTTCAGTGAAGGAAAATAACAAAAGAGGAAGTTGAAATGCTGGAACTTGATGGCAATTTCAGAGAAATCTCTGCGTAATCAACAACTTTGCTTAGTTTCCATTTGGGAATATTACTGATTCCTCAGTTTAAGATGATCCCTTGAAATCTCATCACTGTGGAGAATACTTAAGTTTTTGTAGTTATTTCTCTATTTTCCACCTGAAGATTGTCATGTGCCCAGGAGAACATCAGGGAGGATTCAAACTATGTAAAAGTAAATTTCCATTTCAAGAAAGCATATGTCCATCTTTTCATTGCTTTATTGTAGGTTATTCTTTTGTTTTCTCCTGAGTCACTCAAAGTAGTTTTGTATATAGCATGAGACTGATTCTAAAGTGTTATCTCCCATCATGAAAGTATTACTTTCTTAACTAAAAAAGTACTTGAATGAAATCAATATTGAGGGCTTAGTTACCATTCACAATTTTTTTTTTGCCAGTGGGGGGTGGATAAGGTAGATGGATGATTATAGGTGAGCATGATTTAGGAGGATATGTGGAAGCAAGAGGAAAGTAAGTAATAAGGATCCATTGTAAGTTATTGAATGTGAGGTAGTGCCATTTCTTCCAGCTAAGATTTCTTTCTCTGCTTCTTTTCTCAGGTTCTCCTCCAGCTACAGGCACAGGAACCCTTCTATTGCTTCTTTCTGATGTGAATGATAATGGCCCAGTACCAGACCCTCGAAAAATGGACATTTGCCAGAGAGATCCAGAACCTCAGATCATAAATATTATTGATCCAGATCTTCCACCAAACACTTCTCCTTTCACAGCAGAATTAACACATGGAGCTAGTGTTAACTGGACTTTTTCATATAATGATGATAGTAGGTATCATCTTTTCTTTACAAGCTGAGGATCCCAGTTAATGAATATCTCCTATTTTTCTTGCTTGCCCATTACAGACAGGGAAAAGTGTTGCTATGAATATTTTGGTCTCCATTGGACCTCTGTCTTTTGGAATTATTGAGTCTAAGAGCTGGTTGATTTTGTGACCGTTCTTCATACATCTGCTAATTAATTTCTAGAACAGTTGGATCATTTTTGGTGATTAATCAGACTGGAAAGTATTATAGAGTATTCCAGGTTCAACACTGTTAAAACTTCACAGGTTTTTGTGGTCATGGAATCATAGACCTGAAAGGGACATTGAAAGTCATCTGGTCCAATCTTAAACTGAAACAGGAGCCTCCTGAATGTTAAAAGAAGTCTTTATTGGAAAATGGAAATCAAAATTATATAAAAGTAAATGTTGAAAATTATCTTTACATGTAATTAGGGAAAAAAAATAGTATCTATATGGGGGAAAAAGGGGTGAAATTCTTTATTGAGCCTTGGGTTTATCTTTCGGAAGATTTCATTTCATCCTCTGGCCCAAGACATACTCCACAGAGGAAATTCATATTTATTACTACCCCTATGTCCCTTGAATTTGTGGTCAGATGATGGATTCTTTCTGATATTTTTTATGATCCTTACCCATCAGTATAATATAACATAATACTGGGCTTGGTCTTTGGAATTCAAAGAAATAGAGATAGGAGAAAGTGTTCCTCAGGACTCCAATTATGTTACCATTCCAATATTGATCACATAGTGCAAATAGGTAGATTATTTATGAATAGGAAGAGCTCTATATAACTAGAAATTGGACTCTGGTTTTGGATTCTTTGAGTTTCAATTTTTCAATTGGAAAGTGAAGAGGTTGGATTGCTTGCCCAAATTCAAGGGTCCCTTTCATTTCTAAAATTTTATGAACCTACAATTATCTCCCTTTGATGCTTTGTTTGGGTTCCACTAAAATACGGTCAGCTTCTTTCATATTTCATTCTAGTTCAAAGATTCTTAATCTGTGTGCACTGAAACTCTAGAGAATATAGATTTCAGGGAATGTATTAATTTGTTTTTTGTTTGTTTTCTTAACAGCAAGAGAATCTCTGACTTTGAGGCCAAAGAAAGAATTAGAAATTGGGGAACACAAGATAAATCTCAAGCTAACAGACAACCAGAATAAGGACCAGGTGACCACCTTGGAGGTGTACGTGTGTGACTGTGAAGGGGCTGTATCCAAGTGTACGAAGACGGGTGTAATTGCCCAGACCGGCATGGGTGTACCGGCTATCCTGGGAATACTAGGAGGAATCCTGGTACTGCTGAGTAAGTCGCTAATTAATAGCTGCATCTTCTGGGAGTTCTTGGACTTCAGGCTCATGTCCTACAACTGATGAAGGTTAAGTCAAATAATCAAGTATTTATTAAGTACAAATAGGAAGAGATCTCTAGGGATTATTGTCCAACTGTGGGAACAGCAAATATACATTGAAGTTTCAGCAGTAATGATTTAGCCAATTCCTGTCCCACAAAGCAGATCACAGCTTCTTTACAAAGGATTGGCTAGTCCTTGAAAGAGTAGGTATGGCTATTGCACTGTTAGGTGCTAGGTACACATTAGTTAAATTTGATCTTTATGACAAATAGATTATCTTCTCATTTGACAGCTAAGGAAACTGAAGTTAAGAGGTTAATAAATAACTAAGCTAGATTATATCAAGTGATTGTGTTAAAATCAGTTTGAACTTGAGGGGGTTTTAAAATATTTTAATAGTATTTTATTTTTCTAATTACTTGTAAAAATGGTTTTTAACTTTGATTTTTTATAAGATTTTGAGCCCCAAGTTGTCCTCTGTTCTTCCATGTTAAAATTTTTTTCAACATTAGTCATTGAACCTGTTTAGATGGCTCTGTCCACAGTCAATCTTGACTTTCCAAATCTAGTAACATACTAATCTATCATTTGGCTCATATTAGAATTCTTCCCTACTTGCTAGAACCAGCAATAAATTACATTTGATTCTGAATCACCATTATATCCAAATAATACATTGGACTGGGAATTTAAAGCTATGTGTATATTGCATTTCACTTAGTTATTTTTTGGTCAGAAATAGGGTTAGAAATGAACTCAGTGTTGCCACTTCTCATAAATTCAGCATAGATTTGGGGGTATAATTTTTTATTTGAAGTGTCTTTCATGTTTGATAATGATGAGATCCTTTTAATTACCTTCTATGGTTTATTTACAGTGAAAATTAATCGAACCAGTGAAATTTAGTGTTGAGATTTTTTAAAAAATCAAATTTAAAGTATAATGATATTCCTTAGTTTTACATTTCTCATAGCATTCCTAACCAAGATCCACGATCTATTCAGATTGGCCTGGATCAGATTTTAATTATATATTTCACCCCTGTTTTGTTTTGGTCACCTTATTATTCATTATTCTTTAATACTCTTTGCTATCCTTCTCATTAGTCTGTTTCTTATCACTTAGTTTTACTACTGCTCCTGCTCCTCTTTATCCGAAGACGGCCAGCAGTGAAAGAGCCATTATTGCCACCTGATGATGACACCCGAGACAATGTCTATTATTATGATGAGGAGGGCGGTGGAGAAGAAGACCAGGTCAGTAGCCCCTTGAAAAAAATTCAGAGTCAGAGTTTAGTTATGTGTCAGGTTAGAGTTAATCTGGGCTAATAAGTAGCCTTGTTGGGTCTTTGATTTGATCCAGATTCTTTTGTGGTTTTGCTAGAAATTATGAAGGCAATCCAGAATTTCTCACTGAATGTAATTTTCCTCTGTCTTCTTAGAATACATCTAGTTCCAATATAGAAAGAATAAGTGACATTTATATTACATATAACATTAAGGCTTTTACACACATTATCCCATTTAGACACCAAGAGGTACTATATAGGTGCAATGCTACTTGACAGATAAGGCGAATCGAGATTCATATAGTAATTAATATATGTAAGAAGCTGGATTTAAATTTTGCCCTCTGCTGATTTAAAACCCAAGACTCTTTCTATCTCATAGGGCTGCTATTTTAGAAATATATACACAAGTATTTGACAGTTAATCAGTACCAATAATTTGGTATTTATATAAATCTTAAGTGTTATAGGAACTCATTATCATAATTAACTTTTTATGCCTTAAGTAAGGATCTCTTTTATTTCCTGCTGAAAACTAATCCAAAATTTTACCTTTGGCAATAATTTTGTATGCGCTTTGTTCTTTTTTTTCTGTAAAGGACTTTGACCTGAGTCAGTTGCACCGAGGTCTGGATGCTCGACCAGAAGTGATCCGTAATGATGTAGCACCAACACTCATGAGCGTCCCCCAGTATCGACCTCGTCCAGCAAATCCAGATGAAATTGGCAATTTCATTGATGAGGTAACAGAACAAGTTCAAGAACCACAGTATTTAATTTGTGTTTAAACTTGGTGATTATCCGAAGGGAGGGAGAGAGGGAGGAACCAAATTGCCTTCTTTCCCCCTTTCCATAATTTTTCCTCCCTATTTTAGACTCTTTACCTCAATTTAATAAGGATTTGTAGAACTTCAGATGAGCCTTAGACAGTCCAGAAAGTCTGCATGAAGAGAATAAGAGTTCCTCAAATTAAAAGCATCAGAATATTTATTCATTAAATCTAGTCAACAGCTCAGGGCCTGAGGAAATACCTGGAGGACGTTGGCCTATGCCTTTTAAGGTTTTTATCAATGTTTTGGCCAAAGATCCTGATGGACATGTCTGTCAAATTTTCAGATGATACCAAATGGGGATGTTGTGACAGTCTTGATTCATAGACATTGTTGAGAGTCTAGAAGGACAGACCAAATTGTATGGTGACACTTGTTAGTATTTATGCTTAAGTTTGAGAAGATGAACCCAAATGAAATGGGGAGAGATATGGCTAGACAACAGGACCCTTAAGAATTCAAGCTAGGAAGAACCTTTAGATCTTCTAACTCCGGGGATCATGAACTTGGATGGAAACAATTCCGATATCTTTATTTTCACTGACCTTTGAAATCCTCTACATTTTATTTTATGCATTTAAAAGTGTTATTCTGAGAAGGGTTCTCTAGACTTAGTTTATCCTTATCCTTAAGTGATAGATCACACAGAGTAATTAGGTGGTGCAGTGGATAGAGCAAGGGCCCTGGAGCCAGGAGAACCTAAGTTCAAATCCTGTCTCAGACACTAGCTGTGTGACCTTGGCCAAGTCATTTAAGTCTCCTCCAAGGTCATTAAATAACTGAAATACAATTTGAACTCTTCTGGCCCCAAATCCAGTTCTTTGACCACCGGGCTACACTACACTGCCAAGCTACACTTGGCTTGATCCAAAACCCCAGAGGGAGAAGGCAGTGGGTGAGCTTTGGTAATTCACTGGGCCTCACTTTTCTGAATGTAAAAATGAAGGCACTGGACAAGCCACTGTCTCAAGTATTTTCCACACCCTCAGTCTAGGCTCCTCCAATATTTTGGTGGCATTGTGGGGATTTAATTAAAAATGAATAAAGGAGCATGTGTGTCTCTCCCCATATATGCATATGTATATATACACATGCACATGAATGTGTATATGTAGGGGAGGTGATCTTCCCTTCCCCTCTTAATAACCAGCAAGAGGTCCCAGTGACCATGGAAGACAGGTACCTTCACGTTCTAGGGAGCTAGGTGGTGCAGTGGGTAAGTAGGAAGATGTTTCCCGAATGCCTTTTAGGGCTTCATGGGCCATATTGCCCCTATCCCTTCCCAGGAAGATGGAATAACAAACCCAAATGTGATGGCGGGCTAAGTCTCTGTTTTTCTCCTCATAGAACCTGAAGGCTGCTGACAGTGACCCCACAGCTCCCCCATATGACTCTCTACTGGTGTTTGACTATGAAGGAAACGGCTCTGAGGCAGCCTCCCTGAGCTCCCTGAACTCTTCTGGCTCCGACGAAGACCAGGATTACGATTACCTGAATGAATGGGGCAATCGCTTTAAAAAGCTGGCTGACATGTATGGTGGAGGGGAGGATGACTAAAGCCACACCTGAGCTGAACAAGGGCAAGAATCGGTCCCTAGTGGCTGTCATCCGCGGGCATCCAAGGAAAGGGGCAGGGGCTGGATCAGTTCTATCCCTACCTCCCTTAACTGTATAACACAAATTATTGCTAATTTACAAGGTTAGTTTTATATTTTAAGGCTAGTATATATCAATTCTCTCTGCTCCCACCCTCACCTCATCTTTAATTTCTTGTAAGATATGAGTAAAGGAAATGTATTTCCGAGGCAATTTTTCAGGCTTTGCTGTCAGGCAGTTCTTTGAAACAGATGGCAGCTCTCCCCTCACCCCCGTGTCCCACTTTAAAAATGTGTGTAATGTTTTTTGTGTGTTTTTTTTTTTTTTCCATTTGTGCTTTTACACTGGTTCCAAATTGCTTCCTTCCCACTCCCATTGTCATATCTTCCCAGGCAGGAACTCTTGCAAACACATACCTTAGTTGGCATTTATTAGCAAAAAGCGTGACTGCCCATGTCACTTTATAAATTTGATCTTGTAATGTTCATAAGTTTTCCTTTATTACTAGTTTCCTACTTCTAAAGGTTGTGGAGTGACAGTGGTCATGGGTCATTATTACCCAATGGATAGAGCATCCCCCCTTCCCTCTGAAGTCAGGACTTGCATTCTGATGCAGCCTCAGACACTTGGTAGCCATGTGACCCTACAGAAGTCAACTTATCCCCATGTGCCCTCAATTTATAAATAAATAAATTGGTTTATATATGTGTATATATAAACATATATATACATGTGAGGCAGTTGGGATTAAGTGACTTACCTAAGGTCATACACCTTAGGTGTATATTTATTGCACCATTTAGCTGCCCTAGTAAGTGTCATTCTTATTATTGAGACTATTGGAGAGAGACTGAGGAAGGGGGTGGGAAATAGGGATTTTTTTTTTTCATGTCATAATTAATAGAATGAAACCATGGGTGCAACCACCAAAGACTGAAAACAATAGGTTAGAGTGGAAGCAATAGACAAAAACTTTGGAGAAGGAAGCTTTAACAAGTTCCTGGAGATGGGGATTATTTCCAGGAAGAGCATTACCATTTAAACAACGGTCTTGCAGGTTCTAACATTCTGCACAGATTTACAGACCCCCCCCTTTGGGTCATGTCTCCTAAATGTACTAGCAGACAGACAACAAGAAAAACAGAGGAAGTTAGCAAGCAGACATCTTTCCTAGAGATAGATTAAATTGTTTAAATTCTCCCCCTCATTAGACCGTAGACCGGCAGGTGAGGTTCTGAACAGACTAATTTTGTCGAAATGGCCATTGAGGCTTTGGTGCTTCCTGTTTAGCTCAGCCTCTGAAAGGTCTTTTGTTTTTTGTAGACAAACAGTCTGTGTTGATTTAGGTTCTTTTGAATATTGTACAGTGAGTATGGAAGTCAAACCCTTGAAAATGCATTTTTATAAATTTTTATTAAATAATTTTGTTAAACTGTTGTCAGACTGTTATCTTATTCATATAGGCGCCATAGTCCTATACCTTGAAGTGAAAACAGGAGCTCCTGATCCTGACTTGATGGTGGATCCAAGGCTCAATCATTTCTGAGAGTCTCATGTGTTAATATCAATTTTGAATCTTCTATGATTTAAAAAGTAACCGTGTCCAGCAGGATTTTTAAAAAATTGTTATATTTTGTTTTCCCATAGCAACAACAATAGCTAGTGTTGATAGTGGTAAGGGTGGTCTGCAGGAACAAGAGAGAGTGAGGGATATGGGGTTTTGTGGCCTTGGAGATGACAGGCTTATCCAGAACTGGACAGAAAGGTCAGGGAGGGGAACCAATGTTCCTGCTAGTACTAGAAGACTGTAAGAACGTGAGAGGAAGAGATCTATGATAAGTTTGTTAGCAATAGAATAGAGTTTGAGAGAGCACTGTGGAAGGCAGTCAGTCAATAAACATGAAGTGTCTACTATGTGCCTGACACTGGGAATATGAGGAAAGTCAGGAGGCAGTTCCTCAAAAAGCTTACAATCTCATCCCTTAATATGAGGGATGATGAATGCAGGGGAAACAACACAAAAAGAAACTGATGAGCTAGGAATGGAAGGGGCAAGAGAGGGCAGCGCTTTCGATGGAAATGATGAGCTGGCTGTCCTGGGTGTTTTGCTTCCTTGGAGCACCCATCTCGTGTCCCCTTTCCAATCAGAAGGAAAAGAGGGGATGAGGTGCTAAGGAAGTGTTAGTTTCAGAATTGAGGTCATCTTTCAGGAAGATGAATTTCTAGAGATAATACCCAAGTCCATGAGTGCATTTGGTTGGGAGATGATGAGATTGTTCATTGTTTCCTTTTTATCCTGTATATAGCTTGTTCAATCCCACCTGCTCCTGGAGCCTCTCCCTCCCTCTAATTGGGAGAGGATACAGTGTGAACAGAAAGTTCTACCCAGATCCTTTATTTGAGGAGTGAAACACTGGGTTATAGTGATAAAGGGAATATAGATAGAGATGATAGTATGAGAATCAATAGTGGGAAAGCAGACAGTAAATCCAAATTTCTGAATCATGAGATGATCTGTTTAGCATTCAGTCTTCAGATCTATGTCCAACTCCTCCCTTTCCAGTTGTAACACTGTTCTGTTCTGAATTCTGAATTGCTGTTCTGTGAACAAGGCACTCTCCTCTTGAGCTGGGCTTTGTCTCTGCTATTTGCCAAGCCTGGAATTTTCTTCCTAATTTCTGCCTCCTGGCTTCCCAGGCTTCCTTCAATTCCTCATCAAAATCCTACCTTTCTCACCCCCTCCTAATTTTAGTGCCTTTCCTCAGTTGATTTTTTGCTATTTATCCTCCAGGCTGCTGTAATGACTGAGTTTGGATCCGGTGCTGGGGCAATACCGTCATCATCAATAATTAGTTCCTCCATTTCACCTGATATTGCTAAGGGACCAGTGGAATGCTCTGGCCATCCACCTGTGATCTCTTGTTACAAGTCACATTACCAGCTCATCTCTTCCTATCAATACAATTCTTTGACAACATTCTTCTGTCTTTTGGAGCTTCTTAATTGTGTTTTGCAGCCTACTCACACACAATGCACTTCTTCATTACTCTTTGAGAGAAATTGATCTTTTTCCCTAAGAAATAGTGGCTATTTTAAAAAATTTAGTTTTGTTTTCAAGTCCACTTCCCTCATTCTTCCTTGAGAGAGTAAGAAGTATAAAAATCTATTATAAACAGAAACCAGCAAAACAATTCCTGCACTGGCCACATCCAAAAAAAAAAAAAAAAAGCTCCAATCTACACTCGAGTTAATCAGTTCTATGTGGAAGTGTATAGCACACTTCATGAGTTCTCTGGAAATATGGTTGGTTTGTTATGTTGATCCATTAAAGTTATTTGTCTTTACAATGTTACCATTATGTACATTTTTCTTCAGATTCCGCTCATTCACTTTGCATTAGTTCAAACAAATTTTCCAGGTTTTTCTGAAATGAGCTTCACCATTTCTTACAGTATTCCATTACTTTGATATACTATAACTTGTTCAACCTTTCCTCCGTTGATCTACACAGCCTCAGTTTCCAATTTTGTCCACCACAAAAATAGATGGTATAAGTATTTTTGTACATATGGATCTTTTTTTTTCATTGATCTCTTTGGAGGATAGACCTAATAGTTGTATCACTGGATCGAAGTGTCAATAATCAAGTATTGAGCTTGAGCTTATTAGCTTAAAGTAGCAGTAATCAATGACCAGTATATACAATTTAAAATAACTTTTTGGCATAATTCAAAATTGCTTTCCATTATGTCTACACTAGTTCACAACTCTACCAACAGTAGATTAACATGCTATTCCTCTCTCAATCCCTCCAGCAATGTTCATTTTCCTTTTTTGTCAATTTAGTTGTAGTGATGGGTGTGAAGTGGTACCTTAGATTTGCATATATTTGCAATTCTCTAATTAGCACAGTGCCTGCACATAGTAAGTGCTTAATAAATGTTTCACTATTTGCTAATTATCAATAATTTAGAGCACTTTCCATATTCATTTTTTAATGTTTCTGAAACAGTGGCCTATGAGTTACTGCTATATCACAACAAATAAAAGATTAGTATCAAAAAGTTTAACTTTTGTTTTCATGGCAAGCTTGCAGTCAATAAAATTTGCAGTTTTCTGAAAGCAATCCACTCTACTCTCTTTTCACATTCTTGATCCAGCTCAATGTCCATCTGTGTAGTCCAGCCTAGTCTTCTATTTCAGCAGGATGTCCATCCAAATGCATGAAATCTGGGCAATCCACATTTGGTCTTTGACAAAGATCAACAACTTTCTGAAAGATTACAGCTCCCTTCCTGGAGACTTTTCAATGCTTTGGCATTTAATGTAATTAGAGTAATGTCATCCATCAACAAAACGTTTGGAAGACTTCATCATCCATACCAAATACCTCCTTGATCTGAACTCTGCTCTGGACCAGCTCCATCATGTTGGCAAGCACAGTTCTATTTTATGCTTCATCTATTGTTTATTACCAGCATGCCTTTGCACAGAGTTACTTGCATCCTTATAAATTTCAAGGAATCTCAAATGATTTTCATATATAGATGGAAGATAATTTCCTGTAAAAGAGCCTCTGGGACTCGACCTCTCTCCCTTCTCTGCTGAAACAGCCTCTCTCCCCTCCCATTCTACCCTATCTTTTTCCTTTTGCTGCTGCTGTTGATTCTTTCTAGCTCTTATCTTGTTATTCCCCCCCACCCCCATTCCTTTTAGTCTGTTTCTTTATGACATGTATTTCTCTCTTAAAGAAATTCATGGTGGGTTTTAACTTTGTTAGTCTTCCTGGCTCAAAGTTCACAATGGTCCCAAATTAAACTCATACATGTCTTTATTCTCTTTAGTACCATTTCTACTTTCTCTAGAAGCATATTTTGGATTATGTTGGTGATTCTACCTTTAATCCTTGAAGGAAAAAAGTTTATTAAAATAACCTTTCTTCCATTTGTGTCGAGTCTTTTCCTGTTAAAATGAGATTTATTTCATTCATTATGGTGTTATTTACTTGTTGATGTATCTACTAACAATTTTTTCCAAGAAATCATGATATAAAAACATGAAGCTTATCTATCTCCTGGACTCTCATTTTTTCTTCCTGAGCCATGTTTTCCCGTATTTCTCCCCGTTCTTACCTTCACAGTACATTCACCAAATTTGAAAGTATACAGTGATTGGATTTGTAGAATCAATTTCTCTACTACTTCATTCTCAGTATTAAATGTTGGTTTATAGGGTTCAATTATGTCCATGGCATTCTTGCAAATTCCTAATACTAATATAATAATACATGATGACCATAGGAGGAAAAATGTTTCTTGTAGGATAAAACATTTGCCAGGTCCTTATTTTGCCTTTCCAAGAAATATGAGCCATTTAGCAGCTATTCTTTCCTCTTTTTGCTAGGATTCAACTCCTCCAGGAACATGCTTCTTTCTTGATCATTGGACAACAAACATGTTTAGATTACCAAATGACATTAACATTTATTGATGCTCTAAAACTTAGTTCTTAGCTATCTCTCTCTCCTTTCCCATCACTTTGCTACTATCACTACAGAAGCAGAAGAGATCTGGAGTCAGATTGAAGGCCTTTGGGGGGAAGAGGGAAAAGGTTCTCATGGATTGCCATAAGACACAAAGGAAAAAGAGCAATAATCACTGATTTGAGGGACAGCTAGGTGGCATAGTGATAGAGCACCAAGTTTGTAGTAAAGAGGATTTGAGTTCAAATCTTGATCTCAGGCTAGTTGTGTGATCCTGGACAGTCACTGAATTCCAATTGCCTTGTCAAATAATACCTCGAGTACTTTGCCTTGCTAATCTTTTATCAGCTATGATAGTTTTTAGAATAAGAAATAGCTTTGTGATTTATAGTAAGAATATAGTCCTGGGTAAAAAGTCTACATAACCAATATGCTGTAGTCCCAAGTAAATAATTGTGTTAATCTTGAATGTGTATTAAACATGGAATCATGATGATCATCTTCATATTAAAATATGCTGATCTGCCCTAAAATATATTGATCATTGATCATGATGGAATTGGATGCCCTGACCTATTATGTAAAAGATTATTTGTGACTGTGACAGGATGAGTGATGCAAAAGGGCATTGATGTGCACCATAACAAGCCCATTTATACCATAAATGATTTGAGACCTATAAATAACTGTGAATTTTGTATCTCAGGGTCTCACGCATACTGTGGACCTCACTTTTGTTTCTCTTAATAAAGGTTTTTTTTTTTTTTTTTTGCTCAAAAAGGCTTCTCAGTTTCTTTTTTTTATCAGCAACATATATGTATTAAGTGCTTTCCATGTGCTAAGCAATATGCTAAGTACTGGAGAATATTAGCAAAAAGAGACTGTCTCTGCATTCAAAGAGCCTATGCTCTAATAGACATTGATAAGCTGGTGACGACACCTGTGTAGGTGGGAGGGGGGAGGGTTCATGATGTCAAAGACTGAAAAGTCAGAAGGTGAATGGCTAAACTGGGTCTCTCCCCAAAATGGAGACCCTGGGGAGAATTCATCAATGGGAGATTACGACTCTGCAACTTAGCAGAGGGATGGTTTCTAAGAAGAAGGCCACAAGAGCAGATGGATATTTCCAAGTGTTGAGGGATCTCCCAAGGGCAGACTGCAGCCAGGGTCTGGTGGCCTAGAAAGTCAGAATCCAGCTAGAAGAGCACTCCAAAAAATTTAGTGACCATGTGTCTGTGATTAGCAAGGTTGGTTCTCACAAAACATTTAGTCTGTAACTGGGGTCATGGATGGCAGAATAGTCTGGTGATAGAACCTTTAAGAATCTGATGAGCTCTCTGCCCTCGTGAATGACTGGGATAGGACTTTTATGGAAGAAAATTGCTTTAATTTCTTCATTAACTGATAAAGAATAATCTCCCTCAAGAACTCCATTACTAGTAAGGAAAAAGGGAAGAAATAAGTACCTTGAGAAGTAGGGGTGGGTGAGGAGTCTTATGCTCCAGACACTGAAGATGGAGGTAGAGGAGGAGTTGCTATGAGTCATTCATAGCTTCTGAGAATCACAGCTCCATGGGCAGCTCCTTCCCTCCTAACCGGCACCTTGGCAGGGGACTGGAGAGTCCACCACCTTGACTGGGTGCTGATTGGGCGCTTCCTCAGCTGTTACTTCATGGCACTCCACCTCTACCCTTTGCAAATCAAGCTGGTTCTACCTCCACACTCGGTCTCAAAGCTTCCTCTCTGCTGAAATGTTTGCAATCACTTTGTCCTGCATATTCTGGACACATCATTCTATTAGTTCTGATAAACGTTCTAGTTCTCACCTTCCCAGCTATGTGCTTGAAGGACAGTTCTACTGCAGTGAAATAGCCCATGACACAGGTTCTTGTGTTCTTGGGAGTCAGAGCTCCCAGAACAGACCCATACAACATGTTTCTTCAGGCCTTTATTCCCCTGCCTCAGTATCCCTTGGGTGACATCAAAAGTTTCCCTCAGACAGTTATTGTGAGATACTGCTTTATTCTCTGCAGAGAATCTTCAAATCTTTTATCTCTTAGACAATGAGATGGTACAACTGAGATTGAAGAGGGGATAAACCTGAGTTCAAATCCTACCTCAGATACTTAATAGTTATGCAAACCTCAAGCAAGTCACTGAGCCTATTTCTCTCTGGAAAATACTTGTGTGAATTCCCTTCCAGCTCTAAGACTGTAATGGGCTTGGAACTCTTGAGTGGATGCCCTGAGGTCAGGACAGCCGAGCACTTAAGGCTAAATACCAATTGGACAATACTCTATGGACATATGCTTGGAAAATGGCCCTTCCCACTATCCTGTGCTGGCTCAATGATTGGTGTATACAAAGGATTGTAAGAGGGACTAGCAGGTGGAGTAAGACTAGCCAGAGTCACTTTGGCGGTAGATGAGGAAGAAGGTGGTTGCAGAGATTCTGCTTCCATCTAATTCAATACTACCTCTAAAGACCAAGAATAAAGACTAAGGACTTTTGCTTATTCCTGACTCCGGGTGATTCCAAGGTATCCAGGGTGCTAATGCATCATCACATAAGACTATGATGGATGAATTTTCCTTTCTTTTTCCCATCTCTGGAAATCAGGTCCATGCCTCTTTATTGGTTCTGTAGACTAGGGCTTCTTAAAAAATTTTTCCCCCCTCACAATCCCTTTTCAGCCAAGAAATTTTGGTATGATCCTAGGTATATGAAAAAGATATGAAATAGATAAGTCAAACATTTACTGACAATAAATCATAATGTCATGATCCCATATGGAGTCACAATTCAGTTTAAGAAACCTTACTTTAGACTCCCCCCATGTTGTTGTATTGAGGCACACAAATTATTGTGAAATTTGTGAGTCTCAAGGAGGCATCAACACTCTAGCTTAGGGTGGGAGTCATAAATAGTGTGTGATATTCTGTCTTGTCTTTCTTGTATTTGAAGTTTCTATGGCTCTTAGGTGGGAATTTCCTCAAGTAAGGAAAACCACTTGGGGCCATTCTAAAGCAGACATTAGAGCTCCAAAGATCCATTTGGAAAGGAAGTTTTGAGACCTTAATAAAAATTAAGTGTCTAAGCATCCATAAATCCAAATCAATGGAAACTTGAATTTATTATAAGTTCTCAAAACTTCCAAATGGGTTTTTGGGGCTCTGCTTTCTCACCACATGGGATTCCAATTTGATATAATCTTATTCAAAACAGTATTGAATAGCCATTTATGATTTTGGTTCTTAGATAGAGCTGATCTTGGTCCTCTTTCAATTTCAATTGATAGGTATGGACTATTAAAAAAGCTCCTTAATGGAATTTCATTTGAAAGATCTCCAATTGTTGTTATTGTGTTGCCCTTTGTTCTTGAAGAGAACCAGTAACATCCTGAACATGTCTTGATTTACCAGTGAGTTGGATTTGAGTGAGAAAGAGCTGTAGTGCTTGGATTTAAAATAAAATTTCCCAAAGAAGCTGGAGGTAGAGCTACTGGAATTAATTTTCACAGAACTAGTAATGTGTGGAATGGAGAGATAAAGTGAAGAACTTAGAGGAATGTTTTAATTCTTTTTCTGTATTTTATTTTCATTATTTCTGTGTTTCCCTTATGACCTGTATAACATGTGTAGGCTCATCTTTACTTGAGTTGTGGCCAGCTAGAAACATATTTACTTAACCTGAGCTGATGACATTTATTGGTATTTGACATTTATCTATATTTAGTCTATTAGCTTGACCTCTATCTGCTTGATTAAGCCTGAAGGCCTGATTTTCTGTTTCCTAGAAATTAGGAGATTTGGGGAAACAGAAACCTTCCATTCCAATCTCCCCAAATAGCAACAACCAATTAGATGCTTCCCCTTCCCCTTCTCAATGCTCTCTTACTTGTGATGTAATCTCTTGTATAAAAGCTATGTATCTTTACTACTTCTTTAGACCTCCTACCGCAAGCTTTCTCTTTCTTCTCTCATGATGGGAGGGCTCATTCTGGGGAGGTTTTCAATAAACAACTTTTCTGCCTTCTACTGAGTGATCTCTGAGTCGTAATTTTTTTTTTCTATTTCTTTTCTTTTCTTTTTTATTATAGTAACTTTTTATTGACAGAATCCATGCCTGGGTAATTTTTTTTTACAACATTATCCCTTGCACTCACTTCTGTTCCGAGTCATTTTGGGTAAGGGTCTTTTTCATCCCTCACAGTAACAAGTTTAACAAAGGAAAATAAGCCTTTTTTTTTTTTTTTTTTGTAAACTCATTTACACAATTTCATCATGGACTAAGCTATGAATTTTTTCCCCAGCATCTCTGTGCATCTCTGTTGCACTCTATTGCATCTCTCTTGAATTTTTCATTTTAAAAATCATTTATGTCATAGCCAACAGCATAATAACATCTAACATTTATGTAACTACGCGGCAGGCGCATTTGTGTTTTGCAATGATCTCCTTTGGACTTGCAGGCATTTTTATTATTATTCTCATTTTCTAGACGGGTATAATTAGTGGAGTCGGGGGCTAGATTTGCACTCAGCTCTTCCTGGCTCGGGGTTCCTCGCTCTATCCATCTCGCTATGTCTTGCTGCTAGATGCAAACCACGTGGGGTAAGAGGGCTATCTTATCCGGACTACATGCTCCCCATCTAACACAAAAGCTTTCAGCAAGTAGAAATCTTCTTTTAATTGAATTAAACTTCCAGAGAATGCTGCACATAGGAGGAAGAAGCCAGGAAACAGTGGGCTGGCTGAAGCCCTCACTTCTCTTCCCCTTTCCTCCTCCCCCTCCTCTTCTCCCTTCCTCCTCCCCTCCTCCTTCCCTCCTCCTCTGCTGCCTGCCCCTCCTCCTGCAAAGGCACAGAGCAGTGATTGACAGCTTCCTCCTTCCAGGGGCGTGGCCGAGCGACTCCCCCTCTTTCCTCCTCTTCCCCTGTAGGTTAAAATAGGCGCCTGAGATTGTCAAATTCCAACCCTTTCTTGGCCCCGCCCCCAAACCACCCTCGCTGCCTCACTCAACATGGCGCCGGCGTGCAGCCTTTACGTAGACTAGCGCGGAGCATGCTGGGAGTCCGCGCGCCGCGGCAGTGATGGCGGCCGCCGGGGCTCGTGAGCCTGTGGCGCTTGAGCGCATCGTGGGAGCTCTGAAGCTGCTGCTAAGCCCCGGAGGTACGAGGGCCACGCGGAGCCTCTCTGGCTCCCAAGCCAGGCCGTTTATCCCCTCTGCCCGCTCCTCCCTTCCCCGAGCCCCGCCGTCCTCCCCTCCCGCCTGGCTGGACGGTAGCTGCGGGCCGGCATCCCCGAGGGCCTCTGTTCAGAGTCGCCCCCTCGCGGACCGAGGATCGCCCGTAGTCCGAGAGAGCCAGGCAGGAGCCGAGTTCAAATCCCGCCTGTCAATCATCACGTATAAGTGTTTCCCCGCGGCGCGCTTCGGTTTGCTTTTATCTCCAGTGCCTGCCCCCAGTAGGAGCTTAATAATGACCGCTTAATACATCTTTGTTGAATTAAGACCAGTCTGTAGTACGGGGGGAGGGTTAGCGAGGGGCAGTTGCTGGAGATGAGTGTGGACGGTTAGATCGGATAGAAACATGCCCGCGTAAATGTCAAGTTATTATCATTAATTATCAACAAAATTATTAATTATTATTATAATTATTTATTAACAAAATTATTAATTACCATAATTAATTATCATCAAATTATTAATTATTATAATTAATCATCAACAAAATTATTAATTACCATAATTAATTATCAACAAAATTATTAATTATCATAATTAATTATCAACAAAATTATTAATTATCATGATTAATTATCAACAAAATTATTAATTATCATGATTAATTATCAACAAAATTATTAATTATTATAATTATTTATCAACAGACTTGTTAATTATTATAATTAATTATTAACAAAATTATTAATTATCATAATTAATTATTAACAAAATTATTAATTATCATAATTAATTAGTAATAATAATAATGACGCCCGTAGGCGGTGGGGAGCCATTGAGGGTGTTTGAAGAGAAAAGCAGTGTTCTGGGAAGCTCTGACCAGTAGTTTGGCGTGTAGTAACTAAGCATCCGATACTGTGCGTTCTACCCGCACACAGAACAGTCATTCAGCTTCTCGGCGCTTTAAGCTAATGACGTCAGGCGCAGTGTGGAAGGAGGCACATCCCTGCAGACCACGTGTATTACATTCACGTCTATTGGATTTCTTAAATATTTCCTAATTACATTTCCATCTGGGTCTGGGAGTGTTATAAGGGACCTCCAGGCGGCGATTCTCTAGGCTACTCTTGCTGATCCCAGATAGTGAAGAGAATTTTCCCTGTGTCACCAAAATCATGGGTCCTACCCCCAAAAAGGATTTTATGGTATTTTGGAAATAACAGAGACTTAGGGCATTGGGCAAGTGCCATCCCTGAAACTTGGCTAATTTTGTGACTTTGGGTAAGTTTCTCAAACTGCTTTGGCTTTAGTCTCCTCATCTTTAAAACAGATGTTGGATGAGATGATCTCTGAGGTTCTTTCTAGCTCTTCATCTTGACTCCGTTGAGATCAGATGGGAAATGATTTCAGTTTTCCATGTTTGAAGCCTTAATAGAGTAGGGAGAGTGGGAATAGAAAGAAAAGGGACAGTCAGGAAAATGATTGAGAAGGAATGATGCTATTAATTTCCTCTTGAGTTGATAGTTACAGGTTTTTAGGGTTGGAAGGGACTTTAGAAATATAGTTGCAGCCACGAGATCTCCAAAGGAAAGAGTTTATATAGACCAAAGCGAATTGGTCGGTACAGAACCTTGGGCTTTGCCCACTTCCGGAGAATGGGACTAGGAATGGTGGTGGTGTTGTAAAAGACAAAAGGAATAGTCAGAGGAGTAGGGGAGTGGAGTTTTCGTTTTATTCACTGTTTCAATCTTGTTCCACGCCCTGTGACCATTTTGGGTTTTCTTGGCAGAGGTTACTGGAAAGGTTTATCATTTTCTTCCCCAGCTCTTTCTACAGATGAGGAAACTGAGGCAAGGGGGTTTAAGTGACCTGCCCAGTGTCACACGACTAGTGTCTAAGCCAGATTTGAATTCAAGATGAACGTTCCTAACTCTGAGCCTAGCACTCTATCCTTTCTACCACCTAGCTACCTCAGTTGGGGGTGGGAGAAAGGCCCTTCTGCAAAGTTGGCTAGGGGCTTTGAATATAAAGACAAAGCCTAAACCATTCCTGTTCTCAAGCAGCTTAACATTCTAGTAGAGATTCAGCTTCATCTTAGGGTTCTCTTTCTTTTCCGCTTTACATGACTCTCATATATAAAAGCAAATATAAAAAGCTGTTATGCTAAAAGAATTGGTTTCTCTAGATTGTGTTAAGTGGAATCTAAAGATGTTCAAGCATTTCAAATGTGGCATTTTGTGAAAATCTGAGATGTTTGTGTAATGATCTTCCCAAGAAGCTCCAAAGTAAATAGCAATTTACCCCCAATTTGGATATCATTCTTTTTTATAATTATATTTTATTTATTTTTAACATTCATTTATTTTTGTCTCGATTACATGTAAACAAAATTTTTTAACATTTGTTTTTAAAATTTTTGAGTTCCAAATCCTCTTCCTTCCTCACTCCTCCCCCTTTCCCTGAATAGGCAAGCAATTTGATATAGATGATACATGTGTAGTCATGCAAAACATTTCCAAATTGTCCATGTTGTAAAAGAAAATGCATACCTAAAAAACCCCCATGAATAATAAAGTTTTAAAAGAATATGCTTCAATATGCATTCAAACTCTGTCACTTCTTTCTCTGGAGGTAGAAAAACTCTATGGAATTATCTTGCATCATTATATTGATCAGAGTAGCCAGGTCTTTTACAGTTGGTCATTGTACAATATTGCTGTTTCTGTGTATGATGTTCTCCTGTTTGATTTTGTCAAAATATTTAAGAGATACCCTGTTTCCCAGAGCTAAGCCCTAGGGAGTAGACCGTGTCCTGAGCTTGACATAACAGTAATCCTTTGCACTCAGAATGACATCACCCTCTGGCAAAGTGTGTTGCTTGGGCCAGCGCCAGGTGTTCCCTGAGGAATTTAGCTCCCTCTATTTTCCAGCTCTGCCCATTGCATATTCACTATTCCTATTCCTAGTCACTGAGAGGTATTACCCTCCTGTTTCTGTCACAACTCTCTGATTCTGTGCCCCTCAGGGTGGGCATGATCCCCAAGACTTGAGATTATATTGTTCTCACAGGGCCTGTGGGAACAGTAACACGAGACCTAAAAATGATTATGTCATAATCCTGCCCACTTATGGTCTTATATAGACCTGCCTTTGGTCTAACATGTTAATCCCTCCTTGTTAGAAGGGAGGGGGGTTTCTGTTTGTAACCATCATTTTCCTCATTCTGGAATGAATTAAACTTCTGTTGTGTCCTGACTCTCCTGCCTCTGTCCCGCTCTGTTTGATTGGGCCGAATGGCTAGAGTCTGGTGGACATGCTCATTTCACTTTGCATCAGTTTGTGTAAGTCTTCCCAGATTTTTATGTGCCCTCCTTGCCTTTCTTGTATCATGATAACAGTCATATAACACAACTAGTTTAGCCTTTCCCCAGTGAATAGACATTTCCAATTTCCAGTTCTTTAACTACAAAAAGAATGGCTCTAAATATTTTTGTACATATATTGGGCCTCTTTCTTTCTTTCTTTCTTTCTTTCTTTCTTTCTTTCTTTCTTTCTTTCTTTCTTTCTTTCTTTCTTTCTTTCTTTCTTTCTTTCTCTTTCTTTCTTTCTTTCTCTTTCTTTCTTTCTTTCTTTCTTTTCTCTGAAACAAACCTAATAGTGGTATTGCTGAGTCTAGGGTATGCACGGTTTTATAGCCCTTTGGCAAAGTTCCAAATTGCTTTACAAAATGGTTGGATCGATTTGCAACTCTACTAACAGTACTTCCCCCTCCCCTTTCTCATCCATCATTTGTCATTTTCTTTTTCTGTCATATTAACCAATCTGATAGATATGAAGTAGCACCTCAGTTATTTTAATTTGCATTTCTCTAATCAATAGTGATTTTAAATATTTTTTCATATAACTATAGCTGACTTTAATTTTTTCTCCTTAAAATTTCCTGTTCATGTCTTTTGACCATTTGCCAATTGAGAAATGATTCATATTTTTATAAATTTCATTCAGTTTTCTATATATGTGAGAAATGAGGCTTTTTTGTAACCTCCCCCTTCCCCAGTTTCCTCTTTCCCCTCTAATCTTAGCTTCCTTGATTTTATTTGTGCAAAAATTTTTTAACATTCATTTTTCAGTCAATAAAACCTTTATTTTGTTATTTTTTTAAAATAATAGCTTTTTATTTTAAAAACATATAGTGTTCAACATTCACCCTTGCATAACCTTATGTTCCAAATTTTTCTTCCTCCCTTCCCTCTACCTCTTCCCCTAACAGCAAGTAATCCAATATATTAACATTTATTTTTGAAAATTTTGATATCTAAATTCTTTGCCTTCAGTTCCTCCCTCTCCCATTCAGGAGGCAAATATGATTATAAATTATACATGTGAAGTCTTGTAAAACATTTCCATTTTAGTCATGTTAAAAAAAGACAAGAAAAATAAAGTGAAAAAAGCATGCTTTAATCTGTATTCAGAGTTCATTAGTTCTCTTTGGAAGTAAATAGCATTTTTCACCAGGGGTCCTTTTGAATTGTCTTTAACCATTGTAATGATCAGAACAGCTAAGTCTTTCAGTGTTGATCATGGTGACAATGTTACTGTTCTTGTATACAATGTTTTCCTGGTTCTGCTTGCTTTGCATCATGTTCATGTCGATCTTACCAGTTTTTTCTGAAGGTATTCCCTGCATTATTTTTTATATTAGCTCTCATTTTTAATTGTCTTATAATGGTATCCTACTTTATCTACAAATAATAATATTCCATAACCGTTCCTAACTTTGTGAGTTTTTGTTCTTCACCCAACCCCACCAGGAAATATATATATATATATATATATATATATATATATATATATATACACATATATATTTTTTTACTTTGCACTTATCATCTCCTCCAGCTCTATTTTATTGTGGGCTAGAGCAAATCATTTTATATTTCTGGGCTTCAGTTGCCTTCTTTGTAGAATGACATACCTGAACAATATAGCTTCTAAGGTTCTTTCCAGATCTTTAGTCTTCAAGATAAAGGTAAAAGGTAAAATTGCTACTCATTAAAGTAATACCTGTGCTTATCCTCAACCAGATTTTTCACTTCCCTTAACCAGCAGAGGGCAGAAGAACCCATTTTAATGCTGAGTTTTCTGACAAACCATGAAAAACTTTTAGTTTAAAATTTTTTTTTAAATTTTAGTGCAGTTAAATTAGGCCCCTTGTACCCAACATCTTCCTAATCTTAGGCCTTATAAATAGTAATGTTTGTATATTTCTTTTACAGGTCTACAATTTAAGTTTCCAAAGTTTCTTATGCTTAAAAAGCAACCTTCTGCTCTATGGTTAATAATTTTTTTTCATTTTTTTACTGCTTCATGTCTAATTTTCCTCTCTCTCCTTCGTCTTTTAAAGGATCTGGTTCCAGTTCCCTTCAGATCACAAAACATGATGTTCTGTTGGATACTTTAAAATCTAACTTGTCAGCTTTGGATAAAAAGTTTGAGGAAGATCCTCAGTGGAAGGAACTGAAGAGCTTGCGAGATGAAATTGCCGGGAGGGCAGAATGGTTGCAGAACTCTGTGGATGTCACCTGGAGTTTTACTTCTCAGCTCTTGGTTTTACTCTTGTGTCTAAAACAAAGCATGGTCCTGCTGGCCGCTAATTTCCAGCCATCCCAGCCAAATCCCAGAACTGCAGAAGCCGCTCCTGCCTTAAGTCCTGATACACTTAGTGTCTGTCAGCAGAAAACCGTTCAGTCGGCTTTGCAGTTTGTGGTAACCTTGGGCATCTGCCCCTTCCTTTTGACTGGTGTTGGAATACCCTTGCGATGTCGGACAGAGTTCGGTGCTGTTATTCAAGATGTCGTCTCCTTTGCTGCTACCCCCACCACGATTCATAGACTCTACACAACCTGCATGGTACTGCTGGATATTGCAAAACACGTGTCTCTGGGGAGTCTGATTCTAAGTCGCCACTTTGGAGACATTGCAGCGGGGCTCTGCCAGCTAGGGTTCTGCCCCATGAAAAGAAAAGATGAACCAGCAAAACCTGGGAGAGAAGTGAGTATATAAAGAACGTGGGGGGCAAGGTGAGGGAGGTTATGAATAGTACCACCATGGTACTCAGCCCAACTACGTCCTTACCAGCAGGTCTGGGAATGTTTCTGAGAGGTAGACTAGCCATGGCTAGCATTCTCAGACTTGTACAAGTAAACCCTATGGAGGGGGACATGTGCTTATAATACTGATTGAGCCCCACAATGTGCTTCCAGTTTTTACAAATTAGTCACAATGATGGCATTAAACTCTTAATTATAAAACATTAAATGAGAAGGCAACATCAAGGAAAATCTTAATGTAACATTTACTAAATAGAATAAATATAAATATTAATTGAATATCAATTGATCAATAATCAAATAAGAAGAAATTATTGAAGAAAATCAATAATCAAAACATAACATGATGGACTTGAGTCACATTTTGTTTCTAGGCTAAAGAGTGGATACAAACTTAAAGAAATGTAGCACTGAGATACATGAGTAGAGAAGTCCGTGTGGCTTTGGGTAGCTTATGACTGGATTGGCTATCTGTTATCTTAGTCCTTCTGCTGGGGACAGCCACCTCTCTGTAACCCCTGGGCAGCTGAAACAGCACCAAGCTTTTTTAGCTCTCAGGAGCATTAAGCCTGGCTTCTGCAGAGGTTCCCAGTTTGCTACCCTGGCGTAGTATGGAGGCGGTAGGAAGTTCTTTAAGCAAAAAGTAGTTCCTTTCAAACCTGGACTCTCCAGGGACCTGTTGTCTCTGGACTTTGTGGTACTTTCTCTTCTCCCCAGTTCAGAATGGAGCTAAGGAACAAGTTCCACCTTTCTTTATCCAACTCTTCAATTTGCATCAGGACGCTGCTTTCTCTCATCAGCTCCCAGCCTCAAAAGTCTGTCTCTCATCAACTGTTCTCATCTGTGTTCGGCTTCTGTCAGCTTCACAGATCCACTGGACAATGTCATCTTCTATCTTCCAGCTTCTATTGTCTTGCTTCTATGATCAACTTCTCTTGTGGCTTCTCAGGTTTCTCATCTCTCTAGATTAGGTTGGAAACACAAGATCCATAGTTCTGTCAGTCAGGACACAAACAGTGAATATACAGTAGTTCCATAATCCTAAAATAGCCTTTTGAATCATTTCCAAGTCCTAAAAACAGCCCTATGTGAATTAACTACTGGGACCACCATCTTACAGCCACTTAGTACTTTGGCTATGAGGAATGTGCTTACACCTGGATCCAGAAACCTCTTTATCTTTCCTTAAAAACAATCTGAAGAGCAATTTTCCTTTCAGGTCTTTTTTGAGAATTCTCTTATTCTTCTCAAGCTCCTTTCTCAGTTTCTCACCCAAATGACCTGTCCTTTTTTTTTCTTTCTTTCTTTCTTTTTTTTTTTTAAACTATTTCAATAAATAAAATGTCCACAAGAGAAAGAAGTATCTCACATGGATAATAAATTAAAGAACTAGAATCATTTTAAAGTACATCTTCTGGAGTAAGGACCATTAATGTCTTATAAAATCTTAGAGCTGTGGCTCAGGCATACTGCTCTGAAAATTGAAAACAAAATAAGACACTTAAGAGAAATGGATCCTCTTACAGAAGTTTTCAGATATTATTTGTTGACTCTTTATGAACTGAAAGATCACATCTTTCTATTAGGCCCTAGTTAGTGATGGGAAAGTTGTCTTTTATCATTTTGATGACACAGTGGTGGAGTGACTAGTGCAGGATATTCTTTGGAATCTTCTAGTTTCTATTAACCGATCAGCAAATGCTCATTCATCCTTAATGTTCCACATACTTAATACTGCTTCAGGTGTCATGAGGAATAAAGAAATAGCATAGTTTATTCTCAAATAGCTTACAATATTATATTACATATACAATAGGCTATATACACAAATACATACATACATGCACACATACATTGCCATCTTTTTTTTTTATTATTGAAATTTTTAAACCTGTTTTTAATGTGTTCTTAAAGATTCTATTATTCCTGTACAGGACTTTAAACTTATTTAAAGTTTAAATGTATATAACATTAACTCAATTTATAGTATGTTTTAAGGCTTATAGAGTGCTTTACAAAGTTTATCTCATTTGATCCTTATAAATAATCTTCATTTTATATCTGGGGAAACAAAATTAGGTTAAATTACTTGCCAAAGGTCATACAACTAGTCAAATATTAAGGCTGAATTTGAACTTGATTTTGACTCAAAGTCCAGCACCTCATGGCTGTGTGAAGTCTGAAAAATTTAAAAGCAGGAGTAGAGACTCAGGCAGCATTCTTCTTCTTCTTAGGCATTTAGCTAAGAAACATTTCCATCATAAAATTGCCTTTTAGTAAGTCATTCCATTATTATTAGTTATTACTTCTGACAATGACCATTACTGACTCTGTCTAATTAAAGTCTGTGTTTAGTTCCTTGGCAGCTAATTCTGAAAATCCTGCCTGTTCTTCCCAGAGCCTGAAGGACGTCCAGTGTCAGGCCCATAAGGGCCACTGGTCGGCCTGGCACGTATTGGAGAGGAAGGGGCAGGGTGGAGGAAGAGCAGGAGCAGGAGCAGGAGAGAGGGTAGGAAGGGAGGAGCAACTTGTGCCCATGAGGAGGAGGAAAGACTGAGGACAGACCAGCAGGGTTGCTCAGGGGACTCCTCTGTGGCCAGCAGGTCATTATGGCCATGGGGACAGGGAACTGAAACTTACTGCTTGGCCATGTTATGAGGTCAGTAGACCACTAGAGGGAGACAGCACCTTATTGCAGCACCCAGTGGCTGGAGCAGAATGGCTGGCTACTTTGTTGAAAAAACCTTGACTTTTGTTTTTTAGGGTCTGAAGGAAGAAGAGAGGGCCCGAGCAAGAGAAGCCTTGCAGAGCATTTTGGATCAAGTCTACCAGCCCCTGGTTGTTCGGGAGCTGATTCTTCTCCAGGGAGGAGCTCACCAGGTGCTTAGACTGTAGCCTGGGAGAACGGGCTCATGGGCATGTGTGCTGAGATTTTTATCCAATGGGGAATTAATAGGAGATTGCATAATTGCAGTGCTACGTTTAACAATTTATAATTTAGTGAAGATGCCTTACCCTTCAAGGTCACTTGATGGTATTTATTTAACTTGTTCCAACAAAGAGCAAAGGACAGGAAACTTGAAACTAATTAAAATGGAATCTTCTTTTAGATGACTTAGAAAGGTTGTAGATAGGAGAACTTTTCCCCAGGGGAATATCAGGACCATTAAAAAAAAAAAAGACATTATCAAGATTTTTTATTTAAATTGAATTATCACCAAAATGAAATCCTCTGTTTTTACAAAGAGTTATTTTCAAACAATAATTATTTTCTGGAAGCATTTGAGGATAACAGTCTAATGGGGTGTTTGGCTGCATTAAAAATGAATGATTAAAAATGTGCTTCTCATTATGAGCCAAACACTGAGTTTAAAGAAGATCCTGCTAAGCCTGAGATATTTTTCCTTATTGATTTCTGAGCTCCCCAAAATATTCTTTTGTTATATTATTTAATGGAAGGAATTTGTAGTTGATTAGGTCTCTTTATTTTTAGTTCTTAAATATGTTGATATGTTTAGATGAATACAAATTGGAGTGGTAGGCATTTTGCCCAGAGAATGGTTTACTTCTGCATTTGATAATGCTATTGCTCAGTGAAACGAAGGTTCTTTGTTTTATTGAGGATGAAAAATGAGATTACGGATACTGAGAGAGTACCTTAAAAAAATACAAAATTTTAAATGATTTAAAATCCATTTTTCTTGTTTCCACCTCCAAGTGGGAAAAAATTTTAAAATAAAAACTTTTGTAACAAAAAATGCATAGTCTAACAAAACAAATTCTTGCATTTACCATGTCCCAAATTAAAATATATCCCATTTTGTACCTCTCTGCCAGGTGGTGGATAGCATGCTTCATCATTAAGCCACTGGAATTGTGGAGTTTTCTCGTGGATCAGTGCTTTTAAGCCATTTAGATTTGTCTTTATAGTGTTATTGTTATGGAAGGACAGCTACCAATAACCATGGTATAAATTGTTCTCCTCTTTCTTCTCCCTTCACCTTATGTCAGTTCATACTTAGCAGGTTTCTCTGAAATGCTCCTTTTCATCACTTTTTACAGAATCATTATTTTCCATCACACTTACTCACTATAACTTTTTCATTCATTCCTCAGTTGATAAACACCACCTGAGTTTCCAATTCTTTGCTACTTCAAAAAGAGCTGCTACAATATTTTTGCATAATTGAACCCCTTTCCTCTCTGCTCTCTTTGGGGTGTTGGCCGAGTAAGGCCATCAATAAGCCAGAAAATTGATAAAGCTTGGTAACTTTTTGGGCATAGTTCCAAATTGCTTTCCAGAATGGCTAGACCAGTTCACAATTCCCTGAATAGTTCATGAAGGTAATTGTTTTCCCACAGCACTAACAACGTTTATAATTTTCTTTTTTCATCAACTTTGCCAATCTGATAAGTATGAGTTTGAATCTCGGAGTCGCTTTGATTTTCGTTTTCTAATCATTAGTGGTTTAGAATATTTTTATATGGTTATCAATAATTTGGATTTATTCCATAGAAAATTGCCCGTTCATATCGTTTGAGAATAAGAGAAGCTTTCACTAATTTCTATAAAGTGTTTTTGTTGTTATTGTTATTGCTTTTTGGATTTTTGAAGAGAATGTCACTTTATTTGATGTATACAAAGTATCTCAAAAGTCTCCATGTGGCTTTTTAAGCCTTTAAACTATTGAGGCTGACATTTGCACAGAGACTTTTGGGACACCTTGTACATCTCCTCTTTCTGTATTAGGATACAATGAAATATTTTCTAAATCTCACTATTATTTTTATGACATTCTAAAGATATATTTTCCCCATTCCTTCAGACGTCCTCAGATACGAAAATGTCAACTAGTGGTCGGGCTCCAGCCTGGCTCCGACGTCTTTGTGGACAGCTGCTTTCAGAAAGGTTGATGAAACCCCATGGCGTTCAGGCTGTAGTCCGGGGCATTCTGGAAGGAGCTGGTGGTAAGAAATCAGATATTTCCACTTTATATTCCTTTTCTTTTGAGTTCATCTGTGGGATAGATCAGCATTTGTCCAAGAGTAAGTGCAAGAAAACTAACTGAAATAATTAGTTTTTGTACTTGGAGGAGGCAGGTTGGGATTTCACCCGGATTTATTGTGTCCCTAACACATATTTACCATCTGTGGGACAAGGAGCAAATCACTTAATCTCCCTGTGTCCCAGGCAGTTTCCCAAGTCTGTAAGTAAGTACATCCTGTCTGTTATTGTAAAGACAATAAAACTTTATTTTAACAACTCTTCTTAGTTTAGGAGTCCAAGAAATAGGCAAAGGGCTTGATAATATATTGCTGATGTCCATTGGTAAAGGTATTTTTTTTTTTTTTACTTTAGGAGTTCTCCACGCTTAGAAAATCATGGTTTGAGGTAAAGACCAAAAATAAAAAAGAGTTCCTATTTTATGGTATTTCATTTTTCTGTTATTAATCTAAAGCAATCATATGTAATCTATTTGGGCACACTTTTGTAGTAGTAATAAATCTGGATTTCATTCTCATCTGTGCTACCTCTAAGGTGTGTTGCTCCAGATAAAGTCACCTAACTTCTCTGAACCTGTTGTGCCACATAATAAAACTTGCCCTGCCTATTTCCCAAAATTGTTGTGAGATCATTTATGTGAAATTAGTATCTAATAAACAGTAGGGTGTAAATATAGAATATTCTTTAAATAATGAGGTTTACCACTCTTGTGGTTCATTTATGTCCAAGTCTCCATGGATCATTTTGGGGACTTCTTGGCAAAGATCCTGCAGGGGTTGGGCTTTTCCCTTTCCAGCTCATTTTGCAGATGAGGAAACTGAGGCAGACAGGATGCAGTGACTGGCCCAGAGTGACATTCACTCAGCACTCCATGTACTGTGGCGCCATCTAACTGCCCATGCTTACTACCGCTGCTCATAAGGTGGAGAGCTGGTGTTGCAAATAGGGGAGAACAGAGGAGAAAGGCTGAGAGGAGAAATGCAGGCAAGCCTGAGAGGTCTCTCCTCCTCCAAGCTCTAGATGGTGCTAGAGAGCCAGCTCTTCAGCTCCTGCAGAAGACAGTCTCTAATCAGCTCTCAGCATCCCTTCTTTCTTCCAGTCTTGTCAGTTCCCTGTATCAACTGCAGACCCTCAGAATTGTTTGTTTTTCTCTGTGTTTCATGCAAATGTCCACCTAAGAAAGGGGCAGCATCTGCCCCTTATACTCACCGAACAATAGGTGAGCAGATATTAATATACAATGCCAAAGCAATTCATTTCACAGACATTCCAGGGCATATTGCCAAAGGAGCTGTGAAATTCTTTATGAAAAAGCACTTTATTTGTACAAGGGTGCTAAATATGACATTACTTTATGACTAAAGAAGCAGTTCTTTTTCAGTTCAGAATCCTGAAGATTCCTATGAGAATGGGGTGAATATTTATATTCTACTAATCTCCTTATTTTTGATGGATAGAAATGAAATACTTTGTTGAGCAAGTAGCTTTTGATGCTTTTTAAAAACTCTCCAGTAATTAAATAAGAGGGAGGTCTTGGGAGTAGCAAGCTGCACTTGACCAAAGTGGGTAGCTGTAAATGGGCTGTTGCTTACCCTGTCGTGCACTGAGGAAGGGTGAGTGGCCGATGAAATAAGAAAAAGTCAGTCTTGGCATGCATTGCATTAGGCAAACAGATTCTACACTTTGATAAATGAACTTCCCTTTGAGCCTCAGAGTCTTTGGTCTTAAGTAAGTTCCTTGAGTTTATTTGATGTTTTCATCTATTGAGTACAGCTGGAGCAGCTGGTGGAGCTGGTGCTGAGGCAGTTGCTGCTGACTGGAGGAAGTGTGACATGGTGGCTAAGATTCTGGCCTCCTGCCCCCAACAGTCCCTTTCCTTAGAAGCTTACTATCAGCAAATCTCCCCTCAGGTAAGTCATGATTACATTTTTACCTCCAGAAGGCCCTCTATTCTTTTCTTGAAAGGAGCTTTTAGCATCCCTATGTATCTTTTGATGGGGCTAGAGGAAAAAGTGGGATAATACTTTAGTCTGTTATGAAGAGGCACTCTCTCTTTGGATTTAAATGGATTCCTTTGGAAGGTTGGCCACTAGTTGAGAACCCACAGTGTGACATATTGAAGGACTGATTAATTTTTCTTTGGGGTTAGAAGATGAAATGGAAGTTGTTATCTTATTCCTGATCTTTTGAATGTAGAGATGAAAATTTCCTTTCACTAGATTGAATGATCATTTTGCATCTGCAGGAGTCTGAAGAGTCATAAAGCACTACAGTGAACTGTTAGTTGGAATTCAAAGCTGTGCTTTTGGGGTGCTCTGTTCTCCAGGGTTACCTTGTACTGAAGAGTATGCTTACAGACAAAATTGAAAAACCTGATGCAAAGTTGTTAAATGCATGAATTATATATACATATGTTTGACAATGAAGATAAAGCTAGCATTTTCTAAACAATGACTAACAACTAAAGTAGCTTGGGTGCTTAAAAATTTATTAATAGTCTCTTTGGGGCATCTCTGGCAGTCAGACAGCCATTGGTTACTCAAAGGCTTTAGTAGCTTGAAGATCTGGAATTTTTCAGTGATTTTTCTGATGTCTCTCTTTTTTCCTTTTCAGATTCTAGATTTATTGCACATTCAGGATAAATTGGTAGCCCGGCAGTTTCAGAGAGTTGCCACCACAACCTTCTTGACCATGACAAGAGAACACCCTCAATTGGCTAAAAAACACTTGATTCAGCCAATGTTAGAGCCAATTCATCGCTGTTCAAGCATGGCAGGTAAAGGACCGATGAAGTTGGAATTACCAGCCAGAAGAAAATTACCTGTTATTTCTATTTCAACTATAGCGTAGAACCTTGGGAGTTATCCTTCACCACTTGCTTTTTTTTTGGATAAAATACTTTTTTGGATACTTTAAAAAAAAATGCTGTCAGTTCCCACTGCCTTCTTCCAAATAGAATTATTATTTGTTATGAGAAAGTAGAGTGAAGCAGAGTAATGAAACACATTGACCTTGTCTGTCTTTCTGTGAAGAGGAAGGAAGGCACATTTATTTGTTTATTTATTACTTATCATAATTTATATAAATATACATATACTTTAAGCATTCTTAATAGTATTTTATTTTTTTCCAATTAAAAATGTAAAGATAGTTTTCAAAATTCATTTTTGTAAGATTTTGACACAAATTTTTCTCTTTTCTTTCCTTTTTTCCCTCATCCTCATGACAGTAAGCCTGTCTGACATAGGTGTACAGTCATGTTAAACATTGGAAAGCACATTTAATCATCAGTCCTCTATGATCACAGCTGGTCACTACATTGATTAGAGCTCCAATCATTTTTGTTCCTTGCATTACTTTGTTCATTGTGTAAATTATTATGCTTTTTCTTACATCTTTCTGTTTACACTGCTTCCTAAGTTTATCTAAATTCTTCATATTTATCATTCCTTAAAGAAAAAGAAGACTCCATCAATTTTGCCTCTTACTTTTTTTTTGGGGGGGGTCACTTTCTTAATTTTTTCCCACTTGGTTACTACATAAAGTGCTGCTCTGAATACTTATCAATATTACAGGATCTTTCCTCTGTATTTGGCTTCTTTGGGATAAGTGTTAAGTATTGATATAATACAAGGTAAAAATATGTGTATTGCCAGAACTTTCCATGATAGTTAAGTTTAGCCAATGGCTGAACACAGTAAGAGGTCACATGAATAGAATTTAAAAGATCTTGAGGGAGCTTTGGTGGGAATGTTCGATAGTGGTCTGGAAGTCAGTCAAACATGTAAAATGGAGCTAATTAGGCTTGTCCTACCCCACAGGACTCCTGTGCAGAAAAAGCTTTGTAAACTTTAAAGCACCACTTATATTAGTTATCATGGTGTGGTTCAGGAATGAATGAAATTAATTTTTAAACTCCCCAGGAGTTTTAATGTCCATTTTACATGTTTGATTTCTGTGAAAGGCAGTGTCCTTATGGATAGAGAACAGATTTGGAAACCAAGAAGACTTAGATTCAAAACTCTCCCATAACCCTACAGGAATGCTTCGGGCATCTCCTTAAGACTGGAGGTTGTAGAGAAGGAGCTAAGCTGCACTGATAGAGGAAGCTCCTCCTTCTGTGGCATTACAGGTCCAGCCCAAGTCCTGTCTCTGATCTTGCATGTCTTCCCCAAGTCTGACGCAAGGCATAGAATAAGCTTGCAGAGAACAACAAAATTTATATTAACATACAATTAACCTCTCTCTGTCTTTTTTTTTTTTTTAAGCTATTTCTCCTTGTTCTGGAAGCGATATATAATATAAAAAAAACAAAATTTTAATGAAAAATAGTCAGTTTTTGGTCTATCTTTAAGCCTGGCTGACTCTTGGTGGGCAGACCCCTGTCTGTCCGGCGTCTGTCCTGCTCCTTCCAGAGTCATTCTTATTAGGATGGGAGAGAGCTCAGGTGATTGCAGTTTAACCTCCTTCCTCTTACTTTCTCTCTGTTCTGGATGGGGATCTTTGCTCCACATTTTACTCATCTCACAGAAGCCACGTAAGGCCAAACTAAACTTGGATAGCTAAACAACTTCTTTGGTCTCTCTTTCCTCTTCTGTTCTTTCTGCGGAAGTTTGTTTATTTGCTATTGAATACCCCTTTCAGGGAGAGCTTATCTAAGGAGAGATTGCTCTGCTTAGCTTTAAAAAAGGAACAATTTGACATTTTGGTTGAATGAAAGAGTTTGTTTTACAAAGTCATTTTAGC
Source organism: Sarcophilus harrisii (assembly GCF_902635505.1). NCBI lineage: Eukaryota > Metazoa > Chordata > Mammalia > Dasyuromorphia > Dasyuridae > Sarcophilus > Sarcophilus harrisii. The sequence goes on along the minus strand of NC_045427.1, from coordinate 44,644,666 downwards.
CTAATAATAATGATCAGTAAACCAGTCATATCATTTTAGCTTAATAATAATGATCAGTAAACCAGTCATTTCTTATTATTGATTAAAGAAATATAATAATTCACAGACATGGGAGATAGTTTTTGAGTGAAAAATGTGAATTATCTTAAAGGACAGTGAAATTCCTAAAATCAACTAAGTGGCACAGTTGATTGAGTGCTGGATCTAAAATTAGGAATACTCATTGTTCTAGGTTCAGCGCGGCCTCTGACACATGCTAGCTGTGTGATCATAGGCAAGTCACTTAAATCCACCTGTCTTAGTTTCTTCATCTGTAAAATGAGCCGGAGAAGAGAGCCATCTAAGTATCTTTGCCAAAAAAAACAAGAAAAATGGAGGCACAGTCAGTCAGACACAACTGAATAACAATAGAAATGTTCTTTTCAGAACCAGAGTCCTAGACTCTTAGTTTTTGTGTTCACATAAGTGAATAGTTCAACAGGCCTATAGGGTGTTTTTAATGACTAAACATTTGTTAGAATAGAGTAAGCTTAGTGACCCAATGACCAAAGGACAGGACTTGACATAAGGAAGAATTGAGTTCAAATCTTGCCTCAGATTCTTACTAGTTTGGGGAGGCCTCAGTTTCTTGATCTGAAAAATGGGAAGAAGAAAAAGAATAACAGTGTCTACATTACAGGCTTGTTGTGAGGAAGCACTTTGCAAACCTTAAAGCATGATATAAATGGTGGCTATGGTTATTATTACTATGACTACCACAGCTTGTGAAATAACTAATTAGTTCAATTGGTTTGAACATTGAGCTAATGAGGCCAGAACTGTCGGTCTGATTTCTCTGTGGCTCATTTAATTTCATTCTTTTCTATAGTCACAGGCCTTGTTTCATGGTCAATGCTTTTGATTACATGGGTGACTAAGAAAAAGTGTAACTTGAGTGATTATCACTTCTAGAAAAGTAAAATACACTTATAAACAGGATTTTATGTAATGTATGCTTTCTTTTTTCAGGAACATGAGGCTGTCAGGTCAGATTTTTTTGAATGCTGTCATTTTGGGGAATGGCAATTATGTAGACTGGCTGATTTTGTCTGCTACTTATCATCTCATTGTTGTAGTAAAGCTTTTTTGGATAAAAGCAGATCCTTTTTGTTATTTTTAAAAATTGGTTTTATTGATATCTTTTGTTTTTTTTCAGTCATTTCTAGATATACTTCTTTCCAGCTCCAAACTCTGCCCCTAGAAATTGAAACCTCCCTTATGACAAAGAATAATATTAAGCAAAAATAATTGATACAGTGATTATATTTGACAGTATATGTCTTATTGATATCTTTTGTTTTAACTTCACTCATTTCTAGCCATATTTCTCTCCACCTCCAAATTCTGCCCTAGGAATTGAAACCTCCCTTATGACAAAGAATAATATTAAGCAAAAATAATTGATACAGTGATTATATTTGACAGTATGTACAACATTTTCTTTTCATAGTCCCATGGGGGTATTTTATTTTATTTGTGTGTGTGTGTGTATATACACACACATATTTAAATAATATATATACTTATTTTTAAACTTCTTACTCTTCCTCAAATTAAAAAAGAAAGAAAAATTTGATCTTTATCAAAAATGAGCATTGTCAGAGCAGAACATATCCATATGATTGCCATCCAAAATATATGTATCATTTTGTACCTTGAATTAACAGGATATAAGTAGCATGCTTTATGATCAGTCTTTATGAAGATAATAATGAGATGGGAGATTTGTAAAGTATTTAGAACAGTGCTTGTCTGTATAATACACATTAAATAAATAATGCCTTTTTCTTCCCTTCCCCCCTTTAAAGTTTTAGTTAGTCATTGCATTGATTAGCATTCCTAAATTTTTTTTTTAAACATCCTTATTATTAGATAAATTGTTGTCCTAGCTCACTTTACTCTTCATCAGTTTCTTTTTTTTACCTTCCCAGGCTTCTCTGAAATCATCTCTTTTGTCATTTCTTATGGTGTGAGTATTATTCCATTATACTTCTACAGCACAATTTTGCTGCATTGTACTTCCCCTTCATTTCTAGTTCTTTAGTAAAAGAATTGCTATAAATATTTGGGTCTTTGGGGCAAAAGATATTTGATCATAATAGTTTTTCAGTTCTTCCTAGTCCAGTTTCCTTTTAGTGTTCTTTATATTGCTGTAACCAATGTGAATATTGTTCTAATTCAGCTCATTTCACTCTGTCTCACTTCATATTCATCCTCGTCTTTCTCTGAATTCTCATATCCTCCATCTCTTGCAACACTGTAATATTCTGTTACAATTGTAGGCCATATTTTGTGCAATGAAATCATCAGTGAAATTCCAGTTTATTTATAGTTCTTTGCTTCTACTAAAAAGTGCTTCTCTGATTATATTGGACTATACTGGACCTTTCTTTATGCTTTTTGCTTCTTTGGGGTTTATGTCTATAAATGGGCTCTCTGCGTCAAAATGTTTAAAATAGTTTAGTCACTTTTCTTGCATAATTCCAAATTAAACTCCACAACATTGGAGTTCCTCTCCTTATATTGTGTTAAGGTGCCAGTCTTCCTACAGCTTCTTTTCCATGACTGTTGATAGGTTTTTGGAGACATCCTTGCCAATTTGAAGATTGTGAGGTGAAATACAGTATTTTAATTTATATTTCTCTTATTAGTGATTTTTTAAAAAATAGTCTTTTATTTACAGGTTATATGCATGGATAACTACAGCATTAACAATTGCCAAACCTCTTGTTCCAATTTTTCACCTCTTACCCCCCACCCCCTCCCCCAGATGGCAGGATGACCAGTAGATGTTAAATACATTAAAATATAAATTAGATACACACTTAGTGATTTGAACCGTGTTTTTATACAATCCATTTGTGGTTCTTTTCAAAACTGTTCATATCTTTTGATCATCTGTTTATTGGGAAATGGCTCTTGGTTTTATTATGGTTGTGTCAACTCCCTCTATATCTTAGATGTCAGACTTTGATCAGAGACATTAAAGTTAGACCTTTTTAATTCCAGGTAACCTAAATGTTTTGTGATCTCTGTGTTTGTAATCTCAGTTCAGTCAATCAGTCAGCATTCAGGTTCCTTCTCTGGGTCAGTCTGGGGCTGGGGAGAACAAAAATCAGAATTGGTTCTTAGACCCCCAGTGAAGGACCTTGTGTTCTCTTGGGAGAAATGATGGGAAGAGGATTGGATTTTGGGGGAAAGAACATGAAAATAATCTTCCTTATACTTTAAGTATTTTGTGTATGGGGACAGCTAGATTTGCTCAGTGGAAGTCAGAATAACCTGAGTTTAAATCTGGCCTTAGATACTTGATATTTACTAGCTATGTGATAGCTAATAAGTCACTTTGCCGATTGTCTTGCAAAAAAAAAAAAATAATAATTCGGTCTATAGTTGTGAGAATGCCTAATCTTGCGCTTTAATTTAAAAAAAAAATAATATATAATATGATCTTTTATATTCAGGTTACTTATCCATGTGGAACTCTGGAGGTATTAGTCTTAACCTATTTCTATTAAATGATTTTCCAGTTTTATTAACAGTTACTTATCAGCCAGAGGGGCTTTCCCTGCACTCTGGTGTTCTATCAAATACTGGACTACTATTTGGAATTGCTTTTGTTGAAACTTCTTAATTAATGAGTTATAGAGGTTTTATCTCCCTGTTTATGTTCTCCAGAGTTGTTACCAGAGCTGGAATTACGTCCAGGAACCATCGTGGTAAAGGAGGAAGAACTTAGCCGCTGTTTGGAAGATGCATTTAAGGTAAGTAATTCCATAATAAGAATTCATTTTTGGATAATACCAAGATTTATGAAGTTCTCTCCTAATAATCAGGTGAAGTAAGTATTCTGAGTATTTTTGTGCCTGTAGATTCAGAGGGATTGCTGATTGCCCAAGACAGTGACATGGCACAGGAGGTAAAGCACAGCCTTAGAGTTAGGAAATTGGGAATTCAGGTTCTGCCTCAGTCTTTGACCAGCACTGTGACCTGGCCGAGTCACTTATTCTCTGTTTGCCTCAGTTTCCTCAGCTGCAAAATGGAGTTTCATAGAGTTGTTGTGGGGATCCAATGAGATATTTGTAACAAGGACTTCTCACAGTGTCTGGCAGGTAGTGGGCATCATATATATGATTATTCCCTTCTCTTCCCTTTCCTCTGCCCTCAAACTCTCAAAATCATATAACTAGGGTCAGAGTCAGAATTTCAGCTCTGTACCTTGGTCTGTGTCCTTTTCATTATATCAAACTACAATCCAACCTAATTTCTTCATCTGATTTAGAAGTCCAAATTTCAAGAAAATACTTTTGTCTTTTTTCTTGGGACAATGAGAATCAGGGTTGCTACCTCTAAATCTCACACTGCCCCTGAGATATGAACTCTGTGAAACTCTCCTTTTTAGTGACATCATTGAGATATACATGGTTTGTGTGTGTGTGTAATTTATCTTTAATGAGAGAGCTTAATACACAAATATTAACAAATTAAAATCTAATAATATAAATAATTTCATTGTGCCATTTTCTTTTTTGCAATATACATGCAAACATATTTTGCTCTATAAACAGTATAAAAATATTACCTTGATTCACTGGAATGCTTAAGGTATGGATTTATATAACTAATAGCTCATGTTTAATTTTTCTATAGAAATGCCTATTTTAATAATATTTTTTCCTGTTTCTCTTCTGAGGAGGCTCACAACATTGATTAAAGCACTTTCAATGAAATGCAAACTTGAACTCTGTCTTGCAGTCTGATTTTTAGAATGTGAATTTCTCTTATATGAGTATCTTATGGGACTTGCCAGAGGGATTTTCTTTATTGTTGAAGTCTCCTTTTTATTCTGGTAAGAGTTTATTGTGAATGAAGTTTGAGAATAAGCTGGTGAATTTTGAGAGTCCACATCATAGGAGTTTTTGTTGAAGCCTGGAAAGGAAAGTTGGAGCCATATTTGTAAAGGACTTTAAATGCCCAAAGAAGGCATTTATATTTGTTTCTAGAGGTCATAAAGAGCTACTGGAGCTTATGGAGCCAGGTAGTAACTGAATTTATACTGTGATTTAAGATCACTTTGATAGCTGTGGATTGGAGAAGGCAGAAACTTCGGGCCAATTAGAAGGTTATGACTAGAGCCCAGGTGAGATATGATGAGGGTCTGAACTAGTTTGGTGGCCCAGTGCTAGAAGAAAGGGAATTGGTGGGATTGGATTAGTTAATGAGAATTCAAATTATTTTCTTTTTAATTTTTATTGATTTTTGTTGTTGTTGTTGTTGGGGAGATAGTGTTTTGAAGTGGATGGAAAGCTGATCTTGGAGCTAGGGAGTCACTCTCCTAATCACCCTATGCCCCAGGTAACACTTTAGAATAAAAGTAGTAGGCAGGTGCCAGTTTGAATTGGCATAGGAATAGAATCATAAATCCAGTAGAGAAAAAAAATGTTCTGTTTGTTACATTGCCTTAATTTCTGAATAAGACTCTTCTCCCCCTTCTTGGAAAGGGACCCTTTGCAACAAAGAAGAAAAAAGCAAGAGAGGGAGGATGTTAGGATTCTTATCAGGTGCCAAGGCAGTGGAATTGATGAGATAATGATTCTCTAATTTACATGTACTTAGTACTTACTATAATTCCACAAGATTCACACCTTTAAGAGAACATACATAAGAACAAGCTCTCAGGGCCAAAGGACAGAAGCCCACTAGAAGCTCATTTGGAGGAAGCTAGAGGCAGAAGCTGACAGAGGCAAAGGACTAGTGGCAGGAACCAAGAAGAGAGATAGGCCTCTAAGAAAGCTAACTGGGCCCCAGGAAGGAGACAAGACTTAAAAGGAAACAATAAAGGATTTGGACTTTAACTCCTGGCTGCATTTGGGGTAATCTACTGAACTGAAACGAAGGCTGCCTCCAGAAGTCCCCCCAAGAAACCTGCTCCCAGAGAACTTTATATTTTAGAGACAAATATTACAGGAGGAAAAGGCAGTTCAGTAAATTAGCCAATGTATCAACTAAGCCTGTTTGAACAAAATCAAAATTAAGACATATAAAATATTTGTTATAAAAAACAATTGATATAGATTATAATCAAAGAGAGAGAATTTGAGAATTACTTGATTGCCTGAAAATCATCTCCAAAGAGAAAACATGGATATAGTATTTTAAGAAATCATAAAAGAAAACTGCCCAGATTTCTTGGAATCAGAGGTCAAAGTAAAAGTAAAAAGACTGTACCTGCTATCTCCTTAAAACACACACACACACTCAAATTGAGAATATTCAGGAATGGCAGCAAAACTCCAGAGCTTCTAGATCAAAGTAAAAATGCTACATATAGTCAGGTTCATATGGCCAGGATCATGCAGCACCTGGCAGCTTCCACCTCTAATAGAGGAAAGATTTTTCAGTATTATACTCCAGAAGGCAAAAGAAAAAGATGAAGGGTTTACTGTGAATGCTAAATTAATAACAAGACCTTATAACATCATAATAAACAATTATAACAGTTCTTGGTACAATCAAGAATAATTAGCCCTGTTAAACTTAGTATAATCCTACAGGGGAAGATGCGTCAAGCCAGAATTAGAGAGAATCTTTGAAATGAAACACAGGAGACAAGAGAAACCTGGTAAATTCATTTGAATATTCAGATATGATTACATATTAGTAAGTGTTTACATTCTAATAGGGGGAAGAAGATAACTTGGGTTCAGAATTCCATTGTCTTCAAGTCATTGAAGAAATAAAGAAAGGCAAACACAGAGTCTGAGGGTGGTTATGAAGATAGAAAAGGAAGAGAAAAGAGAATACACTAGAGAAGAAATGAAGAAGGGGAGGAACTTATTGTTTCTCATGATTGGAGTACAGAATAATAATTATATAATTTATATATATATATATATATATATATATATATATATATATACACACACACACACACTATTCTATACATAACGTGTATGTATGTGTGTGTGTGTGTATGAATGTATGTATCAAGACAGAAGAGTGGGAGATTTGGTATCTCATGAACCTCAATCTTATCTGCACTGGATAAAGGAAGGTTGAAAACACACACACACACACACACACACACACACACACACTTTTTAAGAAAAACATTGAATTCAACAGGATACTCATCAGGGACAGAGAAAGGGGACCACACTGCCTCAGAGGAAGGGTACAGTTGAGAATGAAGTAATTGCAAGTAAAATAAACATCAGCTTTGAAATGAATACCAAAAAAAGGGAGATTGAAAGTATAAGAACCAATAATTGTTATCTTGGCTAGTTGAAGAGAAGAAGGCAGGGGAGAGAGATCAGAACACCTTGTTTTTAGATTACTAATATGGATTCTATTGCTTTTCTTTCCCTCCCCCTTTTTTTTTTTTCAAAGAGAGAGGTAAGGGAAAAAAGAGGAAAAATTATAAGGGAACTTGCTAACCGTAAAAAGATTATTAATAGTAATAATTGTGAATGAATTGAATTCATCGATTAAATAGAGAGTGGAAGAATGGTGAGGAAAGCAGAATATTACAGTGTTATTTACAAGAAATACATTTGGAACATAAAGATTTATGCAGAATTCAAATGCGTTGTAACAGAATTTCTTATGTCTCAGACAAATTAAAAAAGCAGGAATGGCATAAATATTCATGTTTAAAAAAGATAAGCAAGGATATTGCATTATGCTTAAAAGTGCCACAGATAATGAAATAATAGCATTACTTAATATAGTACATGCACTGAATAGCAAAGCATCTATCTAAGTACTTAAAGAAAAAGCTAATCATGTTTCACGGGAAAGTAGATTACAAAAGTATTATAAATGGAAACTTCATTGCACCCCCTTCAGATCTACAGAAATTTAACAAAAAGATAAAAAGAAAGAAATCAGGACTTAAATAGAATTTTATAAAATTAAATATTTTAGATCACTGATAATTACTGACTGGGAATTGAAAAGAATATAGATATTCCTCATCTGTGCATGGTACCTTTACAAAAATTGACCGTTAAAGGAAACCTCAAGTGTCATAAAAAATATTAAATACCTTTTTTATCTATCACAGTGCAATAAAAGTAATCAGTAAGAGCATTGATTTTCATACTTGAATGGAGGCCAAAAAATATCCTGAAAAACATATAGATCAAAAAACAAATTACAGAAATAATAATTTTACCAAGGAAAATGATAAGACCAAGACAGTACATGAAAATCTGAAGGAAGTAGGCAAAAGTCATTGGGAAAAATTTGTGTCAAACTGTTTCATCAACAAAAGAGAGAAAAAAAGATCTTTGAATTGAGCATGAAACTAAAAGAATAACTATAGTTATCCCTTCCAATAACTACTCATTCCCAGTTTCAATATGTCAGCATAAGGAGTTAAATGGGAATTTTGGGAGAGTTTTTCAGAAGATGCAGACAATACACAAAGACCAGTAGACAGCACAGAAAAAATTATAGAAACTCAGAAGTACATAATATATATCCATAGTATAATATCAGTATCTTTTCATATCATGATAATTCAGATTTCTTCTTTGATATGAAGGGAGGGCCAAAACATTTTACCTGGATTTTCCAGATCACAGGGATGCTGGGCCTTAACCCTTACATTGTAGAAGGGATAACTATCATTTAAAACCACAACCAAATACAAAAAACAGAAGTTCTGAAGATCAGAGATATAAACGAAGCCAGAAACAAAAAAGCCATTGAACTGATAAAAATAAGAATTATTTTGAAAAATAATAAAATAAACCATCACCAAATTTGATTGTTTTAAAAAAGAAAGCAAAAATAGTTAACAAAAAGAACAGAGAAGTTATTAGAAATAACTTTGCCCAATTACATGCCAACAGAACTATCATTTAATGAGATGGATGAATATTTACAAAAATATAAATAACTCAGATTAACAACAAGAAATCGAGAATTTAAATAACTTAATTTCAGAGCAAGGAACTGAATAAGCCATACACGTATGCTTAAAAGGAAAAAACAAATCACCTTAAAATGATAGGGCTTGTCATCAGGATCTAGAGGTTTGGGTTCTTTTGGAATGTGGAAATTTAGAGAATTGTAATTACAAGTCTAGAAAATTAGTATTTTCAAGATCCTGAAGCCCAGGGCCTTCCAGATAGGTCACATACAAGTGTCTCCTATGCATACAGGCCTAAGATGATTAATTTTGAATATAGAGGTCTGAATAAAAAAAATAGATTAAAATTTCCATCAGCAAAATAATATAATTATGATTCATGGGATTTCAAGGTAGCTGCCCCCTTGGAAGAAGGCAGAATAAAGGAGCTGCCACTCTTCAGGTGAGCACAGAGGGCTTCCTGGTGCCCTTTGGCGCCTGTGAAGAAAGGGCCACTCCCTCCTCCAGCAATTGCATTTTAAACCTGCCCAGCTCTTAGCTGGCTGTAAAAGCACTTGGTACCACAAAGGGTCTGGAATGTAACAAAACCAGGAAGGAAGTGGAGACGAGTAATTATTCCTTCCACAGGGTTTTGGCAGCTCAGCTGCCATGAGAAAACAGAGGGAGAGTTTATGTTGGGGAAAAAGGTAAATATCGTACAAAATTCTGCAACAAAGGACACATTGTCTTTGCTCATCGTTTGCTAATACCAAATTATAGACTGTGGCTTCAGAGACAGGAAATTAGGAAAGCATCTCGGAGGGTAGAATTGATCCAGCAACTATGGAACAAGGAGAGGCATTTGATTTGACAGAGATGATTGTGAGGATGTAATGCTATCATTTCCAGCTGTGGTTTTCTGTTGCTTTCTGTGTACCTCTTAGGACATAAGAATTGGGCCTTTTTTATCGTGTTATTGTTATTTTAACTCAGGATTCATAACAAACACCAATAAAACAAGTATCATATAAAATAAGATTATTGCATACACTTTCCAAATTAAAAAAAAAAAGCCCATTTTTCTATGGTTCTTCCTGAATCTATGTATCTAAAAAAACTCCATTGCTTGTGTGAGTGTGTGTGTGTGTGTGTGTGTGTGTGTGTGTGTAATCAATGTAGATTATTCTTATTTTGCTGGTCAGTGTTATTTTACAGATGTAATTCTTGTATTTCCATGTTTGTTGCTGATATCACATGGGGGGGAGGGGCAGGGAGACCAATATTTTTTGAGCCAAAAGTAAATGTAAGAAACTATTCCTCTTTTCTACTACTTACAATATATGTATAAATACACACACATATATATATACACATATACATAGTATTTATGTATATATACGTGCAGTTGCATTGTGTATATGAATGTGGATCACTTTTTTTTCAGCATCATAATCTGTTTCATTAATATACCATAATTTATCTAACTCTCATTTTTGGATGTATGGGTTGTTTCAGAGTTTTCATTTTTGAAATAAGGCTAAAATTATTTTTGTATAGTTAGGATCCTTTTTTCCTTTTATTTAATGTTATATTTAGAATAAAGTCCTAAGCAATCATTTTGCTTGGTGAAACAATCAACTATGATTCTTATCACAAAGATGTTATCACACATTTTCAGGTTGTCATTGGTGAAACTATAGTTCCTCCCTCAATAATAATAATACTGATTTCTCTTAATTTTAATAATATCAAATCAATATACATTGTTATATCAGGTGAATTCAATGCAAAGGTAGAAAAAAGTGCAGGTGGAGTAAATATGACAAAACAGAGTTAAATAAAAAGGAAGAGAAATTAAAAAACTGGAGATGACATAGAAGCTAGTTGTGTGTGACAAGCACAAATAAACTTCAGAAAATAATAAAATGGATTCTATATTTTTTACTTAACAGTATTTTTTTCTAATTACATGTAAATATAGTTTTCATCATTCACTTTTGTAAGATTTTGAGTTCCAAACTTTTTTCTCCCTCCTTTCCTTCCTTCCTCCTTCCCCCAAGACAGCATGAAAATTGATATGTTATAAATGTATAATCATTTTAAACATATTTAATGGATTCTGTTTTTAACAAAGACAAAAAGACTTGTTATTGATGTGGGAATTATCCCAGAATCAGTTGTCTGTATGCAGTCAGATCAATCAACTAACTTGTCAGAACTAAGATCAGAATTAATAATAAAGTAAAAATAAGTGTGAGAAACAAGGTAATGGTCCTTTAAACCATTTAACTCTGAATTATTTAAACAAGTAATTAGAAATAAAAAAAATGAGAAAGGGACAACGGAAATGACATCAGCATTGACTACAATAATTTCATCCAGAAGTTTAGCCAACATAAATTAATTGCCACAGCCAGGAGACCAAAAGAACCTAGAAAGCGACTTAGTCAAACATCTGAGCTGTTTGCCAAATGGAGATCACTGCCAAAGGCAACAGTTGATTCAAATATAAACTTGTTTATAAAAACTTAACATGGAGGGTTGATGGATGATTATGGTTAATTTTGTTTCATAAAGTGGAGCAAAGCAGTGGAGGACAAAAACAATTTAAAGAAAGTTTGCCAAGAGATCCAACTGAGCAAATCATCCCCAAACCATTCTACAATGAATATGAAAAGGTCTGCAAACAGAAGAAAAATAGAAAAGACTTGCAAAAACCCTGGACTGGACCTATTTTATTTTACTCCATGCTCAGCTTTTCCCTTCTGTGTATTGAAGCCACCAAGGATCAGTATATATTTATTTCATTTGGCTAAAATAAAAAAGAAAAAGACCAGTCATTTATTAGCTGTTTGCCTCAATTATTCGTCTATCAAATGAGCTGGAGAAGGAAATGGCGAAGCCCTTAAGTGTTTTTGCCAAGAAAACCCCAAATGGGCTCACAAAGAGTCAATCATGACTGAAAATAACCAAAGAAAAAATGGAAAAGGAGCCCTGTTATTATTAATGACAGAACAGTACACTTGTATACGTTTATTGGTGAAAAATCTGTCTGTGGTGAAGATAAAATTGGGAGGATATTGAGGGACCAGTATACAAAGTATCTCAATAAACAGAATATATCAAGAAATCCCAGACATTTTCAATACTAGAGAATGATGCTCAAGAAGACATAAGTAGCTGCTGACCTCCATGCTTACTGTCCTATTCACCCCAAATCTTTGAGAGTTGTTATCTACAGGAATTGAAGATATCCTTAAAGGGGCTACAAAAACGCTTTCCCAGAGAACATTCATTAATGAACCACGTCTTTACCATTTCACAATTAAGTGAAAGTAGAGATAATGTAACATTCCATTGTGTTGCTTTGTTGCTGAGGAGAGTGCCTTTGAATTTTCTGCAGACTAAAACTCTGTTTTACAGACTTCTTTATAACCAGGTATTTCCTGCCATCCATCCTTGACTATCATTTAAGATTCTCTGGAAGATTTAATAAAAGAAGAAACTCTATTCAGTGCTCCTCTGAGAGTAAACATCAAAAGAAGCCTAAAACCAAGAGGGAGGTGGGCGCTAGCCACAGCTACTGTGATGGAAGTGAGCCAGCATTATCTGAGTGACAGGGGTTTCCCTGGGAGTGATGAGCCCTCCCAGGGCTCCTGTTTGTGGATGTTTTTTGGTTTTTTTTTTTCTGATTATTTAATTTTTTTTTTTTATTTAATAGCCTTTTATTTACAGGTTATATGCATGGGTAACTTTACAGCATTAACAATTGCCAAACCTCTTGTTCCAATTTTTCACCTCTTACCCCCCCCCCCCCCTCCCCCAGATGGCAGGATGACCAGTAGATGTTAAATACATTAAAATATAAATTAGATACACAATAAGTATACATGACCAAACTGTTATTTTGCTGTACAAAAAGAATCAGACTCTGAGATATTGTACAATTAGCTTGTGAAGGAAATCAAAAATGCAGGTGGGCATAAATATAGGAATTGGGAATTCAATGTAATGGTTTTTAGTCATCTCCCAGAGTTCTTTCTCTGGGCGTAGCTGGTTCAGTTCATTACTGCTCCATTGGAAATGATTTTGTTGATCTCATTGCTGAGGATGGCCAGGTCCATCAGAACTGGTCATCATATAATATTGTTGTTGAAGTATATAATGATCTCCTGGTCCTGCTCATTTCACTCAGCATCAGTTCATGTAAGTCTCTCCAAGCCTTTCTGAAATCATCCTGTTGGTCATTTCTTACAGAATCAGTAATATTCCATAATATTCATATACCACAATTTATTCAGCCATTCTCCAACTGATGGACATCCATTCAGTTTCCAGTTTCTAGCCACTACAAAAAGGGCTGCCACCCTGTTTGTGGATGTTAAGGGATTGTTGTGATTATATTAAAGTCTCCTGGAACAAATCTGTAATCATTCCAAGGAGTCTGGGCAGTCCACCACAAGAAAGATAAAGTGGGTAAAGAATGCCTGTTGCCTAGATTTCAGTGTGCAGTTAGATGGGCAGTAAGCTGGATCTAGAGTTGAACAGGGAGAAGAGAAGAAAGGGCCATGTTGCTTTTAGAAAGCAGGGTTGTGTGCTTGCTCCCATGCCTTTTAGCATGATGTTTTCAACAGTGTAGTCTGCCTTCAATGAGCATGAAAACACAGGAAGGTCAGCTGCTGTGCTTTTGATGCTCACTCTGAGCTTACTTACACATACTTTATATATAGTTCTAACAAATTTGAATTCTGTTTTCTAAGCTTGCAGCAAATTAGAAACAAGCACATTTTAAATTTAAGACCTCCAAAATCTGCTGATTCTGAAAGCATCAGTGTTTATATAGATGGGAGATGATTCACTATACAGATGGGATAGAATCTCAGGGGACAAGAACTTTTCCTGTGTACACAAATTATTCTCATTCTGATTATAAATGATAAGGTCAGAGGGTACTTGGGAAATAGGAAAGAAAAAAAAAGTTTTATATAGTGGTCCTTCCTGACTGAACTAAGAGATATTAAATTTATAAGTATTTCCCAGTGCAGGATTAGGGAATATGTGCAAATTCTTTCCTAACCAGTCCAGTAAGTAGGGAGTGGTTGAGACAGAGAATATTACTCAGAGATCTTCAAGAAGTTTCTGGTCTTGAGAGTTCTCTCTCAGTGGGGTGGATCAATAAGTAAGGGCTGAGTATAGCCTTTAAATCATAATTGAAGCTTACTTTGTATAATCTGTGAAAAATAATGTGTACACCGAATGTATTTTGAGATGCTTTCTCTTGACTTAGCTGCAAAATTGGGACTGGTATTCCTTTGTGGTCAGTACACTTATAACGGCAAAATCTGTCATCCATTAAGTGTCTGAGATTTGAACTCATGACCCCCGGATTCCAGGGCCAGTGCTCTATCTATTGTGCCATCTAGCTTCACCCCTATCCTCACTTTACTGTCCCCACCCTCTACTAACCTGATAAATCTCATTTCAGGCATGCAATAAATCTTTATCATTGAAATGTAATTTTTTTAAAATGTGTTTTCTGCTATACCCCTTTTTTGGGAAGTGTTTTACAGTTATTTCTGAGAATACGCCTGCCTTTTCCCTTTTCTTTCCTAAGAGAAATGTTGAATTTTCTCTTATAACAAAAATAATTAAAACAAACAAAAAAAATAGCTGTTACAGTGATTTTTCCTCTTTTGCCCCAATCAGACCGCTTCCTCCCCCAGTTCTCTACCTTGAGTAGAGAAGTATTTCATCATCCATTTTCTGGGGCTGTTATTGTTTATTCCTGATCTTTTAATGATCTTTTAATCTACATTGTTGTTGTACTTATGTTATTTTGGGGCTACTAATTTCATTCTTCATATTTAAAGAAGAAATTAAAATGCTTGCCTTATTGTTAAAAATAAATTATCAATTGAGATGTGTGGAAGACACTTTGCAAATCATAAAGTGCTATATAAGTGTTAAATATTAGTAGGAGTGATATTATTTTTGGTCTGGACATCTGATTTCATCACGATCTATTATTAATAATATGCTGTTCAGTTTTGCTGAATATAATTGCAAAGTCGCTGATGTCCTTCTTATGTCTGAGATAATCCCTCTGAGATCTCTTGAGGGGAAAATGATAGCTTAATTGTATAGACTGCATTGGGCTAAAAAGTCAGTTTCTGTCAGATTTCTGACCAAAATAATCTATAGTGTAAAGATAGGAGAATTTGTTGTTGTTATCTGTACTTCATTCTTCTTTTGGTGAGTCTCAGCTGATCCCTAGAGATTAGCAGGCTGGTCAGGAGAAGTGTAAGAAGGACAGCTGTTCAGAATGCAGCTGTAAATGAACCAATAGGGAAGCATTTTTCCTATGCCTGTATGATAGGAAATCATTGGACAGACCATGCATGGAAACATGGATAAGTGGCATGGGGAAACGTCCATAGTGTCAAATATGGATTTGATTGTTTGATTTATTAAGTTTTTGCAGTAGTGAGCTGTGTGTGAGGTGGTCCCTTCCATACTTACAATCAGAAACAGTAAGCATATTTTCAGCAATAATTAATGAAAGCTTTGATTTCTTTCAACCATTCAGTCTTTGTGTCTTTTGCAGCCTGTTTCATATCTTCAAGGATATTTAAAGCTTACTATGATGGAAGACAGATTTGTGGTGGGAGATGTGATAGGTTATAGGTGAAGCTTTTTCCATAAATTTTATTTAGGATTTAAAATATATGCAACTGGGTCAGGATAGTACAGTTAGTACAGTGTCATGTAATAGGACAGGATAAAAGGTACCTAGTGCTCCTGGACATTCAAATCTTACTGAAACACTGGAACACTGGAAATTCTACCAGTGTTTTATTTGGAAATAGAGAACATTTTAAGCTAATAACATCTACATTTTTCACTAAAGCAAAATTAATATAGTCAAAAAGACAGGAAAGGAGGAAGCATTATCTTCAAATGGTATCTATATTTGGCACCAACTTCCCACAATGCTCAAATGCAGCATTAGAAGGGTGTCTGGAGCTCCCATTTTGCATGACCACTTCATAGACATAGTTTTCTACCAGGAGAGAATTAGCTACATTCTGAATTGAGAAAAATTATCTTATTTTAGTAGTCCATGGACTGGGAGCCCAAGTTTCCCTTAAAACTATTAGATATTAGAAATTAAATGGTTGTAAAAGAAGAGAGAATGTTAAGTACCCTGCTTCCTTCTCGTCTCCTGTGTGTGTTATGCTTTTAATTCTAGAAATTGTGGCTTAAGTAAACTGGGTCTTTTTTTTTTTTTTTATTTAATCACAATGAATTTGTAATTAAGATTGTTTCATGAGATTCATGATTTCATTTTTCTGAATCTGAGTAAATTTCTGCTGAATGAATTAAAACATTAGAACTACAAAAGGCTGTCCAACTTCCTCATCTATGAAGGGGGATATTGAAAGCTAAGGAAAGATCCTGAAGGTGAGCCTGGGCTGTTGGAGGCATCGTGCTTTGCTTCCTAATACGCTGCTGTTCATCCCAGTTTTAAAATTGCTTCAGTAAGCACTTTATTAGAAGGACCAGAATTCTGCTAACCAAGGATTCAGATGTCAAATTGTTAGGTGTTTGAAGATAACACATGACTCATTTAATCTCGCAGTGGTTCATTCAGGTCCTAGCATGTACTTAATTTCAGTGTTTGAATCAAGAAAGTGGCTTAGATGAAAATGAAACCTCAGAAGTTGGGATCTCAACAAGTTGTATGTCTTTGGAGAAGGAGTACGTGAATGAATTGTCAGGCGCTTTTAGATCATCTCCAATTTTATTTAATAAGTTGGTTTTGCTGGAAAATAAATGATAACCATATTTCAAAATTTTTTTCCTTTATACTCCTATGTTTTTTATGCAGTTAAACACATTGTTATGAGAAAGGACTCTGTAGGCTTCATCAATCTGTCAAAGGGGACCTGAAATAAACAAGGTTTTTTAAAAAACCAAACACCGATTCTAGTTTCACCCTGTGAGTTCAGGTAGGATTTTTTTTTTTTTTTAAGGAAGTGACATTAGAATACAAGATTTTGCAGGAGATGCAATAGATTGTGATTCAGCATTACAATAAGAAATAGTAATAAGCTATTAACAACAGAGTGAAAGGCTGTGGAATGGATCTATGTTTCTTTCTGGATATTAGTACTTTTTTTCATTGATTTGAAATAAAACTACAGGTTATTGTGTATCCTCTTTTATTATTTTCCTTTTCTTTTCTTTTTGTTTAATCATTCTCCTTAGAGATGAGTTCAGTTACTAGATTGTTGAAGGATACATCTTTCTATAAGGTTCATCTCTGAAAAAGCCAACTCTTTTCTTTAAGCAGTTGCATACATCTCTGACTTCTTTTAATGTTTGGATGCCTTTGTGTGTCAGTCAATAGTGATGGAGTACTTGTGAATGACAGCTAAAAGGGGAGATCACAAACTGAAAGGAATGAGGAGAACTACAGATGACGCAGCCCTGACATAGGGGTCATCAACACTACTTTGATTCTGCATGTTAATCTAGTGTATTCTCTGAGATTTAATGCTAACTCTCCACTCTCCCTAGCTACTGGCTTCTTCTAGGCTTCCAACAAACATGCCCAGGTCTCCCTGCTCCTGGGGTTAAAAAAATCTTCACTTGATCCTGTTCCCTTAACCTTATATTTCCTAGTTCTTTCTCAGAAAAAACTCTAAGAAATGGCTGGTTGCCTTTGATGTCTCTTCTTCTTCTCCTCCTCCTCATTCCTTTTAAAAATGCTTCACCAACACTTTTCTTTTTATGTCATAGCTATTCCCCAATGACCCTCTTCCCTTAGCCACCTTAATAGAACTCTCCCATGGAACTAATAAATATATTCAAACAAAACAAGTCAAATACATAAAAACGCGTTTATTCCAAGGGAAGCGAGTCATACTTTACTGTCAGCAGTCCACTGCATTGATCAGAATGGTGAAATCCTTCATTGCTCTTTTCTTTTGTATTATTGCTGTGATCCTGTTCCTTAATGTCTTGGTTCTGCTTACTTGTTCTGCATCAGTTCATTATGAGTCTCCTTACATTTCTTTGAATTCTTCATATTTGTCAATTCTTCTATTTCCCATTATATTTATATGACAGTTTGTTTAAGCATCCCTCAAACAATAGGTACTCATTTTGTTCGCAGTTTTTGGTTACTACAAAGAGTAGCACACAAGTATTTAAATAGACAAAATAGTGATATAAATATTGGCATCTTGCATGTCTGTGTGTGTCTGTGTGTGTATTTTTCTGTGATCTTTGATGGTCTTTGACTTGGACGTATACATACTAATGGTATTACTAGGACAATGGTTATATATAATTTAGTGATTTGGGGGGGATATAATTCCAAAATGGTGTATGGTTTGATCAGTGCATAGATCTACAAACTGCATTAGTGTGCCTGTTTTCCCACATCCTTTCCAGATATCATCTGTGTCTTCTGGTCATTTTTGCTAATCCTATAGCTCCACAGGAAAATCGCAGCTTGTTTTGATTTGCATTTCTTGTATTATTAGTGATTTGGTGCATCCTTTCATGTGGTTATTGTTGGTTTGCATTTCTTCTTTTGAAAATTCAATCTTCATATTATTGGACTATTTCATGATCCAGGTATGATATCATTTCCTTTTATAATTTGGCTATCAGACATATCAGATTTGCTTCAGAGATTTTTTTCTCTCTCTGACTTAATTCTCTTTGTTCTAGCTACATTGATTTTAATCTATGAAAAAACTTTTCAATTTTAAAGTCATAATTGTTCATTTCAGTATCTATGATCATCTCTATCCTTTAAGTAGTTGAAATTTCTCCTCTAAAACCACAATTGTATAAGATAGCTCCTGTTTTCTTCTAATTCTTAAATGATGTGGCTTTTTATTTTTAGGTTGTGTATAGATTTGAGGTTTATTTCCTTCTCAATCCCTTTCAGTCCAGCTTGTGATCTTACCCCTTAATTGAAATTGCCATCTCCAAGGTAACCAGCGTATCTTCTCAAACCTCATCTTTCTTGACTTCTTTGTAACATTTTAAGTATTGTTTAACTTTTTCTTATGGATAATTTTACTTCCCTATGTTTTTGTGATATTACCAGGTCTCTCATCTCTCTAGCCAGCCCTTATCCATTTCCTTTGTTAGATCAGTATGTCCTGTACATCCAAGGTGCTTTCTGGTCTTTCCAGCTTATAATTCTGCCTCTAGTCTTTCTGCTCTCATTCGGGTCTTGTATTTCCAACTGCTTTTCAGCCATCTCATTATCCAGTAGGCATCAATCTGTCCAACAATAAACTCATTATATTTCCTCTAGACCTTTCACCTCCTCCTGACTTTGCTGTCACTGTTGAGGGCATCCTCCAAATCCCTCAGACTCACAGCCTCAGAGTCATCCCAGATTCCTCACTATCTCCTCCTCCTCTCTGCCCCCCATATCCAAGCTGTTGCCACAGCCTCTTGATTTCACTTTTGCACCATCTCTCCACTGGTTGCCTAATAGCTTCAGAATGAAATATAGAATGTTCTCTTTGGCATTTAAAGCCCTTCGTAACCTAGCCCCTTCCTGTCTCACCTTATTCCCCACCATATACTCTTCGATCTAGTATTGCTGACTTTCTGGCTCTTCCATGAACCTTGGCACCCTGGCTCTTAGGTCCAGGCATTTTTGTTGATTCTTTCCCATGTCTGGAATGCTCCATCTCTTTACTGCTACCCACTGGCTCCCTGACTTCCTTCATGGCTTAAACTAAAATCTCTTCTCCTACACAAAAGTCTTTCCCAATCCCTCTTAATTCTTTTGCTTTCTATCTTTTACTTCCTATTTATCCTTTAAGTAGTTTGTTTGTACATATTTATTTGTTGTTTCCAACATTAGACTGTAAGCTCTTTGTGTTGGAGACTGTGTTTTGCTCTCATCTTATATCCCCAGTCCTTAGCGTAGCACTGGCACATAGTAGGCTAAATGTTCATTGACTCATTGGTCTCTTTTTATCTGCTTTCTTGATGAACTCAATGGTTCAGTTATTGTCTGTATGTAGAGTTCTGTTAAACCTTATAGGAACAAATGCCTGTCGTATATCTCTAATCCCAAATGGAATTTGGCTTCCTTCCTAAACTTATCCTTCCAATTTTTCTGTTTCTATTTGTGTCCTGTTTTTCTGTGTATCCAGTCACCTGGTAATGTTCACTGGATGAATGTAAATAGAAATTGCTTTTTTTATTTTTTTCTTCTCTCATCCCATATTTTGACCAGACCACTAACTTTAATTTAGAAGAAAGGTTCTTTCATATTTTGATGATTTTTTAAAAAGGTATATAGAACTCTTACTCTTTAATGAATTCTCAGTTCTATTCATCTTTTTTTTTTTGAGAAACATATGAATCTTATTGCTATACTTTAAGGATGTTTCTGGAAACATTGATATTAAACTTGTAAAAACTTAATAGTAAGACCTAGACAGTAAACATAAGACATTGCCTTTTTTGAGGATTATAGTCGTTTTAAACCAGGATTTCAAAGTAGAGGAAACTAGAATATATCTGGAGCCTATAGATCATTTCTGCTTATTTCAATAGGTCTAGAATCAATGATTTCATTTGTAGGGATACTTCTACTTATTGAAACAGCAAGCTTTCTGTCCCTTAGCTGAAGGTCTTTGCAAGGAATGATAGCTGAAAAAAATCTCACTTTATGTGGCTTCTCTCAGCTCATGTATGCATGCTTCTCAGGTGACACCCAGAGCTTATAGTTAGCTGACATAGTTTTCATTCTGCCAGGGTAATCTCTATGCCCTGCTAAGGACATTGTGCCAGGGCTTGTGTAGAGTCATAAAAATGATCATTCATTTAAAATGTACTGGATTAAATTTTTATTAGAGAGGTTTAGTGTGACCTGGATAATTGCGAATAAACAATGAGAACTTATCTCTTGTCTGTAGGCTTTTGCCCCTTCATAGGTCAAATAATGCCACAGTGGAAAATGTTTTCTCATGACTCCACCAGGGAGTTTTTTTGGTACAAAAAATGATGGTAAGGAAGGATGGCTCCACAGGGATTAACATGGGAAAAATACCATCTACAGTCAAACAATGAACCCAAACGTTATCAGGAAGATCTCGTCTTTTCCTCATGTAATTGGTGATCTCATAATTAGGCCTGAATATTCTTTCTGAACTTTGTCATACAATACACTTCACTTAGCTGGGCTTACTGAGATTAGTTCAAGCACAAGAAAACAACTTTTCCGTCATCAAGCTTCAGAGTGGAGTCTGGAGGCTTAAAGTATATACAGAAAGATTGGGGTTGGCTTATAGGGACAGTGTTCTCTGCAAAATCTTAGAATTTCCAGCTTATCAGTAGTGATTCTATGAACTGTGATTTTTCCATTAATGGGACTGATTCTTATCTTCATCACAATAAAAATCATTGACATTTTATATAGTGCTTTTAGGTTTTATATGTTTTACATTCATAACTGTATTTAATCCTGATTTTGCAAACTTGGAATGATTTTTTTCCCCCAACTACCTTTAATTACTTTTATCTTTCTTCCTGTACATTTTCCTTAAATTTGAGTCTTAGTTATCACAGTCACTAACTTATGTTTATAATAATAATAATGATTTATGAAATACTAATATGATTGATTGAAATATTGACTCATGCAAGCCTTTCCAATAGGTGGAATGAGTATAGAATTCTTAGATAGGTAGTATTGTATTCAAATGTACGTGGCCTTATACAAAGCACATTGATAGATCCAAGGACTGTCCTCATAGAATCAAGCAAGCTGGCAACAAACATTTATTAAAATCTTTCTATGTGTTAGGCTCTTGCAAGATGTTAGAAATATGGTAAAAAGAAAAGTCTGAAATATTTAGTGTAAAACATTGTTGTCAAATGCCAAAGATAGCAAAATTTTAAAACATAGAATTCTAAGGTTTTTGTGGGAGCTGTTTTCTTTGTTTCTAATTGTCCTGTTTTTGGAGGGAGGACATTTTTGTTGCTGTATAAATTGAGGGTAAGGTATTGTTTTTCTTGAGTCGAATAGCTTGGTGGCTGTAGGAAGGCTTGCGTTAAAATACTACTTTGACATAATTAATCTTAGGGAAATAAAGATATATTGGAAGGAGTGCTGAATATGGGTGTATGAAGTCCCAGGTTAAAGTCTGGCTTTGCCACTCTCCTGACTCTATGATTTTGTGTACCATTTAACTTTTCAAAGCCTCCATTTCCCCATTTATAAAATGAAGATTAAAATGTTTGTAACACCTACAAAGGGTTATTATGAGGATTGAATGAAATAATATGTGTAAAGCATTTTGTAAGCAGCCGCTATGATAATTATTACAAATAGATTACTGCAACACAGATTTAAAAGGTAACTGAGAACAGGGAGAATCCCATATACAAAATACCTGGCAAATCATTCTTCAGCCTTTGCTAGCTAGACCTTTGGTGAAGTTTTTCCTTCTAGGAATGATAACTTTTCCTTTTTTCACCTTATACCTATTACTCTGAATTCTGCCCTCTGAGTCCAGACAGAACACATTTTATCCTTTTTCATTCAGTACTCCTTCAGATAGTTGGAAGTCTTCTCTTTGTTAGACTAATCATCCTCAGTTCCTTCTTCCAAATGGCAGTGTCACAAACCTTCACCGTCCTGCTTCCTTCCTCTGGACGTTCATTTGTTTGTCATTGTCTTTCTAAAACCGTGTGTCTGGCACTGACCGGGGGACTTGAAATGTGATCTAAGGCAGATTGCAGAGACACTCTCAGCTCCCTAATCCTGAACACCGAAGCTCCGTGATAGGGCCCAAGCTCGCTCCCTTCTCCCTGCCATCTACCTTCCTAACAGCTTGACAGCCCACACTAGAAATCATGTCCTGGAGGGTTTAATTCTTTCGTTTCCAGACTCCCCTTCAGTCTGGGGAGCTGCTGACTTGATTGGTGACTGCCCGAGTAGGCTTGTGATTTCAGACTGACCCCAGACGAGCTTGACTCTACTCTGCTCCCTAGTCCTTGTCCAGGCCATCTTTTCAACAGCTTCCCTGCCATGTGTATAATTTCTTTCTCTCCCCCTGCCCTTTTTCAGTTCTGGAATCATGGTCTAATCAGTTCTGCCATTCTTTCTAGAAGGGGTATGTAAATCTACTCCTCTGGCTCCAACTGCATTCTTCCAAAAGGCTTCAGTGATCTGTCTTCTTCCACCTCCTCTCCCCCTACCCTCAAAAAAAAAAAAAAAAAGAAGAAAAACAAAACCAAAAACTTTTGTTACAAATCCCATATTGTCTATGCTCAGAAATGTATGGCATTTTGTGCCATCAGTCTGTATCTCTCTGTAAGGAGGCAGTGGGGAGCATGTTTGGTCAGAGGCTCTCTGCAGAGTTCTTGGGCAGTTAAAGGCATTGTACTGGTCAGAACAATTAAGCCTTTTTTTTCTTTTTTGAGGCAAACTGGGTTAGGTGACTTGCTCAGGATCACATAACTAGTAACTGTCTGAGGCCACATTTGAAATCAGTTCCTTCTATTTCAGGGCCCACTGGCTCAATTCACTGCATCACTTAACTGTCCCTTTTTAAGTTTTTCAAAGATGTTTCTTTGCAATGTTATTTTCCTTATATAAATTGTTCTCCTGCTTCTGTCCACTGAGCTCCATGCTTCATCAGTTCATACAGATCTTCCCAAATTTCTCTGAAGCTGTCCCTTAGTTATTTCATATGTGCCATTGTATTCCATCCCTGGTTTGATGGGCAGGCAGCCCCTTAGTTTCCAGTTCTTTGGTTCTACAAAAAGAACTGCTATAAATATTTCTGTATTTATTCTTTCTTGGATCCCTTTGGATCTTTGACCTGGTAATGGTATCATTGTGTAAGTTAACACAGTGACTTCCAGGGCTTATTTCCAGATTGCTTTCTAGAATGGCTAGACTGTTTCAGAGCTTCACCATTAATTTCTGCTATGCTTTGTAATATTTGATCTTACTGTCTTCTTCAAGGTTCATCTTGTATAACTCCATGAGGTGCTGTCAGACCCTGTATCACATTTATAAATGCATTCAGCTATAAGTAACAAATGAACATTGCCTTGATGAAGGCTCCAAAGTAGAGTACTCAGTCACTTCTTCAAAAATAGTTGATTAAAACCTCTAGAAATTTTTTTGAACTAATTGCTATCTATATTCCTCCCCCCCCTCCCCCCCATTGTACAGTTGATTTTTTAAGGCCTTTTAGTCTAAGGCTTTACATTAATTCTGATTAGTAACAGTTTTTGAGGTCATTGAATCCATCCATCTCACTGCACAGATGAGGAACCTGAGACCTGGTGAGATTATGTAATTTGTCCAAGATCTCTTTGCTAACACATGATAGAGCTGGGATTTTGACTTAGGTCCCTAGACCTGAAAGCTTTTTTCCATTATGTCATCCTGTCTTGATTAAGTCTCACCATGTTGGATTTGGCTTAAAGTTCTGGACAGTTGAGACCTTTGGGGATCCTGATTACCATCCAATCTGTTAACTTTTCTTCCAAGGTTTATGTGATTTGAAACTTTTATAAGCCTGCCATTTCTACCTTTATTCAAGTCTTTGAATTTTAAACGTTGCCTCAAGGGAAGGAATAGATCTCTGGTCCATTCCTTTAGAGACTCCCCAATAAGCTGAAACATTTCATGACCACTCTTGAGGTCTCATCAGTCAGCCTCGAATCCAGCCAGTTTAATATTGCTAGTCCATATCTCCTTATCTCTTCCACAAGAATAATGTGAAATACTTTGTTGAATACTAGACTAAAATCTATATAAAATCTACCTACATTTCCTTCATCTACCAGTTTCCTAAATCTGCCAAAAAAGGAAATGAGATTAATCTAGGATAAACAGTTCATATAGGTTCTTTGTGATCACTGTTTTCTCACTAACGCTTACATTAATAATTCATTCTAGAATTTTGCCAGGATTCAAAGTTAAAAACTTTCTGGCCTGTAATTTTTGTAGGTACTAATCCTTGGTTTTCCTTACTAGCCTCAGTTCATTCTGTACCTTAATGTTCCTGAGATTTTCCTCATCCTGGTTTATGAATGAATGAATGAAAAAGCATTCATAAAAGAGCTTACTTTGTAGAGTTTTTAGCTTTATCCATGTGTGCCTTGTTTCCTCCCCCCCTCCCCTGCTTCACCCCTTCCCCTCCCCTAGATGGCATATGATCCAATATATGTTAAACATGATAAAAATATGTTAAATTCAATATAGGCATACATGTTTATACAATTATCTCGCTACACAAGAAAAATCAGATCGAAAAGTTAAAAAAAAAAGAAAAGAAAATAAGAAGAAAATAAAATTCAAGCAAACCACAACAAAAAGAGTGAAACACAACTTTTATCTCATTTTTTATCTTTTGCTTCATTTTTTCCCTAAGGTATTTGTGCAGTGCTTGTAGAAAATCTGTTTTTGGTTTTTTTCCTTTATCCATGTTTTTATATTCATCTTCCATAATCTGTCTTTGATTTCATCATCTTTACATACATTTTTAAAATTAAAATTTGTCACTTGTTTTCCCTGTATTCATATCAGTTTGGTTTTTTAAAATTATTTTCAAAAAATTTTTTATTAAACTTAAAACTCCAAAAAAGAATTTTTCTATAGATTATATAACAAAACATACAAAGAATTGTATGTGAAACTGTGAATCTCTTTCATACTGCTTGCTTTTAAATAAGTATATATTTATAAATATATGTATATATGTACATACATGTATATATGTAACAATTTATTTTTACTTTAAAATATTTTGTTTGGTTTTTGAACTCCTTTTTCTTCCATAATAAACATTTTTGTTTTGTTTATATATTATTTAAAGATGGGTTCCATTCATCCAGGTTAGAAGTGGGGTATAACCCCAGGCACCTGAAACCTGATCAGGCCAGTTTAATGACCGCCGCTTAGCCTCCTGGATTTTGAAACTATTCCCGGTTTAGAATTTAAATAATATTTCAATGCCCCTCTTTTTGTTGTTGTTGTTTTTCAGTATTTTAATACCTTTCTCTCTTTATTTTCCCGATTTAAACCCGAAAGGGGAAAAAAAATCCCTTCTAACCAGTGAGCACAAGCAAGCAGAATGAATCTATAGGGGGCTCTTTCCAAAATTCTATGTCCCTTCATCTTGAGAGTGTCATTCTCAAAAGGAGGAATGTTTCATCCCACACGCCTTGAGAATGTTTTATATTTTATTAAAAGAGTATACAAATTTTAGATTTCAAATGAAAGAAAAGACAAGAACAATGTTGAGGGGATAAAAGGGAATGATAATTTTTTTTTTTTTTTTTTTATTTCTTTAATTTAAGGAAAAATGGGTAATTTACACATTAAAATTCCAAACCCTCTTGTTCCATTTTCACCCTTCCCCCCACCCCTCCCCTTAAAATGGCAGGAACCAGTAGATTTAAAATATTAAAATATAATTAGATACACAAGTATAATGAAAAAATTATTTTGCTGTACAAAAGAATGACTTGAATTATTGAAATTAGTTGTGGGAAATCAAAGATGGGTGTGCATAAAATATGGACTGGGAATTAATTAATGGTTTTAGTCATCTCCCAGAGTTCTTTTTTCTGGGATAGCTAGTTCAGTTCATTACGTTCCATTAGAAATGATTTGTTGACCGTTTGAGGATGGCCTGACCATGGACTGGCATCATCTAGTATTGTTGTTGAAGATATAAGATCCCGGTCCTGCCATTTCATTAGCATCAGTTCGGGAGCCTCCAGGCCTTTCGAAATCATCCTGTTGGTCATTTCCAAACAGAAATTCCAAATTTTCATATACCAAATTTATTCAATTCTCCAACTTAATCCATTCAGTTTCCAGTTTTTATAAAAAGGGCTGCCAAAATTCCGGCACATCAGGTCCCTTTCCCTTTTATAACTTTGGGATATAATCCCGTAGTAACACTGTTGGATCAAAGGGTATGCACAGTTTGATAACTTTTTGAGCATAGTTCCAAATACTCTCCAAAATGGTTGATTTGTCACAACCCACCAACAATGAATCGTGTCCTGTTTTCCAATCCCCCCAACAATACTTATTTTTTTCCTGTCATCTTAGCCAATCTGACAGGGTGTGTGACACTGATACATTGTTGGTGAAATTTGGGAATAATCCAGCCATTCTGAGGGAATTTGGAACTATGCCCAAAAAGTTATCAAACTGTGTCCTTTGATCCAGAGTGTTAAGCTGGGCTTATACCCCGGATCTTAAGAAGGGAAAGGGGACCTTTGTAAGAAGTTTGGGGGCCTTTGTAGTGGCCAGAAACTGAAACGAGGGTGCCCACAATTGAGAATGGTAATGTTGGATATGAATATTATGGAATATTATTGTTCGATAAGAAATACCAGCAGGAAGATTTCAGAAAGGCCTGGAGAGACTGACATGAACTGATGCTGAGTGAAATGAGCAGAACCAGGAGATCATTGTACATGGAAACAACAAGATTAATGATGATCAATTCTGATGGACATGGTTCTCTTCAATGAGGAGGTGAGTCAGACTAGTCATGATGATCTTGTGATGAAGAGAGCCATCTACACCCATAGAGA
Organism: Sarcophilus harrisii; assembly: GCF_902635505.1. Classification (NCBI taxonomy): domain Eukaryota; kingdom Metazoa; phylum Chordata; class Mammalia; order Dasyuromorphia; family Dasyuridae; genus Sarcophilus; species Sarcophilus harrisii. The sequence continues at coordinate 44,617,146 of NC_045427.1, read as the reverse complement.
AGACTGTAGGAATTGAGTGTGGATTACAACATAGCATTTTCACTCTTTTTGTTGTGGTTTGCTTGAATTTTATTTTCTTTCTTTTTTTTTTTTAAACTTTTTGATCTGATTTTTCTTGTGTAGCGAGATAATTATATAAACATGTATGCCTATATTGAATTTAACATATTTTTACCATGTTTAACATATATTGAATCACATGCCATCTAGGGGAGGGGAAGGGTTGAAGTGAGGGGGAAACTGGAACATAAGGTTTTTCAAGGGTCAATGTTGAAAAATTATCCTTTCATATATTTTTAAAATAAAAAAAATAAAAAGAAACCTTAGTTTTCTGATAGTGTAGTGATTAAGTATCTCTCTTTGAACTGTTTTCTAGGTAGGTTATTGATATATCAGATACCTTACTTTTTTTTTAAGTTAAAAAAAACTTTTGATTTTGTTTTAATAATCCTTTTTATCTCCATGAATCATTGTTTAAATTTGGTCTTTTTTTTTTTTTTAACTTTTAGAAAAACTATTACTTGGGTTAGCTTTACTATTATCTTGTAAGCTTTTTATTCCCTTTCTAATGCTTTTCTCCTCAACTTTTATCTCATTTTTTATCTTTTGCTTCATTTTTTCCCTAAGGTATTTGTGTAGTGCTTGTAGAAAATCTGTTTTTGGTTTTTTTCCTTTAAATCTCTGCTTATCATTATTTTGGAGATATGATCTCCTAATTTGGGTTTTTGAGGTATGTTTGGATCTTTTATAATTTTTTCTAGTAGTTGCTATCTTTTTCTGTTTGCTCAACTCTCTCACCTGAGTTCCTAAATAAGGTCTTTGTGCCAGCTCCGTCCCCTATAGACTTTTTGGTTGGGTTGGTTGGCCCTGCTTTGTCTCCCCCTCTATCATCTGGATTCCTGTGCTAATTCCACCTTGTAGGGAGAGGACGCTGGATCATCATAGTCCTGTATGGATTCTCGGAACAGATACTTTGGTGCCATTGTTTTCCAAGGCTGCTACTGGTCCCGGTCACTTCCCCAGTGCTTCCATGGTCCCCATGATCAATCTTGGGTTTTTTTGGGGTGGAGAAGTAAGTCTCCACTCTTGAGCCGTGCAGGCCGTACATGTCTCTGGACCTTCTCTGATCATCCTGGGAGGATGCTAACTTGTTTGCCTGTGCTCTTGCTGGCACTGCTAGCCCTTTTTCATATTGCCTGTGGCCTTCTGATTAACTTTTTTGTGTAGTTCTGGGCTGGAAGTAGTTCTTACTTGGTAGTTAGTAATTGAATTTCTTGGTGAATCCATTTAATTTACTGTGTTTCAGTTTTTTTTCTGGATTAAGTATACAAGGAGTAGAGTGATCTAGATCTACCGAGGCAGCCATCTTGGCCAGATCACATCAGTCTCCTTGGAGGAAAAGTTTATGGTAGAGAAAAGTTAGGGAATTTATCATTTAAAATGACTGATTTTCCCAACATTTCAAGGTTTTTTCAAAGCATGTATGTGAGAGTACCCTGTTCAGTTTCTACATATTCAGCATCACGTACAAGTCAGGCTTTCTGCTAGGGACCCACATCAGGCTGCTGGGGCCGAAGTCTTGGGCTCTGGAGTCCAGTGTTAGGGAAGGTGCTGTTCCACTCTGCAGAGATGGCCTCCTCCTTTCCCAGCCGGTGTTCCATCTCACATGCACTCTCTTCTCTCCATAGGTGTTTGTGGTTGGCAATGAGCCCGACACGGCCTTGCTGCAGTCCTTGCTTCCAGATCTGGGGGTTGTTTTTGCTCTCTATTGCTTTACTCGGAAGAATGCCTCTCCCTTAAGGTAAGAGTCTTTTTCGACCTGGAAAACGTCTCACTCTTACTCTGGGTGGTTCCCCTCTCTAGTTATAGCTGGCACTGTCTCTGTTGATATTAGGGGTACGTTCTGGAGAAGTCAGCCTGTAGCAGGCATCTTGTCTGGGCCAAGCACAAAACAGCCCCCAGCCTGATGGGGAAGAACGAGGGGCAACAACCGTGTACGCATAAGATGGAGGCAATGTAACTGGAAGGTCAGCTTGGAAGGACAGTCGAGTGAGCCGGAGGACGGCCTGCTGTCCAAGCCTCAGAGGAAGCCAAAATGAGGAAGATGGGGGACAATTAGTAAGTGGGGCTCGTGGGGCCAGGAGGCTGGCGTCCCTGAATGGTGGAAGAGTCAGAATTCTGGAAAGGAATTTGTATTTGAGCCTGGTGGTGTGGGCATGATGAGTCCCTGAGCGGGGGTGACATAGTCATACCCATACATGCCATTCTGGCCACTGCATGGAGGGTAGACTGAATAACACGATTTCCTACCCATTTGAAGAAGGAGGGAGTGTTGGAGGCTCCCAGGTGATTGGAAATTGCACTTGTTTATTCTTTGCCTTGCTAGCAGTGAGGTTTTGAGATAATACTCCTTTTAGGAAAGGGACTTGACATTTTCTCAGGTAAACTTGTCACTGCTTGACCATTGAGAAATATAGGAATTAAGGGTTTGGGAAGGAGGAAATAGAGGTTGGCTGATAGGGAGAAAAAACCTGATGATAGAATTTGGTCATAGAAGTGACAGTGTCTTATTTGTAATGAAGGAAATACTTAAATGTCTACAAAGTAATCTTTTATAATGGAGTTTAAAGAGCTGTTCATTGAAGGAGTTTCTTACTCATGCCCTTTTTGCTGCAGAGAAATGACATCAACTTATTTACCGTCAGCTTATTTAGCAATACTTGATTGTAAAGCCTGGCCAAAGTCTTATCACACACTTTAGAAACTAGACTGTACAGCAATATGTACTTAGGTTTCCTTTCTTCTCCTTCCATTTTCTGATATTCAAGTCTATTAACAATTAACAGCTTATGCTTCTTTCATGCTTTAGGGTGTATAAGACACCTCACATTATCAAAGCCTATCCTCACAGTAGTGAGATGGGGTGGATATTGTCATCATTTTAAGCTAACCAAAGTTGTTAAATGGTGTGTGCAAGGTTATATAGAAGTGCCAGATAGGGGACTTGACTTGGTGAAAGTCACATAGGCAGAGCTGGGCTTAGAGGCCAAGGCTTGGGATACCATAGAGTGGTCACTAGTCCAGTATTCATCCCTCCTCGCCCGGCTCCTCACCATCACCACTCAGAACTTTTGCTTTATAAATTCTGGCAAGTTAGAAGATAAAAGCATAGGAAGTCAGGGATGCTAGAGCATCTTAGCCAACATCCTGGTATGCTCCTGCTTTTCAAGAATAACATCAAAGAATAACATCAAATTGGCCGCAGAAAGTTAGCATTTTTGTCTGGTAACTTTGGTTTAAACTTGTTTTGAGAGGAGATGCTCTAGTATGTACCTTCCTATCTTTATCACTTTGACTGATTGCTAGGGATGTTGCAAGAAAGAGAACCAGACTGGCCTGAATAGACCTGGTGTAAAATTGAAAATTGATTTTAATTCTACTTTTAAAGTCTAGGTAAGCTAGATTTAATATTCCTCTTTGCTGTAAGTTTTATTCAGGTAACCCCCAGGTCTCTTGTTTCACAGTTCTTCCCTTGGGATTTGTATCTCCACCCTTTCAACTTCACCCACTACCTACATTGTGGGAAAAAGCCAAGCTTAACCTAAATTGTTGTAGACTCATCCCATCTCCCAAAGTGTTGTGGTCTTACTTTTGCCTGGTGATCCGAATCACATGTCTCATTTGTGGTTCAAGGGTTCTTAGAAGGGGGAGAGTCAAGGGCTGGTAATATCAAAACAAGATCAGAGTGTTTTTACTCTCTGTCCATTCAGAAAAAAAGACACATTCATGTGGCTCAAAATTTTGCTCTGTTTTCTTGTTTATTGCTATAAAATACTTAACATCTCTTACTTAGGCTCTCTGGTGTTATTGAGGTAGCCACTGATCCATTTTGGTGGTAGATTCATACTCTTCTAATAAACTGTTAGTGCTCAGAACATTATTCCTCAACCTTTGTTTACAGCCAAGAACCCGGGTTTGACATTTACCAGCTATGAGATCTTGGGCCTGTCAAACATAATCATAATTGATCTTTGTTGAGAGGAAAGGGCTTTATTAATCTCATAGTATTATATTTAAATATTAAATTATATACTAGACTTTAAGCATCCATGAGAATAGGGAACCAGTTCACATATAAACTTTGAATCTTCTCCAATGCTAGCACAAACTCTAGCACATAATAGGTAGTTGATAAAATATTTATTGAATGATTGAGTGAATTTGGTTTCTGCCATTATTTCCTCCTTCCCTTTTTTATTGCTTTTCAATTAATTTTTTTGATGTTGCAGTTAATCTGTTTTTATTTTAAATATCAGTTAAATTTTTTTCTCCCTAACTGAAAAATTTTTTAAATTTCTTTTTTAAAAAACAAAATTATTCTACTCCTTCCACTTCCTCCTTTCCCTGCATTGAGCAAATCAATCAATCAATCAATCAGTCAATTAGTCCCTCAATTCATACATGCATAAGCTGCAAAACAAATTCCCACATTGGGGAAATGACTGTTTCCTTCCTCAATTTAAGTTTACCACTTTTCTGGCAGGAGGGGAATGATAGATTTCATCTTCAGACTTTGGAACTCATCATTTATCATTGCACTTATCAGAATTCTAAAGTCTTCAGAGTTGATTTTTCTCTATAATGTTATATAATTATATAAATTGTTCTAGTTCCGCTGACTTTTCTCTGCATCAATTTATAAAGGTTTTCCCAGTCTTCCATGAAACCATTTCATCATTTCTTATGGCACAATATTTCATTACATATATATTCTAGTAGGGAATTTTGCAGCATAATCATAATATTTCCTAATTACAAGAATTATCCCATAGAAGTTATGTAACTTTATTACAAATATTTCTTTCTTTTGGAGTTTCCTAATTATCCAAGATGTAGTACATGTGGGATTTGTGTTAGAATATGGGAGATCAGTCAAGTGGAAAAGAATCACTTGCATTGCTTGTAGTGGCAGTGATATATACTTGAAGTATTCTCTTTTCTTATTTCTCTCCACCATTAGAATCCTTGCTTTCCTAAAAGACTCAGCTCAAACTCCACCTTGTAGGAGGCCTTACCTAATGGTCTGGAGTCATGGTACTGTGCCCAGCCTACTTTGTGGTGATCACCCAACTCAGAGAGAGAGTGTGTGTGTGTGTGGTGGATTATGTATCATCTATGGGACATGTGAGTGCATGCAACTTTATGAAAGATGATTCCACTGTGCCCAGAGGTTTATCCAACTGTGCATACCCTTTGATCCAGCGTGTTTTTACTGGGCTTGTATCTTAAAGAGATCTTACAGGAGGGAAAGGGACCCCCATGTGCAAAAATGCTTGTGGCAGCCCTTTCTGTAGTGGCAAGGAACTGGAAACTGAGTGGATGCCCATCAGTTGGGAATGGCTGAATAAGTTTTGGTATATGAATGTTGTTGTTATTTTTCTTACAGAACAATAATCGTTTCTTACAGAAACGATCAGCAGGGTGATTTCAGAAAGGCCTGGAGAGACTTATATGAACTGATGCTGAGTGAATTGAGCAGAACCATTGTGCACAGTAACAACCAAATTATACAATAATCAATTCTGATGGATGTGGCTCATTTCAATAGTGAGATAACTGAGGCCATTTCCAGTGATCTTGTGAGAGACATCTACACCGAGAGAGAAGTCTGTAGGACCTGAGTATATCACAATATAGCATTTTCACTCTTTTTGCTTGTATTTTATTTCCTTTCTCATTTTTTCCTTTTGATCTAATTTTTTTTTTTTTTTTTGTGCAGCAAGGTAATTGGATTTAACATATATATATATATATATATATATATATATATATATATATATATATATTTTTTTTTTTTTATTTAATAGCCTTTTATTTACAGGATATATATATGGTAACTTTACAGCATTAACAATTGCCAAACCTCTTGTTCCAATTTTCACCTCTTACCCCCTCCCTAAATGGCAGGATGACCAGTAGATGTTAAATATATTAAAATATAACTTAGATACACAATAAGTATACATGACCAAAACATTATTTTGCTGTACAAAAAGAATTAGACTCTGAATTATTGTACAATTAGCTTGTGAAGGAAATCAAAGATGCAGGTGTGCATAAATATAGGGATTGGGAATTCAATGTAATGGTTTTTAGTCATCTCCCAGAGTTCTTTTTCTGGGTATAGCTAGTTCAGTTCATTACTGCTCCATTAGAAATGATTTGGTTGATCTCGTTGCTGAGGATGGCCTGATCCATCAGAACTGGTCATCATCTAGTATTGTTGTTGAAGTATATAATGATCTCCTGGTCCTGCTCATTTCACTCAGCATCAGTTCGTGTAAGTCTGGATTTAACATATATTTTTAACATATATTGGATTACTTGCCATCTAGGAGAGAGGGTGGGGGAAAGGGGAGAAAAATTTGGAATACAAGGTTTTGCAAGAATCAATGTTGAAAAATTATCCCTGCATATGTTTTGAAAATAAAAAGCTTTAATAAAAAAAAGATAATTCCACATCATAAATCACATGACCAATATGTTTAACTAGTGGCTACTGCTCTATTAGGGTCTTCAATACTAGTGGTCTGGCCTCCACACTGATAATGCTTGCTTCTCGCAGATAACTTTCATATATCTTACCATTTCATGTTACTTTCCCCATTTGATGTATATTGCTGGAGAGGAGGTTCTGCATTAGGTTATATATATTTTTTCACCTCTCTTTGCATTCTCAGCTCTGAGCCCAGGACCTAACACTTAGTAGATACTTGATAAATGTTGGTTGACTGGTTTTCCTCCAGAATAGTCAGTTCTTCATTGAATGCTACAGGACCCACAACCTGAGATTGATGAGCAGAGCAGCCCAGCTCAGTGTGTGGCCAATATTCTTCAGCTATATCAGCTTGTTTGCAGTACAGTGTGAGCAAACAGGCTCATGCATCTCTATTGTTCCCACCAGGTCTTTCTGCCAAGAGAGCTTGTTGTGGATGCTGGAGAAGCTGGAGAGAAAGGCTGCTCTTGCAACTCTGAAGGGACTGGCAGGTCTGGATAAGTCAGTGCCCTCTCTCCATCCTCTGTGTGAATTCAGGGCTGCCAGTCAGGGCGGCACAATGGTGACTATCAAAGAGACAAGCAGGTGAGTTCCCTCTTCTCCCTTCCTCTCTTCTGAAAGCTTGATTTAACCCATTCTTTGGCTTAGCCACCAAGGGGAGCCCATGGAAAGAAAGGCTTGAATGTTCTGTTCTCTGAAGTTATTGTTATCCACACAAAGATGTCTGAAATGTTAGCATTTAGAAAGCCTGGGTGAGGGGGCTTTTTTCTAGGAGCCAAGGGATTGGAGGCCCAGGGGACTAGAACCTTGTAGTTCTGCTGAGAGACAAACTCACCTCTTCCATAGAGTTTTCACACCCATGAATCACAGTGCTGACCTCAGCACTGCAGGAAACCAGATAATTCTCCCTGAAAATGACTCATATTCATTTGTTATATTTTTGAGTTTAGAGGAGAAAATTACAGGTCTCTTTTGCCTGGAATTTACCTAGTGAACTTGGAGCCATGGTGTTGTGCCTGACCTAGTTTGTGGTGATCACCCAACTGTGTGTGTGTGTGTGTGTGTGTGTGTGTGTGTGTGTTGGGTCTTATAACATCTGCGTAACATGTTAAATGCATGTTCCTGTAAAATAGACATTTCTAGTTCAGAAATCATGTAAATATGTTTAATGACTGTATTGTGTTTGCTATCAGAGGCCTTCATCACAACCAACATGTTGGCATTTGTTGAATGAAACATTATGCTTGTGCTCTTATTCATTTAATGACATTTTAAAATACCATTTTAGTGTGAAGGATTTTTTTTAGTAAATAAATCAATGAACTGAGACCTAATCCTCAAATTGGCTAATTTTTGTTGAACATTTTCAGGTTTTGTCATTTAAATGTGCACATATATTGAAATATTTAGTTAACTACTTCAGATATTTGTTTCAACAATTATTTGAACCATTTTAAACTGGGTATTTACTTGAAAAGTTTTCAATTTTCCCAGCAGTTTTTGTCAAATAGTGACTTGATTTAAACTTATGAGCTCTAAATACTGTGCCTTAAGAAAAAGATATCCAAAACACCAAATGGTGATAGAATTCCATTGGTACTGATTGGAATAACTAGGTTTCCTTGCCAAAGGGAAAGAATTGAATGGGCAGCTATTTAAGAAATAGATTCCTCTTTTACCACTAGAGGGATATGTGAGGTTTTGTTTTGTTTTGTTATTATTCTGTCATTTATGTTTAAGAATGCTGCATCTCTGACACTAAGGATAAGCCCTCTAGGGCATAATGCAGGTGTTTTAATATATATATATTTTATTATTATTACATCTTTTTATTTTCAAAACATATGCATGGGTAATTTTTTCAACATTGACCCTTGCAAAACCTTCTGTTCCAAATTTTCCCCTTCTTCCCCCCATCCCCTCCCCTAGGTGTCAGCTAGTCCAAAACATGTTAAATATGTTAAAGTATATGTTAAATCTAATATATGTGTACATATTTATACAGTTCTCTTGCCGCACAAGAAAAATCAGATCTAAAAAAAAAAAAAAAAAAAGACCTGAGAAGGAAAACAAAAATGCAAATAAACAATAACAGAAAGAGTGAAAATGCTATGTTGTGGCCCACACTCAGTTCCCACAGACCTCTCTCTGGATGTAGTTGGCTCTCTTCATTACTGGACAGTTGGAACTGATTTGGTTCATCTCATTGTTGAAGATGGCCACGTCCATCAGAATTGATCATCATATAGTATTGTTGCTGAGTATATAATCATCTCCTGATCCTGCTCATTTCACTCAGCATCAATTCCTGTAAGTCCCTCCAGGCCTCGCTGAAATCATCTTGTTGGCCATTTCTTACAGAACAGTAATATTCCATAATATTCATATACCACAAGTTATTCAGCCATTCCCCTAATGATGGGCATTCACTCAGTTTCCAGTTTCTGGCCACTACAAAGAGACCTGCCACAAAAATTTCTGCACATGTGAGTCCCTTTCTCTCCTTTAAGATCTCTTTTTGTGATATAAGCCCAGTACAAACACTGCTAGGTCAAAGGGTATGCACAGTTGGATAACTATGCTCAAAAAGTTTGATTGGATTCGTTCACAACTCCACCAACAATGTATCAATGTTCTGGTTTTCCCACATACATTTGTCATTGTCTTTTCCTGTCATCTTAGCTAATCTGAGAGCTGTGTAGTGGTATTTGAGTTGTCTTAATTTGCATTTCTCTGATCAATAGTGATTTGGAGCACTTTTTCATATTACTAGAAATAGTTTCCATTTCTTCATCTGAAAATTGTCTGTTCATATCCTTGGCCCATTTATCAATTGGAAAATGGCTTAATTTCTTATAAATTTGAGTCAGTTCTCTATATATGTTGGAAATGAGGCCTTTATCAGAACCTTTGAATGTAAAAATGTTTTCCCAGTTTATTGCTTCCCTTCTAATCTTGTTTGCCTTAGTTTTATTTGTACAAACCCTTTTTAATTTAACATAATCAAATTTATCTATTTTGTGATCAATAATGATCTTGTTCTTTAGTCACAAATTCCTTCTCCTCCACAGGTTTGAGAGGTAAACTATCCTATGTTCTTCTAATTTATTTATAATCTCATTCTTTATGCCTAGATCATGAACCCATTTTAGCCTTATCTTGATGTATGGTGTTAAGTGTGAATCAATGCCTAATTTCTACCATATTAGTTTCCAATTTTCCCAGCAGTTTTTGTCAAATAGTGAATTTTTATCCCAAAAGCTGGGGCCTTTGGGTTTGTCAAATACTAGATTGCTATAGTTATTGACTATTTTATCCTATGAACCTAACCTATTCCACTGATCAACTAGTCTATTTCTTAGCCAATTTCAAATGGTTTTGATGACCGCTGCTTTATAATATAGTTTTAGATCAGGTACAACTATGCTAACTTTATTTGATTTTTTTTTTCATTAGTTCATTGAAATTCTTGACCTTTTGTTCTTCCAGATGAATTTTGTTGTTATTGTTTTTAGGCCATTAAAATAGTTTCTTGGGAGTTTGATTGGTATAGCACTAAATAAATGGATTAGTTTAAGTAGTATTGTCACTTTATGACATTTGCCTGACTTATCCAAGAGCATTTAATATTTTTCCAGTTGTTTAGATCTGATTTTATTTGTGTGGAAAGTGTTTTGTAGTTTCACCAGGTATTTTAATAAGAAAGCAAAAGACAAATGTAAGGTATAGTTAATGTTATAGTATCAGTTTGATAATAAAGAATTTATAAATAAAAACTTTAAATAAACCAAAGAAAAGAACAGTACTGTTTGGTTTTTTTTTTTTGGCTGTTTTATTTTTGGAACAACACATATGCTAATTAATAGACTATTTAGCAGCCAAATATTAACACAATAAAACATTGTTACTCAACTGGCTACTATCATGCCCTTTTATTTTAAATAAATATTTATTAAATTAATTTTTTATATTTCTGTCTCTTCCTAATGATGCCCACTCTTTCATAGAAACCTGTTCTGCATTTCCAGTCATAATCTTTTTCCTCTGGAGAAGGAGGCTTATTCCATTCCCATTCTGTGATGTTAGGCTTGGACATTGCATATGTCACAATGCCCATGTCTTTAAATGTTGTTTTCTTTTACATTTTTGCAGTCATTTTGTAGGTCTTTTTCTTGGTTTCACTTACTTTGTTATTTGTCATTTTGTTTATATTTCTCATAGTCATTGCTGTTTAATTTAGGAATATCCCATTATATTCATGTACTGTAATTTGTTCAGCTATTCCTTCAAAAAATAGATACTCACTTTGCCTCTAGTTTTTTGCTACTAGAAACATCCTGCTACAAACATTTTTGCACAAATACCTTGGAATATATGTCCAATGATGTGTTAACTGGGTCAATAAAATTATATATTATACTTAGATATAAATAATGAGGCCACTAGAGAGACATCTGGAAGTTTTAAATACGTTTCAATATTTTTCTTTGTTTCTTTTTTTTTTTTTAATAAATTAGAAGAAATGTGAGTAATCTAAAGAACTGTAGTTGATAAACTAATTAAAAAGCTAGATATCCAGATTACTCACTTCTAAGAGGATTAAAGATACTCACTGGGGAGTATGATATTGCTGAATGAAGAAAAATAGCTTAAAATCTTATCTTCTATATCGAGTTTGTAAAACAGAGTTTCTCTCACATGTAACAGGATAAAATAGATGAAAATCCCAAGTTAAATCCTGCCTTAATTGTGTGACTCTGGCAGCCTTCTCTGACTCAGTTTTTTCATCAGCAAAATGGAGCTAATAATAGCACTTATTTCATAAGGCTATTGTGGGGATCAAATAAGATAATATTTGTGAAACTTTTTTCATACCTTAAAGCCATATGTAAAATTAACTGTTGCTATTATTTACTTAATAAACTTGGAGAAAGAATCTTTCACATAACTAGTTACTCATATCTCTCTATTATAACTCTCGAATAGGATTAGGTAAATATGAAAGCTACCAAATATATACTTGGCTAACAATGAAATAATTGATAATTATTTATGATATTTTAATGGTGAAAAAGATCTCAATCAACCACTGTCAAGGCAAAATATCACTGTAAATTTTGACTTCTCTCTACTTCTAATAATAATCCCACAGTGTTCAGGACAATAAACAAAGGTGGGTTTTTTGTTTGTTTATTCTTATGTAACAGTACTTTTCCCCCCAATCACATGTAAAGATATTTTTCAACATTCATTTTTGTAAGTTTGTGTTCCAAATTTTTCCTCCTTCCTTCTCTTCTCTTTCTCCAAGATGGCAAGCAATGTAATATAGGTTGTACATTACAGTCATTTTAAACATATTTTCATTTGTCATGTTGTAAAAGAAAACTCAGAACAAAAGGGAAAAACCATGAGAAAGAAAATAGTGAAATATTTACTTCAATCCACATTTAATCTCCATAGTTCTTTCTCTGAATGCAGGTGGTATTTTTCATCCCAAGTCTATGGATCACAGTCTCACTGTATTGCTGAGAACACCCAAGTCATTCACAATCAATCATTACATAGACTTGCTGTTTCTTTGTACTATGTTCTCTTGGTTCGGCTCACTTCACTCAACAGCAATTCATATAACTCTTTCCAGGCTTTTCTGAAATCAGCCTGCTCATCATTTCTTATGGAACAATAATATCCCATTACATTCATATACCACAGCTTACTCAGTTATTCCCCCATTGGTGGGCATGTACTCAGTTTCCAATTTCTTGCCACTCCCAAAAGAGCTGCTATAAGCATTTTTGCACATGTGGATCCTTTTCTCTCTTTTATGATCTCTTTGGGATATAAATTATACATAGATTTTTTTTGCAAGTTCATAAGGTTATTGAAAATTTCCCCCAATTTGAAATCATTCTGGATGCTAATTCTGTATAGAAGTAAAGTATTGCTTTAAACAAACGTGGGATTCTTTTTTAAAGTTCTGCCTGTAGGTAGTACTGATGTAGTAAATGTCGTCCTGCCTTGCAGTGATGAGGATGAGGTTCTGTATCAGAAAGTGGTGTCTGAGCAGGACCAGGTGGAGTTTCTGGTGGAGCTGCTGTCACAGTGTCAAGAGAGCGGCCTGGCCGGGGACTTCTTCATCTGCTGCTTGGAGGTAAGAGTCAGACGCACCTGGAGCGCAGTCGCTGAGTGGAGTCCTGAGACATCCCACAAGGGCCTTCCTTACGGGCTCCCTGCCCACTACCAGAGTGGCTGGAGTAGGAAGCAGGCCCGTGGCAACCCTGTAGTTAGATGGGAAGGAGGAGGACCCTTCTTCAGCCCACAGAGGTCATCTGTAACTTGGCTTCTTTCCACAATGGGCTCAGTGCTCATTTTATATCTGAACCCGATCCTGTCTGGCACAGGGTTAATATTCACTCTGGGTGCATAAGAAAGACCTTTCCAAAGGCAGTAAGAGTTTTACAGTTATTTTATTTTTACATTTTTAACTTTTTTTTAATTGAAGTTTTTTATTTTCAAACATATGCAAGGATAATTTTTTTTTACCCTTGAAAAACCTTGTGTGCTTTTGCGATTATTGAGTCTGACTGTTGTTTTGTCAGGGAGGAACCCTAGAACCTGGCTCTCTTGTGTCCACTTAGAAGCTTTACCATGCCTGCTCCTCAGAGGGAATCAAGGCTGCTGCCCCTTTCTTCATCTTCCCTGCATTCTTGTGCCCTGAGGTCTTCCATAGCTGGGGGATGCTTCCATAGCTGTCTTCCTGCTCTCCCTTTCCCTGTCCTGTGGGAGGAGGACATGGTGCTCCTGGAGCATCCGTGGGGAGGAGAAGGTTGGGGCGACAGGAGGTGGGAGCCCCTCTGAGGTGACATTGCCTCAGCACCGTTCCCCTCACAAGTATGGGAGGCACCTCAGCTCCTGCATCTTCTCAGCCGTCGATTTTATTTCATTCCCGGGACTTTGTTCTGAGCCCTTTAATCTTGGACCCGGAGGTTAAGGTTTTGCCCCTTCCATCAGTGTTTGCATTTTAATGGGCATCTCAGGAAGCACCCGAAGGAATGAATGCCTAGTGCCAGACGTGAAGGCCCCGAGACCTTCTGTGTTGGTTTTGTCTCAGTGCCCGGGCAGCTGTGGCATCTTCCGGCAGCTGGCTCGGGGTGGGGGGAGCGTGATAGCAGGATCCTTGAGAGAGTCCTGGGCAGTAAGTGCTAGTACCACAGTGCTGACCTGCTGAGCAGTAATGGAGCCGCGGGCATAACGATGAGAGCGTGCTCACTCGGATTACAGGGTCTGAGTCCCTGACATTCCTGTTTCCGCCGGCTTTTGGGGCCACCTTTTGTCTTGCTCTGCTCTTCCAGGAGCTGACACATGTAGCGGTGGAGAAGGAAGCTAAACCTCCCTCCGAGCCCTTCTCCCACAGAAGCCTCTTGGCCTTGGAAGAATACCAGCAGGCTCTGGTCGAAGAGCAGGAGAAGAAGCTGCTGACCTTGCAAGTGGTGGCCGTTCTGTGTGAGAGGATGTCTGAGACGGTCTTTACCAGCATCACCCAGGTCAGTCAGGCCAGAGGAGGACCCTCAGCTGCCCCTAGGCTGGCTTGTTGGGAAAAGAGTCCTGGAGGGGGACAAGGAAGTAGCAGAAATGCTTGTCACTGATGGCCTTTCCTCTTCTCTCAGAGGAGTGAATGATACTGGCAGCTAACCACATAACAGGCTTGCTGTTAGGAGAGTGTTTTGTAAAGCCACCAATCGACACTTAAATGTGTGAAATTATTGCTCCTAAGCATATTCTAGAAAATCTGATTTCTCTTTATCACTAATGACAATAATAGTTCTTTAGATTTTTAAATAACTTTTCCTCCTCACATTGTATTCATTTAATTTTTATCTCCACTTACTCCTAGGATATTTGAAAGTGTTCTAAGGAAATATTTGCAAATCAATAATATAAGAAGTTTACCAATTCAAGTCTATATTTGTAGGCATATAGGAAGTTTTGGGAGCATAGTTAGTTAGTTCTTTGAGGAGATGAGATCTTGAGTGGGTAAGGGAAAAAAATGCTATTCCATACTTTATCCAATAGTTGAAAGGTCTAGAAACTGTCATTATATCTCTAATGTAAATATGTAATACCACTATCACAGTAAGACAATAATAGACTGAAAAATAAGGCACAATTAATAATGTAACAAATACAAAATACTAGCTAACATGCAGGAATGTAGACTAGAAAGCTTGCGTAGTCTTGGGCTACATCATGAGAGGCAAAGTATACAGGGTGAGGGAAGGGACAAATTTTGGTCCTGTGTCCAATCCTGGGGATCACATTTGAGGGAGGACATGGATCATCCAGAGAAAGTCTAAAGGCCTGTGGTATGATGACAGGCCTCAGAGCCTGGCCATAGGAGGGAGTTGAAGGAGTTGGGGAGGGAAGGGACATAAGCTCTCTTGCCAGGTATTTGAAGGGCTCTCAAGAGAGCTTGGTTTTTCTTTTCCATTCTGGATTGAGAACCAAGAATGATGAATGGAAGTTGCAAAGAGGCATCTTTTGGCCTGAGCCATGGAACATTGTTGTGGCTAAGGTGTCCAGCAGCGGAAGGGTGATCCCTCTGGGCCTGTTTGTTACAGAGGCCCTTCTTGTTCAGGGAAGCATCATCTTCAGCAGTGACCTTGGAGGTTCTTTAAAACTGATGGGTCTGGGATAAATTAAGGACCAGAATGAACTGTATGGCCCTGCATGTAACTTGAAAATTTTATAAATCCCAGTTTTATCTACTAGGCAGCATTCTATTATGTTTCCTGATAGGAAAATTTGTATTCACCCATTAACTCTTATACCTTCTACCTCTCTAAAAATAATAATATTGATGGCTTCTTCTCCGACACTCGTTCTCTGAATTAACTCATCCTTAACTCATCCCCTCCAGGTGATTTTTCCCTACTGTACTGACATGAACTCTCTAGAGGCTTTATTACCCAAACCAAAGATCTTTGTCTCAGAGTATTTCTGGAAATGGAAACAATATAGTGCTGCTATAACCTGATCTTATACCTTCATCCATAATACTTTATAAAAGAATAGTGACAATAGGATAACAGTGAAGGGCAAGACACCTTCCTTTTTCCTCATACCAGCATCTTGTAATACATGCAAGACACCATCCTGTCCTGGCTCCTCCTAATGGGACCCCCATGCCTCCTCCTGCCCCTGCCTGTTGCGAGGTGGGACTCCCAGGGCTTCAGAGGATAAAACTATCACCACCTGCCTCTGGGTTGGACTTCAAGGGAAGATTGCAAGCAGTCTTATCACATGCCCACCTCCCCCACCCTCAGTGGTCCTCTGACCAGCAACTGATACTCTGTTGGACTCCCTCCTCAAGGTTTAGCATCCCCATGACTTTAGACTCTGCTTGTCACAGAATCTCTGAACCCCAGGATGTGGAAGCACAAATCCTACTCCCCTCCTCCAACATTTCCTTCCTTCTATTCGGCTCGTTCCTCACCCATTCCCTAGTGGCCCACTTCAGATCTGTCTGCTTTCTTGCCTGCTCCATAATTATTAAGTTTTCTTTTATGTTAAACCTCTTCCTTTCTCACTTCTTCTGTCTTCTGTTATTCACAGAAGTCTGACTCCCTCCTGATAACACTACTTCCTTTAACATTCTTTTCTGTACTATCCATATTCTTATGAGTCCCCTGTCAGTGGTCATCATGGGGGAATGAACATGCTCCTTGCTCCCATGATGCTTCCAGTTCTCCCTCTACCACCTACTCAACATCATCTCTCCTTCTTGAGGTTCCTATTATTCAAATTTATTACCCAGTTCATATCCAGATGGCCATTATTCAGCCACCTCTAGAATATTCTCTCTTCTCTAGTCAGTGAGTTTAGTGCCTGGCTCAGTATTTTTCTCCTCCCCAATTCCTGCTTTCTTTGTAGGGGACTTCTTCCATATTCCTACTTTTCAATTACTTAGTTTCCTCATTCCTATTCTCACCAACATCCCACTTCCATATTAACAAACTGTGAGTTCCTTTATCTGTTTGGAGGTAAAGGAAATAACAAAACTAACCAGTTGGGTCTTTCCTCCAATGATTTATGTTCTTGAGTTTATCTAATACTGGTCTACTATTTTTGATTGCTTATTTTTAAAAAAGTTATTAATCTTTTGTACCTTGAAGACTGTAGGGTACACACAAACTTGTGAAAGGGATTTCATGTTGATTCTTTGTCTTGAAACCCTCCAAACAAACTTGAAAGGGGTTTTGCTAATAAGATTTTGTAATGTTTGACATCCCTGGAGACAGGGAGCTTTTTTGATCTTTTACTTGAAATTTCTTGCTAAAATTGACTAGGCAACAAAGGTGATAACTGTTCTGTATATTAAATTCAAAGTGTTACATAAAAATAAGATACTGCTGGTATAAAGTGTTACATAAAAATAAGATATTGCTGTTATGTCTTCTGATATTTTGCACCCAGGGGCATTTTATAATAACTGTTGTTCTATACTCTAGTAACACAGTTCCTGGTATGGAATAATTGCTTAATAAACACTTGTTGACTTGACTACTTACATCCTTCTGCTCAATGGTTCATTGTCTTGATTGTTCTTAACTGCTTCTGCAAAATATCTTTTGCTTAAAGGTATTTAGTAGATTTACAGCTATCTTCTTTTTTTTTTTTTTAAACCAGAGTTTCAGGAATGTTTTCGTAACCTGCCAGTGATTTTAAATTTCTTTTCTATGGCAGGTGGTGGAATTTGTAGCAGCAACATTGAAGAGAGCATGTCTCAGTTTAACCCAAGAGTTAGAGAGTACTGTGGAAGCACAGACTTTGAGTATGTCAATGGGACTGGTGGCTGCCATTTTGGGAGGAGCTATTCAGGTAAGTTGTATAAATTAGGATAGCTTTATTAGGAGGCAAAATGTGAGAAAATAAAGATATGACTTACTTCCCTACCCTCATTTGAAATGGGAATGGACATTTTAAGGGGCATTCTTTATGACTAGGGTAAACAATCTTGCCTCAGAAGAATTTCCCACAGATTAAGAGAGTAGGAAATTCCTCCTGTTTTTTGGATACTTCATTTGATCTCAAACTTCTACCTAAAGGGAACAAAACAACTGGAAGTACAAAGATTGGAGGGTTGGATCTGGGGTAAGACATTCTTGACTTATGTAAAATCATTTTACTTTTCAGCCTCAGTTTTCTAAGTTGTTAAGAGATAAGTTGAAATTGTAGATTACATCGGGAAAATTTGGGCTAGGTTCCTGCCAATCTCACATCCTGGCATTACTTGACTATCTCATTAGAGATAGTTTCCTTATTTTGGTGATAACAGTGTGTGAAGACCGTGTGTTTTAAAATCAGCCGAGTCAGGAATTCAGGTTAGGGGAACCTTTTATTCTCAGTAGAGATGAGGAAGAATCAGAGGTAGAAGGGGATCAGAGGTTAAAGGGAACTGAGTCAAGAAGCTAGTCAGACCAGAAGCCACAAGACCAGCAGCCACCAGAACCGAATCCAGCCAGCAATCTCTCCCAGCCTCTCTTCCTGCCCCTGTGCCTCCACCCACCAAAATCGTCATTTCCTATACAACACATCAGGACTTGCACAGAGAGTGGGCAGGGGCCATTCTTTCTCCAAGCATATATATTAATAGAGTATAGTCCAATTACTATTTAGCCTCACGTGCTTGGGACCTCAGTGCATCAACTCAAACCTCAGCCCATAACAACAGTGAAATCTTAGAGCCAGGTTCTACCTTTTCCCTGAAATAGGAATAATAATACCTATGTTTCCTGGAATTGTGATAAGGAAAGCATTTGGTTTTCTTGTTTTGGATTTTTTTTTAAGTTTATTTTCAGTTCCAAATTTTTTTTCTTCCTCCCCCCACCGTTTGAGAAGAAAAGCAATATGATACCTATTATACATATGAATTCATGCAAAACATTTGAAGTTTTGCAAAACATACTTCCACATTAGTCATGTTGTAGGAGAAAAAAAGAAAGAAAAATAAATGAAAAAATATGTAGTTCTATTTCATTTAAACTTTATCAATTCTTCCTCTGGAGATAGATAGCATTCTTCATCATGAATTCTTTGGAATTGTCTTGGATCATTATTTTGATCAAAGTAGCTAAGTCATTCACAACTGATCATTATTATAATATTCGTATAATTGTATATGGTGTTCTCCTGATTCTGCTCACTTCAATTTTCATCAGCTCAGGTAAGTCTTCCCAGGTTTTTTTGAAACTATCCCCTCATTATCATCTTATAGGACAATAATATTCCATTGCAATCATATACTTGTTCAGTCATTCCCCAGTTGATGGGAAATTTCCTATTCACTGGCCTCACAAAAAGAGCTACTATGAATATTTTTGTGCAAATAGAGCCTTTCATTTTTGATTTGATCTCTTTAGGATAGGTACACATGAATAACCTATGTCAAATTGCTTGCCTTCTCAGTGACAGGGGGTGAAGAAAAAGAGGGATAAAATTTGAAACTCAAAATTTAGAGGAAAAAAGAATGTTAAAATTGTTTATACATGTAATTAGGAAAAAATAAAATATTAATTTTTTTTAATTTCACTAATTACTGGTGATTTAGAGCATTTTTTTACATAATCATTGATAAGTGATTTCTTCTTCTGACTTCTGCCTGTTTATATCCCTTGACCCATTTATCAATTGAGAAATAGTTCTTATTTTTATAAATTTGGCTCAGTTCCCTATATATTTGAGAAATGAGGTTTTGATCAAAGAAGATCACTATAAATTCACTCCCTCTACTAAGTTTCCTGCTTTCTTTTTAATTTTGGCTGTATTAGTTTTGTTTGTGTAAAAAGTTTTAAAATTTAATCTAATCAGAATTATTTATGTTAACTCCTATATTCCTCTCTATTTCTTGTTTGGTCATGAAGGTCTCTCTTTACCCATAGATCTGACATGTAATTTTTGAGAAAAGCCCAATGTAAACTTAAACAGGTCTATAGATGGGAGTTATTTTGCTGTTCCTTTGGCCTTTCAGACTTAGACACAGACTACTTAGAAGTCTCGTTCTGTATTGGTAGTTATGCATCTTAATAGCAATTGTTCTGAAGGTCATCTAGAATCTATTCTTTTTCCTTTCATTGTTGTCCAGAGATAGCTTTAACCAAAGATACTGACCCTCCTGGTCTTCTGGCTTTTTAGGATTGTAGCTACTTTGAAGATTCTCAGCTAAAAACTGGTACTATTATCACATTTCAGTATAATGTAGATGCTTTGTTTCCAGCCACTTTCAAAAATGAGTGCCTTTAAGATGCCTAGGGATATCAGCAATCAGTTGTATTAGGTTAGGCAAGTGCCATGAGGAGGCATTTTCATTCAAGTGATCTTAAATCTGACTCTATCTTAGTCTATACTAGAATAAATTGAGTAATTAATGTGGAGCTTTCTGTCAGTGAATTAATATTCATTTTTAAAGATTCTGATTCTTGGAATATTAGTTTTTGTTTCAATTTAGTTCAGCAAGTACTCATCAAGATCAGCTTCAAGGCAGGTGGAAAGGCTAGGTGGTTCTTAGGGGGCAGATTGAAATGCCTAAGGATTTTTTAGGTGTGTTAGCCAGTCAGATAACAAAGCCTGTGTGTGTGGAGGGCATATTAGCAGGACAGATGATAAATCCTGGGGGTCCTTAGGATATAGTAGCAAGGCAGCTGAAAAGAGAATAAAACATACACATAAATAATTGCAATTCAAGTGGAATAATGATAAATGATATAGCCAAGCTCAAATAAGGATGGATGACATTGGGTAGGAAAAGACCGCTTTTAGATGGAAGAAGAAAAATGAGATCCAGGGAGAGGACGGGAGATTCTCTTCAAGAATCAAGAATTTCCACCTAAGCAGGTGGAAATATGGAAGACAATCCATTTTATTGGTGAGAACCTGTTCAGGTATTTCCCTGCATTTTGTCCTGTTGGGAAAGGGATTGCATCAATATTATTCTCTTGTCCATCCTCCACTCAGTTGTCAGTGATTTTCCTGAAATGCCAATTTGACCATTTTATTCCCTAATTAAGAAATTCCAGTGGCTTCCAGTTACCTGTAGGATCAAGTAAGAACTCCTCTGTTGGACACTGACAGCCCTTCACAGCCTGACCTCCTACTGCCTTTCCAGCCCCAGCCCCTCAGCTTGCCTCACTCCATTGGCCCCTTTTCTGTTCCTCATCTCCCACGCCAGCCAATTGACACTTGGAAGGTCCTTTTCTTCCTCTCTCCCTCTTGGCCTCTGCTCCCATCTTACCTTCTGTAGAAGCCCTGCTGTTGGGGACTTCTCATTGAGATCTAGAGAAAAATAAATATGCATGTCTATCTCTAGAGTGTGACCACTGAATGTTCTCTCTCCCATTAGAACCTGAGCTTTTTCAGGGCAGGGACTGTGATTTTGCCTTTATGTCGTCAGTGCACAGAGTAAGCTGCTGATAAATGCTTGTTGACTGATTACAGAGGCGAGGCCTTCCTCTCAATTATTCAGCATTCTTTACTTTATGTTTTTCTTGGAGGATGGACCTTTTTAATCTCTCTCTTTAGGGGCTCCCATTTCAGAATTGCCAGTCGTACATGGAATACACATACATAATTTAGATAATGACAAAATTATAGGGTATTTTGCCTTGTTTTTGTATTTTTGGAATGTGTGTGAGTATGTGTTTACCATTAGGTTGAGGAGGGATTGATTTTTGTGTTGGCCAATTTGAACATTTATTTTTAAGTTATTTATTATATATTCTATTTTTGCTCTTTTCAGACTTTGAGACTTTTCCTTTTCCTTCCTAAATGTATTCAGTTAAGGTGAATATCAGAATTTGGAGAAAATATTACTAAGTAGACAACTCTTTCACTCCCAGTTAATCTTCTAAAGGGCAGAGAACCTTCCCTTGGCAAAAAATCCATGAGTGAAGTCTTCCTTGTCTCTGCCCCCAAGATCTCACAGGATCTCCCTTGTCTACTTGATCTGCCGGCCACTCCTATTTATGGACACCTGTGTCCCTCAGCAGGATTCTTCAGAGCTTTCCCACTCCCATGTCAAGACCCACCTGCACTCAAACCTGGCTTTGTTTGCTATCCCTGGGATATGGAAACTCATTGATTCAAAGCAGTAGTCCAAGCCCAGAGCTTGTTAGTAGCAGCTCATCCTAGCTTACCGCTCCTGCCCTGCTCTGGGCTTGCCTGCTCCCTGCCAGCCTGGCTGAACCGTACTCTCTCTCCCATCCAACTCACCAGATCCTCTGCTCAGCCATCACTGCAGTGGGCCCTTCCTTGTGACACACACTGGGATCCTTCCCGCGGGTGTCCACCATCAGACAGCACATAAATGGTTTCTCGGTGCTCCTCCCTCGCTATACCAAGAGCCTGGTTGGTTCCATGTGCTGCTTAACCCTCTTCTCCAGGCTGTGTCTCCACAACTGCTAAGGAGTCCAGAAGATAACCTGCTGCTCCGAGCTACTGTGGCCTTGGGTGCCTGGCTTGTTCTCCTATAGGACAACATCCATTGAGTTCCCTGTGTCCCATAAATAGAAAAAACTGTGCTCTGTTCCTTGTAGCTGGGATCCAGATGACTAAGGCTAATTTGATGAACTAATATGTTAATGGAATAATAGATTAATGGTTTCGGTAGCCTTTGCATTTGTAATAGGGATTATTAATGCTTGACTTTAAAAGAATGATTAATTATATGCATATAATTTGACAAGTTAATAGGGAGTAAGGTCAAAGGACAATATTTTTAGCACCCTTCTCTTCACAATCTGGCCCCTTTCTATTGTCCTAATCTTTTTACATTTTATGCTCTTCCATGTACTAAAGAACCTGGCAACACTGACCTTCTTTGCTGCTCCTGGGACGGAATCTTCCATCTCCTGACTCTGCATTTTCATTGGCTGAGCTCCCTGCCTGGCAGGAATGCCTCCCACCTCACCTCTCCCTTTCAGCTTCCCTGGCTTCCTTCTGGATTCTGCTCAAATTTCAACTTTTATGAGATCTTATCCACCCTGCAGCTAGTAGTATCTTCCCTCTAAGATCAATCAGTCAACACTAATTTTTTTATTAGCATTTTATTTTTTCCAATTACATGTAAAAGCAATTTTTAACATTCATTTAAAAAAAGTTTTTAAGTTTCAATTTTTCTTCTTTTCTCCTTAAAAATATAATAATTTAAAATAGGTTATATATATGCAATCATGTAAGTCTGTCATCATTTATAAAGGGCCTACTATGTGTCAGGCACTGTGCCAAACAGTGGGGATCCCATATCTTTTATATTGTATGTATGTGCATAATATATGTACGGATGTTTTATGTTATATATATGTTTTATACAGGTCTGTGTGGGGCACTGGCTCCCAGGATGACCTGAGTTGTGAAGACTAAAATAGTATTTGTGGAGTAATTGGCACAGTACCTGGGTACATGGTAACGGATATATAAATGTTAGCTATTAAATGGACATCTGTTTGGCCCTCATGTAAGAGTAATAAAATAGTGTGTCAATTTAGGGGAGCAAAGCATTTGTCCTGGCTCCTGCGTTCATAGATGAGATCAGGACTTTACTGGTTTTTCCCAAGGGCCCTTGTGTTGACTTAATCTAGAAGCTGTTATGCTCAACAGAGCCTTGGGAGCTGATTGATTCTTCTCTGCAGGAGGTCTGTACCATGTCCATTCACTGCCAGATCAGAATTGCACCATAGGACAGGTTGGGAATATCCTCAGGGTACCAACTACCGGGTGAAGTTTACAAGTGTAGCAGACCATTGTTATTTCCTACCACAGCCTTGGAAAATTTCAGCTATTACATGGGCAGATGCCAGGTGTCTCTGGGTATTAGACCTGATGCTGATGATGGGTTATATGGCAAGGGGAGCAATGCTGGGCACCCATGTCAGTCAGTGATCTGATGAGGACTCTCAGGGAGACCCGGGAGCAGCAGTCTGAGCACTTAGGCTTTGGGGAGCTTCTCCTTTACTGGACCAAGCACACACTAGTCCATTGTCTTTCTAAACTCTTGGAGAAGGCTACATTCTGTTTACTCTTATGTTGACTCCAGGGGTCACTGAGGAAGATTTTTATCTGTTTCAAATCACTCTTAAGTACTTGGCACAATTGTTTTAATATCTTCCAGGATGACGAATAGACAACTCCCAAATAGGCACTAGTCCTCAAGTCTTTTCTTATTTGGCACAGGTTTAAAGATTATTTCCCAAAATGACATTCATTATAAAAACCCATTTTCTTTCTATTCTGTTCTTTTCTCTCCTGGTCCTGAGAATATGCCCTGTAGGAATAATCTAGCTTCAATTTTTTCTAGTGTGGAGTTCAGAATTTAAAACTGGGAAATAGAAGAAAAAAGAATGTGCAGCTAAATTAGGTCACTACCAAAGATCAAATGGCATAATATTTGTAAAAAAGCATTTATTACCATGCTTGGCACATAGTAAGTGCTTATTAAATGCTTATTCTCTTCCCTTTCCTAAAGTCAGATTTAGGCATAAGATTTTATTTATTTTATAGAGCTTTGAATATAGTAGCTATTCCATAAATAATTATTAACTAACTGTAAGCCTGAAAAAAGATTAACCTACTATTCTACCCAGTAAAAACCCAATAGATCAAGACTGTTAATTGTCTACACTGAAAGAAAGGCTTAGTGGACAGAGAACTGGCCTTGAAGCCAAAAGAATCTGGGCTCACTTCCTGACTCTGACCTAATCAAGCCAAATGACCCTGCTCAATTAACTCAATCTCACACTGCTCTTGGTAACTGGCCTTGTAGAGGGAATTTCCTCACCTGGGAGCCCTCTACCAGTGAACTCACCAATCCACTCTCTTTCCTGTTGTTCAGAATTCATCAGCTCTCTCTGGAGCTCAATTGCATTTTTATCCTGGGTCTCACTTGCTGTGTCACATGTGATACTCTGTGCCTTTGTTTGGGATGTCACCTCTGCCTACAATGATTTTCTTCCTGATCTCCAATTCTTAAAATCCCCAGCTTCCTTTAAGGAATGGTACCCCTTGCCTCCCCCCGCCCCCAAGCAAGCTTTTCTTGTTCTACCCTCCCCGATAAGGCTACCTTTAGTGTACTCTGTGTTTCTTCCCCACATCCTGATTCCTGCATATGCTTTCCCCCATTGGACTGGGAACTCCTTGAGGACAGGGACTGGTTTTACTTTTCCTTATATTCCCAGCCTTTAATAACACTGTGGTTGGCACATAATAAGACCTTATTACACGCTTGTTGATTAGTGATGTATCTTAAGGCATATATATCCAAAGCTGGAAGGAACTTTAGAGGTCATATAGGTTGCTCACCTTTCCCTTTAGCGGCAAGGACCTCACTGTGGTCCATAGATCTAAAGTAAGTTTTCCAAGGTTTTGTTTTTTTCTAATACAAAAAATTTCCATAAAACTCATGTAAAAGAAAACATTACCTCCCTTCCCCCAAAAAAACCTCAAGAAAAATAGTTTTTAAAATGCTTCAATCTGTATTCAGACAATCAGTTCTTTCTCTGAGTATGGATAGATTTTTCGTCATAAGTTTATTGTTTGAGAGTAGTCTTGAATCATTGTATTGCTGAAAATAGTAAAGTCATTTATAGCTGTTATTGTTATTGTTTGCACATTGTTATTAGTTTGCACATAGTACTTTTCATTTTTCATGAGCTCATGAAGCATTTTCTAGATTTTTCTGAAAGCATTCTGCACATCATTTCTTATAGAACAATGGTATTCCATCATAATCACATAGCACAATTTAGCTAGTAATTCTACAATTGATAGGTAGCCCCTCAGTGTCCAATTCTTTGCCTTGAGAAAAGATCTCCCATCAATATTTCCGTATATATAGTTCCTTTTCCTTTTCCTTTTTTTTTTTTTTTTTTTTTTTTTACTCTTGGGATTCATGCCTAGTAGTAGTATTATTAAGTCAAAGGATATGTATGATTTTATAGCCCTTTGGGCATTTTTTATATATTTTGATCATTTATCAGTTGGGGAATGGTTCTTATTTTTTTTATAAATTCGATTTAGGTCCCTTTACATTTGAGAAAAGAGGCCTTCATCAACTTTTATCAAAATTCTTTTCACAATTACTATTGCTAACTGCATTTCCCCTCCTCCATTTATTCTATTCTCTCTTTCCTTTTACTCTGTCCTTCTTCAAGTGTTTTGCTTCTGACCATCCCCTCATCTGATATACCCTCCCTTCTATAATCCTCCCTCCTTCTCATATTCCCTTCCTCTCTTATTTTCTCTCAGGGTGAGATAGATCTCTGTATACATATTGAGTGTGTATGTTATTTCCGATAAGCCATTTCCAATAAGAGTAAGGTTTACTTTTACTCACTTGCCTCCCTCCCTTTCTTCCCCTCCACTCTTTTTTGCCTCTTTTATGGCAAATAATTCATACCATTTTACTTCTCCCTTTTTCTTTCTCTCAATACATTCCTTTCTTACTCTTACTTTATTTTTTTTTTTAGATATTATCCCTTTATATTCAACTCATGCTTATGCTCTCTGTCTATATACTCTTTCTAACTACCATAATAATGAGAAAGTTCTTAGAGTTATAAATATCATCCTTCCATGTAGGAATATAAACAGTTAAACCTTATCAAATCCCTTATGATATCACTTTCCTGATTACTTCCTTATTCTTCTTCCGAGTCCTGTATTTGAAAATCAGATTTTCTATTCATCTCTGGTCTTTTTATCACAAATGTTTGTAATTCTTCTATTTCATTGAATGTCCACCTTTTCCCCTGAAGGATTATACTCAGTTTTGCTAGAGTAGTGATTCTTGGTTATAATCTTAGCTCCATTGCTCTCCAGAATATCATATTCTAACTCTCTGGTCCTTTAATGTAGAAGCTGCTAAATCTTGTGTTATCCTGACTGTGACTCCATTATACTTGAATTGTTTCTTTTGGGATGTTTGCAATATTTTCTGGGAGTTCTGGAATTTGGCTATAATATTCCTGGCAGTTTTCATCTTAGGACTTCTTCAAGGAGATGATGAATGGATTTTTAAATTTTCTATCTTACTACCTCATTCTAGAATATCAGGACAGTTTTCCTTGATAATTTCTTGAAAGGGTAGCAGAAAATTGGAAAATGAATAAATTGCCATCAATTGGAGAATGGCCAGACTAGTTGTGGTATATGAAAGTAATGGAATATTATTGGTCTATAAAAAATGATGAATAAGCTGATTTTTAGAAAGGCCTGGAAAAATTTATGTGACCTGATGCAGAGTAAAACAAGCAGAACCAGAAATACATTGTACACAAAAGCAGCAGGAATATGCAATGATCAACTATGAAAGACTTGATTCTTCTCACTGGTTCAGTGAGCCAAAGCAGTCTCCATAGACTGTTTCCCTCCTTCCCTCTCTCCCTCCTTCCTTCCTTCCCTCCCTCCTCCTTCCTTCCCTGCCTCCCTCCTTCCTTCCCTCCCTCCCTCCTTCCTTCCTTCCCTCCTTCCTTCCTTCCTTCCTCCTTCCTTCCTTTCTTCCTTCCCTCCTTCCTTCCTTCCCTCCTTCTTCCTTCCTCCTTCCTTCCTTCCTCCCTCCTTCCTTCCTTCCTCCTTCCTCTTCCTTCCCTCCTTCCTTCCTTCCTTCCCTCCTTCCTTCCTTCCTTCCTTCCTTCCCTCCTTCCTTCCTTCCTTCCTCCTTCCTTCCTTCCTTCCTCCTTCCTTCCTTCCTTCCTCCTTCCTTCCTTCCTTCCTTCCCTCCCTCCTTCCTTCCTTCCTTCCCTCCTTCCTTCCCTTCCTTCCTTCCTCCCTCCTTCCTTCCCTCCTTCCTTCCTTCCTCCCTCCTTCTTTCCCTCCTTCCTTCCTCCTCCCTCCTTCCCTCCCTCCTTCCCTCCCTCTTCCTCCTCCCTCCCTTCCTTCCCTCCTTCCTTCCCTCCCTTCTTCCTTCCTCCCTCCCTTCCTTCCCTCCTTCCTTCCCTCCCTCCTTCCCTTCCTCCCTCCTTCCTTCCCTCCCTCCTTCCCTCCTCCCTTCCCTTCCTCCTTCCCTCCTTCCTTCCTTCTCCCTCCTTCCTTCCCTCCTTCCTTCCCTCTTTCCTTCCTCCTTCCTTCCTTCCTTCTTTCCTTCCCTCCTTCCTTCCTTCTTTCCCTCCTTCCCTTCCTCCTTCCTTCTTTCCTTCCCTCCTTCCTTCCTTCCTTCTTTCCCTCCTTCTTCCCTTCCCTCCTTCCTTCCTTCCTTCCTTCCCTCCCTCCTTCCTTCCCTCCCTCCTTCCTTCCCTCCCTCCTTCCTTCCCTCCTTCTCCTCCCTCCTTCCCTTCCCTCCTTCCTTCCTTCTTCCTTCCCTCCTTCCTTCCTTCCTTCTCTCCCTCCTTCCTTCCCTCCCTCCTTCCTTCCTTCCCTCCTTCCCTCCTTCCCTCCTTCCTTCCTTCCCTCCCTCCTCCCTTCCCTCCTTCCTTCCCTCCCTCCTTCCTTCTCTCCTTCCCCCTCCTTCCTTCCTTCCCTCTCTCCCTCCTTCCTTCCTTCCTTCCTTCTTTCCTTCCTCTCTCCCTTCTCATTCTCTCTCTCTCTCTCTCTCTTCTTTTTTTTTCCTGAGGCAATAGAGGTTAAGTGACTTGCCCAGGATCACACAGATAGGAAGTGTTAAGACCAGATTTGAGCTCTGGTGCTCTGTCCACTGTGCCACCTAACTGCCTCTTCCCCGTAGACTTTGGATAGCAAATGAGATCCACATCCAAAAAAAGAACTGAGGAGACTGAATGTAAATTAATACATGCTATGTTCACTTCTTTTTTTCTGGTTTTTTTTTTAATATCTCCCATGGTTTTTCCCTTTTGCTCTGATTTTTCTTTCCTAACATGATTCCTAAGGCTATGTGTATTAAAAATAAATTAAAAGAAAAAAAGACAATTTCTTGAAAGATGATGTCTGAGTTCCCCCCTTTTCTTGTAAAGTCATTAGGTTCCATTTGCTCAATTTTAATTTTTGAGGAATTATTTTCCTTAGTGACTTTTTGTACTTCCTTTCCCATTTGGCCAATTTTGCTTTATAAGGCATTCTTTTCCTCCGTGGCTTTTTCTATTTCTATATAAATGCTTCCAGTTTTCCCCCACCCCTCCCCTAGATAGCAAGTAATTCAGTATAGTTAAACATGGTAGAAATATATGTTAACTCCAACATATGCATGCATATTTATACAATTATCTTGCTGCACAAGAAAAATCAAATCAAAAAAGAAAAACAAATGAACAAGCAAACAACAAAAAGAGTGAGTATGCTATGGTGTGATCCACACTCGGTCCCCACAGTCTTCCCTCTGGGTGCAGATGGCTCTCTTCATCACAAGATCATTGGAACTGGTTTGAATCATCTCATTGATGAAGAGAGCCATGTCCATCAAAATTGATCATCGTATAATCTTGTTGTTGCTGTGTACAATGATCTAGGACCAGATAAATGTTGTACAATTAACAGCAACATTGTCACGATAATCAGCTGTGAAAGACTTAGCTATTCTGATCAGTGAGCTAAAATAGTTCTGAAAACCCAGCTCTCTCCAGAGAGAGAGCTGATGAATTCCAAGTGCAGATCAAAGCACACTTTTTAACTTTTATTTGCTTTGTCCTTTTTTTTTTTTGGGGGGGGGTTAGGGCGGGAGGGTGCACTATGACTAACATGGAAATATATTTTGTATAACTTCACATGTATACTTGATGTCATATTGCTTGCCTTCTCAATGGTTGGGGAAGGGGCAAGAGGGAGATAATTAGGAGCTCAAAATTTAAATAAAGTATAATTACTTAAAAAAAAAAAACAAAATCTGTCAGTCTTCCTGCTATATTGTTTTCTGTGTGTCACTCATCATAAGATACTACTCTTTTTTTTCCTGATCCTTTGAATTAGTACAAGTCTCATTATCGAATCAGTCAATCAACTAGCATTAAGTTACGTACTTGTTATGGGTCTGGTATTGTGCGAAGCACTGAAATCAATTCTTTGTCCCAATATAAATAAGATGGTGAACAAGTTTCAACTAAGTTTTTAAAGAAAAATAATTAGTTGTAGAAAAAACAGACTATAGAAAATAAAGACAAATACTAATGAAGCATAAGTTGTTTTGTTGCTGAAAGCAACTTTAGAGATCTTTTTTTCGAACTTAAAATTTTTGAATTGATTAAAAAATGAAAAGATTAAAAAAAAAACTCAACACATAACTTTCTCACCAGGCTTCCTAACAGGAGATAGGGCATATGGGTATTCGATCTGGTTGCAGTGGCTGTGCTCCTCTCTCCCACTTAAAAATGCAAGAACAGTAGCAGCCAGATAAAAAGGGGACCTGTCACCCATTGGCATAAGGCCCCTTCCATCTGCAATGGGTGTTAGAAAAATTCCAAGATTTGGTTGTGAGATCTGTGCCGGAGAAACAGTGAGAGCAGAGATGCTGGAAATGAAGCCCCCACTGATTCTCTCTCTTACTTACACTACTTCATGCCTGACCATTCTCATTAGTTGGTTAGGGTTTATTTCTATTGCAAATTCTTATCCAAAATTAGAGCATGGTTTATGATAAGTAATCAGCATGTAAATTCTTTCCCAAGGCTCTGGGCTTGTTCCATTTACTGCCCCTGATCATTTCACATTGTGAAAAATCTAGTTGTACGATACTGAAAGGGTAAATTATTTATAACTAGCAGTGGGTGATTTCTTCCTCCTGAGAACTGCACAAATGGGCAGCTGATGCTTTTGGACAGTAAAAGAGAGATTGTCAGCAAAACCAGGACCAGTACAGCAACCTACTGGGGAAACCTCAGAAGGACTGGGAATTCATATAGCCTGCAAGATTCTGTTTCTGGAGTCAAGGAAAGCTTGTTCAAGAAAGCACCAGACTAGTTGAAAAACCAGTGAGAGAGGGACAGTAGCAGAAATGACCCATTGAGCATGGTAGCTTATACCAGGAAAGCCATGATGCCCACAGGTACCAAGCAGTCTATCCTAAGGCATCAGAAAGATCAAGAGAGAAGCCTTATACAAGTAACAGACTCTCTGAAAACTAGAAAAGAGACAGCAAGGAATATTAGAACAAAATCAAAAGATTGAAAAAAAAACTAGAAGAAAATGTGAAGTTATTTCCTATTAAGGAAAAAAGAAAATGACCTGGAAAATAGGTCAAGGAGAGATAATTTAAGAATCCTTTGGACTTCCTGAAATCTGTGAACAAAGAAAAGGCAAGGACACTATATTCTAAGAAATCACAAATGAAAAATTTTCCAGATCAATTAGAACCAGAGGTCAGAGTAAAAGTAGAAAGAACCTAGCAATCATTTCCTAAAAGAAAACCTAAAATAAACATTCCCTAGAAGGAATAGTCTCAAACAGAATTAACATGATGATCCTGAAAGGGAGAATTAAAAGGAAAAAAGAAATTAAACTGGAAACTTAAGGGAGTACCTATCATTTGGGGAATGACTGAACAAATTGTGGTTTATAAATGTCATGGAATATTTTTGTGCTGTAAGGAATGGCAAGAGTTACTTTCAGAAAATCCTGATAAGCACAGTGAAGTGGGCAGAACCATAAACTCATTTTATAATAGGACAACAACTTTATAAAGAAAAAACAGCTTTGGAAGACTAAGATCTATGATAATTCAGTCACCAGATATGTCTTCAGTGACTAAGATAAAGTCTATCACACATCTTCTGTCAGAGGTGATGAATGGACTTAGTTGCAGAAAGAGACATACATTTTTGGATATGGCCACTGGGTAGATTCTTTTTGCTTCTCCCCCTCCCCCTTTTTCTGTTTTTAATTGGAGGGGGAGTAAGGGTAAGTTAGAAACAGTGATACCAAAAAAAGAGGTCCATTGAAATATTTCAGAAATTCACAAAAGCAAATAGAAGGAAGTTGAGAAGGAAGTACAGGCAAGCTACACAATTTTGAAAGTATCACCGAATTTATCATAGCCTTAAAAAAAACTTACTTTTTTTTTTTTAAGTGATACAAAATGGAAATTCACAGTTTCTCATACAGTCAGGTTTTTTGTGTTCTGCTGTATATACGCAAAATGGCCCCTCTTTTTTTGGGGGGGGGCAGTGTTTAAAATTTTTAAATAAAGGAAAAGAAGTGACATGAAACTGTGTAAGGTCTAGATAGGTGTAACATTTCCACTTCAATTGATTAGGAAAAACCAAAATATGAACAAATGCTTAGACACAAATGAAAATCTGGGATGGCGAAACTAACAAAATTATTTATAAAGGATTTTTTCCTCAGTTTTACATTATAGAAAAATCCTTCTATCCTTGCAGAAGACCTATATCATCTCACAATACACATCTATATTCCTTTTATTTTTCTGGATTTTTATAACATTAGTTTTGTCAATTGTTTCATACATGAAGCTCCTCCCCCAAATCAAAAAAGCTTTTAGTGTGAATTCTTTAGCAGCAGAGGGGGAGGGATAAGTCATTTCCTCTTATCAGATAATATACTGATTTAATACCTCATGGTGTTGGCAGAAGTAATCTGAGAAGGGTCTGCAGTGGTATTCTGTCCTCAAAATGGTACCTTTGCTTAGGGCACAGCAAGTTTTAATGTGTGAGGTGATTTAAAAGGTCCCAAACCTACAAAGGTTTAAGTTTTGGGCTCTCCTAACATCTCTTATATTTATTATTTTCTTTTCCATTTAGTACTCGAAGTTTTATTGCCAGAGAATATGAGATTAACAGAACAGTGTTTCTTCAGAAAATGCAAACTATTTTGTAATTCTCACCCTTACTTTCAGTCATAAATGAAATTACTATCCCTCTGTACAGGATGGTTTGGATGGAGAACCAAGCTGGAATCAGCAAACTAAACTTCAGGGATCTCTCTGCCCCTTCCAAGCCTATTTTTCTTGTGTTGTAATTAGCCAGTGTTTTGACATTCATGGCTCATTGTTACCAGGCTATCTATCCATTTTGGTTGTGTTGATCTGGGTTTGTTGGTTTTTTCACAGTTGAAATCCAGTGATTTTGAAGTCCTGCAGAAGCTGGTCCCCCTGTTAGAAGAGGTCTCCTCTACCTACCCAGAGCCTGTCATTCAGGAGCTCGCTGCTGATCTCCGTATCACCATCTGTACCCACGGTGCCTTCTCCACTGAGGCGGTCAATGCTGCGGCCGAGGCTACGGTGAAGAAAAAAGAGCCAGGAGGGGGCAAGCTGGAGGGTCGGCCTTATACCAGGGCTCAGAGAAGCTCTGATGGTCTGCAGCCCCATGGTGACATGGCCAGCCCCACAGAGAGCCCCTCCACTGCTCTCCCCACACCCCCCACAGTCCAGGGAACAAGCCCCAGGCAGCAGCGCCCCTTGGCAGAGAGTGCCGCTGCCAACCAGGGCCCCAGGAGCCTGGGCCCAGAACGCTTTCAGGAGGTCCTCTTGTCGGCCTATGACCCTGAAGTTCCCACACGGGCTGCTGCTCTGAGGACTCTGTCCTGCTGGATCGAGCAGAGAGCTCCGCAGGCACTTCAGGCCCAGGAGAAGCTTCTGAAGGTGAGGGGAGCACACTCTGAAAACCATCCGAGGGGAGAAGGGTGGCTTTAAGAGCACTTCAGTGGATTCCACAAACATTTACTAAGCACTTTCTGTGGGCCAGTGAAAAAGAACAGCCCTTTCCCCTTACGTACCCTACATTCAGGGGTGAGGATGGGGGAGTCACCAGTCCTCGGGAAGGGCAGTGCAGTAACTTGAAGAAGGAGAAAGCAATGAGAAACTGGAGGAATTAGAAAAGGCTTCATTTTAACAAGGATTGATTGACGCTCTTCCCGGGGCCACACTTGACACTTGGGTGGGCTTGTTATTTCAACAGTCTGAGCACTTCCTCATAGGGTGCTCATGGAAATCCTTTTTATCTTGGATTGGTCTTGATTATGTTATCCCATAAATCCTCCACACAGCTTCCAGTCATGTAGTGGAGATCTTCCTTTGGTTCCCTTAATACTTGGGAACACAAGTGTTTCAGTTGGATTGTCCCATCTGTTACTTCTTCTTGCTCTAAGACAAGCCCACCTCTCTTTTGGGTTGAATAAATTCTTTATTTGTGCCAGGGTCTCATGGGGGACATAAAGAAACAGATGACATGCTTTTGACAGGCTTATAATTTTGTGGTAGAAATAAGAACTATACACACAAACTAATAATTCTTTTTTTTTTTTTTTTTAAACTGCATTGGTGGGGAACTCCTGGTGAGGACACCCTCTTCACCAAGGCAGATTGGCTGTTGTTCTTCAACTCTGAACTGGGCCAGTGAGAGTTTAACTGACTTGCCACAGGCTAGACTGGAACCCAGCTCTTCCTAACTCAGACTAGATCACTAGTTATTTTGCCACATTGCCTTATTAGAAAATAAGGCAGTTCATTTAAACTCAATCACAGTGTCCAAATGTGTCCACTACAGAGAGAATCTTTTTGACTATCAGGAGCTTGATGTTGACTTTGGGCATTAGAAGTGGACTTGTAAGGAGGAGTTAGGATTTAGAATATCAGACAGACAGGAGGAGCAAAAGAACAAAGGCAAAGACAGACCCTTTTGTGATAGATGATTCTAATTTTAATAAAAACTAATTGCTGTGAAAAAAAATCACCCTTTCTATGGCTCTCCTGCTCCCTTTCATACCTACCCTTGGAGAAGTATGGGACAGAACTGAGAGAGCTCCTGCATTGTCCCCAGCTCCCTCGTCACCACTTCCTCACCAACTTGGGGAGAAAAAAAAATGACTTTTAATTGTGTATTTGTTGGTGTAGGGACACAGCTCCATTGTCTTCTCGATTGAGTGTTTCCCTGACAACAGATAACCCTCTTCCATTTACTTTCCCTTGGGGATAGGAATCACATTAGTGCTAACTAGTCAGAAACTGGTCACCTTTTTAAGCATTCTGACCCAGAACGTGCAGGCAGCATTCTGTCACTCAACACGGATAACATTCTTGTTGGCTCCTTTGGGAAAAGCATGAAACAAAACATCACCTGTAGTCACCTCAGCTGTCACTGAAGAGCGTTTTTTACAGGACTGATGACTTTGTTCCCTTCTCTGTTTTTCTTTCCCTTTCCTATCATTATGTAATAACATCACCAGTGATTCCATTCATTTCAACAAATTATTAAATGTTCACCTGTGCTAGACACGCAGAATGCAGAGATAATCATGAGTCTAGCCTCAAGGGGCTTACCTTCCTCCAGATAATTATGTATGTCCTGCTCCAGCACCAGGGATGGGTTATCTTCCTAACAAAGGGTATGGGAAAGCTTTTGTTTATTAAATTTAAAAGTTGGTCTCCAAATTCACTTTGCTTATTCTACAAAGTTTTTTACAGACTTTTTGGGCCCATTGTCTAGAAAAGAGAAAAAAAAAAAAAGAAAATTAGCTTTTATGTTGAAAAGGCTGGTATAAGTCTCCCAAGTATTGGCTATTCCTTGTGCATTGAGACTGCTGTGTTTTATGATTTCAGGTATTCTTAGAGAACATGGAACATGAAGACACCTTTGTGTATTTGTCTGCTATTCAGGGTAAGTAGTCCTAATAAAAGGCTTTATCAACAGGATGTTTCCTCTAGTGTTTTGTTTTTTTCAGATTTTCAGAAATTTGTGTTAGCCAAGAATTTTGTACTCATAAGTCCATAGTGTCATAGTTTATCCACAGTTCTCTGACACTCCCTATTACTCCAATGGATATGTTCTTTCCAGGAATGCAGATAGCAATGCCTCTGTCATGTCCTATCAGAGGTTCATTACAATAGTCTGCCCAATGTGCTTGAAGCTTTCCTGCATTTTTCTTGACATTAAGAGAGTACCAGTGGAGTACTTTAGCCATACACCTGTCGTTCCTTGCTCATCCTCCCTTCCGGTCAAACATTTCTTTGCTGACAACTTTTTTTCCTTATCCTCCTTCAGTGCTTCTATTTTACAGCCTTCTCCTACCCACTCTGTGAATCTCCCTTCCTTTCTATGTGATATTCATTTTTTAATTCTTTCAGAGATAGTGTTCCATGTTTTAATCATATAGCAAAATGTCATATGGGTAGAATATTGGTATTTAAAAGATGAACTTCTATTTCCTTGTGAAGTTTGGGGTCACTGATGGAGATGCTTAATTTCCCAAAAGCAATCCAGCCCTCTCTTCTTCTATTCAGTTCCATGCCCAACTTGCATTCCCTCTGCCCTTTTTGTCCCAAATACATCATGATGAAAAATCTACAGGATGCCCTTCTAATTTCATGTAAAAATCTGGACAGAGGGTATTCTTTATCCAATTGGTCTTTCCTGTATAGATGGACAGTTAATCCAAACTCAGATTCTCAGTGGAGATTTCATTGTTCCAGGATTTAATTTTTTTTCAGCATAATTTTGTTTCTTTTAAAATAATATATAAGTAGACATTTGTTTCAAAAATTGCTGAAAATATTTTCTTGTTTTTGAGCATTTGGGTGAGAAAGGAATTTCCTCTAGTTTAGCCACTTTTATAACTAGATTCTCAACTAATTATCTGTATATATTTTTAAAGATCTGCCTATCTATATGCTGTATAGTTGTGTATACATGCATGTACTGTGTACAGATGTGAACACATTGTGTATATACATGCACACATGTGAAAGAATAAAAATACAAAACTTGGTCTTCACTAAGTATGACCTACGAACTAATTCTTAATACCCTGGTTCAATTTAGAAAGCTAACCAAGAATAGAATCATTAAATGTTCCTACAAAAAGGATTTCTGAGTTTATGATAGAGACATATTATCTGGGTAATTGTTTCATATGATAGTACAATGTCATCTACAAACAGGAGCACATAGGGAACTCCACCATCCACAGATAATCCCTTTTCAACTTGTACTCTGTTCTGAATTTTCTCCATCATAGGTTATCAAACACACTTTGCAAGCTAACCATTTTTATATCAAAAGAATAATGGATGAGATTATTTCCGTTTTATCTCTTTCAAAGAATCTTGAATTATTTTGATAAATAGAAGGTATAAAACTTCTTGTTTCCCAAAAGTCTTTAAGGCAATATTTAGCTCTACCTAATAGAATTTCACTATCACCAAAGTTAACGGGAGATTATATTTCAGGCAGTCAGATATGAAATGGCAAAGTCATGGTCCTTTGGTGAATATCGATTACAAAAGCCTACTCCTTCCCTACTGATGCCCTTCTCAAGAAGGTTCTTGATTTGTATATACAGGGAATTGCATGACAGTTTTGTTGATATTTTCCAAGTCTCCATTTTTTTTTGTATTAATGAAGTCCAAAATTCATAACATGCTTTATATAACATGCTAAATATATACAAGTAATTAGGTGTGAATCTAGTTGTGCTACTGGCTAAACCAGGGGGAAGTCCTTTTTCACCTTGCTGCTCAAAAATAAGGAAAGATTTTCAGCAGTTTTTTGAAACAGATGTCTATTTTACATATTGATCTCTTAGCACAGTTGTCTTACAATCTCCTCCAGCATGAACTTTGTGTGTATTTGGTCCAGCCTGGCTGTTTTTCCCATTTTTGTTCCCTTTGGTGCCGTTACTAACTACATGAGAAGAACATATAGTGTGAAGTTAGTGACCATATTAGTGTATATGACACTCTTCTTTTTTTTTTTTTTTTAATAGCCTTTTATTTACAGGTTATATGCATGGGTAACTTTACAGCATTAACAATTGCTAAACCTCTTGTTCCAATTTTTCACCTCTTACCCCCTCACCCCCTCCCCTAGATGGCAGGATGACTAGTAGATGTTAAATACATTAAAATATAAATTAGATACACAATAAGTATACATGACCAAACCGTTATTTTGCTGTACAAAAAGAATCAGACTTTGAAATATTGTACAATTAGCTTGTGAAGGAAATCAAAAATGAAGGTGGGCATAAATATAGGGATTGGGAATTCAATGAAATGGTTTTTAGTATGACACTCTTCTTAAATTATATCAATAATAATTTCAGAAAGACTATAAAGGAGTAAATTCTACTTTCTCCTTCCATAATCCATTCCAGTGTCTTACAGTCGTAAAGCTTTTTTTGTATTTAATTTTTTAATGAGTCACTGGATTAAGCCCATAACCATAGTTCAGTAACAATATCAAACAATTTATACCTCTGAATACACAATCCCAACTCATATACACATGTTTCTTACATGTATATTCTTACAAGAATTCTTACAATCCTTATAAGAATTGACTCATTCTCAGAGACAGCAGGGTTGAGAAGAAGCTGTGAAATTATGATCTGTTTTGTACCTCATACAGCTAGGGAGGAAAGAGAAATCTTGATTGCAAGCAATGGGTGGTGGCCGGGGAAAGGAAAGCAGACACCTGGTGCTCTTGGGGAAAAAAAGAAAAGAAAAGAGCCGATAGAAATCTAACTTGGAGAACACTCCAGGGGTTTTTACAGGCAGGAAGATTTACTCTCCAAATTCTGGTGCCTCCAGCAGCTTCCTTGGTTCTATTCATGGGAGTCCCCACCCTGTGATTTGGAGTTAGGAGACCCCCTCCATCTGTGAAAGTGGGAAAGACTGCCTGGCTGACATCTCAAACTGGGATTGAGATCTATTTTGTCATAGAAATTTTGTGGTGGTGTTAGTTAAATTCTGTAGTACTATGGACATAATATTTTTTTCTATTAAATTTATTTATTTTTAATATACATACCCCTAACATGAATCATGTTAGGGGAGAAAAATCAGAGCAAAAGGGAAAAAACATGGGAGAGATAAAAACACAGAAAAAAGAAGTGAACATAACATGTGTTGATTTACATTCAGTCTCCTTAGTTCTTTTTCTGCATGCAGATGGCATTTTCTGTCCAAAGTCTATTGGGATTGTTTTGGACTATATACATGGTATTATATTTCAAGTAGCTTATAGATTAAAGTAGCTTTAATGGGCCAACTTGGAAACCTAATCATTATGTATAACATTATTTCTATGGAAAAACGAGTTCCATATTGGAACACACTGTTCATAATTTGGAGGCTTGCCTATATATGATATTTTTATACAGTGTCCTTGCAGATACCTGAGTATTATTAATGCATTTTTTAGATTTCTTTTATTCCAAATACATCCAAATCTTATAATCTTTTTTTTCCATTGGTTTGATGTTTTGCCTATTTAATCATTTAGACTTATAAATCCTTTGTAATTCTACACCTTTCTATTAATCTGTGGATTCCTATGCTGTGTAAACTTTAATCTTCCATTAGAGGCCTTATGAAAGGATACAGTATAATGAAGGTTTCATCTAAAAAGTGCTACAAAATATCTTTGAATTTTTTTCTCCCAGTATCATGATCTTTTTTATTTTTTTATTTTTTTTTAATTAAATAACTTTTTATTGACAGAACCTATGCCAGGGTAATTTTTTTTTTATTTTTATTTAATAGCCTTTTATTTACAGGATATATGCATGGGTAACTTTACAGCATTAACAATTGCCAAACCTCTTGTTCCAATTTTTCACCTCTTACTCCCCACCCCTCCCTAGATGGCAGGATGACCAGTAGATATTAAATATATTAAAATATAAATTAGATACACAATAAGTATACATGACCAAAACGTTATTTTGCTGTACAAAAGAATCAGACTCTGAAATATTGTACAATTAGCTTGTGAAGGAAATCAAAAATGCAGGTGGGCATAAATATAGGGATTGAGGAATTCAATGTAATGGTTTTTAGTCATCTCCCAGAGTTCTTTTTCTGGGCATAGCTGGTTCAGTTCATTACTGCTCCATTGGAAATGATTTGGTTGATCTCGTTGCTGAGGATGGCCTGGTCCATCAGAACTGGTCATCATATAGTATTGTTGTTGAAGTATATAATGATCTCCTGGTCCTGCTCATTTCTTTTTTTTTTTTTTTTTTTTTTTTTTTTTATTTAATAGCCTTTTATTTACAGGTTATATGCATGGGTAATTTTACAGCATTAACAATTGCCAAACCTCTTGTTCCAATTTTTCACCTCTTACCCCACACCCCTCCCTAGATGGCAGGATGACCAGTAGATGTTAAATATATTAAAATATAACTTAGATACACAATAAGTATACATGACCAAAACATTATTTTGCTGTACAAAAAGAATCAGACTCTGAATTATTGTACAATTAGCTTGTGAAGGAAATCAAAAATGCATGTGTGCATAAATATAGGGATTGGGAATTTAATGTGATGGTTTTTAGTCATCTCCCAGAGTTATTTTTCTGGGCATAGCTAGTTCAGTTCATTACTGCTCCATTAGAAATGATTTGGTTGATCTCGTTGCTGAGGATGGCCTGATCCATCAGAACTGGTCATCATCTAGTATTGTTGTTGAAGTATATAATGATCTCCTGGTCCTGCTCATTTCACTCAGCATCAGTTCGTGTAAGTCTCTCCAGGCCTTTCTGAAATCATCCTGTTGGTCATTTCTTACAGAACAGTAATATTCCATTCATATACCACAATTTATTCAGCCATTCTCCAACTGATGGACATCCATTCAGTTTCCAGTTTTTAGCCACTACAAAAAGGGCTGCCACAAACATTCGTGCACATACAGGTCCCTTTCCCTTCTTTATCATCTCTTTGGGATATAATCCCAGTAGTAACACTGCTGGATCAAAGGGTATGCACAGTTTGATAACTTTTTGAGCATAGTTCCAAACTACTCTCCAAAATGGTTGGATTCGTTCACAACTCCACCAACAATGCATCAATGTCCCAGTTTTCACCAGGGTAATTTTTTACAACATTATCCCTTGCACTCACTTCTGTTTCGATTTTTCCCCTCCCTCCACCCTCTCCCCAAGATAGCAAGCAGTCCTATACATGTTAAATAGATTACAGTAGATCTTGGATACAATATATGTGTGCAGAACCGAACAGTTTTCTTGTTGCTCAGGGAGAATTGGATTTAGAAGGTATAAATAACCTGGGAAGAAGAACAAAAATGCAAGCAGTTTACATTCATTTCCTAGTGTTCTTTCTTTGGGTGTAGCTGCTTCTGTCCATCCTTGATCAATTGAAACTAAGTTAGATCTTGTCTTTGTTAAAGAAATCCAGTTCCATCAGAATACATCCTCATACAGTATCGCTGTTGAGGTATATAATGATTTCCTGGTTCTGCTCATTTCGCTCAGCATCAGTTCATGTAAGTCTCGCCAATCCTCTCTGAATTCGTCCTGCTGGTCATTTCTTACAGAACAATAATATTCCATAACATTCATATACCACAATTTACTCAACCATTCTCCAATTGATGGGCATCTATTCATTTTCCAGCTTCTGGCCACTACAAACAAGGCTGCCACAAACATTTTGGCGCATACTGGCCCCTTTCCCTTTTTTAGTATCTCTTTGGGGTATAAGCCCAGTAGAGACACTGCTGGATCAAAGGGTATGCACAGTTTGATAACTTTTTGGGCATAATTCCAGATTGTTCTCCAGAATGGCTGGATGTATTCACAATTCATCATGATCTTTTTAAAAAAAAAAAAACATCATTCTTAAGGTCAGCTATATTTTAAGTTTCTCGGATTTTTTTTTTTTAACCACCCTGGTTATTTATCTTTCTTTGTTGCTAGTATTATTTGTTAACTTTTACAAAGGATAAACAATGTACTAATTAAATGCTGATCAGAAGCTAGAATGAGTTGGGTGGTTGAAACTTATTTTTAGGGGAAAGCTTGGATTTATATTAATTTCTCCTTGCTCTCACTATTTTGGAGTTGCAGGATAATAGTATTGATTTGTGCTGCCTTTTCAGATTTATCACAGAGTAACAAATTATTTGACCACATTTTATTTGGTAGACCTTATGTCATACCTTTAGGCCTAGGTAGTAGTCCACTAAGAAGATTCAGTCTGTCAGTATTTATTAAGTATGTGCCAGTCACTTTGCTAAGGGTTGGGGATACAAAAAGAGGGGAAACAATATGCAAACAAATATATAGAAAGCAAATTATATACTAGATAAATAGGAAATAGAATAAATAAATAGGATTAGGAGGAGTTGTAAGACTTCCTGTAGAAGGTAGGATTTTAGTTGGAATTTTTTTCCAACTAAAGGTAGTCTGGGAAATCAGTACTCAGAACAGAGTAGGAAGAGAGTTTGAAGCATGGCAGAACAGCCAGAGAGAATGCCTAGGGCCAAGAGACGGAGGAGAATAACCAGGAGACCATGTCACTGGATGGAAGTGGCAGAGGGGCTAGGTGCCAAGTGAAAGCTTTTGTGTTTGTTCCCAGAGGCAATAGGAAGCCTCTGGATACTATGGAGTAGGGGGTACATAGTTAGACCCGGGCTTTAGGAAAATCACTTTGGAGGCTGAGTAGTGGATAGACTGGAGTAAGAAGAGACATGGTGGCAAGGGCCAGCAGCTGTGCTTGTGGTAGTCCTGCTGTGAGGACCTACAGTAGTTGGGGGCAGTGTCAGAGGGAATAAAGGGACAAATCCAAGAGGCATGGCACAGATGAGTGGGCCTTGGCATCATATTTGAGAAGGGGCAAGGAGGAATCCAGGATGACTCTTGGGTGGTGAGTCTGAGGGATGGGAGGATGGAGTTGTCCCCCAGTCACAGAGAAAGTGAGTGAGGGAGGATGCATGAGTTCAGTTTTAGGCATATTGAGATTGAGCTGTCCACTGGACATCCAGTTTGAGGTGTCTGAAAGGCAGCTGGAGATACAGGATTGGAGTCAGCAGAGAGATGGGGGCAGGACAGAGCTCTGTGAGATGTCATCTGGGGGAGGAACCAGCAAAGGAGATGGAGGAGACATCAGGTAGGTCAGAGGAGAACTGGGATAGGAGGTGTCCCAAAAACCTAAAGAGCGAGGAGGAAAGGGTGAACAATCTCCAGTGCCCTGTGTTCTTTCTAAAATTTGCTCTGAGTACAAATTCGTGTTCAGAATTGCTTTGAGAAATTGTGTCTTAATGTGATTTGAGGATAATTTTCATCAAGATGGTAGTTGAAAAATTGAGTGATTGGTAGTAAGTAAAAGGGAAAGGGCAGAGACCCAGGACTCGATTAAGGGGTTACCATAATTTAGGTATGGGAGAAGAAGGAGGAACCATTAAAGATGAATAATCAGTATAAGTAATAAGAGATGTAAGGATAGAGAGCCAAGGGAAGAGGGAGGAGAGCAATAGTATAGAGATGACCTGGAAAAGAGATCCTGTTCTCAGGGAGGTTGATGATAAGAAACCCAAC
The DNA here is from genome assembly GCF_902635505.1 of Sarcophilus harrisii. Lineage (NCBI taxonomy): Eukaryota > Metazoa > Chordata > Mammalia > Dasyuromorphia > Dasyuridae > Sarcophilus > Sarcophilus harrisii. Next base: position 44,574,363 of record NC_045427.1, on the reverse strand, counting down.
CTCGTAGAGGAAATAAAAATCTAAAATGCCTAAACTTGATTGACCTTTGAAAACAACCCATTTTGTTCCTTTCTAAGAAACTCCAAGGCTAATGAGATGCGTCCTATTGATATCTGAGACTGGAGGCTTCTGACATAGTGGCAGATCACTACAAAAAGGAGGTTATGTTTGTTGCCCATCAGCACTTATTTCTTTGATGATTAGTCCATTGCTTGAGGATCTAAGTTTTTAAAATTTAGAAATACAAAGCATGTGTCTATTGGCTTTATGTTTGTTTTCAGTCATTTTAATTAGTGTACCAATAATTTACTAGTTAATTTGGGTAATGGAAGGCCTGGAGTTTTGGCTTTCCATTCTCCAAGATGGACAGTTTGAGCTAATTGATGTTTTATATACTTAAAACACACACAGGGACTAATACCTTGGGTAAATTTTTAATAAAAAGGAAGAGCAAGAGTTTGCTACCTCGTACCTGGCACTGTTACTGTTAGGCCTTCCATCCCTACCACCCACTTAAAAATGCCTACGGCCTTCCAGAGGCAGAACTGATAATTTGGTCTCACAAGTTGAAAAGACCAGCCCCTTGTAAATGATCCCATACAACTAGGTTTACCATGTTGTGGTTTGTGGAGCATTTATTTTAGGAATGGCACTTTGTTTAATGTTTTGTTTTATTTTATTTTTTTCTTCTCAAAGTAGCCTAAATAGTGGCTCTATGTGAAACACAGACTGTATCCCTTTTTTAATTGACTTAATATTTTGAAATTGGGTTGTAGTTTTTCAGATTGCAGATGGCAGGAGAACAAACAGCATGACTTTCACCCTACCCATCTGTTTCACTTTTCTTGGTTACCATTTGGAAAAACGCAAACCAAGATGGCACCCAACTCTACTGCATTTTTTCCCAGACTGGAGGCCCACTTTTGTTTTATCCCTGGCTCCTGAAATCCTTTTCTTCCTTTAAGGCCACTCAGTTGTCACCTCAGTCCTTAAGCTTGTATTGATCCTACTGGTTGAAATTAATCATTCCCTCCTCAAATTTTCCTAAAACTCTTTGCCAAGGTCTCTCTTTTTCCCACATTACATTCTGCCATGTCTCACAATTACTTATGTCTGTGCTGTTCCACTTGCCACCTCCTCACCCCATTGTCAGCTCCTTAAAGGACTGTTGCTATCTTTCTTGAGTGCCTTGCATGCAGATTCCAGACTAATATTTGCTAAGATGATTTTGCTGTTGAATTCAACTCACTGAACGTAGGGACAATAACCGGCATTATATAGTACTTTAAGGTTTGGAAGGTACTGCACAAATAATACCATTTGATATTCATAATAATCCTGGGAAGTAGGAGCTGTTATTATCTCCATTGTACAGAGGAGGAAACTGAGGTAGAAAGAGGTTAAGTGACCATTGTGTAGATAGGACCACACACAGGTAGGAAGTATCTGTGGCAGAATCTCAACTCAGACCTTCCTAACTTCAATTCCACTATTCCATCTAGCTTTCTAAGAACAAATGAGCTATTTTCTTTATTGATAGCTCAATTCTAATTGTCTCTATTGAATTAATGTATATATTATGCGTCTGTATTACATCTTGGAACCTGGGAAGCCTATTGTGATAGAACTTATATGTCGATATATATGTGGATTTATAAGAATTATATGTGAGATACAAACACACACACATACATGTATATGTGTGTGTATATATACATATATAAACATATATGTGATATAGAAGAAATGAAGTTTTTAAAAATATTTTCTATGAATTTTCATTATCCCTGTTCTAATTGCTTTTTACCATGGACAGTTGAGAGCTAGTTGTATTTTCTTTTGGTTGCAATGTGATTACAAATAGCTCATATTTCTATAGTTCTTTAATGTGTACAGTCAGTGAAGAAATTGGGGTGAAGGACAAGAAAATTCAGCCCTAAATTCCCCAACTGTTGGCTAAGTGACAGCCATGGTTACAGTGTGACCCAAACCTTGTTTCTAGTAGTTGGATTTGTAAATGTTTTCCCCTCTTAATTCTTTTTTATTTTGACTCATTTCTTTTGGGCTATTGATTCTAAAAAATAAATAATGGATTTGATCTTTAACTTCCCTGAGGGCTGATCCTCATATAAAGGTAATTTTCAGTTTACAGAATCATAAAAAATTGGAACTGGAAGAATTCTTGTGGATCTTTTTTTAAAATTTAATTTATTTTTAATAGCTTTTTATTTTCAAAATACATGTAACGATAGTTTTCAGCATTCATCCTTGCAAAACTTTGTGTTCCAAATTTTTTCCTCCCTTCCTCTCACCCCTTCCCCTAGACAGCAAATAATCTAATATATGTTAAACACATGCAGTTCTTCTATACATATTTTTACATTTATCATGCTACACAAGGAAAATCAGATCAAAAAAGGAAAAAAAAGCATGCAAACAATAACAAAAATGGTGAAAATTCTATGTTATGATCTGCACTCAGTTCCCATATTGCTCTCTATTGGAATTGCCCTGGGCCACCTTATTGGTGAAAAGAATCATATTCATCAGAATTGATCATCATATAATCTTGTTGCTGTGTACAATGATCTCCTGGTTCTGCTCATTTCACTCAGCATCAGTTCATGTAAGTCTCTCCAGACCTTTCTGAAATCATCCTGCTGGTCATTTCTTACAGAACAGTAATATTGCATAATATTCATATACCATAACTTGTTCAGCCATTTCCCAACTGATGAGCATCCACTCAGTTTTCAGTTCCTTGTCACTTCAAAAAGGGCTTCTGGCGGATCTTTTCATCTGTTCCCCTTTTAAAAGAGGAAAAAATGACCTGTGTAAGATCACAGTTCTTCAGGAATTCTCCTCACATGAGTACTTCAGATATAGTTGCTCTCAAATGAGTGTTTCCTGGCTTTGGTGTTCATTAGTTTATATATTGACTCACATGCTCAATCTCTCCTCTTGCCTTTGTTCCCCTTCCTGCTAAATTCTAAGCATTTTTCTGTAGAGATGTGGAATGTTTGTTGCTCTGGTATTTCTCTCCTCAGGACTTGCAAGTGTTTGCTGAGATAGGGTAAGCACAGAGAGTGGGAAAAGATAGCTAGGGCGATTAAAATCCACCTTAGTGAGGAGTTTAAAAAAGGAAATTATGGCAAAGATGAAGGAGTCCAGAAGAGCTGTGGATAAGCCTAATGAAAGAGAAGGATAGGATCCTCTCCTTGCCTTCCCCAGATCCATGAAGCCTCAGTTGACCCAGCTTGATGTATGCAATCTCCATGTGCTGACAGCAATGTTCAATGGATTTTCTTCTCTTTTACTTCAAGAGATAGTGAAGCTTCGCCCCAAATGCCTGTTCTTGGACTCCATGTTTCTCTTTCACCCCCTTCCCATTCCATTGTTAGCTATTTTGTGGAAAACTCATTATCATGGAATGGACTGAGAAGAGAAATTTATCCCTCAAGCAGCAGTCTCTGTGAACTCTACACTCTTGACCTGAAAACCATAAAATGATGCTTTAGAAACTTTTATGTTAATAAGTGTTCCCAGTGTGTCCTTTTTACTGTTGAGAGTGTGTGTGCGTGTGAGAAAAGGTGCCGTCCTTTGCCTGCCTCCATGGCTGACTAAGCAATTCCACAAAATTCCTGTTACACTATGTTCAGGGATCCCCTGAGGAGGTATGTGCTTTCTTTAGAAGTTACTCAGATTTGGAGAATTTCATCATATTGCATTGAATAATTTAGTCTTCTCATTTAGGCCAGTTCTATTATAGAATTTGTTCATCTGGGCCAGTCCTTTCTAGCACATCTCTGGGGCTGGGTCATTGCTTATCAAAACAATTCCATGACTACCTTGAATACTCACAGAAACCTTCTAGGTAAGGCTGACCATCACCTAAAAATGTTTCATTGTACCCTTTTTCCAACTCTTGCTTTCCAATAACTTCTCCTTCCTCATGACAAAGAAAATAAACAAAAATATCCACTGTCTGATGATATATATAGACATATATCTATATGTCTATATATATATATATATATATATTCTTTGGCCATAAATCACTGCCTCTATATTGAGAAAGGAAATGTATTCTTTTGTTTGCTATATTCTTTTTCAAATATTTGACCTTTTAAAAATTGATAAATTTTGTTTTAACTTCTAATAAGATGAACATGACTGAAACAGATGGTGATGAAAAGTATTGGGGTTTATTGAATGCAGGCTGGGTAGACAAACCAATGTTGAATCCTTCCCAACTGTGTTGATCAAAATGTGAAAGACGCAAAGAAGCTCTTCACCTTAGGATGTGCATGCTGCTTGTTATGTGCCCTAAACGTAGAGAGGAAGCATTTTTCAGATAGGAATTTAAAAACAGATTAATTGCAAATGAGAAGATAGACCTGGTATGAATGTCAAGGAATATGTCATATAGTGGCTGTACTATAATAGCCCTAGAAGGGACTATTCGTGTTATTTAACATAACTTGAATATCTTTCCAGAGAGAGATGACTTTCTTGGCTCCCTCTAAGCTGTATCATTCAGAGCTTTAGCTGAAAATTGAGTGCTGATTTTTGAAACTAGAAAACAGGGATTCATGCCAAGCGAGTCACCTAGTGCTCTGTGTATCTATGGCTTGAAGCTGCTTCAGGCTACTGACATGCCTGAACAGATTGCATGGCTATATCCACCCGTGGCAAGAAGGGCTGCAAGAACCCAGGGAGGGGAAATTAGGTCCAAAGGGAAAGCAAACAGTTTCAGACACAGCAAGTTTGCAAGTCTTAACTCCTCGGTGACCTAGATCTCTTGTTTCCTTGTCCAGTACAGTAAAGTATCTGTGATCTCTGATCCTCATGGTAAAACTTACCACTATGGGCAAATCACTCAATTTCTCCAGTTCTTCATTGTCTCATCTTGGGGCCCTCATCATTTCCCATTGGTCCAGTCATCAGGTCTATCCAGATATCCAACAGTAGTCTCCTTTGGTGCTCCAGTCCTCCATTGCCAGCTGCCTTTTTTACATTTGGAACTTGATGTACCACCAGTGTGCCATGGAGTCGGAACAGACCTGTACCTCTCCCCACCTCCTTTATTCAGAGCTTCCCTGTTTTTGCCAAGGCTGCTGGCTTTATGCCCCGAGAGCATTATCCTTTACTCCTAACAATCTCTTACCTCTTTTATCCCATATACCCTATAACCAGGCCTTGTCAGTTCTGCCTTCACAGCATCACTTGGTCCTTGGGCTATTGCAGTAGCTTTTTGGTTGGTCTGTCCACATCACTCTACGCCATTCAGTAAACTTCATCGGCTGTGTTTGGCTTCCAGGATCAAACATAAAATCTTCTGTTTGGCTTTAAGGCCTTTCATGAGCTGTTCCCCTCCTAACTCTCCATACTTCTCATGCTCTATTCCCCTCAATGTGGTACAATGTCGCTGCTCCTTGCACAAGACTCCCTATCAGCTAGTTTTGTGCCCCCCATGCTTGGAACACTCTTCCTTCTCATCCCTCCTCCTGGTGTCTCTTGGCTAAAACCCACTTTCAGCAAAAAGCCTTTCCCAGGAGCTCTTAATGCTAGTGCTGTCCCTCCACAATTATCTTCAGTTTAGCCTGTGTAGATCTAGTTTGCAAAGTGATTTGTGTGTTTTCTCCCCAGTGGAATTATGGCCAGGGACTGTGCCTTCACCTGGCACATACTTAACAGTTAGTACAGATTTGTCTGAGTGTTGATTGACTTTTCACTCTTCAGACATATTCACTTCTCAAATATCCTCAATAATTTTTAAAGAGAAAATATGTTTTCTTCTGATCTTGCTGAGAAGTGGGACAGCATATTCTTTGATGGCACAGATTAATTTTATTAGTATCCTTATCAAATATAACAAGGAATGGAAATATGATGAAGCTACAAAATGTACTAAATGGCTCTTGTCCACTTGTTATATCCTGGCAAAGAGACAGGAAGATTCTCCAGTTAAATGAGTCATTCAGTATTATAAGCACCTACTGTGTGCCAGGCACAGTGCTAAGTGTTGAGGATGCAAAGGAAGGCAAGAGATAAACACTTGCTCTCAAGAAACTCTCGATCTCATGGGGAGACAGCATGAGAACAACTCTATGCAGACAAGATAAGTACAAGCTGAATTGGAGAAAATCAGTGGGAGGAAGGCCCTTGGGTTTTGGGGTCAGTGAAGGTCAGTGTAGGAAAGCCAGGGAAGTCCAGAGGAGGCCTGGGGGGCAGAGTCCAGTGACCCCTTGTCTTGGCTGAGGAGCAGCCAGCAGGCCGGGGCCACGGGATTGATGAGTGACAGGTGTGAAAAATAAAACTGGGAAGGGGGGGCAGGTAATGAAAGCCTTTGAGCACCAAGCAGCACCTGGTCTTTGATCCTGGAGGTGGTGGAGGCCGTCCTGAGGTGACAGGACCCACACAGTCACTCTGATAGCAGAGGGAAGGCTGGGCCCAAGTGGCCCATGGCCCCCCACCCAGGCTATGGGAGTGGCGCAGGAGCGTCCGAGGAGAGATGGGGGTATACATAGGAGATGTTACAAAACAAAATCAACAGGCCTCGGCAACATAATGGGTAAGGTGGTGAGAGAGAATAAGTCAAGAGAATGACTTCCAGCCGTCATTGAGCCTGGGTGACGGGGCTCATGGAGCACAGGTACATGGTGATGGAGGCATCCCCAGGTGATGTGGAGGTTTGGAAGAGGGCAAGAGAATGAGTTCAGTTTTGGACATCCCCTCGGAGATGCTGGTCTGGAGGTTAGGAGAGAGGTTAGGGCTTTAACCTAGCTCAGCAGACTGGACCTGATGAAATTTCACCAGGTGAAATATTATGGAGGACTAAGAGAAGAGGGCCCAGGAATACATGGCAGAGGATACCTTCCTTTGGCAGGGATGAGCCAGATGGAGAGGCAGCAGAAGGGACCGAGAAGGCACCTGCGCTGAGGCCGGAGCAGTGTTGGGGAAGCCTAGAGAGAAGAGGGAATTCAGGAAAAGAAAGAGCGTCAGAGGCTGCAGACCGGTCTGGGGGGCCATTAGGGCACCACTGGGAAGCAGCAACCATGGAATGATTAAGGACTGTCATTCCTTTAGAGTCTCGCCGCCAAAGGGAGGAGAGAGAGGGGATGAGAGGGCCATGGACATACTCTGTGGGGCATAGCTTGGGGAGAAAGCCTCCAATACTTTGTCACCAAGATTGCTTCGTAAACTTTCCCTGGGAACTTTAAAGACAGCCTGGTGCTTTGTGTCTGGGACTAGCTTGTTGGTCTATCGCTATCTGCACCTTGTCTGCCTGCCAGCTCCCTACATAGGGGCCTTCTTTTGTTCCCCCCACTCCCCCCATGCTTAGCACAGTACAGGCTGCTTAATTTATCTTTATGCATTTTTTTTTTTTTAAGACTCAGACACCCCATGGAAGAGGAAAAAGTGTCCGTCTGGGAGTAAATGGTAAAAAATGAAATTCCATGACTCCTTCAGGACTTTTTACTTAAGTGTGAATTGCTGTTTGCTGTTTACACAGATAGTTCTCACTTTACTTAAATTCACATTACATAAATTTGACTTTCCCTAAAAAATTGTAAAAGAAATCTGTAGTCCCCCCAAAAAAACTTATGTTAATTTTACTGTTAAGTACTAATGCTTCTTGTGGTCACCCCCCCAAAATAAAAACCCTAAAAACTAAAACAAGAAAATCTCTCTTGAGTGAAAGCAGAAAAATGTGGAATAGAGAGCAATCAAAAGAAAAAGTTTTATTTTTGAGCATTTGTTGGTAAGGATACGATACTTTATGAGGACAGAGGGAAGGCAAGGAGATATTAGTAGAAGAACTATAATAGCAGTGGTTGCTGACATTTATATGGTATCCACTATGTGCTAGGCACTGTGCTAAGCACTTTTACAAGTGCTTTATCTCATTTGATCATCACAACAGGAAGTATAACAACGCTATTGTTATCATCTTCACTTTGCAGATAAGAAAACTGAGGCAAACAGATGAAGTGATTTCCCTAGCATTATGCGGCTGTTAAATGCCTGAAGTTAGATTTTTAACTCAAGCCTTTCCAATTCCAGGTCCAGTACGCTCTCCATTGCTACCAAGCTAGCCCCCATCTTTTAAGTTCATAATAATAAAAATAATTTTCAAAAATGTTATTTAATCTCTTATTTGGTATCTACTCCAAAATACCTATAGCAATTGCTTTGACTCCCCTTTATTAATCAAGAACTAAGGTATAGATAGTTATGGTACAATTGAAATGCAAATTAAAATTCTCAGCTTCACTAGAAATGATGGTTTTGTTTCTACAACGCATTCACAACCTGAATGACCCAATTATATTTTCTGTTAACCCTGCCACAGCCCTTTTGGAATTAAGACTAACACTCAATCATTTTAGCTGGAGTATTACTCAAAACAGCAAATATCTAATACTTAGGACACCAGTAATAGGAAGTAAAAGTTGAACAGACGAGCAAAATCACCTTCCAGCTAACTTTGCTTTTAGGGATGAAAAGTCCACCATCGTCCTGCTATAATTTAATTGGTTCTTCTCTGTCTCATAGTTTCAGATATTTAAAGCTAGAAGTCATGTAGCCAGTTGGCCCATTTTATAGGAGAAAAAAATGATATTCAGGGAAGTTCAGTGACCCATAGGGAACAATTGGATTGCTTAGGGAATAAAAGCAAGCCTGGAGAAAGGAATAAAAATAAAAACAAAAACAAAAAATAAATATCCATGAAAGGAAGACCCAAGTTCAAATATAGCTTTAGAGACTGACTCACTGTGTGTCCCTGGGCTTAATAGCTGTTTGCTTCAGTTTCCTCATCTATGAAATGGGGACAATACCAGCATCTATCTGCTCCTCAGGACTATTGTGAGGATTAAATGAAATTATAATTGTAAAGTGCTTAGTACAGTGCCTAGCACATGATAGGCGCTGTGTAAATGCTTATTCCTTCCCTCATTCGGCCCCTTTTTTTTCCCCACAGCACCACCACTTTTCTCACTGAACGAGTAACCATTTCATTCAGTACAGAGGAATTAAAATGAAGGGTAGTTTATTGCATGACTCCTGAATTAGGGCTGAAGGGGAAAATGGAGAAATAGGGAAAAAGAAGAAATGTATTTGTTTTTATTGTTATTTATTTTTTTAAAAGAGGAAAACAATCTTGGAGTGAGAATGATGAAGGCCGAGATCGAGGGCAATTAAGGAGGGAACAGAAGGCAGGTGGACAAAGGGAGGTCAGTCAGAGAGGTAGTAAAAAAAAAAAAAATCTAGAGTTTGCTCTATTGTGTGTAAAATTTGCTGAGCAGGAATATTATTGAAATAATCAAGATATGTCATCTTTTTAAAAAATCACAAACTTAAGCATCAGGCAGACACACATCTTCAGAGACACTTCTAAGGACCAAAAAAATGTACTTAAAATGGAAAACTTAATTCTAGTGCCTTTTCTCTCTGAAAATCCCGTCTATATTATTTTTGTTCAGTTATTTATATGTTGGCTCTTCCCACTGGACTATTAACTTTTTGAGGTCAGGAACTGTCTTTTGCCTCCCTTTATATCTCTAGTGCTTAATACAGGGCCTGGCACACAGTTAGCATTTAATAAGTGCTAGGTTGACTATTATTGGATTTTTTAAATTTTACTTTTATTTCCAGTTAAATGCAAAAACAATTTTTAACATTGACTTTTAAAAATTTTGAATTTCAAATCTTCCTCCTCCCTTTAAGAAGATAAGCAATTTGATATAAATTATACATATATACAATTTTTCCCATTGAATTTTTAATAGAATGGTTAGCAATTGAATACAAATTAATTTATACTATGTGTTTTAAATGTATAAATAATATTCATTCCTCAGGACTCAGTTTCCAACTTTGAAACCTTCACAAAAATAGCTAAAACTCTAAAAACAAAAAGAGAAAGTATTATTTGAAGGAGTTTTGTTGAAAGTAAATCTGCTCTAAGATACCACTACACACCAGTCAGAGTGGCTAAGATGACAGGAAAAAATAATGATGATTGTTGGAGGGGATGTGGGAAAACTGGGACATTGATTCATTGTTGGTGGAGTTGTGAACGAATCCAACCATTTTGGAGAGTAGTTTGGAACTATGCTCAAAAAGTTATCAAACTGTGCATACCCTTTGATCCAGCAGTGTTACTACTGGGATTATATCCCAAAGAGATTATAAAGAAGGGAAAGGGACCTGTATGTGCACGAATGTTTGTGACAGCCCTCTTTGTAGTGGCTAAAAACTGGAAACTGAATGGATGTCCATCAGTTGGAGAATGGCTGAATAAATTGTGGTATATGAAAATTATGGAATATTACTGTTCTGTAAGAAATGACCAACAGGATGATTTCAGAAAGGCCTGGAGAGACTTACACGAACTGATGCTGAGTGAAATGAGCAGGACCAGGAGATCATTATATACTTCAACAAATACTTAGATGATGACCAGTTCTGATGGATCAGGCCATCCTCAGCAACAAGATCAACCAAATCATTTCTAATGGAGCAGTGATGAACTGAACCAGCTATACCCAGAAAAGAACTCTGGGAGATGACTAAAACCATTACATTGAATTCCCAGTCCTATATTTATGCACACCTGCATTTTGATTTCCTTCACAGGCTAATTGTACAATAATTCAGAGTCTGATTCTTTTGTACAGCAAAATAATGTTTTGTCATGTATACTTATTATGTATCTAAGTAATATTTTAATATATTTAACATCTACTGGTCATCCTGCCATTTAGGGAGGGGGGGGGGGTAAGAGGTGAAAAATTGGAACAAGAGGTTTGGCAATTGTTAATGCTGTAAAGTTACCCATGTATATATCCTGTAAATAAAAGGCTATTAAATTAAAAAAAAAAAAAAAAGAAAGTAAATCTGCAGAGAACATTTAACAACTTTTCCTCTCTACTGGCCTGGGAGTTTCCATGTCAGCATAGTGCTCTGGGGGTTTGGAGCCAGTAGCCCTCAGTTCAAATTCTGGCTCTACCTGTGAGAATTTAAGAATATCTGTTACTCGCCTCTGACCTTTATTAAAGAAGGAGGCTGGATTTTCCACTCTCTTCCATTTTTTCTATCCCTAAATTACATGTGATTTATTTTTCAGAAAGAGACTGATAGGGAAATGGAACAACTGGATGATGACAGAACTGAGACAGGTGCAAATGGGAATGGCTGATAATTCCATTTGCTGTGCTCCAGCTGGTTCCCTTATGATGAGGAATTGTCATCCTTGGGTGACCGCTGTGACTCTACTGCTGAAAAGCTGGATGTGCGTAGATCCTGTTTGATAGACAAGATGCAGCACCTGAGTGCAGCTTTTATTAATGAACGGTTGCTTGGAAACTAGGTCATGATGGCAACTATCCTGCCTTAAGGTGATGGTTGTCTTGTTAATTGCGAAAAATTCCCTTTTAGTTAGAAAAGAATATATCCATTATTTCCCTTTTCCTAAAGCTGCTAATTGGCAGATAATCCTAAGTATTTGGGCTTTCACAGTATTTGAAGGGTCTTTAACAGCATGTGACAAGATTGCATTTCTGACAAGGAACACATATGCACCGTGAGTTAACTGATAATCTTATAAACCTATTCACCCTGACTTGCCTCTGACTTGGTTTTGGAAATAATGGAAATAGAAATGGAATAATTGGAAAGGATTTTTGCTAGATATTATTTAGTTGACAGAAATCACAGTCTTTGTTCAATGTTAGATTTGCTTGTAATTAAAGATAATCAAACTAGGGAGGAACTCAGAGAATGATATATTTATTTACCACAAAAGATTTTTCTCTGTCTTGGTATTCTACCACTTAGACCTGGTATCTTAATACTTAGAATCAATTGGGCCAATCATCTCATTTTACAGATAAGGAAATTTAGAGCAATCCAGTGGCTTGCCTGGGGCTGGGCACTGTGCTAAGCACTTTTTATAAATATCTCATTTGATCCTTGTGAAGTGTGTGCTAGTATTATTCCCATTTTACAATTGAAGAAACTGAGACAAAGAGAAATAAGTGACTGCTCCAGGATCACAAAGCTAGTATTTGAAATTGTATTTGAGGAGAACCTGAAGAGTGCTTTTTGCAAATGAGAAATTTAATATAGTACTCTTACTAAAAGTTCAATAGCACTTTTAAATCTTAGAGGATATTATTTACCCTTATTTGTATAGTACAAAGTGTTTTCCTCACAGTAGTCCTGTCAATTGTGGCTAGTAAATGGGTTATTATCCCATTTTATAGGAGTGAAATTAGAAGTAACCTGCCTCTTGCTACACAGCCCAGGAATTCAAGTTCATTGCTTTTCTTCTGCTATATCATGCTGAGGACCCAAGTCTTCTCTGTGACTGAGAAGTTTCTGTTTTTGATTGCTTTAGAGTAGAACTCCATCTTCTCCCCATCATCTTCCTTAGGCAGCCTTGGTGAATTTGGCTGAAAGGATCAATACTTTTGTTGTTGTTTGTTTACACATGATATATCGGTGATGGTGAAAACTACCATTTTGTTCCCAGATGTAGCTGCTGTTTGTACACTCTGACATTTGCTGCTTTGCCTTTCTGATTCTTGTTTTTCCTATTTTTCTGTATAAAGATTACTGAAAACTGAAAAGCACAGTCACTGGGGTGTCTGTAGATATGCCAAGTGATATTTCCATCCACCCAGCTCCATTGCCGTTGCCTTTTGCAATTTTGGAGGACTTTTCAAGATTTCAAATTGTATGTGAAGCAGACATCTCAATTACATTATGCCTGAAACAACTCATGACCTCTCCCCCTAAACCCTCCCTTCTTCCCCCCATTTTCCCCATTGCTCTGGAGGGCACCACCACCCTCCCAACCAAGGCATCTCACTCTGTCTCACCCTCTGTAGCCACCTTGTTGCCAAGGTCTGGCAGTTTCCCCTCTGGAGCATCTCTTGGAATTGCCCTTTCCTCTTCCCTGACACTGGCTATATCAGGTACAGGTGCGCGGTACCTTGTGCCTGGACAGTATGACTGTTGTGATAGCATGCTGGCGAGGTCTCTCCCCGCTGAGGTCAGTCACAAAAGAGATTTTCTTAAAATTCAAGTAGAACCATGTCATCCCCTACTCAGGAAGCTCTCGGGGCTCCCTGTGGCCCCCAGGATAGATGCACAGTACGCTGTTTGGCGTTCAGGGTCCTTCAGAACCCAGGGCCCTCCCACCTTTCCAGTCTTACACTTTACTCATCATGAATGCGTCCATCCCATCACTTGGGCCTCCTGGCTCCGCCATGAGTCAAACACTCCATCTCTCAGCTCTGGGCATTTTTTTCCTGGCAGTCACCCACTTCCTGTCTTCCCTCAAGTCCCAGCTAAAATCCCATCTTTTATAGGAAGGCTTTCCTACCTCCTCTTAATCCTAGTGCCAGCCCTCTCTGAATTATTTCCTGCATACAGCTTGTTTGTCCATATTAGATAGTGAGCTCCTTAAGGGCAGGAACTATGCTTTGCCTCTTTCTGGAGCCCCAGTGATTAATGAATGCCTGGCACGTACGTAGATGCCCAATAAATGCTTATTGACTGACTGACAAGATCTGGAGAGCAGCTGGCGCTTTACTCTTTGTATGAGGGACTGTGCTAAGTAAGCTCTGGCAAGTTGCATGTGCCAGATTTCACAATCACCGCTTGTTCTCAGACATCCCAAGTCTAGCATTCCTGTCACAGTCTTGTTCTTTGGCATCATTGGGGCACCTGCTAGACTGAAAGAAAAATGTACAATATCAGGAAATGACCAGATTACACCATCTGTGCTAGCATCTCTCCAGAGTTCCTGAAGGGAGAGCCAGTTCCAGCTTTGAGATTTTTTGCTCCCCAAACCAGAATATTCTTCTAGCTTACCGATTCTGCACTCTCTTTTTGGATAAGCTTGAAAGTAGCCTCAGGTAGAGTTTTGAGAAGATGATTCGGAGTCTAGTGTGGAGTCTCCATCCCAGCACCCTCATAGGAAGCTCTCTAGGCACTCCATACAGGTGTTTCTTCTTCTACCTTTGTACAGTTGTCAAAAGAAAAGCGCCTATTGTGGTTTGGAAAATTAGATATTTTTCTTAATTTCTTTTTTCCGTTTTTAATTTTTTCTGGTTACACATGCCCATTCTTTGTTTTTGTTTTTGTTTTTTAATAACACATTTCCTTATAAGTCATGTTGAGAGAGAAAAATCAGAACAAAAGATAAAAACTACCAGAGGAAAAAAAAATAGAAGAAAAAGGGAAAAAAAGTGAACCTTGTATATGTTGATTTGCTACATTCAGTCTCCATAGTTCTCTTTCTGGATGCAAATGCTGTTTTCCATCCAAAGTTTGTACAGATTTCCATGGATCACTGAACTGCTGAGAAGAACCACGCCTTTCACAGTTGATCATCAAACAATCTTGCTGTTACTGTGTATAATGTTTTCCTGGTTCTGCTTGTTTTGCTCAGCATAAGTTCATATAAATTTTTCCAGGCCTTTCTAAAATCAGCTTGTTCATAATTTTTTAATAGAACAATAATATTCCCTTAGCTTCATATATTACAACCTATTCAACCATTCACCAGTTGATGGGCATCTAGCCATTTTCCAATTCTTTGCCACCACAAAAAGAGATACTACAAACATTTTGTGGACTGGGCTGTAAGCTGAAGATAACCAACAGCTAACTCATGTCCAGAGTCTGAAAGCCATGGGACTTGTAGCATCACGCATGTAGAGTGGGGCCAGAAATTACTAAAGGCCATATTGTATGTTTCTTCTTTCCATGGATTGCCAAGGCTAGATAGAGAATGCATTGTTGAATGGCCAGCCAATTGGGGTGAGTCTCCTTGTGCATAATAAAACTAGTCTTTTCCCCTCATTTATAATTTCCTTGGAATACAGACCCAGTAGTGGTACCTCTGGATCAAAGGGCCTATTTTTTCAAGAAATTTTGTAAGTTAAAGAATATTTTCCCCTGGCCTTTTCACTGTTTCATAGGCATTTTTAAAAAATGAACTGTCACCATTTTTTATTTCTCATCCAAGGTAAATTGTAACATAACTTGTTTCATATGAGTAGACTGGTAGCTATTTCCAGAGATTCAGTAATTACTATATGTTTTCTTTTTTCTTCCTTTCTTGTTTCAACAGTAAACATTGTAGTTTTCTATACACATACATTCTTTTCTCTCTCAACCCATCTGTTCACTTTGAGGCCATTTTGGAGTTTTGTTGTTATTGGGTTTGTTTGGGTTTTTTTGGAGGGGGGATGCTATATTTTAGTGGAAATAAGTACCAAAACATGATGTATGTTTAAAAGTATTTTTCCAGTGACTTTTTAAAACCTTTACTAATAAATTCCTCCCAGAAAGTCCTTCTTGTTCCTTCATTGTGACCTAAGAGGGGACATTGGGTACCTTGAAAATGGATTGCCATCTTTTTTTAATAGAATAAAAGATATTACCAAAAAGCCAGTGGCTTGAGAGGCTTGGGAGATTCTGACATGCTGGAAAAACTTTCAATATGATCCTGGCAACATATTTTGTCTGTTTGATGATGACCAGTTTTATTAAGCACAAGGAGACTCATCCCCAGTTGGCTGGCCACTCAACAATGCATTCTCTAGCCTTGGCAATCCATAGAAAGAAGAAACCTACAATATTGCCTTTAGTCATCTGGCCCCACTCCACATGTGCAATGAAAGTAGAAGAGACTGCTACAAGTCCCATGGTTTTCAGACTCTGGACATGAGTTAGCTATCAGTCCTCTCCAGCTTAGAGCCCAGTCCATGAGTAGCAGCAGTTCATTTAACACCTATCAGTAGGCTCAAAGGTCTCTTCTCCACCTCTTGCCATCCTCTCTCTATCACAGCAGGAACAGAAGTTCTGAAGGGGACGAACTCTTATAATGTCACAAAAATGAAAGGAATTACTCCAGTTTAGCAGGCAGGAAATACATTGTTATCGATGTAGGAATCATTCCTAAATCAACCATTTGGATACAGTCAGACCACCAACTTCTCAGAGCAACATCTAAGTTTGTGTGCAGCTAAAATGAAGAATTAAAATGAGAAAAAAAGAATGTAATTAAAATAGTGTTAAACCAATTTTTTAAACAAACTATTGGTGAAAAAAGGACGGGGACACAGATTTTTAACCTCAATAGCAGTATTATTGCCTTCTTTGTTTGTGCACACGGACAGCCCCTCACTCCCCTAACACACTTCGGAATTGTCAGAGCTCTCATGATGGAGGCAGGCTTTGATTTTTTTGAAGCTCTGACAGTGTGTTTGGAGTCCTTGAAAAGACACTTGGTTTGGAGTTAAGCAGCAAAAAGCTCACGTGCTAGGTTTGTCACTCAGTCATTTACTCAATAGCAAGTGTTTGACTCGCCTTGGTCAGGTTGTAAGTGATCCATAGAGGTGACCATGGTCTATCTCCTCATCCTAAGGGGGCTCCTCTGCCCCTCCAAAGGCAAAATGACAAAGGGGGAGAAAGGAGAGAATAAGAGAAAAGGAGCTTTGGGATGGAGGGGTTGTATCTGTGTAATTTCAGGATATCCTGACTGGTGACCTGCAAACTCCTGGGAGCTTTAAAGATAAGGTCAGTAGATTCACAGTCACTAAGCACTACTGCCTGGCCATGGACATGTAGAATTCAGCTGCCAATATGGGACAGTCCATGACTTTTTTTTTAATAGAGCTCCATGTTTGAACACTAACAGAGGCTATATTTCCCTTTGTTCACATCATCATAGATTTGTGGTTAACACCTCCATTTTCATGACTTTTCCAGCCACAGAAATAAAGCCCTTTTATTTCCCACCCCAGGTGTTGCCCTGCTGGCGGATGTATATCCTGAGGAAATCCTCCCATCCCTGCTGGCACAATATGGGGATAGTCCTGGAAAGCATCCACCAGAGACCAGAATGAAAGTTGGAGAAGCGCTGATGAGGATCGTCCGAGCATTAGGTGAGCATTGGATTTTTTGGTGTGGCAAAAAATTATCTTGGTCGCCGGTGGCCACTTGCCTTCTTTGTCTGTAGCATATGAACAGTCCTTCGCTCCCCTAACACATTTTGGAGGCAGACTCTGATTTTTTTGAAGCTGTGACAGTGTATTTGGAGTCCTTGAAAAGTAACTTGGTTTGGAGTTAAGCAGCAAAATCTCACGTCCTAGGTTTGTCACTCACTAAGTCATTTATCCACTTTGATTATTAGTTTTTTTATGTAAAATGGGGCTACACTACTGGTCTTGTGGAGTAACCATAAGGATCAGATGAGGTAATGCATAGGTGGCATTGTAGACCATAGAGGAGGCAGGATGAGGTGGGAGGAAGAGAGCTGCCTGGAAGCCAGCTGGGTTAAGTCCCACTTCCGAGGGACACTGGTCTAGGATCCAGACCACTTAACCTCTCAGTACACCAGGAAGCTCTGAGCCTGATCTCTATTGGCAAAGGGAATTTCTTGACATGGGAGTACCATATAGCACTGAAATCCTGGACCCAGTCCCGGGCTTGTACACTGTAAAGCACAATGCCTTGATTCTGGTACCTTGAAAATGGATGGCCATTTTTTTCCTAGTTGAATTAAAGATATCATCAAAAAAAAAAAATGTTAGCTAAAGGGATGAGCTTAAATCCACATTCAGTCTCCATAATTCTCTTTCTGGATGCAGATATTTTCCATCCCAAGTCTGTTGGAATTGTCTTGGATCACTATATCACTGAGAATAGCTTTAACGTCTATCATAGTTGATCATCATATAATTTTGCTATTACTATGGTCTCTTGGTTCTGCTCACTTTGCTTAGCATCAGTTCATGTAAGTTTTTTCAGGCTTTTCTGAAGTCATCCTGCTGGTCATTTCTTATAGAATAATAATATTCCATTACATTCATATTCCATAGCTTAATCAGCCATTCCCCAACTGATGGACATCTACTCAATTTCCAGTTTCTTGCCACCATCTTCCTGATGAATTTTGTTGTTATTTTTTCCTAGCTCTATAAAATAATTTTTTGGCAGTTTGATTGGTCTGGCACTGATTAAGTAGATTAAGAATTGTCTTTTTTATTATATTAGCTTGGCCTACCCAGGAGCAATCAATATTTTTTCTAATTGTTTAGATCTGACTTTATTTGATTATGTAACTGTGTTCATATTGTTCCTGGTTTGTCTTGGCAGGGAGACTCCCAGATATTTTATATTCTGTCTAGTTATTTCAAATGGAATTTCTCTTTCTACCTCTTGCTGCTGGGCTTTGTACATATCTCGTTTGTACATAGTTGTTTTCTTATTGTAGCCTCCCCATTATGCGGTGGGCTCTTTGAGGACAAGAACTTTTTTTTCTTTCTCATGGTGGGTATTTGATCATTGCTTTTTGGCTTGTTGACTTGACTTGAATCAGCATAACCTTCAAGAATCTCATCACCATCACAACCAAGTAGAAAAAAGGTTTAATAGAGGCCGGCTGCCTACTGAAATTATACTGGTGCGCTCATTACTGTAAGTTGTTATCATCCTGAGTTGCCCCAGGCTTATCTATCATAGTTTCTTCATTATACATAGCCACAGTGTAGGCGGCTTGCTGTAGCATTCAGGTATATGGCCCATGGGAGAAATGTCCTGGGAGTATTTTGTTATGTAGTGGGGCTGCCCCCTGACTGTGCTTTTCTGTATCAGATCAGTGGAGGCACATGCTTCCGCAGTAAACGCTGGGGCTGAAGTATTGACTGGTCCTCTTTTATGGCAGTACAGCTGTTGGCCTTTCAGTTGTTTTAGAGCCAGCAGACAGCATTTTCTCCTTAGGTGTGGCTTTATCTGCCCTTTGCTATAGTTTCATCACGTATCCACTGGCAGAAATACCTAAGACTAAATTAGAAGCAGTGATCTCAACACCAATTTTAATAATTGACCTGGAAGCTTAAGTAAAACTTGTGAATTTTACTGCTTACCCAGGAGAAAGCTCTGGAAAAGCACAAATCCTCCTCCTCCTCAACCTCTCCACCAGGTTAACCGCATTTCACTCATTCATCCTCTCCTTCAAAAAGCATCTATTATACACCCACATTCCCATCTCTCTGCTTTACTGTACCTCTTCCTTCACCATTTCCAGCAACTTTTCAATCAAATTTAGGATCTCTGTGTTTCCAGTTAGCCTCTCAGACTGAAGACCACAATTCTTGAACTCAGAGAGCTATATAACAAGACATTTCAATTCTGTGAGCATTTAAGTACCTACCACTAAGTGCCAAGCACTCTGGTAGGCAGAGGAAGAAAAAAGATGGATTGTTGAGCTATATGCCTCCAAGGTCCAGAAATAGCCTGAAGGGAATCTGTGAAGGAAGTGAAAAGTAAACTTACCACTCTTTGAAAAAAGAGTTAAATAAATAAAAGGCTTTGTTTTCCTTACTACTAAATTTGGGTATTAGACACACTACTTGGGTAGTCACAAGGTGCTGAATGTTGAGGGTTATTTAATAGTAAGTGTGAATCGGAGGCTCTGAATATAACAAGTTGGATTCTAAGTTCTGTCTTTGGCTTGTATATATCATCAACACTGTCCAAGCTGAGGCAGGTGTGTACCCTTCCAATGAAAAAAATCTTTTCCATTTCTGTTGTGCCCTTAATTAGCCTCCTGCTGCTGGAATGGTTCATAACTAACCAGTTTAGAAGATGCATGCTGACTTGTCTCCATGAGGTTGTTGAGGTGCTTCTAAGACATGCCTTTAAAACAGATACTGTAATTAGCAACATTTCCAAAATAGTCTTCTTGTGTTTCAAAGCAAATTCCATCAATTCTCAAAGTATTAATCTTTCTGGGCTCATTCTTCCAAATATCAAACTATAAACACAGCCTGGCTTATGCCAAAGTTTCTAATTCATATTGCCAACTCCAGGTGCATGGATGGGGTAGCTTGTTTAAATCCTTTAAGTGAAATTAAAGCCTTTTCCTGCAGTGATAACCAGTCTTAGAACGTATTCCCAGCCCAGTGGTACAGGGGAAATCCCTATAATCCCTCAATACGATTTTTCAGCATCATCCTTACTCATATGCCCCATCCTTGCCTTGAACCCCATATTACTCTTTCTTCACACTAAGTGAAGAAGAGATGGTGAACAACTCATTGGAGTCAACCAAAGTATGCTACTATCCATCTTGTAACCCATAGGTTACTATCACTATACGAACTCGCAAGTCAGCAATTCTTTGGTCTCTCTTCAAAACAGTGGGACCCATTTAAAATAACTGTTGATAGGTATTAGTTTTAACCTTCGATAGTCTAATTCTGTTGTATTAGGATTTTTGTAGTAAGGTTTCCAAAAATATAATTTGAACTAATAATTCATCATAGTAAGAGACTGTTTATAACCTAGTTATATTGTATTTATGCTTCAACTTAATTTGTCAATGATTTTTTGATATAGAGGCTATTATTATGTGTACATAGTTTAATTCTTGCTCACAGACATGTTTAACTGAAAAAATCAATCCCAGTGTAGTATTGAATCCCAGTTTCTCTTTTTCTCCATATGTTCCTCTTATGTAGTCTGAAGCAGATGTTGATCAATAATAGCTGTTATAAGATTTCATGGGTTTTGGTTTGGGGTTGGTTTTTTAATTAAAAAAAAAATTGAAATCCTACCACTAAGCCCAGATTTCCAAAATGGAAATTTTTAAAATTTATTTTCTTTTAAAAATGATGACTGATATATTTTGGTTTTTTGTCATCTATGTGTGGGGAAAAAAAGGTGAAGAACTTACAGATCAAGCACATATTGATCAGAGACTGTTAGCTAGATTAATTGAAGCTTTAATGGCCTCGGTTTTGGCTTTTCCAGAAGCATGTGATTTTAGATAAGGCCTGGACTATATTCCATTGTCCAAAGAAAGAAGCTATACATCTACTACATTCCACTGACCAAATAGGGGAATAGAGCTTATGGGACCAATCACACCATATAGAGTGTGGGATTTTGGGGGTTCTTTGTCTGAAATGTATAAATACTGTGAACATTTTCAAGGGAGTGGCTCTATCCTGCTGTGAAATTTGGCTCACAGACCAGAATGGGGTCCACTTCTCGAGATTCTAATAAATAATTCTGCTTTCTGTGAGTGATCTCTGAGTAGTCAATTTGGGTAGGTCTTTTTGTCCCAAACACCTACATATTATCATACATCAGACCCTTTTCTCCCTTCCAGAGAACCATCTCATGAAAGAAAGAATTTTTAAAAGGGAAAAGAAACAATTCAGAAAAATTAATCAGCAGGTCAATAAAATCAGATATTATATATATATATATATATATATATATATATATATATATATATATATATAATATTCCACACCCATAGTCCTTTGCAAACAAGAATTCTTCTTTGGGGACAACCTTGGTTATAATTTCATAGTTTTCAGGGTGTTCTTTTTTATTTAAAATGTTTTAAATTGACAAGCACTTATTCTTCTCCTTCCTATCTCCTTTCCTTACTGGGAAAGAAAAAGAAAAAAGAAAAACAAAAGTTTTATAACAAATATGCATTGTCAAGCAGAATGAATTCCCTCATTCAATATGTCCAAAAAAGTATATCTTATTCTGAATATTTAGTCCATTCCCTTTCTCTCAAGAATAGCCTTCTTCCTCATTATTTCTACCATCATGATTAGTCATTTTGTTAATTAGGATTTTTAACCCTCAGAGTTATCATTTGAACAACACTGTTGTTATTACAGTAATGCTTCTTCTGTTGCTGCTCATCATTCTGCATCAGTTTATGCAAGTCTTAATAGTTTTTAGTTTGTTATTATTGTTTTTATATTTTCAATGTAATTATAGTCATAGTTTATATTGTTTTCCTGGTCCTTCTTAATTCACTTTGTATCAGTTTATATGAGTA
Source organism: Sarcophilus harrisii (assembly GCF_902635505.1). Classification (NCBI taxonomy): domain Eukaryota; kingdom Metazoa; phylum Chordata; class Mammalia; order Dasyuromorphia; family Dasyuridae; genus Sarcophilus; species Sarcophilus harrisii. The sequence goes on along the minus strand of NC_045427.1, from coordinate 44,552,468 downwards.
TTTCCAGCCTTCTCTGTTTTTATCACATTCATAATTTCTTACAACACAATAATATTCCATTGCATTCATGTACTACAATTTAACTTTTCTTCCAGTTGATTGGCATTTAATTTGTTACCAGTTCTTTGCCAACTTTAATTTAAAATGTTGCTTTAATTATTTTGTGTGAATGGAGTTTTGTTTGTGTGTCTTTTTTTAACCTTAATTTAGGTTCTCTGCAATGTCTGTCTCTTGAAACATATAATCTTTATGTTGTGTTCATATTGACCCAACGACAGAAAACTGTATACCTAGCCGGTCAAATATATTAGGTAAGGTAGGATAACATAGACCTAGGTTCAAGTCTAGCTCTGACGTATATTGTCTGTGTGATGCACAATTTCTATGTCATGCCCAAGCCTTTTAGTCTCATTTTTCCAGTATTCCTCTCCAAAACCCTGCTCATTATTAACAAATTCTCTTTTATATATTTGAGCTGTCCTGGTGGGCTACTGAATACATATACAAATCACACATTTTCTGGTAACAAATCATAATTTCATGATCCCCCACAGTCAGTTACATTCCCCTTATAAGGGATCACAACCCTCAATTTAAGCTTTGCCCTCAATGAATTTCTAGGACTATTAGTTGCAGAATCTCTCTTGGTAGAAGAATTTGCCTCATGAGGAAGTTTCCATAACTGATGAAAACACATGTTTGAAGTCCAACAGACAAATCCATATAATGGCCACATTCCCAAATGAAAGTCTCTTTTGTCTTTTTCTGCATCTTGAATTCATCTTCTCTCTTTCAGGAGTTAATGTTGCATCATGTTGCATGGAGACCTAATCATTGTTCATTTCATTGATCAAAATTCTTGAATTTTTGAAAGTTGGCTTTTTCTTCACCATTTTTGTCCTTATATAAATTGTTCTTGTCAATCTATTCATTTTACTCTGCATCAGCTTATACTACCAAAATTTTCTGCAGTCATCTCTTTTATCATTCTTACAAAACAATGTTTTGTTACATTCATATGCGACACAGTTTATTTAACCATTCCCCAATTAATGGGCACCCCCTTAGATTCTAGGTCTTTGTTTTTTTTCTTCCCCTTACTTACATAAAAAATTTTTTGAAAAGTCAAGTAAATAAAACAGAAATCAGTAACTCCATGAAGTAGCAAGAAATATAATTAGAAAACCAAAAGTTTGGAAAATAGGAGAACGTATGTTAGATGATATCAAAACAACTGATCTGGAAAATGGGTCAAAGAGAGAAAATTAAGAATTATTACACTTTGACTTTTTTCCTCCCTGAGCCGGTTGGAGTTAAGTGACTTGCCCAGGCTCACACAGCCAGGAAGTATTATGTGTCTCAGGCAAGATTTGAACTCAAGTCCTCCTGACTTCACGGCTGTTGCTCTATCCACTGTGCCCCCTAGCTGCTGCCCCCTTTGACTCTTTTTTTCAAAGACACTATTAATAATGTATAGAGATGAGTCTTATGAGTAGTCAGCTTCTAGAGTTGTTGATCTCTATATATCTTGATCCTGAACCATATTTTCCAAATGTATTTTCACTGCCTTCTCTTATTTCCACCTTTTCAATGAAGCTACCAGGAATCAAGATATTAGTTGACTTAGATCCTTCTCAGGTTCTTCATGGAATTATCTGTTCAATGTAATAAATCTTGGGATTTCAAGGACACTTAACACAGTTGTTTGTTTATGCTCATTCGGGATCCTGCAAGGTGAAATGACCAACCGTTTCTTGAAAAGAGTGTCTTATAGTTTAGGATACCCCGTAATGCCAACTCTTCCAAATTTTACTAATTGTTCCTTTTAGTACTGCCTAGAACTCATCTTTCAAGTGAATTGCAGCTTCTTTATGTCGTCTATTTTCATTGATAATATGTCATTATTGAAGAGATCCAGCTGTTCCAGAAATGTACCTTCTCTGGCTCTTTTGGAAGAAAATCCTGCATGTGATGACAGTAACTCCAACCAAACTTCTACTAGTAAAAATTTATACTGAAAAAATGCAGCTAGGTGGTGCAGTATCCAGTGTGCCAGGACTAGAATCAGAAAAACTCATCTTCCTGAGTTCAAATCTGGCCTTAGGCGCTCCCTACCTGTGAGACTCTGGACAACTCTCTTCACCCTCGTTTGCCTCAGTTTTCTTATCTATAAAATGAGCTGGAATCGAAAATGCCAAATCACTACAGTATCTTTGCCAAGAAAACCCCAACACAAAGAGTCAGCTGTGACTGAAAAATGACTTGGCACTTGCCAAATAAACAAAAACAAAGGCATAAATCTAGCTATGATTTCTTAGAGAAGTGTAGCCAGTATAAAACATTTGCCAACAACAAGATAGTTACAGGCTAATTTGAAAAGAACAAAAAAGGGGGCTATAGAAGACATCTTAAGTAGCCCACCTCTTAACACAGGGGAGAGCAACTCAAGAAAATCAGCCTAAAGACATTTTAACAAGATCTCTGTAACTAACCTCTGTAATCTACTTTGTAGGTAAAATGAGGAGAACAGTATCACAAAAGTGAAATTAAATGTGTTTTTTAGGGTTTCTAAAGGAATCTATTCCCATTAGCACATCTGTGCCCTTAGCACCTACTTATTGTGTGAGGGTAGTGCCAAAATTCAGTCAATAAACATTGATTAAGTACCATTGTTGACTCTGTTAGGCAGCACCTGAGGCAGGCAGCTTAGTCTCTGCAGAGGAGAGACAACATGCATATGTATTGTAATTATTATAATACTGATACCAAGTATCCTTGGGGACAAAGGTACCAGTACCTGAAGGGTCCAGGAAAGCTTCCTGCTGGCTGTGCTTTAGACTGCTTAGGAAGGAATAACATGTAGTAATAAGACTAACTAGCAGGGTAGGCTGAGCCAGCTTGGGAAGAGCTTTAAATGCCAAACAAAGGTATATGTGATTCTAGGGATGATAGGCCGGATCGTATTTGGGAAATGTGCAGCAATTTCAGTGATCCCAAATTGTTACAAAATCCCACATTTTTTAATGCCAGTGTTCATCCAGAGATTCTTTTGAGTTATGGGGTACCAAAGCCTCAAAAGAATCCAGTGCAGATGATCCAGTGGGTGCCAGAGAAGTTTGTGGTAGGGGGTCCCAGCATGCTGCTTCTGACATAAGTCCAGTAGCCTCTAGAATCGACCACAAACTTAACAGTTTAGCTTTTAAAGCTCTTCATAGCTCTCAGCCCAGCTCATCTTTTCAGCCTTTTTGGACATGACTCCTGTACTCTATGATCCAGCAAAATTGGCTCCTCCCAGGGCCTTAAATTCAGCTCTCATAGCCATGCCTTTGCACTGGATGTACCTGTGCTTGGGCTATCTTCCCTCTTATAAAATCACTTTTTTCCTTCAAAATGGAGCTCAAGCACCACCTTCTAACTAGTGCCTTCCCTCCCAAATTACCTTAAATTTAATTACTTTGTACTTATTTTTGTATACATTTATATTTGTCCTTATTGGTTCCTCCATGAGAAGATAAGCTCTTTGGGAGTAGGCGAGTAATAAATGCCTTTTGACTTGATGTGTTAATTGAACGAAGAGTTTAGGATCATAGATTTATAAATGAATCCTCTAGTCTAATGTCATCATTCAGATGAGAAACAGAGGCCCGGAAGCAATTTGCCCAAAGTCAGCTGACACATCTTCGACTATATCATCCTAACAGAAAATATAAAGAAAGAATTGAGTTTTAGGTTTTCTGCCTCCCTTCTGCCCCATCTCTTTTGTCTCCTCTGGTTCGTTCTGTCCCTCTTCTCCCCAATCTCTGCCCTGTTCTTTCTTCTTTCTTTTCTTTACTTTCTCTTTCTCTTTTCTTCTTTTTCTTTTCTCCTTTCCCCTCCCATACTAAAACATAAATTTAGTATTTTATGTTTCTTACACTGCAGGAAAAGAACATTCTAATGAAAATTCTTTCCATTTGTGCATGAGCCTCATTTGATTTTTTCCCTCTCTGGGTCAGAGACCTGTAAATTTAAGAAATTCTGTGGTTCAAATGAAATGCTTCCATCCAGGTCTTGTCTAGCTTTGTCTTCCAGATCCATTAATTTAATTGGTTAGTGCTAAAAAAGGTTGGGCTGGCATTTGATCCCAGGCTAGGTAAGTTTCACAGAGAAAAACTGATTAAATGACTAAGGAGGCTACACTTAAAACCTGGCCAGCCTTCTCAGAAATTCTCATCATGTAAAGTGGCTGAGGTCACATTTGAACTCAGATCTTCCTCTCTGGTGCTCTAACTGCTGCCCAGCCTGGCTGTCCCCACATATTTGTAGTAGGTTTTAGTTTTCTTGCCTTCTTAACGCATGGGGGAAGAGAAGGAAGAGGAAGCAAACTTGGAACTGAAAATAAAATTTTAAAAAATAGTCTGGTAGCATCATCTTGATATATAAAGAATGGAGTATTTTTATTGCTTTTTGAGTCATAGATTCAACTTCATTTTAAACAAGCTCAGACAGGCTCCAGGTTACTTTAGAGCAGAAGCTTGAAAATGTGAACCAGGAGAGATAAGTCCTGTTCATGGCTGTGTCCTTCTAAAGGAGAAAAAATATAAAGCATGGTGTGCATGGGTACTTAGTAAGTGTGTAATCGATGTCTGTGGATTTGGAAATGAGTATTTTAAACATAGAAGGAAAGGCACCTGAAATTCTTTTTGTGGGCTCTGCCACCGGGGCTATTAAAAACAGTGACCAAGAAATAACAAATGTCCAATGGCCAGAGTGCCAGGGCCAGCTCTGGGCACAGAACTGAGAACGGCCAGGGACAAGACCACAGTGACCAGCTCAGGGTGACCAGGACATATCCTAGTCAGCACCCATTGGTGGGGGGCAGGATATAGAGCTGCCCTCCTGAGAGGGCCTCCCTGGAAAGAGCCCACCTCCCTGCCCTACCCTGCCCACCCCACCCTGCCAGCGGCTTGCGGAGGCACCTCACCACAGCAGAGCTGGGGCTCCCAGTGGGGTGGGCCCCAGAAACGGCTGCAGAGACTAACAGCGAAGCAGGAAGCTTCTTCTCCATAGGAAAATAGTCTTTATTTGTCAGTCATTCTCCCTAAGTCTCCTAGGCTTACTTAAACATCAAGGTTGCTGGCTTTAGTGTGTGTGTGTGTGTGTGTGTGTGTATGTGCGCACGCATGCAAGACAGAGAGAGCAGACAGACAGCAAGAGAGACAGATGGGGGGAGAGAGAGCGAGAGAAAGATAGTAAGAGCCAATGAGAGACAGAGTGAGAGAGGGTGAGACAGAGACAGACAGCAAGAGAGACAGAGAGAGGATGGGGGTGGGGGGAGACTTACACAGGGTCACAAAGCTAGTAAGTGTCTGAGGCTCTAGGGCTGGTGCCATCTAGCTGCTCCTACTAGCCATATTCTTGATTAATAGTATCAAACAATGAAATGGCTCCTCAATTGCCAAATCTTGTCACTCCTCTCCTCCCAGTCTCTCCATCTTCCACCAGCCCCTCCTCTCTGCTCAGGGAGTCGCGTGGTTCCCGATACTTCCAGGAGCCAATAAAGAGCCAAAAGGGCATCTCAGACCCTTTAGAGCCTTTCCTCCTTTCCAGTCGCCTTCCCCTTGCTCAGGATTGCCCACGCCATAGCAGGCCTGGTTGTGGTTTCTCGGACGGAGTGCTCCATCTCTGCGGCCCCTGCAGCTGCAAGGCTGGGACCCCTTCCCTCTGTCTCTCAGTTTCTTGTAGGAAGCCTCCTCCTCTCAACTCTGCTAGCTGCTGCTGGCTTCCCTTCTTGCCTCATCTGTCTCCTTGGGGCGCCCGCCATGTGCCAGACAGACAGGTGGCCAGAAAGGTGGCCAGAGCAGCCCTTGCTGTGTCTGGGGCTCTGGGCTAAGCACTCCTGCCCCAAGGAATTCCTTCCCAAGGAGGGGAAGGTAATGCCTGAAGAGGAGCTGGAAAATGGGGTGGGGATGGGAGTGGGAGGGATGTACCCACAGGAAAACATGGTGTACGATGGCCTGGAAGTGTTGGGAGATCTGGGCCCCAGCAAGTCAAAGCAGAAACTGGCCCATCAGGGATTAGGCAGCTAGGGAGAGAAGGTGGAGGCGGAGCATGATGTTGAACAGCCCAGCCTGGCGCATACTTAGTGCTTAATTAATTGTTGTTAACTAACACAGAAGTAATTATTTACAGTGTATCAGCTGTGAGAAAGATCATTTTTAACCATCCCGATGTGACTTTTCTGTTTCAGAAAGACGGTCCCACCATTGAATTCTCAGAGAATTCCATTCAAAATCTCTTAAGAATTATCCTCACATTTTTTCAAAACATAAGGGTTAAATTCTGTTCTCTCAGTAAATAAATTCCCTCAGTCTTTTTTTTTCTTCTCTCCTCAGCTGTCAAAATTAACTATCTCCAGAATGACATTTAAACTGTCTCTTCCTCATAGATTTCTCATAGGATTACAATTTATGCTGTCAGTGTCTAGTTTCTGGGGGAGAAGCTATTGAAGCTGATATTAGTGAATTTTTAAAATAATGGAATAATATAAATATCTTGTTATAGAGGGAAAGTGATTTTTCTTATTCAACAAATAGAATTTCTGGGGACTAGATAGATGTGCCTGACTACATAAAAAATAAAAAATTCCTATACAACACCAAAGAAAATTTTTTTAAAGAAAAAAAAATAACATATTGGGGAAAACATTTACGACATATGTTTCAGGCAGTATCTTCAATGAAACTAATTAGCTGAAAGAGATTTCCAAAGTAAGTTCTAAGTCCAAATGAGTGAACAATCAAAAAATATAATGGAAAATAGTCAGAAGATTGAACTGGGCTTCAAAGACCTGGACACATTCGGCATGGATTCACTCCAAGGCACACTGTGGTTTCTACCTTTGCAGAGATTAGGAGTCCTTAATTAGGGAATCACTTTGCTGTCTTATCTTCAAGAAGAATATTGGGCTATAATTATGTCTATATGTTCCTTATCAGACTTATTTTCCCTTGTTGTGGGTGGAAAGTGGCTCTGCCCTAGTGTGAGAGGTTAACTGTTAGCTTGATCTCATCATTTAGCTTTCCTACCACCGAATACTTATTACACGCGCAAATAGAGACATCAGGCAACCATACTTATCAAAGCAAGCAGTAAAACAGAAATTAGAGATTAATTTAGCTAACAAGATACATTAGAAGAAAGGGGCTCTAAGATTCAAGGTGAAATCTCAGCTCAGCCAAGAAGAGCTTGATCTAACCCAAGAAGTCCACTCTAAAAATCTCTGAGGATGCATGCACTGGATGTTAAGGGACATGCTCACTTTCTCCCCAAGCCTATGATTCCAGGGAGAGCTTACATTTACTGTCCAAAGCCCATGGCCCCTCTGGATCAGACTCTCTGTCAGTCAAGATTTGTGTATTTCTATACAAATATGTATCCCAAGACTGCCCTCCGAGGGAGCACCCACTCACTCCTAGGCAGCATTAGAACTACCAAAGAAACACACGTTTTTAAAAACTCCCTTGACTCAATGGTCAACTTCTTTATAAAAATGAAGCAGGTCAGACAACTGAGGTATTGTCTTATACCCATAAAATGGCAAAATAATTAGAAACGACAAAACTCAGTGTTTCTGGGTCTTTGGAGAAATAGGAATGCCAGTATATTTATAGAAAATTATTAAAGTGTGCCCACTTGTTATCTTCTATATAAGCAAGTCCAGTTTGGTGTTTATCAGGGCAGCCATGGCTAACATTGGCCTAAGCCCACATGGGAAAAGTGCTTAGGGCCTTTCCAAAATCAGCTGAACCTTTTGCATCCTTGGAAAAGTTCTCTTAGCAGTGCAGATGTCAAGTTATATGATTAAGTAGGGAACTTGTTAGAACACATTGTATTATTCTAGCTTTGATGAGACAGAAAATAGCTGAGAACTAACACCTTCTTTGGTTAGGCTTTTGGGTTTATTGTGTTTTATCTCTAGCTAAAATCATTCATTCACTCAAACTATAGCCCCATAGCTTCACCCCTGTGGATCACAGCCACCTTATGCTCAACATTTAGGTTCACTAAACTGCCAATGCTCTACCATATCTACCCTATCTCTTCTTTTTTCTGACTCCTCTCGGTAGCACATCAGCAATCTATGGCCTGCGGGTGGCAGCTAAGAATGGCTTTTCATTTTAAAATATTTATTTTATTATATTTATTTAAAAATATAAAGACCATGCACAGCAAAAGGAGGTGATGAACAAGATTTGACCTGCCAGAGCTGTTGGTCCAAACCATTATTCTAAAGTCCTGGTTCAGTCTTCACAGCTCATCTACCATATCTCCCTAGGTCTTGGTGTTAACCATGAGGATAATTGCCCTTTTCAATGCTGTAGTCATGAGCCCACACTGATATTTTTTTGATCAATTAATCAGCCTAGAATATTTATTAATTAGGTATAAAGAATAATATGTGGAGAGGCCAGGGAAAAGTGAGTTCAAACTTAGAGAACTTGAGTGGAAAAGAGTAACCCAGTGTCTGTAAATCTTTTTGTTTTGGGGGCTGGGGAGGAGAAGGAGTAATTTTAATATCCATCAACCTCTCTCCCTTCTCATCTATGTATAAAATGGAAATGATACATTATCTGCCTACCTTGTGGGGATGTTGTGATGATTAAATGAGATAAATATAGTATATGTAAAATGCTTTATAAGGTACATTGTGAGGCAGCTAGGCGTTGGTCCTGGAGTCAATAAGACCTGAATTCTAAGCTGGCCTGAGACATTTATTTGCTTTATGTCCCTGGATAAGCCACTTCCTTTCTGTGTGCCTCAGTTTCTTCAGGTGTAAAAAAGAATAGTAAGAGTACCACATGTGCCTAGCACATACTAGGCTCTATATAAATGCTTATTCCCCTTTCCTTTTCCCACCTTGTAACCAGAAAATGCTATTTCAGTATCACCTAATCTTTATCACATTATTATTTATCAGATTATTTTTTAAGATGCCACCATTCACCGCTATTGGAAATCTTGGTATCCTTGACTCATCCCTCCCCCAATCCATTTCATTCTTTCTCCCCTCCATTTTAACTCCCACCCATTTTAAGAAAAAATACAGTTAATTTGTTTATTTTTGATCCAAGCCTGGGACTTTAATTTCAAGAATAGAAACTCCCGCTATCTGTGTATATAAGCAAGGAGGGTCCTATAGCCCAGTCAAAATTTGAATCTAGGGGCAGTATGAGGCTGATTTGACTTTTAATATTCCATTTTTTTCTTCATATCTTTATTAAATGTAGGCTTTTAAAAAGTAAAATGATAGATTTCCTGAAAGATACTGGTCAGAGCAAGCAGAGCTTACGGCTAGAATGTCATTAAGCTTTTGTGAGTGGGAATTGTCATTTTTAAATCTATTTTTTTAATACTAAGAAGACACAATCAGCATTGAAGAGTAACTATTACGTAAGCACTCAGTCCTGGCTTCTCAATGAAAGCACTTTAGAAATGACTTTCTCCTGTTTCATAACCATCCATGTGTTGATTTTTTTTAAAGCAAAGCCTTTTTTTTCCTTTTAAAGGCAGAAATCTTACCTTTTATAATTGGATCCCCTTAAATAGATCTAAGATATTCTAGCTCTTTTTCAGCAATCACCAGCTGCAAGAATCATTGGCTCTTAGATGCAAGATGGAACTGGCAAAGGGCCCTTTCTTTAAAGATAATAACATAATTACACTTTAATGTGTCAACGTTTTTTATTCTGTTGTCTTCTTTTAAGCAGCTCCTTCATCCCCTGCCTTATTGCCTCTTCCCCTCCCCCCTCCTTCCTTCAATTCAGAGGTAAATTAAAGCATTTGTAAGCAGGTTATGAAAATCATGTAATCTCTCTCTCTCTCTCTCTCTCTCTCTCTCTCTCTCTCTCTCTCTCTCTCTCTCTCCCTCTCTCTCTCCTCTCTCCCTCTTCCCTCTCCCTCTCCCTCTCCCTCTCTCTCCCTCTCTCCCTCTTCTTTCCTCCCCTCCCCTCCCCCTCTCTCTTGCTCTCTCTCTCTCTCTTTCTCCCCCTTCTTCCCCCTCTTCCCCCCCCCTCTGCTTCTCTCTCTTGCTCTCTCTCTCTCTCTCTCTCTCTCTCTCTCTCTCTCTCTCTCTCTCTCTCTCTCTCCCTCTCTCTCTCTCTCTGTCTCTCTGTTTCTCTCTGTCTGTCTCTCTTACTCTCTCTCTCTCTTTCTCTCTGTCTTTCTCTGTCTCTGTCTCTCTTTGTCTGTCTGTCTGTCTGTCTCTCTCTCCCTCTCTCCTCTCCTCCCTCCTTCCCTCTTTCCCTTCCCCCCTCTCTTTTTTGCAAGTTTTCAAATGATCTATACTATGTGACAATATTAGCTATGTAATTATAATCAAAGTACTTTATATGTTTTGGAAGACTGTGTGACTTACACTTCTTCAGTGGGCAAAAACAGGAGTTCTTAAGCTTGGAATTTTTCTATATTTAAACTTGAAGCTTACTCTCAAGTCATAGACTTAACGACTTGTGTTTGTCAATATCTGGGCTATATTTCTTTGTCTGCCAAACTCTAGGACCTGCTTTAACTAGCTGGAACATTTATGTAGCAAATTAAATTAATTAAATGAGTGCAATGGCTTTAACACTTTAATCATTACAAAATTGAAAAGAATGGCTCCCTCATTTAAATCATCTCATTTCTTTTCTTTAATCTTTTTAAATAACTTTGCCATAAACTTGGAACATCTCCACTCTTGTGATCATTGTTTCTAGTCCTCATACTGTTAGCTTTACCATGTTAGAAAATCCCCCCCCTTCTCTTGCTAACTTTGATAACCTTTTTAGTGGCACTCTTGGGGATGAATCTATTGTCATGGGAATTTGAGGAAACTGAAGAATTTCCTATATAACTTGATGGACACTAGTGCAGGGGAAAAAATGCAATTCAGTTACACATTAGCTACATTTGACTGTATTTATAATATCCCATACCCATAAATAAAAGAGAGAGAAGTATATTTTCTCAACCCTTTTCTAGGGACCAGACTTAATCATTATAATTATATAGCATTCTGTTTGGGGCTTTTGTTCATTCTGTTTATGTTGTTGTGTCCCTGAAGCTTCATTAGCAGAGGTTAAAGAATATCATTTCCTTAGGTAATTTTGGTTTCATGAAATCGAAAAGTCTTTGTACTACCAAATTCAGTCTGACTAGGATAAAAAGGGAAGCAATTGATTGAGAAGTCACCATCAAATGTCTCTGATGGATGTCTGATCCTTACAATATGTAGGAAACTAACAGATATATATGAGAAGAGCCAATGAATAGTTAAATGTGAACAGAGTTCTCTAAAGAAATAACATTTTGATAGTTGTATAAAGGATGGATTGAACATGGGAGAGACTGGTGAGTCTTGACCTCACTGGTGAAAACATCAGCCTCGGTAAGAAGTAATGAAGCCCTTATGAGTAAAAATAAAGGAATAGGTGTAAGAGATATTGTCAAGGAAGAATCCACAAAGTTGGCAAATAATAGGATATGGGAAGGGTAAAAGTCATGGATGACTCCCAGGTTACAAACCTGGGTAAATGGAAGGAGGTGGTACTCTCAAGAGAGATAGAGAAGTTTAAAGAAGGGGCATTTGTGGTTATAGAAAGACTTCATTGAAATTAGTCTTTAATGTATTGAATTGACATGCTAGTTGGACATTTAAATGGAAGTGTCCAACAAGCAATTGGCTATGCAGGAATGGAGATCAGGAAAACGATACAGACTAGATCGATAAACTTGGTAGTCATTCTTTGTTCTATCTATGGAAGCCATTTTTCTACTATAGAAGATGGAATAGTGTAAAATAAAGACACTTATGGTGAAGGGGAGTTGGATAGCAACTTATAGTTGGAAGGAACGAGCTCTAAAGGAGCTCAAATAGGAGGATATCGACCATGGAGAGGTATAGGGCACACATTAATCAAGATAAGAAAATTTTGTGAGCTATCATAGGGAAAGAGTTTCTGTATCAGGAGATGGTGATGCTGAGTTTATAGGATCATTGATTAGCTGGTAGTCATTAGAGCTATTCCATCCCCCTCATTTTATAGAAAAGAAAATGGAGAGCAAAGACATTGACTTAATCAGGTCAATTGGCCAATTATAGGATGAAAGAAGAATCAGCTGATCAAAGCCCCCCACTCTTCAGGCTCCTTAGATTTCACCAGACTGCCAGAGGAATCCACATCTCAAAGAAACCAAGAACCCCTGCTCACTTGCTTATTTCATCCCTAAGCGTGGGTTCTCTAATAGACTTGCTCAGGAATTCTGAGGGAGAAGAGTTCCCTTCAACACAAGCCTTCTTCCTTTCCTGCTTTCTTCTCAAAATTTCCATTCTTAGTGCCTTACTTGTAACTAGTCCTAAAGAGAAAATTATTTCATAAAATATGCACATTTGTTATGATTAGCTCATTTCAGCCATACCTTCCTTTTCATGAACCCTGTTTGGGTCAAAGTTACTGGAGTGGTTTGGTTTGGTAATTTCTTCTCTAGTTCTTTATACAGGTGAAAAAACTGAGGCAAACTGGGTTTAAGTGACTTATCCAGAGTCACACAGCTAGTATGTGGCTAGATTTGAATTGTGAATACAAAAAAACAAAGACAGTTCCTTTACTCCAGAAGTTTATAATCAAATGGGGGAAGACAAAAAGCAAAAATAGAAGAGGAGTAGGGCTGGACTGCACACCCTCATGAGGGGGACATGGTAGTGAAGTCAGAGAAATCCCAAAAGTGAGTGGAGTCTCCTTAAAGGAAGACTTCAGAGTTCATGATTCCACCTTCTAATGGGAGATAGAGAGTGGGGATGAGACAGTGTACCAAAGATCTGTCTTGTATACTAAAGGATTTCCTCCTGGACTTTTTTTTTTTAATTAAATTTTCTTTTCTTTTCTTTTTTAAATTTTTTGTTAAAGCAATTGGGGTCAAGTGACTTGCCCAGGGTCACATAGCTAGGAAGTGATAAGTGTCTGAGTCAGCTCAAGTCTTCCTGACTTCAGGGCTTCTGTTCTATCCACTACAGAACCTAGCTGCCCCAATTTTATTTTATTTTCAAGCAAAGATCAACTTTCTTTTCCTCCTACTTCCCATATACTCATACAAATACCTTGAAAAAATGAGAAAAACAGAATTCTTGTTACAAAGATGTATAGTTAAGCAAAATATAATTTCTCATTGACTATGTCTAAAAAGAAATCTGACTCTATCTTATCTTTTCTCATCAGAAGGTGATTTGAATATCAGAAGTATATTTGAATCATGAATCCTTGGTTGGTCTTTGTGTTGATCAGAGTTCCCAGATTTTCTTTATATTTACACACACACTGTGGTGGGTAAAGGATTAAATGGCTGAGGAAACAAAGGTTCAATCTTCTGAGCTTATGGATTTATTAAGCAACACATGACACATGCCAATTGCTCAGCAAAACAGGACCAGATCTTCTCAGCTTAGGCCAGTCAGTTAATTAAAAGGAAACAATTCAACATTTAAGTAATCAGATTTCTAATTGAATGAAAGAATAGGAACTTTCCAAGTTGGGAGAACGTGAGCAAATCAGGGCAGTTTCCTAAAATCAGAAAAGGTATCTCATTTCCCCCAAGTGTCTTTAAGCAATTAAAGGAACATGGAACTGATAACTCATTGACTGTTATGGAGCCAATTTTCAAATAAGACATATGGGTCACTTGAAATGTATAGTTTTGAGGAAACTCCTCTCAGTCCTTGGATCTGAGTTTCTGGTCAGCATAATAGGGTTTTTCTCTCAATTCCCATAATTGAATAAAGTTTTCTCACATGGACCAGCCTCCTCATTGGATAGAAAAACTGAGCTAGCTTCAGAATTGAGTCACAAGATAAAGCCAATGTGGTTCCCTCAGTTCCTACATACAGTTGCTGTCCTAATCTTCTCAATTCCTTCAACACACACACACACACACACACACACACACACACACACACACAAAACACACAAGAAAAACAAAACTCATTGAAAACATGAGTGGTCAGTCAAAACAAATTCCCACATCAGTCGTATCCTAGGAAATGAGAGTGCTCATTCTGCATTTTGAATCCTTGACCTTTTTCTCAGGAGATGAGTAACATTTTTTTTTATCATTAGTCCTCTAGAATACAGGTCATTATGTTGATGAGTTCAGCACAATAGTCTTCCTTCATATTTATATGCCAGAAATTATTTATCTATTCTCCAATTTACGGGTATCTCCTCAAGTTTACATTCTTTGTTGCCTCCAACAGAATTATAAATATTTTGGAACGTCCTTATAATTTGTTTTGTTTAGAATTCATCACTCCCTTCTATTCTCCCTCTTAATTTCCCGTCTTCCCTTTCCTTCCTATTTTACTGTTAAGTGGAATATATTTCTGTACCCAACTGTGTATAGTTCTTTCGTTTGACCAACTTAGATGAGAGAGTAGCACCCCTCTGTGTCAGTATCTACTTCTGAACCCTAATTATGTGAGATAATTTCCCCTAAGATCAGTAACCTCCGAACCTCCTCTGCACCATTACATCTTCACCTGTCTCTTTTTTTGATCAAGTCTTGAAGAGGGAATCCTTCTTTCCAAGGTCAACCTGAATCCCTTCCCTTTCATCTCTTTGGGAAACATGTCCTATCTGTCATTTCTCTTGCTCTCATTTTCAGTCTTTCTCTATTTCCCGGCTGCCTGGGAATATGCTCAGGTTTCATCCATCTTTTTAAAAATCCTCCGTTGGTACTACTTTCCCCTTCAAACCTTTGTCCTTTAACTTGTCTCTATTTCACTATCAGACTTTAGAGAGAACCCCTCTCTGACCACCTCCAGTGCCCCACTGTCCACTCCTATCTCAGCCACAATCCAACTGAAAACAATTCTCAAAACTAATCAGCCACCTCTCAGCCCTTCCTCTCCATAGCACTTTCCCCCTCTCCTTCTCCCTGTCTGACCTTACTCTCCCATATCATTGTCCATCTTCTGCCACCTAAGTGTACGCGCCCCCTCCACATTCACTTCTGGCACCTCTTTTCATTTTATACTCTTCCTGAGCTCATTTACTCCCTTAGGTTGGCTCAGTAATCCCAAGGCAGAAGACAGCTTAAATTGACATTATGTATTCAACATCTAAAACTAAACATAGAGCAGGAGCTTAACTCACTGTTGTTGTTTTGTTTAGTTGTATTGGTTTGCTATTTTTAGTATTTTGTGTTGTGTTTGTTTAATATTTTTCAGTCACATCCTACTCTTCATGACCCCATTTGGGGCTTGTTTCAGCAAAGATACTGGAGCAGTTTGCCATTTCCTTCTTCAGCTCATTTTCTAGATGAGAAAAACAGGGTTATGTGACTTGCTCAGGGTCACACAGCTAGGAAGTGTCTGTGGCTAGATTTGAACTCAGGACCTCTAACTCATCACTGTAATCTCCACCTAAACTTGCCTTCTTTTAAACCTGCCTATAACAGGAGAGGTTTATAACGCTGGAGTCCCTCCTCATTTCTGCTTTTCAGAATCTTTCCCTGATTCCTTTAGTTATTAGTTCTCTCCTTCCTCTCAAATTGCCTGGTTATCCTGTCTTCTTCTGCAGCAGAGTGTAAACTCCTTAAGGGCAGGAGATGCTTTATTTTTGTTCTTGTATTTCAGCACCTAATAACATCGTGCATGGAGTATGTGCTTTGTATGGATTCTAGTTTTCCTATTCTTAATTCTTGAATTAAATCAAGGTGATTCTTTTCTGGATTTGTGGGAGTTTTTTCTACTTCTTTGATATCATCCTCTCACTTAATATATCTTAAAATTTGAGTTTTCTTTTCTTTCTAAATTGGTGTATATTTGCTCTGCTTCAGCTGCATTTCCTCTCCTCATCTTCTTAAATGCCAGTTAGGTTTATTATGGAGAATGTGGTAATTTCAGTGTCACAGAGAACAAAAATCACTATAGTACAAGGAGCAGATCGGGTAGGGTTTTTGGCTGTTCTTTCTCCTTCCAGTTGCATCTATGAGTAGTTTTAGGATAATCTGCTTTAGCTGCGTTTTCACAAACTCATTTTCCTCTACTGCTATGCTATGGGTTTTTTTTTTTTTTAAATCAATGTACTTATGTTCTTCCACCATGCTGCTTTGTCATGTTTTACAAATAACTGTGCTAAAACAGTGTTGCTCTTGAGTGCTATGTCTTTATCAAAATCTAAAAAGAAAATCCGGTGTTTTCTGGATGAGAACATTTCTTGGTTCTTTTGGATTCCTTGTGGAAGTGCTTATTTTACAACTTTTGGTAGGAAATGGTGAGAGAAGATATTTGCATTTTTAAAAAATGGCTACTGTTATAAAAAATTAAGTGAAATGGCTAGTGTTAGCTAAAGGAATAAATCTCTAGTGGTAGAAGTTGAGCTAGCAGATCCTCCTGGGAAATAATCTGGAAACAAGGAGGAATTTCCTGTACTCCATAGATCACCTAAGGCTTTCAGAAAAAGTAACAATGGGAAATTTTACTTAATACATTGACTCACATTAAAAAAGAGATTCCCCCCATTTCTTAATGGAAAGGCTATGATATAATGGGATGAAGTTTACACCTGGGAGTTGGGAGCCCTGATTTCTAGTCTTGTCTCTGCTTCTGAATCACTAAGGTAATTTACATCCTATTTTTGAGTCTTAGTTCCCTCATTTGTAAAGTTGGGAATAATAATAATTTTACTAGACATACCTCACAAGGCTAGTGTGAGGGCTGGATGAGATCATATCCACGGCACTCTGTAAACAGAAAAGTTGTATATAAATGTCAGCTCTTTAATTATTTGCAAAATAAGGGGATTGAATCAGATAATCTCCAAGACCCCTTGAAAGTCTAAAATGATGTATTTATAATTCATAGTTGTGATTCAAGTATCTTCTCAACAGCCAAACACAGGTTTGTGGATAAAATTATTTTAAGTATATCTGCATATACTTGCCATCTGAATGACTCTTCCTTTATGATCTGTGACAAAAATCAAAATTGTAATTTGATTATATTTCACTAGAAATGAACATGAAGGAGCTATAGAATTCTCCCTGAGAAAGGGGAGAAGGACTTGTTGAAATCTACCGGATTATTAATGGCTGAGGGCCACAGTTTGGAGATTGATGCCTTTAAGGGATAACAGCGGGAATGTAATTCTGAAAGCAAAAGTCAGTTGGCTTATGGGGAAAAAAATGAGCTTTGGCATGTGGGAACCAGCAGGGGGAAATCTGTCCAGGTACTACCCCAACATTCCTGCCCAGTGACTGTTCCACCTGCTCCACTGACAAGCCCCATCAAGATCAAGGGCTGGCATTAGTGCGAAAGCTTTGTAATGCCCTAAAATGTGCACTAATGTTTGGTACTAATGCTTTTAACAAGACCATTTGTCAGTCATCCTCCTCCCCTCAGGAAATAGGAAGTGCCAGTTCTTCCCTATTCTTTATAAGAATGGGGAGAAGATTGGGAGAGGAAGGGAGTTTCAGCAAAAGTTAATCACATTCATATTCTTAAACATGAGACAATTCTGGTTTCTGAACACAATTCAGAGAAATGGTGATAATAACTATTCTTCCACATTCACTAACATGCACACATACATGTGGTCCTTCATAGTCCCTTATTCCAGTTCCCATTTGTAGTTGGGTCCTTGGAGGATAGTGGGCTACCCTCAGAATCCTAAGGATATGTTTGAGGGATTGCGAATATTGTTCTCATGGCTTTTGCTCAATTGTTCATTCCATTGAGTTCTCAACAATGTCATTCATCAGTTACAATTAGTATTTCCACTATGACATTGATTCAACCCATGATTTGAATCCCAATATCCACTAATTAATTAATCTCAATTAGCTTTTACAAAGGAATATTTAATGAAAATATATAGCAAGACCCAAAGTACAGAACATCTCCCTGAACTGGGGCATAATCTTCCCCCTACCCCAACCTTCAGACTCTGGAGAGAGTTTGCCTCAGAGATTTCATCCTGCTAGATTCACTTCCAAGCATGGCGTAGCTCAGCTTCCAGTCTGTCTACCACTCTCCTGGCTCAAGCAATCACTCTTCACAGGTCCCTGGACCCCAGATCCTGAATCTTTGGCCACTCACTCTTCAGCTCACATGCAAGATTGTAGTCCTCTCCATGAGCTGAAAAGAATAGACACCCCAAAGACAGAGGCAACCATAGCACCCTCGGCTCATGGACCCTAGCCAGCTAGGGGGAGATAAAGGCCTGAAGGTTTCCAGCATTTCATCCTGCTCACTTGACTACAGCCAAGAAGAGAGAGGTTGAAGTAGCTGGTTAGAGCATTTTGGATGTATATTCCAGTTCCAAAGTCAGTTAAAAGGCCCTTCTTTATCACACAGTAGGCAGATGGGAAACAGTCCTAGATCCCTGTACACGTTCTAGAATGGAGAAGAGAAAAAGAGACAGAGAGAGAGAAAGAGAAAAAGAGAGAGAGAGAGAGAAAGAGAGAGAGAGAGAGAGAAAGAGAATCCATTCTGCATACTCAGATCTGTCAAGGGAGTCCCAACCTGGAATATACTTGGTGTTAATAACAAAACTTATCAACATATTTTTAAAAATTATAAATTTAATCTGTATATTTAACTATAAATTATTTATCTCAATTAATCACAAAGGGAAATTCTGCCAGTCCTGTATCAATTTCTCTTTTGACCTTGGTAGTTGCTAAAATATGTCTGATGAAATAAGAGCTTCAATTTTGTTATAGGTGTTCTAGGTGTGACAGTAAGTCTCCAATGAAGGGAGTAATGGAATATGACATCATGTCCTCTAATCATACTCAGTTGGAGTGGAAATCTCTTGACATTTGAATATGTCGTAGATAGAACTCCTAAGAGAATTAAACAAAATACCTGTTTACAATCCATTTAGCTTAGTGTACTCTAGATACGGTTGTGACCTCACTTAAGTCCAGGGCAATTGGTAAGAGGACACAGTGGTGCTCTGTGATGTCACTCTCAAAAAGTTAAGGTTCATAGACAGTGAGGAAATAAAACTATTACTGTTTGCATACTATATGATGTTATACTTAGAAAGTCCTAGAGAAACAACTAAAAAACTACTTTAAATTATTAACAGCTTTAACATAGTTACAAGATAAAAAATAAACCCAAATACATCTTCAGCATTTCCATAAATTAGCAACATGGTCCAGCAGCAAGAGATAAAAAGAGAAATTCCATTTAAATTAATTGTAGACAGTATAAAATATTTTCCACCAAGAAAAACCCAGAATGGTTTAGGTTAGGATTAGGTTAGTTATATGAACATAACTACAAAATATTTCACACAAATAAAGTCATATCTAAGCAATTGGAAAAATATTAATTGCTCACAGATAAGCAGAGCCAATATGATAAAAATGATTATTCCATCTAAATCTACTTATTCAGTGCCATACCAATAAAACTATTAAAAATTATGTTGTAGAGCTAGAAAAAATAATAACAAAATTCATATGAAAGAATTAAAGCTCAAGGGAATCAATTTTTAAAATGTGAAAAAAAAAAGTGTTCTTGCCTTTTCAGATCTCAAGCTATATTATTAAGCAGTAATTATCAAAACAACTGATTACTGACTAAGAAAGAGTGGTGAAACAGTGGAATAGATTAAGTACAAACTACATTATAGTAAATGACCATAGTAATCTAATATATGATAAACCCAAAGACTCAAGCTTTTGGAACAGAAACTCAGTATTTGACAAAAACTGCTTGGAAAACTAGAAGGCAATACAGCAGAAACTAGGTATATATATAGACTAATATCTTATATTGTATGCCAAAATAAGGTCAAAATGGGTATATGATTTACACATGAAGGGTGATATAAAAAAAATTAAGAGATCATGGAATAGTCTGCCAGATTTATGTATAAAGAAAGAATTTAGGACCAAAGAAGATATAGAGAACATTACAAAATGTAGAATAGATCGTTTTAATTATATAAAATTAAAAACTTTTGCACAATCAAAAGCAATATAACCAAATTATTAGAAAACCAAAAATGCTCGGGGAAATTTTTTTCAACAAGTATCTATAATTTAAAGACTTCATTTCTCAAATATATAGAGAACTGAGTCAAATTTCTAAAAATACAAATCATTCCTCAACTGATAAACTGTCAAAGGCAGTTTTTAGACCAAGAAATCAAAGCTGTCTATAATCATATGAAAAAATACTCTAAATCTCTATTAATTAGAGAAATGCAAGTTAAAACAACTCTGAGGTACCACCTCACACCTGTTAGATTGGCTAAAATGACAAAAAAGTAAAATGTTACATGTTGGAATGGATTTGGGAAAAACTGCAACACTAAAGCACTGTTGGTGGAGTTGTGAACTGATCCAAACTGCAATTTGGAACTATGCCCAAAGGGCTATAAAATTGTTCAGTAATACCATTGCTAGGTCTGTTTCCCAAAGACATCCCCACAAAAGGGGAAAAGATCTATGGTACAAAAATATTTTTAGCAACACTTTTTGTAGTGGCTAAGAATTGGAAATCAAAGAATTTTTTGTCAATTAGGGAATGACTAAACAAGCTGTGTATGTGATCGCAATGGATTATTATTGTTGTAGAAGAAATGATGAGCAGGATGATTTCAGAAAAAAAAATCTGGAAATACTTACCTGAACTGATGAAGAGTGAAATTAACAGAACTAGGAAAACATTTTCAACAGTACAGTGACCCAAGATAATCTGAAAGGACTAACGATGAAGCATACAATTTGTCTCCAGAGAAAGAACTGATATTGTTTGAATATAGACAGAAACCTGCTATTTTTCATTTTCTTTTTCATTTTTTTCTTTTATTCTAATCTTCTTGTATAAAATGAACAGTATAATTGCACATGTATAACTTATATCTGATTGCTTACCACCTCAGGGAGAGGGGAGGAAGGAAAAGAATTTGGAACTCAAAACTTTAAATCAGAATGTTAAAAAAAAAAAAAAATGAAGGACATTTGTCAAACATGTCAAGAGAAAAGTATGTCGTGTTCTCAGAGGAAGAAGCTGCCGACGTCATCTTATTTGGTAAAGAGAGAAATCCCAACTCATTGCCATGGGTGCTAAATACAACTTTTGACAGCTCTACTCCCTGAATCTCTTCTTCTACCAGACCCAAAGGTGCCAGACAGGAGGAAAAAGGGAGTGCCTGAACTTGTCAGTGGCTCTGGATACAGGTCTGATGAAACACCTGAAGGGCTGAAAGGTAGACGCTTTGGGATTGAAGTGCCATAATTGAGATCATTTAGCCTGGAGACATTACAGACTTCAGGGATATGAAAGGAGATAGCCTGCTGTTCGTCATTCCCTCTGAAACCTGATCAAAAAGAAATGGAGTGGGAACAATAAATATCAACAACATCCAGCATTTATGTGCTGTTTTAACTCTAGCCACTTAGCCAACCTGTTCACGTGATAGGGAAGAGGCTTTTGAATTGTGACTGCATTAAAAACCGAAACTTAATCTGGAAGGGCTTTTTAAGTTATCCATGGAACTTTGAGGTACTAAAAACTAAAATTATGTTGGTTCTCTTCCTTGCTAGAACATAAACTAGAACCATCCACCAGAAAGTACTCAGTGAGGGAGGGAGGAAGTCCACGGGCTCTTCTGCAGTGGTTGTGAAAGCCCACACTCAAGTTTCCAGTAACCCTGCAGCCCCCAATCAGGTGTGTTATTTGTCGATTCTTTGATAAAAGATGTAATGAGAGATTGTGTGGGAGATCAGCCCTGAGCCCGTAGTATGAGCTGCAGAGATGGGGGAATGACACAAAGTTCTACCCTCCCACCCTTCCCCACCCATCTTGCCCCTCCTTTTCTAATAAGTGACGTTCATCCCAGGAAATGGGAGTCTCATCAGTTTCATCATAAAATGGCTCCCCCATTCCTCCCCACCTACCACCCCTTTGACACCTGGCTGGCTGAGGGACTCCAAGGCAAGTTGGGATACGTTGGTTGCTTTAAATCATTTCCAAGTGGACTGGTTTTGTATGTGTGATGCGGCAGAAGTGGGGGGTTATCAGAACTTTTGAGGCTGAACTTTGTAATGAGCTAGGTTATCAGTTGGGCTCCTCCTATTCCTGAGTCTTCCAGAAAATCCCCAATCATAGTACCAGAAGGGAGAATACAAGGGAAGTGACTTGGTCAAAGGCATGTGAGTCTTAAGTGTTTGAGCCATTTTGGACCCAGAACTTCTGATTCCAAAGCCAGTGTTCTTTCAGTTCTACCTGATGAAGGTCTAGTGTTATTCTTTTTCTCCTTGGGCATTCATCCAGTTTGTTTTTTCTCCTGAGAGAGAATCCCACGGAAGACATTATCTTCCAAGTTCAATCTGATGTCCTCAGTCAGCTTCTTAATCATATGACAACATTTGACCTCTTGACCATCTCCCTTTCCCAGATCCTCTCTCCTGTTTAGGTTTTTGTGACACTGCTCTCTCCAGGTTCTCATCATATCTGTCCAATAATTTCTTCTCCTGGATTGTAGTTGACATCTCATAATCTAATTATGAATCTTCTTGAAGACTCTGACCTAGGCCTTTTTCCCTTCTATTTACTGTAGTGGTCATTTTGATGCAAACAGCTCTAAATCTGTCTAAAGTCTTTATCCTGAATTCTAATCATGTATCTTCCTTTTGAATATTTTCAACTAAATGTCCTGTAGTCACCTCAGACTCAGTTTTTCCAATATAGACTTCATCATCTTTTTTTATTATTATTTTTATTAAAGCTTTTTATTTTCAAAACATATGCCTGGATAATTTTTCAACATTGAGCCTTGCAAAACTTTGTGTTCCAAATTCCCCCTCTCCCCTCTCCTCTAGATGATGTTATCCTATATATGTTAAACGTGTTAAAAATATGTTAAATCCAACATATGTATACATATTTATACAGTTGTCTTGCTGCACAAGAAAAATCAGATCAAAAAGGAAAAAAATAAGAAAGAAAACAAAATGCAAGCAAACAACAACAAAAAGAGTGCAAATGCTATGTGGTGATCCACACATAGTTCCCACAATCTTCTCTCTGGGTGGAGATGATTCTCTTCATCACAAGATCATTGGAACTGATCTGAATCACCTCATTGTTGAGAAGTGTAACATCCATCAGAATTGATCTTCATATAGTCTTCTTGTTCCCACGTACAACGATCTCCCGGTTCTGCTCATTTCACTCAGCATCAGTTCATGTGAGTCTCTCCAGCCTTCTCTGAAATGATCCTGCTGGTCGTTTCTTACAGAGCAGTTATATTCCATAATATTCACATACCATAACTTACTCAGTTCTCCAACTGATGGTCATACATTCACTTTCCATAGACTTCATTGTCTTGCCCTCCACTCCATAAAATCTTTATTATTCACTTACATTGTGTATAAGACTGCCAGCTGTTTCTTAATATATAGGATTTTCCTTTTATCACCCACTTTTGGCTTCTAGAGAAGGGAGAGGATGACTTGGAAAATAGGGGATAGTTTTCTCTCCAAACTTCACCCTCTTCTGATCTAGGAAAGAGAACCCAGAAATAAATAATGACATTTTGGTCAGAGATGATAAAAGTAGAGTATCCAGTATTCTTTTTTTTTTTCCCAGTCTCCCTCCTTCAACTGGCTTCAAAAATATTGAGCCCCTACTTTAGAGGAACTCTGTTAGTTGAGATATCAGTCATATGAATGGCATAGAAAGAAAAGATAAGGGGCAGCTAGGTGGCACAGTGGATAGAGCAGCAGCCCTGAAGTCAGGAGGACCTGAGTTCAAATTTGGCCTCAGACACTTAACACTTCCTAACTGGGACTCTGGGCAAGTCACTTAACCCCAATTGCCTCAGGGGAAAAAAAGAAAAGAAAAGAAAAGATGAGATATCAAGAAATCCTTCAAACTCATACTTGTTAAAGAATCTTTTTCTTGGTACTCTCCTCAATATTTTA
Organism: Sarcophilus harrisii; assembly: GCF_902635505.1. NCBI lineage: Eukaryota > Metazoa > Chordata > Mammalia > Dasyuromorphia > Dasyuridae > Sarcophilus > Sarcophilus harrisii. The sequence goes on along the minus strand of NC_045427.1, from coordinate 44,528,504 downwards.
GGAGCAATCCAGTGACAGACTAAAAAATTCTTCAAATCTTCTTTTCACTATTTCTGTACTTCTCACCTTTAAAGTCTTTGCCATCCTTTTAAAGCACATTTAAGTAAATCTGAAACCCCCCTGTTTGCTAAACACACAGCTGTTTTCTTCTCAATAAGACTGATGATTTCTGGGTTCCTGAAAGGAATCCGAAGATTCTAACATCCAGGTGTTAACCATTATCATGGTACAAGTCAGCCATTTAGAGCTGAATTGGAAAGATAAGTCAGAACCGCTTTCCCTGAGTATGTCAGAAAAGCAGATTGGGATTTGTTCTGCTCCATTTTTTGGAGCATTGGAGGAGTCTAGTGCTCCTTCAGGAAATGGAGGTTCAGTGGCTCCCTTTTCTACCCTTAAGTTTTTGGTGAGGTAGAGAAATAAGGAGGAGGTACATCCCAAGTGTGAGAGATGACCAGAGTGGAAATGTACAAAGGATGGTTTGACCCTAGTAAGGAACAGAGAGAATAATGTCCATTAAGTCTACAAAGATAGGTTATAATGCACTTAACAGTGAAACAAAAGAGTTTATTTTTACTCTAGAAGTAACAGAAAACTCCTGGATTTTGTAGAGATTTTGTAGAGTAGAGAGAGTGACCTGGCCACATCTACATCAAGAAAAATCACTCTGATCACTGTGTAGATTACAATCTGAAGTGAGGCAAGGGGGAATGAAGAGGTCATTCCAGGAACCTGGTGGGAAGAGATGAGAGCCTGACGAAATGGCTTTTGTGACACTATTTTCCTGGTTCCCTTTTTTGTCTAACCTCTCCCTCTTAGTCCCTGTGCTGGAGCAAAATCCAGACCATACCCCCTAACTGTGGGTGTTCTCCAAGACTCCCTCTATACTCATTCTCCTGTGTTCTTTTCAGTAACCATGAATTTAATTGTCATCCTTAAGCCAATGATTCCCACATCAATATGCCCAACCCCAATCTCTCCCCAATCATCAGTCCATCACTAATTGTCCATTTGACATTTCAAACTGTCAGAGATACTTCAGAGTTGATGTGTTCTTATCTCTTCCCCCAAACCCACCCCCTCTCCCAAATTTCCCTATTTCTATTGAAGGCAGAACCATCTTCCAGTAAAAGAGGTTTGTAAAAAGTGCTATCCTTCTCCCTCTCTCTCACTTGCCTCACATTTCCAGGCAGTTTCAAAATCTTGCTGTGTCTATTTCCACAAACATCTCTTTTATCTGACCCTTTGTCTCTGCTCATAAAGTTCGGAGGTGATATCTCAGAGTTGTTTTAATTTACATGTCTCTCATCATTGTGATTTAGAGCATTTTTTTATGACTAGAGATAACTTTGATTTCTTCCAAAAACTGCCTGTTTGTATTTTTCGACCATTTGTCAGAGAATGATTCTTATTTTTATAAATTTGACTCTATTCTCTATATATTTGAGAAATAAAACCTTTATTAGAGAAACTTGCTATAAATATTCTCACCAGTTTCCTATTTTCCTTCTAATTTTGGCTGCATTGGTTTTGTTTGTGCAAAAAAATTTTAATTTCATGTAATCAAAATTATCCATTCTATTTGCTATGATCTTCTCTCTTGTTTGGTCATAAACTCTTTCCTTGTCATAGATCTGACAGGTAAAATTTTCCATGTCCCCTAATTTGCTTATGATATCACCCTTATGTCTAAGTCATGTTCATACCCATTTTGACTTTATCTTGGTATACAGTATGAAATGGTGGTCTGTGCTCTAGTGAAAGTTTTTTAAGGATGGGGGAGACTTGAGCATTTTGAAGTTAGTGAGAAATGCACCATTAAATATCAGGTTGAGCATTCAGGAGAATGGGGAAAGGAATATCCACTGTTTGCTAACTAAGCACTTAACAAATATTATCTGACTTGGTCCTCACAATAGCCCTACAAGGGAGGGCCTGTTCTGGATACTTTGTTCTGATTTTTGTAAGAATTCATGAGGACCAGTGTAACATGGAGGCTGTGCATCTGCTCCCCTTTACTCTAATGTATCACGAAAGCCAATATTCATACTTCCTTCAGTAGCTTACTAATGCATCAGTCACTGGTAAAGATTGCCTACTGAGGACCACCAGGCTCACTCAGGTAGAAAGTGGGATCTTTGCCCCCTCTGTTCCCTTCCCCTTGGCACTCTGCTCTGCCACAATCCCAGGGCATGGCACTACTGTGTGGCGCTCTTTCTGGGGCCATTAGCTAAAAATCCACATTCTCGTGTTTGATCTGTGACAGAGGCTGGCTGTGCTCCAGGCAGGACCAGCCAGAACCTGTATTCCAGGGGTTCAAGAACCCTGGGTCACCTTCAAGCCACAATGATGCCTCAGACAAGGACTTTTGTGGAGGAGTGCTTCCTTTTGTCCAGAATCTTGCAATTCTAGCCAGAAGGGGAGTTCCCTAATTTGCCTCTTTTAGGAAATGATGAGAGCTAGATCATATCTCTCTTTCCTCTCTAGAACTGAGGAGGATGGGGGGGGGAAGCCCCAAAACAAGCCGTCTAGTGAAGCCAGATAATGTTAAGAAATAATGAATCAGGTGTGAGCTGTCTCAGACAGAGCTGCAGTTCTGTGTTCTGAGAGGCCTTGCCCCAAACCATGAGCCTGTCATTGGGGTGGCGGGTAGGAGCCTGTTCAGTCAGAAACTCTCCTGTCTCTATAGGCTTCTTTCCATAGCCCTGGATGCACATTTGTAAAGATGCTCCGTTTGCCAATAGTTGCATCACACTCTGACATACGCTAAGTTGGTTCACTACTCACCTATTTCCTCTGAATTTGATGGATACAGAAAGGTAATTTAGACCTTTGGGGAACTTATCAGTCAGTAAGTAGGTCCATAAACATTTAAGTGCCTACTCTGTGCCAGACACTGAGTGAAATACTAAGAATGCAAATAGAAATAAAAGCAGAAGCCTCGGCTCTCTAGGAGCAGTGGTTCACCCATTGGATGGCACAACGCACAAAAAGGTGCCAGAAGGCTTCGGGAGGAGGGAGGCATCTGGCAGGGGCCTAGTGGGCCTAGGGGCCCAGGAGCTCACGGCCCCTCAGTTCTTGGCTCCAGTCGCAGGGGCAGGGGGGACAGATGAGATGTGAGGGGCAGATTCGGTCTTGCAGGATGGGATGGGGAGGTGCAGAGAATTCCCAAAGCTGGGGACCAGGTGGGAACGTGGAAATGAACGGGCCAGCATTGTTATCGTGCTTTAGGCCAGGATCGCTCCTCAGGATAGTCATTAGCAAAGAACACACTGAAGCTTTTGTACTTCTTTTCTTGTATTTACCAGCTCTGGTTTTGATCTTTAAAGACACATCAGCAGGTTGACCCAAAGAAAGGCTTCATTGGTGACTACCTTACTGGGGTCACTTGGGACCCATGGGATCCTCAGAATTTTTATCACATCGCAACTATAGAATCATAGAATTTCATTCTAGAACAAATCTTATGGGTCTAGTTGCCTCATTTTTCAGATGAAAAAACTGAGACTAATTATTAAAGTAAAACATCTTGCTTAAGGTAGTAAGTACAAGGGATGACTAGGCCTGGGAAAACAATTTGCAATAACCAGATACACAAGAGACTGATTTATAAGTAATATTAATTTACATTCTTATTAATAGTAACATACATTTATGATCACATTTTATTATTACATAATATTTATATATGTCTCTTTTGATCTTCACAGTAGGCCCCAAAGTAAGTAGTTTTAAGTATTATCATCATTCTTTTATGTGTAAGGAAACTAAGGGTTAAAGAAGATTTGCTCAAGGATATATATCTACCAAGTAGCAGAATGGGGACTCTAGCTCAGACTTTCTGTGTTTACATTCCTTGTTCCTTTCTATATATTGTGATCTCACACACCTCTGCTATGGCACCTCTCTCTCTTTTAAAAGAGGGTTTTCAAGGATTCTTTTTTCAAAAAATATATTTCCACATTAGTCATGTTGTGAAAGAAGAATCAGAACAAAAGGGGAAAGCCATGAGAAAAAAAAAAAGTTTTTAAAGAGTGAAAATGCTGTGCTTCGATTTACATTCAGACTCCATATTCTTTCTCCAGATGAGGATGGTATTTTCCATCACAAGTCTTTTGGAATTATCTTGGTGACCCAAGCCTATCATAATTGATCATTGCACAACGTGGCTGTTGCCGTGTACAATGTTTTCCTGCTTCTGCTCACTTCATTCAGCATCAGTTCATGGGAGTCTTTCCAGGCTTTTCTGAAATCCAGCATGACAGCTCTTACAGCTTACAAAGAGCACTTAGTGAGTCCATCATGGGACAGAATTGAATTCTCAGTCCCTTTCCACTCCCCTGATACAGTCTGTGATTTCAAAGTACAGACACAGAGCCTTATAAGTGGTTGGTCCGGGTACTGGATTTGGGCTGCCAGGTGGCTCAGTGGATAAAGCTCCACTCAAGAGTTCAAATCTGGCTTCAGACAGAGGCAAGTCATTTACCCTTGTTTGTGTCAGTTTCTTCCTCTGTAAAATGAGCTGGAACTTAAAAATTTTTTAAAAACAAATGTAAGATAAAATTTTGTTTTGAACTGAAGAAAAATATTAAATAAATTTTTTAAGAAATAAAATGAGGTAGAGAAGGAAATGGCCAACCACTCCAATCTATCTGCCAAGAAAACCTCAAATGAGGTCACAGAGTTGGACATGACTAAAAAACAGCTGACCACTCACAACCACAGGGTTGTAGGATAAAACTGACCCCATGGACCAAGGATATGGAGCATGCCTGAGTGTGCCCAGATGCTGAATTTGGTTTTGGTTCAGAGAGATGAATCAGGTACTCGGCAGGCTGATTCTGAGTGACCCAGTTTGGAAGCATCTGTGTGGTTAGCAAACTCAAGTGGACAAAGGGAGCTGGAGTCAGCAGTCAGAGCCAGGCACCTTTAAACACACCAGTCATGAGCCCTTCGATGTCCGAGGCGGCACAGAATGAACGCCTTGGTCTTGCTTGCTCGTTCTGTCAGTCTGCTCCTCCAGCCCCCAAGAGCAGCAACTTCACTACCAGCCTACTGAAATCTCTTATCTGCCTCCCGATGCTGTTTTTCAATCTAATTCAATGCGGGAAATATTTCTTGAACAGTGTGCAGAGAGAAGTGTGACATAGTGGACGGAGCCAGCCTTGACTCGGGGCCTAGGCTGAAGTCCTTCCTTTGTCTAACACACACAGACTCTGTGATCCTGGACAAGTCACCTCATCTCTTAGTGTTCCAAGCTTAAATTGGCAGAAGGGATTTTCTGATCTTGGAATTCCCCATACCAGTGAAATCATAGATCCAAACTCTATCCCTGTCTCTTTCTATGTGATGAGTAGAATTGAAATTATAATAATAATTTGTTTCCTTCAAAGCATTTATAGAAGAGGAGACACAAAGAAACAATGAATTCAAGGCTTGGATTTAAGAGTGGACCCCCAAAAAAGTGCATTAGAAATTTAGAGAGAGAGGCTAGCACTTTGAGCTGGAAGGATCAGAGAAAATTTCATGGAGAAAGAGGAATTTGATCTGATCCTTTAGTTGAAAGCAATATAATAAGGAAAAATGGTAGAAAGGACAAGACTTCCCAGCAGAAGAAATAGTAGGAACAAACATGGAAGAATGAGATCTGGATTAGTGCTTGATTTGGCTAAAATATAGAGTTTGGGATGGATTAGGACTGCATTTAGAAGATCTTGAATCCTAGGCTGAAGTTTGGATCTTATTGGTAAACCATGTGGAATCATTGAAGGATTTTGAACAGGAAATTTATCTATGATAAAAATGGTGCTCTGAGATTAATCTGCTGTTGTGTTGAATGAATTGGAAGGGGTTGGTGCTAGAGCCCAACTATGGGGTGCTAAGAGAGACATTAATGAGAAATTGTCCAAAATAAGAACTGATAGAACTTGAAGATTATTGAGATGTGATGGGAGGGAGGGTCAGGAAGTAGTCTAAAATGATTCCCAGTTTCTGAGGCTGAGTAAAAAGGGAAATGGTGTTACCACTAACAGAGAAATGTTTGCCTTTAGCTTCCCTACTCAGACATCTTTCCCCTGCATTAGGATTTTTCCCAGCCTTTCTCATTTTCCATTTCTTCCTTCCCCCTTAATAGTGAGAGTCTTTTCCCTTTGAATAAAATAACCTCCCACTCGATGTCTGATGAATATCCTACTCATCCTTCTCAACTCTCCTTGATGACTAATTGAATATGAGATAAACATCTTATTTCTAGAATTATTAAGTCACTTCCCTGTTAGGGAAAAGTAGAAGGAAGAAACGAGCATTTATGTGGTGCCTGCTATGGGTCAGGCACTGTGCTAAGGACTTTATAAGTATCATCTCCTTTGGTCTTCACAGCAACGATGGTGGGTATATGTTGTTGATATCCCAATTTTACTACTGAGGAAACTGAGGCAGGAAGAAATGACTTGCCCATAGCTACACATCTAGTGTCTGAGGCTAGATAGGAGCTCATGTCTTCCCAATTCCAGGCTTAGCACTCTATCTGCTGCTCTAATTGGCTGTCTGCCATAATATAGCTAAAATAAAGTTTTTTTAAAAATAAATACTTATATGGGAATAAGTATATTTCTCCTAAAATTGGAGATATCTTACTAGAGATAGGAGGTTTTAAAACTTTAAATGTAATGCCAATGTTTATTTACCAATATTGCTGATATCACGGATACTTATTTACCAAGAAGCCAAATATCCTTAGCAGCTTAGTAAATAATTATACAATTCTGAAGGACCAGAAGGTTATCAGGGCTAAGCCTTCTTTTACAGCTTAAGAACCCTTTGAAGTTCAGTGGCCTATCATACATTTTAGTTAAGTTAAATTGGTTAATTTTCTCATTTATGGGCTAGACCTGGAATTAGGTACCTATGACATATTTGCTGACATTAAACAACAGAACATCTTATTTTAACTTGGGAAATCGGAGATCTCCTGGGGTGGCGCAGTTGGAGGAGCTTGGGCTCTGGAGCTAGAAGTTCTGCTTTCAGGGCTCTGGGGGCTTCTCCATAAAGTGAGGGAATCGCACAAAGCAGCTTGCAAGCCCCCTTGCTGCCCTCCCGCCTCTTCCCGCTCTCTGGATGCCGACTGCCAGGGGCTCTATTTGCTGCCTGCATCAGCAACAGGGGCGCCTCGTCAGTGTCATCAGCAGGACAGTCGGTCGGACTCGGGTCGTTCCTGCCGCAACACGAGGAGATGGAAGCATCTCCCGGAGCATGACTCCTCTCTTTGGAGACCTTCCCTTGGATTACCAAGCTCTCCCGGGGCTCAGCTCCTCTTTGGCTGTGGGCCAGCTCTCCCCACACCCAGGCGTGCAAAGAGAGCTCCGCTCTACACCTGGCACCTGGTGCACATTCTGAGAGTGGCTTCCCTGAGCCCGCTTCCATGTCAGGGGCTGTCAGCCCCAGTCCTCGCAGCTGCTCAGGGGGCTCAGGCTGGAGATTCCGAGAAAAGCCTTTGGAGTGCCAAGAATTTAGGCACCTGAATGTGTGTGGTACCTTCGTGAAATAAATGTGTCATCTGCCTCTTCCCTACCCCTTCCCTTTTGTGGGGAAAGGCTATGGACAGCTTCTGAAGTGAACAGGGTCTGGGAGTCAATTTCTTGGGATGTATGTCTGGGGGCTCTTAGGCCTTCTCATCATTTCTTATAGAACAATAGTATTCCACTACATTTATATACTACTGCTTGTTCAGCCATTCCCTGATTGATGGCCATCCCTTCAGTTTCCAATATTTTACCACCACAAAAAGAGCTGCTACAAATATTTTTCTACATGTGGGTCCTTTTCCTGTTTTATGATTTCTTTGGGGACTAGACCTAAATAGTGATATTGCTGTCAGATCTTTGGATAAGGAAAGACTTTATGATCAAATAAGATATAGAGAATATTATGAAATATAAAATGGGCAATTTTGATTACATTAAATTTAAAAGGGTTTGTACAAACAAATCCAATGCAACCAAGATTAGAAGGAAAGCAGAAAGCTGGGAAACAGTTTTTACAGCCAGTGTTTCTGATAAAAGACCTCATTTCTAAAATTTATTGAGAACTGAGTCAAATTTATAAGAATACAAATCATTTCCCAGGTGATAAATGGTCCAAAGATCTGAATAGACAAATTGCAGATGAAGAAATTAAAGCTGTCTTTAGTGATATGAAAAAAATTGATTAGGGAAATGCAAATTAGAACAACTCTGAGGTTCCAGCTCATGCCTATCAGATTGACTAAGATGACAGGAAAAGATAATGATAAATGTTGGAGGAGATATGGAAAAACTGGAAAGTTCATACATTGTTGGTGGAGTTGTGAATTTTCAAACCCTTCTGGAGAGCAATTTGAAATTATGCCTCAAAAGACTATAAAACTGTATATATTCCTTGATCTAGCATTACCACTACTAGCTCTATGTTACCAAGAGATCATAGAAAAGAGAAAAGGACCCACATGTATAAAAATGTTTGTAGCAGCCCTTTTTGTAGTGGCAAGAAACTGGAAATTTAGTGGATTCCCATCAGTTAGGGAAGGACTGAAAAAGTTATGGTATGTGAACGTAATGGAATATTATTGTTCTTTAAGAAATGACAAACAGACTGATTTCAGAAAAGCTGGAGAAATTTATATGAACTAATGCTAAGTGAAGTAAGTAGAACCAAGAGAACATTGTACATAGCAACAAGAAGATTATGTGATGATCAACTGTGATGGTCTTGGCTCTTTTCAACAATGGGATGATTCAAGGCAGTTCCAGTAGACTTGGGATGGAAAAAGCTATCCACATCCAGAGAAAGAACTATAGAGACTGAATGTGGATCGAAGCAAAATATTTCCACCTTTTTTGTTGTTGTTTGTTTGCTTTTTTCCTTCCTAGTGTTTTTTCCCCCTTTTGATCTGATTTTTCTTTCACAGCATGTCGAATATGTAAATATGTTTAGAAGAATTGCTCATGTTTAATCTACATTGATTTGCTTGCTCTCTAGGAGAGGAGGGTGGAGAAAAATTTGTGACACAAGGTTTTGCAAAGGTGAATGTTAAAAACTACTTTGTATGTATTTTTTTTGGGGGGGGAACTATTTAAACAATTAAAAAAAAAAAAGAAATGGTGAGCAGGCAGATTTCAGAAAAGCCTGGAAAGACCAACATGAACTAACACTGAGTGTAGTGAGTAGAACCAGGAGAACATTCTACACAATAACAGCAACATTGTGTGATGATTAACTGTGATAGACTTAACTCTTCTCAGCAATACAATGATCCAAGACAATTCCAAAAGATGGAAAATGCTGTCCATACCATAGAGAAAGAACTATGGAGTCTGAATGCAGAGTGATGTATACTATTATCACTTTTTAAAATTTATTTTTTGCTTTTTCTTGTGGCTTTTCCCTTTTGTTTGATTCTTCTTTTGCAACAAGACTAATATGGAAATATGTTTCACATGATTACATGTGTATATCCTATGTGGAATTGCTTGCTGTCTTGGGGAGAAGGGGGAAAAATTTTGGAACTCAAAATCTCACAAAAATAATATTAAAAATATCTTTACATATAATTGGAAAAAAATACTATTAAGTGAAAAAAATTTAAGGGACAATTAATATAATACAAATTATTCTGAAAAATTGAGAAGAAAGCATTCTTCTGAACTTGTTTTTTTCAGACAAATGTAGTTCTTATATTTAAGTCCATAACATTAATGAATATTAATTCAAAAATGTTAAATAAAATCCTGCCCCCCCAAAATCACAGCAATTTAGAGAAAAAAATTCACTTGATCAAGTTAAATTTAGCCCAGAAAGGAAAATAATTAATAATTTAAAAAAAACCTAAACCACATGATTATATCAACAAATACAGAATCAGTCTTTGGCCAGGTATGATATTTGCATATTCTTTTTTAAAACCCTGCAAAGTATAGACATATTTTTAATATGACAAAAAGTATCCAAAATCAAAAGAAAAATTGTAGTCAACTGAAATATTAGGAGCTTTGAAAAAAAACTATAGGATTAAAGCAAGAACATTCCTTTTGCCATCTGTGATTTGTTATAGTTTTAGAAATGCTAGAAACATTATTGACTGAGGTGAAGAACTTTAGTCCTTAAGATTTTATCAGTAACGCAAAATAAATAAAAGCACAAATATAAGCAAAGATAAAGATAACCCACTTGCCAATGATATGAGTTTCCTTAGAAAACTCAGGAATAAGCAAAGAAATTAATTAAGATAATTAGTCATTCCAGTCAGATTACAGGTTACAAAATAAACCTATACGAATCAATAGCATTTCTTCATAGCAAAACTGAAGAAACAATAATAGGAAGAGACATTCCATTCCAAATAACCACAAAGCATCTAAAAAATCTGAGAATGAATCCACCAAAACACAGTCAGTATCTGTATAGATACAATTAGAAAACATTCCTTAAAAAATAAAGAAAACATCAATAATTGGAGGGATATTTAGTGCTACATCAATCAAAAGTGTCCTTTATAGAGCAAGATACAATAATAGAATTCAGTTGGAGGAGCAGATCTGTAGTACAGAAATAGAATTTATGGGGAAGATAGGAATGAAAAAGAATAAATAATATTCCCTTCTCCCAGCATTGCATAGTGGACTAGACATAGGATTTGGAGTTAGGAAGACCTGAGTTTAAATCCTGCTTTGCAGAAGTCACTTAATCTCAGTGGGTCTCAGTTTCCTCATTTATGAAATGAAGAGGTTGGACCTTCTGGTTTCTACATTCTCTTCCAGTTCTGAGTTGGTCATCACATATGAAAAGTAAAATTTCACAAAACCATTTGATCCTGGTTAGAAAAAAAAATAGGAAAGTAGATCAGTGAAATAGACAAGATGAGGAAAAAGTCAGAAACAATCCCCGTTACCTTCAAGGCAAGCAATTAGAGTTGCATCTCTGATTTCATTGGTAAAGGGAACTAATGAGGTGACTCGCCCAGGTAGATACAGGCAGGATATATCAGGGCAGAATGTGAACAGATCCTTCTTTCCTGGCTTCAGAGCCAGCTCTCTATTCACTGACACCTTACTCCATCCAACGGGGAAATGCAGAGATGATAGATCTGGGAAGAAGGGGAAGATGGTATGGAAAATGACTCCACAAGACCAAATTTTGTAGAAGGCATTAGCTAGAAGAAAGCATTCATGTATAACTTCCAGAGGATTGCTTTTAAGATAAAAATAAGGACTCCTCGCTAGGGAGGTCTCTAACAACTGGTCTCTGACTTGCTTTTACAACCACATTTTACCGTCAACAAGCATTTAGTAAGTGTTTAATATGCACAAAGTTCAGAAGATTCAAGAAAAGCAAAACTCATCCACATTCTTAACTCTTGCCATTGGACTTCGGGGACCCAAAGGGAAAGAGTGAGAAACAAGATTTTGCACAGCTCTGTCCCACTCAAATCCAGGTCACATGGGAATCAGGACATTGTCATTGTTCCTCTTCAAGAATGAAGGCCAAACAACAACAGCAGTGAGAAGTAATCAACTAATTCCCTAACTGGGAAGAAAACATGTAAATAGATCATTATATTGAAGGTGAATACAAAGGAGATGGAAGGTATTCTTCTAGTTGGCATCTTGGGAGACTGGGAAAGGTTTCTCAAAAGATGGTGTTTGAGCTGAGTATTCAAAGGTGCTAAAGAGTGCAAGAAGCAGAGCTTGGGAGGAAGAGAATTCCAGGCATTGGGGACTACCAGTACAAAGGCAGAAGAGAAATAAGATCATAGCTAATAAATATCTTTTATGAAGTACGTTAAGGTTTTCAAAGCTCTTTATATATGTTTATTTGATCCTTATGAGAATCCTCAGAGGTAAATGCTATCATTATCCCCATTTTATTTTTATTTTATTTTTTTAATTGTCTTTTTTTCTTGTTATAAATGTACATTAATTTTTTAAATACACACTTCTTGATGAATTCTATTGGAAGAGAAAAATTAGACCAAAAGAGAAAAACCACAAGAGAAAACAAAAACAGAAGAAAAAGAAAAAAACGTAAACATAGTATGTGTTGATTTACATTCAGTCTCCATGGTTCTCTCTCAGGATGAAGATGTCATTTTCTATCCCAAGTTTATTGGGATTGCCTTGAATCACGGAACTGCTAAGAAGAACTAAGTCTTTCATAGTTGATCATCACCCAATCTTGCTGTTACTGTTTACAATGGTTTCCCGTTTCTGCTTGTTTCAGTATGAGTTTGTATAAAAATCAATCTAGGCCTTTCTAAAATAAGCTTGTTCATCATTTCTTATAGAACAATAATATTCCATTACTTTCATATGCCACAACTTATTCACCCATTCTCCAACTGATGGGCAAACACTCATTTTCCTGTTTCTTGCCACTACAGAAAGGACTGCCACAAACATTTTGGCACATGTGGGTCCTTTCCCTCCTTCATGATCTCTTTGGGATATAAGCCCAGTAGTGACATTGCTGGAGTTTGATAGTCCTTTGGATATAATTCCAAATTGCTTTACAGAATGGTTGGATCATTCCATAATTCCACCACCAATATATTAGTGTCCCAGTTTTCCCACGTCCCCCCAACATTTATCATTATCTTTTCCTGTCATATTAGCCAACCTGAAAGGTATGAGATCATTATCCCCATTTTATAGATGTGGAAACTGAGGCTAAGTGATGCTAATGACTTGCCCTGAATCTGCTGCTAAAATATGTCAGGAGCAAGATTTGAACTCAAGTCTTTCTGTCTCCAAATCCAGCGATATATGCACCTTGCTACTTGGAGCATCGTGTGTAAGGAAGAGCAGCAAGTCAGCCAGTATGACTGAGTCATCGATATGTAAAGAAAAACAATAAGTATGAAATATAGAAATGGGCCAGGTTGTAAAAAGTTTTAAATGATCAACAGAGGAGTTTATGTTTAGTTCAGAGGATAATAAAACTTACGTCCTAGCTATTCCACACTGGAATGTCCTAGAGACAATGAATCACTGAAGTTTACTGAGTGACATGGTAAAATTTATGCTTAAGGAAACCCTAGTATCTACATGGTGACCTATGTGGAGGACCTAGGGCGGTAGCTTTGGGAGTAGAGAGAAGGGATTATAGGCAGGAGCTGTTTTGGAGAAAGACTTAATGAGAGTTGGTAACTGATTAGATTAAATGGGGTGATTGAGATTAAAGAGTCAGGGAAGACATCAAGATTTCAAATCTGACCAGCCATTCAGGAAAGCATTTTGGAACTAAGCCTCAAAAGTTATCAAACTGTCCATACCCTGTGATGGAGTAATACTACCTACAACCAGGGCTCCACCCACAAAGAGATCAAAGAAAGAGAAGGACCCTTATGTGCAAAATAGCTCTTTGCAGTGACAAAGAATTGGAAACTAAAGGGGTGCCCATTAATCGGGGAATGACTAAACAGGTTATGCTGTGTGAATGTGAATGGAATTCTGTTGTGGGGTTCTGGGGATAGAGCCAGGAAGCTGCTCAAGCTCTCCCAGTCTCCCTTGAAAACCACACGAAACATGCCTCTGAACAGAGTCTGATGGAGTGAAACACTTTCCATTTCAAGATAGATTTCCAGTTCTCAAAGGACTTGGAGAAAGATCAGTCTCAGTGGGGTGAAAGGGCTGTTCAGCCCAGCTCAAATAGACTCTGGGAAAGCTAGTGAGAGGGTCTTAATCAGAGCAGATCAGTAACTAAAATTCTCTGTCCTGGCTCAGTAGAAGAGCAGATCAGTGAGGCAACCTCTGGTTCCAACTCAGAAGACAAATTCTGGGACACCAGGTTGTTTCCTGAAAAGTGCAGGCAAAGCTTCGCCTGCAAACACAGGGGGCTCTGACCTCAAAGCTAAGGCTCAGAGCTGCACAGGAAGCTTGAAACAGTGCTCCCCCTTTACCTCAAGAGCAGAGCTTGACCTTAAAAGTAAAAAAAAAAAAAAAAAAAAAAAAAAGAGGAAATACCAAAAGAAAAGGAAAGAAAATGAGCAAGAAACAGAAAAGAAACTTGATTATAGAAAACTATTATGCTGATAAGGTAGACCAAAACACAGACTCAGATGAGGACAAAATGTCCACAGGAGAAATCTCAAAAAAGTGAAATAATTGGTCTCAGGCCCAAAGAGGCTTCTTGGAAGTGCTCATGAAAGACTTTAAAAGGCAAATAAGAGAGGTAGAATAAAAAATGAGAAAAAAAGAGAGAGAGAGATGTATGAGAGACTCAGCAGCTTGGAAAGGAAGGAAAAAATTGTCTGAAGAAAACAACTCCTTAAGGATCATTAAGGAAAATTGTCTCCATATTCTAGAAACAGGCGGGAAATACTCATTGAAAGAATTCATCAATCACCTTCAAAAAGAGATCCCACAAGGAAAACTTCAAGAAACATTGTTGTGAAACTCCAGGACTACAACCTCAAAGAAAAAATACTGCAAGCTGCCAGACAAAAACAATTCAAATATCAAGGAGCCATAGTCAGTCTTACCCAGTATCTGGCAGTAAAGGATCAGAGGGCTTGGAATGACATATTCCAGAAGGCAGCAGATTTGGGGTTACGGCCAAGAATTAACTATCCAGCAAGAATATCCATCATCTTTCGGGGAGACAATGGAGCTTCAATAAAATAATAGACTTTCAATCATTTCTGTTGAAAAAGTCAGAATTAAACAGCAAATTTAACCTATAAACACAATGTTCAAGAGAATTATAGAAAGGTAAATGGGAAAATATATATTTAAATATTAGATTGTTTCATGCCTAAATAATATCTGTAACTCTTGAGAGCTGTATCTGACACTGGTGCAGACAGGGGAAGTAGCACATAGATATCAGGTGTGGTTACGAATGGACTCTGATGGGATGACATCAAAGGAAAAGACATTAAGGGGTGGAAAAAGACCTGTACTGGAAAAAGTGGAAAGGGGAGGTATAATGGGAAAATTAGCTTACATGAAGAGGTATAAAAGATCTGTTACAATCAAGGGAAAGAAGGGAAGGGGATGAGCATTGTCTGAAGCTTGATCTCATTAGTTTTGGTTGTAAGAGGGAATAATTTAATCATTCAGTTGGGTATAGAAATTTATCTAATCCTATAAAGAAGTGGGGGGAGAAAGAAGAAAAGGAAGGGACAGGATAAAAGGGAGGGCAGAAACACTAAGAAGAAATACTATTGTATTGTCAGAAATGATGAAGAGAGTGTTTTGGAGAAACCTGGAAAGACAGGTATGAAGTGATGCAAAGTGAGATGAGAAGAACCAGGAGACAATTTATACAATAAAAACATTATACAGACATAAAACTTTAAAAGACTCACAATTACCAGCCACAATTCCAGAGGAATCATGATGAAACATGCTATCCCACCCCAGAGAGAGAGGTGACAGCCTCAGACTACAAGTTGAGATCCTTTGTTTGGACATAGTCAATGTGAGAATTGGTTTTGCTTGACCATACGTGTTTTCTCAAGGAGGGGTGAAAGGAGAAAATGTGGATCTGAAAATAAAATGGCATATAAAAAAAATTTTCAGACTTGGGTGACTGATAAGAGTGGCAGTGCCCTTGATAATAATGAAGAAGTCCAGGACTTAGTCATACAGGACAGGCATTCAGGAGGGACTCTGGGGCTGGATAGGTAGGTTTGGGAATCATCCATTTAAAGATAGGTGACCCTCTGGATCCAATGGGATCACCAAGCCAGAGAGGAGGTCCAGAGCAGAGGTCCAGAGGGGACACCTCCCCGGAGGCAGACCCAGCAAAGGATCCAAGGAGCTGTGAGAGAGGGCAGAGGCAGATTCTGAGGCATCTTAGAAGATGGAGATCAGAAGTAGGGGCACCCAGCGTGGCTGTATGCTCCGTGTCTGAGAAAGGAGAGGAATCTACAAGATAAGAACAGCTGAAGAGAATAGTTCAGTGTAGACTTTTGTAAGGGTGGGAGGTGCTTGTGGGCAGCAGAGAAAGAACCAGAGACACAAAGATTGAAGGTTAGTGAGAAGAGGGATAATAGTAGGAGGAGGTGGGAGGGAATGGGATCAATGTTCACATAGAGAAGCTGCCTTCACAGGGAAAGGGCCCCCTCTTCAGATGAAGAAGGAGGGAAGGAGGACAGAGCAGGAGAGGATGTCAGAGGACGTGACTGGAGAAGGAAGAGAAGAAGGAGGGAAAAAGTACTCGCAGTGAACAGGCTCCATTTTTTGCATTAAATACGAAACAAGCTTTCTTCTTGAGAGAGTGGAGGCAGGGGGTGCCATGGCAGTCTTAAGGTTCAAAGAGAAAGTTTGAAACAGCTTCTGTGATGAGTAGGACAGAGAATTGATTAGGGAGGAATAGTTGGATTGCCTTGCTATAGTGAGGACCCATCTGAGCTTAGATAATATGAATTGGTAGTGAATCTAGTCATAACGGTCACATAGTCATAATCACAAATTCCTCCAATTCCATTCAGCAGTATGTGATTTGGAATGAAAGTGGGTAGTGGATTTAGTCCAGAATTGGGATTTAGCAGGGCAGATTCAGCCATTGGACAAGAAAACAGGGGTTCAAGAGTAGAGAATCATACCAGTTCACCAAGGGATTAAGAGTGGGAATGGTGAATAGTGTCCCAGAGTAGGGGTGATGGCTCAAGAAAGGACAGAAGGATGAGGATTCTCCATGAGGATGGAGAATAGAATTAAGGGTCAGGTTAAAGGAGAGATTTAATGGGGGAAAAAAAGTATATGAGCTGATAAAGAGAATTTGGAATTCATGGACATGAAAGTGTAACCCTGGGGTGGTAGCGAGATCAGAGGCGACTGTCCCTGAGTGTAATTGAGGTAGAATGAAGAAATTGGCCGTGGGGATTATCTAAACTGAGGAACCAGGAAGTTAGAGTGCTTGTGAAGCCTGGGAATCTCCTGGATGAGGGCAGGACTCAGACAAGGCGCTCTTCTCTCCGTGCCTTCCCAATGCCTGGGATGCTCTGCCTTCTTGAGAGAGCCTTTCTGCTCGTGTCCTCCCCTCCTGAACTATTCTGAGGTCAAATCCAGCCTTAGACACTTTCTGGTTGAGTGACCTTGAACGAGTCATCCTGTTTGCCCCAGTTTCCTCATCTGTAAAATGAGCTAGAAAAGGAAATGACCGACCCCTCCAGTGTCTCTGCCAAGAAATGGATCATGAAGAGTTAAACGGAAAGCACCTGAACAATGCTCTGACGCAGGCCCAGGCTCTATTCACCGAGCCATCTGGCTGCCCTGAGAGGAGTCATTGATCCCCTACTCCCCAGGAGCCAGCGTTCTCTGAGATGAGACAGCCTGTGTGTACAGAGGCAGACACTATTTCTATAGCTTATATACACACATGTGTACATATACATACGTGCATATAAACACACATGCATCTGGTATGTGAAATAGGTACAGAGAGCACTAGTAGATGGGAAGGGGGAATCCAAGGAAGCAGCACAGAAAGCATCTGTCTTTTGTACAAGTCTTTTGTACAAGATGGTGTTGGAGGTACAGCTCGAAGGGAGAGAGATCTACAGTGAAGATGATGTGATATGTTCATTTGTTCTAGGCATGAAAAGATGGATAGAGAGAGAAAGTGTGGAAGAGACAGACAGACAGACAGAGAAGGAGGAAGGGAGGGAGAGTGTAAAAGAGTGAAGCAGGCGGGTTGAATGGGGACAGTGCTGGTGGAAAGGCTGGGAAGTTAAACTGGAGCCAGTTGTGAAGGGCTCTGTGGACCAACCACAGCAGTTAATATAAATAAATACTATATATTGATATTGCCTACAGGTGATGGGAGTTGGGGTTCCCTGAATGGCAGGTGCTGGGGTCACACAGGCCCTTAAGGGGGTGCTGGCTCTGCGCAGGCCAGGCGTCGGGAGCCCAGCGAGGAGTCATGTGGACGAGAGTCAGTGAGTGTAGGTGAGGAGGGGGAAGAACATCATGGAGAGCAAGCTTTAGCAGCAGCTTGGGAGGGGAGGGGAGGCACTGGGCCTGCCGCTGAGCCTGGAAGAACCGTGCCGCCTTTGGCAGAAGGAGGGGCACAGCGAACAGAGCCCTGGTAAATGAGGCAGTATTTGTGCAGCACTTGCACTGTGCCCAGCCTGTGACGGGCGCTTTATCAATGCTGGAGGTTACTGTGCTTGTTTAGGAGAATTTAGGCGGCGCAGGTTTGGAGGAGGAAGCGCCTGAGTCAATGTAAAGACCTGTGGTATTGGAAATGGCTATGGAGGGTCCAGTTTGAAGTATCCAGTAGAGTGTGATTTAGGTCTGGAAGTCAGGAGAGAGCCCAGAGCTCAGGATGCAGAGCTGACGAGGCTCCCAGGAGGAAACGGGCGGATACAGACCAGAGCCTGGGCATCCCCAATCAGGATCTCATCTACTCCCTCATAGGCTTGTCACAACAACATAATGAAATGATGCCTTTAAAGTGTGAAACACTCTTTTTTAAGCTGTAAAATATCTTGTAAAACAAGCTTGGATTTCTTCTCTTTCTCCACCAGGGGACATGGTCTCGAAGTACCGAGAGCCTCTGATTCACACCTTCCTGAGGGGAGCCCGAGACCCCGACAGCAGCCACAGAGCCAGCAGTTTGTCCAATCTCGGAGAACTCTGCCAACGGCTCCAGTTTCTTTTGGGCCCCGTGGTTCACGAGGTATTGTGCGATGCTTTCTGTGCTGCTTCCTTCGAGCTTTTCTCTCTCTCAGGGCGCAGTGACCTTTAAGATGTAGCTATAAATGGGAATCATGCTGTTGCCCTTCTGGACCAGTCTCCCTCCTCACCATCCCAATTAATGCTTGTATTTGGAGACGGTGTCTCTGGTGGGGAGACAAGACAGATTAGCACATGGCCGGCACTGCTTTTGTCTACACGAATGCGTACACATGTGTGTCTGTCTGCATCTGTGCATTTAAAATTCACATTTAAACATGTTCTTTGGTTTGCACACATGCTTACTTTGGACCCAGCAAGCCTCAAGAGTGAAAGCTTGGGGGAAGATGGAGAGAGCCGCATGATTTGGGAGGCAGTGTGCCTGTTGACTATTTAATCCCTTGAATCTGGTATTCAGAAGAATCTACTTCATGAGAAATCATTGTCTCCTGAATCTGCATTTGACACTGCATGCAGAGAGATAAATAGGCACCTTCTTCTAGTCACTGTAATTCCTCGGCTCCCTGCTATTAAACGCCTTTGCTTTATTGGTAATAAGGTACTTTGGCTGTTATTGGATTCTAATTACAAAGGCTTCTGCTGTTACTTAATGCCGACCTAGGGCTTTTATCGCATGTAGCTGCTTCTTCCTTTTTCCCCAGGGGCTTTTTCCTGGAGGTCTACAACTCCTATTCTCTTACCCAGGGTCTTAAATTTGATCTTTAATCTCTCAGAAATCGTTCTTCGTGCCATAATTTTCAGGTACTTAGACCCCTAAGTGCCCTTGCTTCCATCCCCGCAGCACCTAGATGGGTGGTGTTTCTGAGTCCCAGTTTTAAAGTCCACTTGGCTCATTGAAGGCTCCTGACGAGTGTTAAATCCTAGTGTTTGTCAGGGGGGTGTCGATAGTGGTGATGATGTGGACCGGGGCCTGTGGGTCCCTCCTGCCCTTCCGCTGCAGCCGTTCCAGCTCAGGCTGCTCTCCCCACTCGCCACCTCCCAGGGACCACTCCGCCTCTAGCCCCAACTCTCCTCCTCACACGGCCCGATCTTGTCACTTCTCGCAGGCCTTGTTACCTGAGTAACTCCCGCTTTCCGGGCCCTGTAGTGTGGCCTCCACATTCCCCCCCCAGTCTCTCCTCAAACTCCTTCCTGCATTCTGGTCCTGCCCGTCCCATTTCTGCTCTGCTCATAGCCTCCCATACCTGTAATCTGGGTCTGCCTGCACCGGCAAACCTTCCTATGTTAAAAAGCTCATATATCTTGAGTGTATTCTTGCTCTCCCCCTATTTCCAAGCCATTAGGTTGTAAGCTTTGGACTGTAGCATCCTGTGAATCCCCACTGTTTAATGTCTTGACGTGTATATAGTGGCTGATTAATAAAAGTTTTATTGAATTCAATTTAATGGTAACTTTAACTTAAGACATAAATGGGACGACCCTGTCATGAGTGGGGACAAAAGGGAAAGAGAAAAGGCTGGAGAGATTATTTTTCAAATATGAAACTAGAAAACTACCGTCCTCCTCTCAGCCCTCCCCTCGGGCATAAATTTATGTCCCTAGTCACACCAATTGTTCTCCTCGGAACCAGAACCAAATATTGTCTCATCAGCCTTTGGAACAGGCCTGTGAAATGGGTAGGAGGCTTCAATCTACATTGTCATGAATGCTGACATAATGTCAACCCGTGGAATAGATGCCGGCTCGCCCCTAATCGCCAATGGAGGTCTGAAGGACAAGAGCCCAGACACTGTTTTCTCGCTCATCGGCCCCCTGCATGCTAAGGTCCCCATGATCTCCAGTCTCCCCCGCCCCGATCACTCTCTGCTCTCCTCCCCTCTTGACTCCTGGGTGAACCGATCCAATGGCCCTCCTGTCCTGAAGCCCTGCCCCCCATCTCATCGCTGGTCATAGCCAGCCCAGCATGGGTCACTCCTCCCCAAACATGCGGCTGAATGAGCCTGGAGGAAATCACACGGCTGACCGCTGCACTTTTGGGCCACACACAGGGCCCTCTCTGCGGCCGGCCCCCCACTCAGCCCACTTGTCCCCACCTCCCTCCTCCCTCAGACCGCCTCGGTTCCCCTCCTCCTCTCAGCTGAGGCCATTGCTGGGAGCTCGCTTCTTGTCTTTGACCACTCCTCCCTCTCCCTGCGATATGGTGGCTTTTTTTTAGCTCTCTCATTCCATCCTGTCTCCTCCCATTGTCCCCCTCTTCCCCCCCACCCTCCCGTGATTCACCCCCTGCTTTCCACAAACGTTCCTGCCTCCACCCCCATGATCCCCTTTGGGGCTGACCTCCCCAGAAGGCATCCACAACTGGCCTGCACTTCTCTCCCTCTCTTCTTTTTCATTTATTTGTCTAATTATGTTTTGCTGAGGCAATTGGGGTTAAGTGACTTGCCCAGGGTCACACAGCCAGGAAGTGTTCTTAACTCCTGGGAATCTGACTTCTGACATTACCGTTCCAAGGAAGCTGCTCTTTCCAAAGTTGTCCGAGACCTCTTGGCTGCCAGACCCAGTGGCCTTTTCTCCTCGGCCTGTCTGCAGACTTGGACACTGCTCATCACTCTTGGCTCTGCTCCCATCTCTCTGAGGGCTCCTTCTCTGGCTCCTTTGCTGGATCCTCCTCCAGAACGTTCCGTCTCACCGGGGGTGACCCTCAGGGCTCTGTCCTGGCCCCTTTTTCACTTCTCCCTCCAGACCACTTCACTTGGGGATCTCATCAGCTCCCATGGAATTTAATGACCCTCCCTTTGCTGATGGTTTGCAAATTTACCTTTCCGGCCCCAAACTCTCTGCCAACCTCCCATCTCACACCTCCTGTTGCCTTTCAGACATCTTAGACTGGAGCCCAGTAGTCATTGTTAAGTCAACAAGTCCAAATGGAAGCCCGAGTCAGCCTGCACGCCCCCGTCTCCCACCCAGGGTCAGGCTATCACAGGAGCCTGGGCTTCCCTTTTCCTCCAGCACCATCTCGACTCTAGTTCAGACCCCCATCACCTCACACTGGACGGTCGCCTCAGCTGCTCGGGGGGCAGCCTGCAGTCTCTGCCCCCTGCTCCAGTGCTCCAAAGGGATTTTCTTAAAGCGCAGCTCTGACCCCCCTCCCATTAGCAAACTCCAGTGGCTCTTTGTCACCTCCAGAGCCCCTCCTACCTTCTCCATCTTCGTACACCTTACTCCCCAACCAAGGACACCGGCCTCTGGCTGTTCCCCAGACGAGAGGCCCCATCTCTCGGCCCTGGCATTTTCTGTGGCTGTCTCCAGCCTCTGGAACGCTCCCGCCTCTGCTCCGGCTGTGACCTCCTCAGCTAAAATCCCACCTTCTCCAGCCTTGCCCAACCCCTCTTAATTCCAGGGCCCTCCCTCTGTTAATTATTTCCTATTCATCCTGCATGTAGCGAGTGTTCTGTGTGTGTATATGTATGTGTGCGCGCGCATGTATAAACACACATGCGTATTCATATGTGCATGTACATGTATACCTATATGTATATATGTGTGTTATATATGCATATATGTGGTTTCCCTCAGAAGATTATGAACTCCTTGAAGGCAGGGACTATGTTTTGCTTATTTTTATATCCCCAGTGCTTAGCACAGTGCCTGGCACATAGTAGGCACTTAATAAATGTTTATTGATTTGATTATTTTGAAAGAAGAAAAGGCTAAATGTGATTATTGGAGAGGCAAAACCTGTTTTTTTTTAATGTATAAAGCTGTTCCTATGACTCTAAAACCATGAAAATCTCTGCCTAAGGATATATGGTTATAAATAGAGATTTTTCAAGTGCAATTTCTGCAGACTCCAAAACCGGAGTCTCCTCTCCTGCCGGGCAGAGAGTCCAGGTTGCTCCTGGGAATAAATCTGTGGCATGGGAAAGGGTAATGGCAAGAAGCGTCATGTTCCTTAGTATTAATGGAACTGTTCTTAGCTATGAAACATCAGAAGGCAGGATATTCCCTGTGATTGGAAAACCCAGGTGTTTCCATCCCACACAATTGCTGCCTCTTCCTCTTAGATGTTCCTTCTTGTGTAGCATCCCACGCTCGCCTTGTCAGTGGAGAACGGCCAGGCTGCTCCCAAGGGCTATGTTTTACCTTTGCCAGATGTCAGGTCTCAACAAGTCTGGACAGCTGTCATTGTCAGAGGAACTTTAGTAAGGGGAGATCGAGGGAGACCCTTGCCCACTTCTTTGAGAAAGGTGAGGTTTTCCTCTGGATGCTTAGGGATTCTTTGACAGCATTTTCTGTTTCCCTAATAATCCCTTAAGATCCTTCGAGGCTCTTTTATATTAGGAGAGCTCAAGCTCTCGTCATCACTTACTCTGTTACATCACTGTGATGGGCCTGGGTTTTTTAATCTCAATAATGCTCAGGTTCAGTTCAGTCAATTGCACAGACGCCCTATGCAGTCAACAAGAAATTATTTGTTTAAAAAAAAGAAATTATTTGTTTAAAAAAAAAGAAATTACTTGTTTAATTGGCAGCTTTTTCTTTCCAGCAAGCATGTATTAAGCACCCACTGGGTGCCAGACATTGTGCCCAGTATGCGATGGGGTGAAGTAAGATGTTTGCTAGCCTCAAGGAGCTTACTTTTTGCTGAGGAAAACGGTATGTTCACAGACAACTACTTACAGGTGACATGAAAAGTAGTTGTTTTGGGTGGGAGGAATGGGGAAGGCCTGAAAGAGCTGGCCTTGGAGTCATGGAGGAAGAACACTGTGCCACGGGGAAGAGACGGGGAATGTCACCTGTGAGGAATGGCAAAGAATTCAGTTTGGTGGGAAAGTCAAGTCTGTGACAGGGAGTAATCAGCTGGAAAAGAGAGGTAAATTCTAAAGGGCTTTAAACACAAAACAAGATCTTTGTCCTCAAGGTCTCCAAAGCCTCTGGAGTAGGAAAGTGGCATTGTGGAATCTGCAGTTGGAAGTTAAATTTGAAAGCGATACAGAGGACAGATGAGAGGGGCAGAGGCCAGAGGCTGGGAGGTCAGTGAGGAGGCTGTTGGAATCCTTCAGATAGAAGGTGATGAAGGCCTGACCTAGACATGAACCACACTGACTACTGCCTGCCAAGTACTGCGCTGAGTGCCGGTGATACAGATGCAAAAGCACGACAGTCCCTGCCCTGTAGGAGCTTACTTTCTAACAGGGGAAGGTCACGCACAAGGGGAAGTGAGCAGGGAAAGATCTCCTGGACACTGGGTGGCTACGTGGGCTGTCCCGTGGGCTGTGGTCTGGCGTTGGCGAGATATCACGAGCCAGGTGAGAGAGAATGAGAGTCCAGGATGACTCGCCTGGGTCGGCCAGTCAAGTAGTATTTAATCAGTGTCTTCAGTGTGCCTGGGACTGTCAAATGGACCCTCCCAGAACACAGTGTTTGCTTAACACATGCTATTTTATTTAATCGGTTACAGCTTTGTGGCCTGAACATTCAGAACTATCCCCAGGGCCCTAATTCCATGAATATGCGTCTCCATGGACTGTGTATAGAAAGATCTCAATTTG
The DNA here is from genome assembly GCF_902635505.1 of Sarcophilus harrisii. Lineage (NCBI taxonomy): Eukaryota > Metazoa > Chordata > Mammalia > Dasyuromorphia > Dasyuridae > Sarcophilus > Sarcophilus harrisii. The sequence goes on along the minus strand of NC_045427.1, from coordinate 44,504,338 downwards.
GGTGGCCCAAACGGAGACTCTGTGGTCTGATGTGCTCACTAAAAGAAGGATCCCAGGACTTCAGCCGTTCTATATCCTATACAAGGAATTCAGGTTTTTCTTCTATGTGGTGTCAAGATTTGACATGCTTGAGAAGTGTTTCGTTTCTCCCTGTTTCTGCTGGTTCCTGTCAAGAGCTGTCTTCCTTGCAAACACAAAGACAGTAGAGTACAGTGGAGAAAACATTGGATTTGGGTTTAGGAGACCAACTTTTCCTGATTACGTGGGTGATATTGGATAAGTTTCTTCACTTCTCTTGACTTTGCTATTTTTATTTTTCTGTAAAATGAAATGGTTGAACTATATAAGCAGTTCTTAATCTGGAGCCCCTGACCCATGGGTGGATTTCAGGAGATCTGAGAACTTGAGTGGGGGAGAAAAATGCATTTTCATTTTCACTAACCTCTCACCGAAATTTGGCAACACACATAATTCTGATAAGGGACTCGTCAGATTCACCAGATTGCTCATGGGGACGATCCTTGATAGGAAAAAAAAAATTTAAGGACCCCTGAAATAGACACTCTTGAAGTTTTCTCCTAGATCTGACGTCCTTTGAACCTCAATAGCTAGGAGCTTCCTTCATCCTTATCTCTCTTCTCCACGAGTAGGTCTGATTTATAATTAAGCCAGGAAGGAAGAAGCCCTCTTCCATGTGGTTAATAAGACATTTTCAGTGCTCAAAACAAGTGGCCCACGGGTCAGGTAGGTCTGTTCAGCTTCTGGGAGGAAAATCAGGTTAGTAAAAAAGAAACGTTAAATCAGTGCATTTCTAAATAGGTTTTACATTATATGTAGGTCCAGGTTGTTAGGGCAGAAGGCATGGATAAGTGATAATTGGTGTAGTGGAGGTAGGAGAGACGAGTTGAGCAAGTCCCCATGTTCTGGGGAGAATGACCTCATGGTCTAGAGAGCACCTCTCCTCCCAGTGTTTTACAAGATGTCTTTGTTCCGGAGGTGCAAGTTCTCAGAGTATACAAGATGAAGGGAAAAAGCAGCTCTGCTGTCCATGGAAGTTGTCAGGGGCCTTGTGTGTCACAGGACTGAGGCCTGATCCTCCAGAATTGCCCAGGAAACCTCGGGAGCGCTGCGTCTGTTCACAGTTCCCTTCCTATTTGTCTTGGATGGCTGAGCGCACCAAGGTTTGGGCCACTCTTGCATATCAATCACTTCTCCGGGTGGAAAACAGGGGGCTGCTTTCTAGCTCCTTTCAGTGAGGTAGGGATTGTTGCAGCGTGCGGCCTCCAACTGTGTGTGTGAGAGAGAGACAGAGAAACGGAGACAGAGACAGAGAAACAGAGTGACAGAGAGAGAGAGAGAGAGAGAGAGAGAGAGAGAGAGAGAGAGAGAAACAGAGACAGAGAAAAAGGGAGGGAAGGAGGGAGGGAGAGGGAGGGAGGGGGGGGAGAGAGAGAGAGAGAGAGAGAGACAGAGAGAGAGAGAGACAGAGAGAGACAGAGAGAAAGATAAAAACAGAGACAGAGAAAAAGGGAGAGACAGAAACAGAGAGAGAGAGAAACAGAGTGACAGAGACAGACAGAGAAAAAGGAGAGAGAGAGAGAGAGAAAGAGACAGAGAAAAAGGGAGAGAGGGAGACAGAGAAACAGAGTGACAGAGACAGAGAAAAGAGAGAGAGAGAGAAAGAGACAGAGAAAAAGGGAGAGAGAGACAGAGAAACAGAGACAGAGAGAAATAGAGACAGAAAGAGTGACAGAGAGAGACAGAAACAGAGACAGAGAAAAAGAGAGAGAGACAAAGAGAGAAACAGAAAGAAAGAGAGAAACAGAGACAGAGAGAAACAGAGTGACAGAGAGAGAGACAGAAACAGAGACAGAGAAAAAGGGAGAGAGACAAAGAGAGAAACAGAGACAGAGAGAAACAGAGTGACAGAGAGAGAGACAGAAACAGAGACAGAGAAAAAGGGAAAAAGAGAGGAAAAGGAAAAGAGACAAAGAGACAGATAAAGATAGGAAGGAGAGAGGGAGGAGGGAGCACTGCAGGGATGCCTGACTAACAGGAGAGCCATTTGATAGGCAGCTAGTTTTGCTCTTCTTACCCCTGATTCCAGGCGCTGCCAGAGTTACAAGTGGGTTCTGAGCACTGAGAATTGCCATAAAGGCATAATGAATCAAAGCCAGAAAAGAAAGGGAGGGGGAGACTCCAAGGGATGTCTAGATGAGGAAGCAGATTGGCCAAAGTCTGCAAAGGGAAAGACTCCTTAACCAGATCTAATGTGGGGCAGGCAAAGCCTGAGGAGCCTCTGCCTTTCCCTCTATTCCATAAACACTTTCACCCCAGGTCCCCCCTGGCTGGATCAAGCTTCTGGATGTCAGGAGGGACTCGAGCTTGGCTCAAACTTGTCTCTGATTTTAGCTCTTACCTTGTAAATCCTCCACCTCCAAGGAGAGTTGGCTCTTAGAATTGCTGCCTGTTTGGAGGATACCCAACAGTTTCTTGCTTGAGCTGATGAGCTTGAGGATCCCGTGAATGCCAGCCACATAAAAGCTCTCCAGGGCCCTGTGGGCCGGATGACCAGCAACATGGAAGGGGAGCGTGGACAAGGCCCAGCTGGATCTCCCAGAGAAGCAGGATTCCCTGGATTTGAGCTGTTTTGAATTTTCTCTTCTGTTGTGGGTTGCAAGTTTATCTATTAGAATTAGAATTTGATTAAATGCCAGTGCATCCCAGATGCAATTATCTTTAAGAACACACTACTTCTGCTGATCCTCTCTGCTGTCACTGATTAATTAGGCACTTTGAACTATGCTCAACTGTTTGAAAGCTGTGACAAATATAACCTGCAGAGTTTACATTTCCAACAAGCTCCTCTTCTCATATATTCCTGGGGTCTTTTTTTGAAAAGCCATTCTTTAAGAAAACTTAGTATATATTTGCAACATATTTACAAAGACACAGTCTGCCTGTTTCCTTATTGCAGAAAGAATGTCTTCTCTGTTGACTAAGAAATGTATTAATAGATATGATGCTGCAGAAGGCATGCTAGATCTGGAATTAGAATACCTGGGTTCAAATGCTGTTCCATCTCTCAAGTTATTTAGAACGAGACATTTAACCTTTAATCATCTTTGTAATGAGGGGATGGACCCATTTACCCTTGATGTTGCCTTTGAGATCTAAATCTTATACACACACACACGTATATGTATATGCATATATATGTTTACATATTTTTTCCAAGCAAATAACATGTGACAGAACATCATTTTGAGTGAAAGTTGTTACATGATTAGTTCATCCTTTCAGGTTTTAACACCCGAATTCTCTCTTTTGCGGTGGTGGATCTTTTGAAACAATTTCTCACTTAAAGGCCCTAGAAACTTTAATTTTGTAGTGTGTCCTTTCAGGGTCTAAAATTCTCTGAGGACTCTCCAGGGTGAGGGAGCGCTGGGCGAGAGGTCAGGGGCAAAGCTGCTTGTGGTGATGCTGCCGGATTACTATAGGTCCAAAGTACTAGATTTGGAAACGTGCTTTTGAACCATCTATTGCAGCAGATTAGCACTGTCCCCCTCCTTTACAGCTAGGGAAACCCAGGGAAGAGCCTAAGGACCCTACCTGCAGTGAGTCACACCGCGAGGCTGGGGCTAACCTTGGGTCAGAGAGGGCCTCGTCGTCCAGACTTGCTAACGGGCCATTTGAGCCTTCCTGCGTCCCAGAGCATGTGCAGGTTCGTGTCGGGCCTCAAACTTTGAAGCCAAGGAGCCAAGTTTCCATGACTGTCAGTCTGTTTGCTCTATTTTTGCCCTATTTTGACAAGTGACAACTCTTCTCATTTCTAGGGGAAATATTTCCATGTTGCTTCATTTTTTCCCTTAACAAGTCATTATGTCTGTATGTATAACCATTTATTTCCTTCCCATTCCCTACTTGTCTCTAAAACTCTGGCGACATTTTTTCCCTTCAAAGTCAGGAGACCAGGAGCTGGGACGGAAGTTGAGAGTGATATTGAGAATTCAGAGTGCAAGTTAAGTTTTGAGAACAAGTGACTGTTCCGTCACACTGACTGCTATTGCTGAGCCGAAGGTGGGGTTCCGCGCAAGCGGACTGCAAAGCCAAATACCAACCTTCCCTGACTTCTCTTCCCTGCTTTCCAGGTGACATCTTGCTTGGTGGCCATCGCTAAGACAGATCCCGAGGTCCAGGTTCGAAGAGCTGCTGTCCACGTGGTGGTGCTCCTGCTGCGAGGGCTCAGCCAGAAGGCGACTGAAGTAAGTGGGCCGCTCCCCCATCGGCCGCCGCAGCCCCAGGGGTTGGTACGGGACGCCTGTGGCAGGGCCTGTGTGGGGAACAGACTCCCCGCTGCCAGGAGTGCCCGTGCCGGAGGCTCTCCACCTCCACTAAGTGAGTTAGCTGAAGTGAGCAAGCCTCAGCCTCTGTAACGTGAACTCTAGTGACTCCTCACCTTGACTCAGTGGTTGGTGCTGAATCACTGAAAAACCCACTGGGAAGATTTCCTTTTAAGATGCTGCTGATCCGTTCAGACCCGGGTGTGGCAGATGGAGTCTATTGTGCTGCTTTCAATGAACCATTTGCCTGCCAGCGATTCTTCCCTGACAAAGTAGGGAAAAAGATTACAAAGTTCTATCCCTCTGGAAACGACTTCAGAAGTCATCACGTTCAGGGCTCTCATTTTGTGGGTTTCAAACTGAAGCCCTAAAATGTTAAGTAATAATAGCCCATAGGAATCAGAGTTAATATTCATATACTACTTAAAGTTTGCAAAGCACTTTACCCACATTATCTCATTTGTTCCTCACAATAAATCTATGAACCAGGGATTGCAATTAACCTCATTTTCCGGATGAGAAATGCAAGCTAAGAAAATCTAAGTAAGTTATCCAGGATCACACAGCTGACATCTGAGGTAGGATTCAAACTCTGCTCCCCCATGGTCCAAGCCTAGCACTCTGACCTCTGCTCTGCCTAACTGCCTCAAGGTGACTTCCATTAAATTCAACAGACTGTTATAAGCTGTTACTAGGGTGTTGAGAATACAGTGACAAAAGTGAGAATTACTGCCCTCGAGTACCTTCTATTCCATTAGTGAATGAGCTGTGTCCCCACAAGGAGTTTTGAGACGGGAAAGAACACTTTCATCTGGAAAGATAACCAGAAGCTTCATGGAGAGAGAAATTGCTGAGCCCAGAATCACATGGCTAGGAAGTGTCTGAGGTTGAATTTGAATTTAGGACTTCCTGTAGGCCCATTGCTTAATCCCATGTGCCGTCAACTGTCCTAAAAGTAGGTGCTACTTCACAGAAGCAGGCCTTAGATGTTGAATTTAGGAAACAGATATTAATTCCCTTCAAAACTCTAACCTCATATTCATTAGAATGAAGAAAATGAACAAAAAAAAAAAAAAAAAAAGGAAAATATCAAGTGTTGGAGAGTCTATAGGAAAACAAGAATATTCATGTACTCGTGGTGACCTTGTGGATTTCTCCATCTAGTCTAGAACATAATTTTAAAACTAATTCCCAAAAAGCAACTAAACTGTGCATAATCTTTGACCCAGCAATAGTACTAGTTAGCACTATATCCCAAAGAAATTTATATATATTATAAAATATATGTGCATATTATATATTATATATATGTCTATGTCTATAGCAACTTTTTGTCATGGGAAAAAACTAGAAAATCAAGAGTGTCTATCAGTTGGGGACTGGCTTAAAAAATTGTGGCAGATAAATGTAATACAATACTGTTGTGCTATCAGAAACGACAGAAAGGATGGTTTCTGAGAAACCTGGAAAGACTTTGGTGGACTTATGAAAAGTGAAGTGAGCAAAACCAGGAGAACAATTTATACAATGACAGCAACATTGTAAAAATGAACAATTTTAAGAGACTTAAGAATTCTGATCAACACAATGACCCATCAGGATTTCAGACCCATTAAGATTTCAGAGGACTGATGAAAAAGAATACTAACCATTTTCTGACAGGTGGTAAGTTTCAGAGTATAAAATGTGTCACACATTTTTGATATAGGAATTTATTTTGCTTTTTTTTTTGCAGCAAATGTACATTTCTTGCATGGACTTTCCTTTTTTTCTCAGTAAAAGGAAATAAATGCCATTAATTTCTTAAAATAATTTTTGAAAAGAGAATAGATCCCTTTGGTGAAATGTAGAATATATAAAGGGAAATAATGTGAAATAAGACTGGAAAGAAAAGTGAGTGGATGCCATATTGTGAAAGGTTTTCAATGTGACAGTAAGAAGTTGGTGTATTATTCGGAAGAAAAACCCCCAAAGAAGGCTTTTGACCAGGTGATACACGTGGCTAAATCTGTGCCTCAGGAGTATCATTTGGACAGCTATGTGGAGGATTGTTTGGAAAGGGGAGAGACGAAAAGGGAGACCAATTAAGGGGCTCCATGCAAGGCTCACATTATGGAGGAAGCTGCCTGCACAGAAAATGGTCACCTTGGGGAGACACATCTCGCAAGTGAGATCCATAGGACTTGGCAGCTCTCCCTGCGTGTGGGAGCTGGAGGAGGAGGATGAGTCGTAGGTGACTGGGAAGTTACTAACCTGGTGACTCAGGGGGTGATGCCCACCCCAGAACTGGGAAGTGGTTGGGAGGAGTTTTCCTATGGACATGTTGACTCTGAGGTGCCGGCAGTGCCTCCAGGTGGAAGTGGCCAGGTGTGTGATCGGAGTATGGACAAAGACAATTAGGATTGGCTCTGTCACTGTGGGAATGGGCTGCCGAGAGACGATAATTGAATCATAGAAATAAGAGAGACCCCCAAGGGAAAATATAGTGGGAAGGGGAGGGGATCACTATTTACAGATGACAAAGCGGCAAAGATGCTGTGGGCTAAGGAGAGTCAGAAGGTCATGGATCAGGGGACTATCAGTTTAGAACTGGGGGGATCTTAAATGTCCCATTTAGTCGGCTATCTTGTTAACAAGGAACCCGGTATCAGAGGAAGTGATTTGCCCCGGCTGAGCCCAGTCTTCAGCTAGGCCCTCTGATTAGATTCAGCTCTCTTTGTCATGACACTGGTCAAATCCAAAGGGAAGAGGTGGTAAAATGAACAATGTCCTTGGTTGCAGAGAAGACCAGCAAGAGCAGCAGGATTTAGCGATTCAGAGTTTATTAGTAATGTTTGAGATCTGTTTCATCATAATGATAGGGCCAGAAGCCAGATTACAGGGAACTGAGAAATGATGGGGAGAGGAAGAGATGGAGGCAGCAAGTGTCCACTGCCCCTTTATTTAAGAGTTTGGCAGTAAAAGGGAAGAGAGAAATATGACAGGGGCTTCCATGGTCAAATGAAAGTTTGTTTTAAGAAGAGGGGAAACTGCGTCATTTTATAGGCAATAGGGAAGTAGTCATTGACTGGGGGAAAAGTGAAAATGAGTGAAAGAGAAAGATAGATGGACCTAGTCCTTGGAAGGCAGGTTGGAGGGCATGGAATCAAGGGCACAAGTAGGAAGAGTTAGCCTTGGAAAGGAAAAAGGCCCCCAGGGTTTCTGGGGCCAGAGAAGAGCAGGTGAAGGAGGGACATGGCAGAGGTGAATATAAGATTCTCTGCTTTGAGAGATGGGGGATGGTTGGAGAGGGCTGCTTCTTGAGATTAGACAGCTTGCATGGTTGGGGACAAGCGGTCACAGATCGTGACTTGTACCTGCAGCTCCTTGAGAATAGTGAGTGGCCTTTGGACAAGGGGCTGGAGAGATTTAGGAGCAGAATGGACGATTGAGACTGGGAAGGAAAGAAATAGAGGCCGGAGCAGGGATGTGACGGAGTCTCCATAGGAACAGGTGCAGAGGACCGAGGGTGGGTTTATGAAGGGAGAGACAAGAGCCCAGTAAGAATTCCCGGACCGTGGAGGTGGGCCGGTTGGGAAGGGCCAAGTCTGAGCTGTGACTGCCTGCAGCTTGTTAATTAGGGAGATGGCTGCCAGACTCACCCAGAATGAGGGCCAGGTTTGAGTGGAGAGGAATACTCCATGAGTCTGGAGGGATGGGGTGGGCCGGGTGCCCTTGCTGGCTCAGCGTGCTCCAGAAGCAGCCAGAGCTGTAGGGCATGGCCAGCCACTCGGTCTCTTCCAGAGCAAGCCAGGATTCTCTGAGTGCCAAAAGATACCGCAGAGGTTGCTAGCAGTCCTTGGGGCTTGGCTGAGCAAGACAGGGTGGAAATTTGAGGAGAGGTAAAGAGAGGATTTGTTTTGTTTTTGTTCTTTTCCTCTGACCCACAGGGATCTAGGACCTAGGAGATGTGGGTTTCCCAGCCATAGGAGGGGGAAAGTTCCAGGTGATTGGAACAGGAAATCAGACTCAGGGACAGGGGTGACTGGGAAGAGGGGGACACAGGCAGCCTGCAGCCGCCAACAACATGTTCCTTGTGGGGAAAGATGCCCGGCTCCTTGGACCTTCTTCCTTACAAATTAGACTTCCACGTGGTCCTTGATCCATTCATGGGATCCCAGAAAAGGCTTTAGCTGTCACCAGGTCCCCTCCTCTCACTTTATAAAGGAGGAAATGACAGAATGGAGTTCAGTAAGTAAGCCAGGGTCTCATCTAGAATGGGAACGTGTGTGGACCCCCACCCACTGTGCCATTCATACAGCAGTACTTCTTTAGTCACCTTGCCATGTGGAAGCACAGTTAGGTGAAGAATAAAGTGGGACAAATGCATGTATGAATCCCAGAACTTATGTGGAGATCCTGCAGGTCTGCCCCACAGGTCACTCTCCACATCAGCTGTCACACACAGGACGAGCTGCCCCAGGGAGCTGATTCCATGTCAGTCAGTTCTTAGACTCTTATGGGCTGGGGGAAGAGCCAACCCAGGAGACAGAATGCAGAGATGCACCTCACCAGCCTAGCACGCAACACAGTCAGCCTGGGGGCTTCATTAAGCCAGGATTTACCTGCGAGCTCCTGATCCCTCCGTCTTTTGGTGGTGGCTCGTGAACTTACTAGGGGTCTTTCCCTGCCACCTGCCTTTTCTCCCTCTGTGGCCCACAAGGCAGGGGTTCCCCGTATTCAGTGGGATTCCTCTTGTAGCCCTTTCTTCTTATGTAGGTTTCAGAGTTTCTCTGGGTACAAGGGGAAGAGAAGACTGGCACCCCTCTCAAAGGCAGGTGGGTCAGGTCTATTAACAAAATATTCAGAAGGAAGAGAACTTTCACTTGACCTTGTAGGTACATACCCAAGTCACAGAAAGAAGTATATCAGAGCTTGATCATTCAAATAGTTAACTACCAAGTTGTCAACAATTCCCATGAGTCATGGTGGACACATAACTCTTGGTTGAGAATTTGCTAGGCAGGTGAGAACCAAGAAAGATGCTGACATTTGGATCCATTCATATCTAGATACATATCAGAGCCATAAGACAATGAGTGCCCAGACCTGAGGGGACAGAAGGAGAGAGAGCCAGAGAAAGTGAACTTAGCAACTTCCTTAATGACGTTTTTTAGTTGTATGACATTAGTCACTTGCCCAAGTCATCTTAGCCAAAGCCCCCTGCCCTCTTTTCCAATTGACTTCCCATGTTCCCTATTGAAATGCCATCTCAGGTTGTAAGCTGTGCTTACTTAATCAAGAAAGGAAATGAGAAAGGGTGAATTATGGTCCCTCTTACTGGTGCATCCTTGAGGGCAGGTGTGTTAAATCTGGTAATCGTAGGTGTGTTTATCATCAGGTGTGTTAATGAGAAGCGGAGATCGCCGCAAAGCTTTCAGTCGGGGATTTGCTCTTGACTCTTATATTTTGCCCTCAGGAGCAGCTGAAACAAAAATGCCATTTTAATAATGGGAGCTTTTTCCTAACCGCTGGTCTCTCCTCCGTGGAGACCCCGCAATAATATGGGGTTTCTTGTTTGCCAAACGTCTGCCAAGCACTTTTGTTGTTCTGATGTCTTGAAAAGGAGATGGAGGGACCAGTGGAGGAATTACAGGGAATCTGAAGGAGACACTCCTCAGAAATCCAGAGTCAGGGGGGGAGAGAAAGGATACAAGTCCTTCCCAACTACTTTATTGGGCTTCATCACACAGTGCCAGCATCCCCGACTGAGGTGCCCATCATGCTGTATGTACAGTCGCCTCTCAGTTATTCCCACGTAGAGATTTGAGGAAATTTTTATGTCCAGCATCTCATGGCTCCTAATACCTATTCTGCTTGCTTAAGCTTTTTGGTGATAGCAGTTTTGTTTCTATTAGCCCGTATTCCCACATTTGGTCTGCAGCCCAGTGGGAGTGGAAAGAAAGACCTCTCATTTCGTTGGATGAAGGATGAAGTAGATGTAAAAAGTAATAGAAATTCTTTTCTTAAAAAAGATTGTTCTGCTCAGTTTAGTGATTTGCAGTAACCTCAAAATTGAAAAGATCTTCCTTAGCGTGGAGCGAGAGTTGGAGAGTTGTGGTAGAGACAATACAACTCAAGTCCAAATCTCACCTCAGCAACTACTTCTGTGACCTTACTAAGCAGGCCATTCCACTTTTCTTTTTCAACTGTCATCTCATCTATCAAATGGTGGAATTGGAGTAAATGGTTACTGACATCCCTGTGAACTCTGACCTGTGAGTTTGTCAAAACTGGGTCAGGTACTTAAAAAAAATGGAACCTTAAAATGTTTTTTTGATGTTATGAACATCCCAACGCCTCCATATTCAAACAGAAGAACAGTGATAGCTCTCTGAGAACAATATAAGTAAATTTTAGTGGATCTATCATTTGGCCATCATCCTCCTTGAATTAGGATGCATGATTGAAAGTTGACATCTTTTAGAAATGATGAAGATCTTAAGACCTTGACACATGGATTTGTGAGGGCTGTCTGTCAGTATTTTTTTTTACTGTAGCAACCTTTTCTGTCATTTTTAACACTGAAGAGTATTTCTAGTATATGCCTTTATTCTGTACTCAAATTTGAAATGAAATTTAAGTTGTCACTTTTATTTTTTAAAAGCTTTGCTATCTCTTCTGTCCTATGAAGGGAAATAACATCATAACTAAATGTCATTCAACCAGAAACAGCCCCAATGTCAGGCACTTTAATGTATGGTTGCCTGATCTCATTAGGAGATCATTTCCTTTATCACTACAGATCACAGAACAGTAAAGCCAGCGCTTCTCTTGTGCAATCCTTGTCAGTGTTCTTCTAGAAATTCTCCACAGAGGATCTCTATAGTGTTTTAGAAGTCTTTCTGTTTTGTCCCAAAAGGGCAGTTTCAAACTAATAACTTCAGAAGTGCAAGTGCTATAAACTTACCCCCCCCCCAAAAAAAAATCACTTGAGAGTTTAATTATTTAAATTTGCTTTTCACTTAGCATGAATCTTGAATAATAAATATTCTATTTTAATTTTAATAAGAAGGGGCACTTTGTCCCATAATGCATTGTCTATGCAACAGTTTCTAGGTGACATTTTCTTAGACTGGTGGATTGGTAGAGGAAGCCCTATTAGTTGATCACCTCAGTTACCTGATCTTTTTTGGGGGGGAGGGAAGGGTCACATCAGAACTGTTATGTATGCATCATAGCTGATTCTTTGGATGACTTAAGGGTAGGATAACAAATGCAGTCCTTTGCCACTGAATAGCAGATGATGAAAATTTTCACAAATTTCAAAAATTAACTAGAGCAATGTATAGTCCATGACAGTCATTGCATTTTAATTACAAATATATTAATATTTCAAAAATTTTAATAACTAACCTTTTAAGTTATTTGAAGCTTAAAATTGCACTAAGACTTTGGGGACAAGTTGTATTACACAGAAACCATTGCAAAGCCCCCAACTTCTCTCTCCATTATCTCTTACTCCATCACTGACCTCCCCCCATGTGTGTCCTCCAGATTGCCTTTTGAACCACTTTTTGCAAGCAGGCCAATCACTGCTCATATCCCTTGCCTTTTTAGTCCTGCCCCCTCTGAACTTTCCCTGTGAGGTCTCCTGGGGTTCTCCTGCTAATGAGATAGTGACTGCCGTGATTCATGACCAGGTAATATCAGCTATCTCAGTGATTCATAATTCTGTCATTCTGATTACTCCTATTACAGGATGGTCTCCAAGGCTTGGTTTGGCTGGAAAATGCATCCTCTCAGACCTAATGTGGTTTATTCTAAGACCACAATTTCTCATTTACCTTCACCTGAATCCGGCTTGAAGTTTGCTGCCTCCCCCTTAGAATGTCTGGGTGACTGACACACTAAGATGAAGCATTGAAGGAGGGCTATAGCGCAGTGACATAAGAGAATATTTATAGCTGGTATTTATGTCAGGCTCTAAGGTTTGCAGAGTGCTTTATCTCATTTCATATTAGAGGCCTGCATTGAACATTTTACAATTATTATCTCCTTTCATTCTCACAACCCTGGGAGGTTAGGTGCTATTATTATCCCCATTTTACAGCTGAGGAAACTGAGGCAAGCAGAGGTCATGCACTTAGTGTCTGAGATGGGATTTGAACTCGGGTCTTCATGACTTGAAATCTGTTGCTTTATCCACTGAATCAGGCAGCTGCTCCTAAGGCTGGTGGTGGCGGCAGCAACAGCGGGTGGCGGGGAAGAATGGTTAATTAATAATGATTGAGAAGCAGATCAGGTGCTGAGCCAGCCTCAGGCTTCCCACCAGCCACATTCTTCTGACTCTCCCTTTGGACCAGAGCTCTCTGAGGAGGGACTTCCCAGACATTTGTCTTGGGAGGACATTAACTGAGGGCCCCCCCCCCCCAGGCTCCTTTGTGAGAAAGAGCCCAGGCTAAGAGCTGCTTTTGTTCGGTGAGATGACCCATCGTCAGCCGCAGAGATGGAGGCAGGCTGGTCCTGGAGCGCTGGGCGAGCCCCACAAGGGCTGCAGGAGGATGTCCCCAACATGAAGTTGGAGGCTCAGCGACAGACCGAATGGGCGGCCTTGTCAGGTTTGTCTCGCCCTGATGTTGCTTGGCGTGTGTTTTTATGTGATGCACGCTAAGCCCGTTTGCTTCCCAGACCCATTCCTACAGTCACAACTCCCTGCAAGAGACAGAAGGTTCTGTGTGGAGAGTGAATGCAGAGGAAACTGAGATCCAAGTTATATTTAGTGCTCTGCAAACTTGGGGAAAGGCTGCTGGAGCCTTAGTGGGAAAAAAAACAATCTCTCTTGCTAGAGCGGCAGTGCCCAGGCGGCCGCCGGGAGCCTGGGTGCCTCCTGGAGATGCTGCATCTGCCTCGGTGCTAGGCTGCTCCCGGGGTCACCGGCTCCAGGCAGATCCTCCGGGAAGCCTCCCATGCCGCCCTGCGCTGCCTCCTGCCCAAGCCTTCAGGCCCATCTCGGGCCATTCCTCTCCCAGCTTAAAGGTGCCAGGCACCTCCCAGAGGGCTCAGCACCTTGGTGTCGTAGAGAGGGGGCTGGCCCAGCACACCCAACAATGGCTTGTTGCCTTGGGGAAATGGGGCAAGTCACCTCCCTTCCCTGGGCCATAGTTTCCTCATCTGGAAAAATGAAAGGATGGTCATTTTAATTCCAAAGTGCCTTCAGGAGAATCCTGGGTTTTGGGGGGTGGTCTTGTCTTATTTCTGGAACCTGCCTATTGGGATCAAACTCCCATGTCTGCACGTGTCATTTCCTGCCCTGGTTCCCAGACACTGGCCAAGTAGAAAGTGACTACTGGGGAGCAGAATTAAGGGTGCTGTGTCTCTCCTAAATCAAAGGTGAAGGGTGAGTTAGGCCACGGACAATTTGTTTTATCTCCTTATTGTCTTTTACAAAAAAGCTAAACATTATAAAGCTTCAGAATTGAGAAGGAAACATTTTTGGATCCAGTGGAAGTTGAATCTCGACTTTGGTATTTTGTGGAGGTTAGATGCTATAATCTCTAGCTAGTGCGGGTTTTAATTTCTAAAGTAGAGTTTTTTGCAGCTTGTTGAGAATCTTCACAATGTGACCTTCAGGTCAGTAGAAACGGCTTTACGCAGAGGTCTGTCTGCTGCTTCCTCTTGAGTAATAGGATGCTCACTGCACTCCTGAATAGAGACGGTGAGAACACTGACAGTTCGCCCTGGTAGGCAGATGGGACTGCGGGCATTGTTGGCTGTAGGTCGTGCTACCAGGTATTCTGAGGGGCAGTGCTGCCTAGTTAGGAAACCATTGTTTGTGTTTACAGGCCTGTCTTATTCCGTGTTATGTTAAATTAATTCTCTAGCAGATTGTTTGCTCCTCACCTCCTAACTAATTAACGTAACAAATGTTTATTAAGTACTCACTATGTACAAAGCTCTGTTCTTCCAACTGAAGCCAAAGTACTTTTAAATTGTTCATCCTTCTTTTATGATCTGATGTAAAGTGAACTCAAGAGTCAGGAAAGAATCTGTCCAGTAACTACAGTAAAACCATCAAACTGAATGCTGCAAAATTGGAGTGACAGATAGTGCTCAAACTTGGTCCCAAAGAAGCTCCGTGAGAAAGTCCCTCCAGCTAATCTTTGCAGAGGAGGGCTGTGGGAATGGAGACTGGGTTTGGTGCCTGGCTTTGGTGGGTTCACTGAACTTCCCGAAGGGGACCAGGGGCAGCTAGTGGTCCGTTGGGTAGAGCCTTGGCCCAGCATCAGGAAAACGCATCTTCCTGATCTGGGTCCAGCCTCAGTCACTTCCTGGGCAAGTCATTTCACCCTGCCTCAGTTTCCTCATCTGTAAAACAAGCCAGAGAAGGAAATGGCAAACACTCCAGTATCTCTGCCCAGAAAACCCCAAGTGGGGTCACCAAGAGTCAGAAATGCTCAGACACCGGTGAAGTAAAGGGGACCCAGCCTTGAATCTTCCTTATAAGAAGAGATGGTTCATTGGGAGGAGGAGGAGGAGGAATGAAATGGGACCTGAGGATGATGGTAAAATAAAAGATTGGCTCATAAACATCTTCATATTTTGTCATTGCATGGAGACCATTTCACAGGAGCGGCAAGTTCAGAGGTGGAGGGGGATCCCGAGATCTTCAAGTCTGGCTCTGCACTTTACAAATGAGAAAACTGAACACCTGCCTCCCTGCCGGGCCTCCCCACCCTGAGAGTCACATGCTGTATTTTGGGGTGATTAGGGCAATACCACATAAGACGCACATGCTTAAACCTCTGAAAGAAGGGGAGGGATTTAGCTGGATCCGCCAGAGGAGAACCAGTGAGAGGTCTGACTGAGGCCAGAAACAAAAAGAGTGAGTAAGAGACGAGGATCATTAAAGGGGCTGATGGCCTTAATCCAGGGGAAAGAACGCTGAGCAAGGAAACAGCCTTGGCAAGAGGAAAGAGTCAATACGCAAGTGATGAGGGAACAGATCGGACCCCCGCCCCCAGCTCTGAGCTGGGCACTGGCCAGGACGTGCACTCCCGTCTCCCAGCGCCACTCTGCTGATGAAAAAGCCAGGCAGAGAAAATCTGTGGGATTTGTCCAAAGTGAGCTAGGTGAGTGGCAGATCTGGGAAATCAAGCCTGGAACCAGATGCTCGGAACAGCGCTGACTGCGAGACAAAAAGGCTCAACCTTTTCTTGACAAGCACCTAGCTGACAGAAGTGACAGCTTGGGAACGCGAACATTCTAAGTGCTCCATTCCTGCCGCTCCGGCATAACTGTTTGCATAGATCTGC
Organism: Sarcophilus harrisii; assembly: GCF_902635505.1. Taxonomy (NCBI): domain Eukaryota; kingdom Metazoa; phylum Chordata; class Mammalia; order Dasyuromorphia; family Dasyuridae; genus Sarcophilus; species Sarcophilus harrisii. Next base: position 44,488,701 of record NC_045427.1, on the reverse strand, counting down.
ATAACTTAGGTCTTGGTTGGTATTCTTGTTTAGCAAATGTACAATTCTTTATTTGTTATAGAATTGTCCTTCCTTCGTTGTTTTTGTCTCGGTATTGTTCATATGCTGATCTAAAATAGGCAAGAACATGACCTTTTTTGAAGATTAACATCTCCAAATGACAATGATTTCTTTAAAATTAGCTTCAGATAGACTTGGCACTAGTTTCCATTTGTCACGATTGGCCGAATGGTTGTGAATGCTCAGGATGCTTCCGGTTTCTCAATCTGATAAAACTCTGATAAATCTGATAAAAATGATGATCCGATAAAATCTGAAAAGAAATTTTTAAAGATCAGTTTATTTTTGGAGAGTTTTGGGGTGCTTTTTGCTTTTCAAAAGTTAGTTGTAGGGGCAGCTAAGTGGCACAGTGGATAGAGTACCAACCCTGAAGTCAGGAAGACCTGAGTTCAAATTTGACCTCAGACACCTAACACTTTCTACCTGTGTGACCCTGGGCAAGTCACTTAACCCCAATTGCTGGGGGTGGGGTGGGGATGTTAGTTGTAGGAACTTTAATGTGAGCTAAACACACCAGAGAAAACATAGGCTTGAGAAAGTATATGCTTCCAAAAACTACTTGTGTAGATAAGTAATCCAGTGAATCCCTTCTTCTCAGTCTTGGGATCTGGAAGTTCTGAGCTATTATGTTGAATTTGAAAAAGTAAGAAACTGAAGGTGTCGGGGCAATCCTCTGGTCATATGAGGGCTTGCCTGGTATTACCTAAGCCAGCGGATCTCAAGTGCAGTGTAGAGAATCCTGGGGGTCTCTGAAACCCATTTAGAGGGTCTACGAATTCAAAATTAATTTTTTATCCACAATATCCACAAATGCAACCCATATAAACAAAAACTCTTGGGACAGATCCTCAACAAATTTTAATCATATAAAGGCATACTGAGAACAAAAGTTTGAGAACCACTGACCCAGTTCATTGGGCCTGGAGATGGGAATTCTTGAGTTTAAATTCAGCCTCAAATACTGACTTGTTGTGTGACTCCAGCAAGGAAAAGCCACCTTCTTAAAGGTCACCTACTCTAACTTTAGGGGAAACAGAAAGAACAGCACTTTAGTAGAATGATTGGGACTCTCCTGGAGCCCACATACGTCCCAGGATCTGCTAAGCTGGCATTTTCCTTAGAACACGAAAAAGAAACCATAGGGATTATTTCTTTGAGAACTCAGGTTATTATCTTTCCCCTTTCTCCAGTTTGAGCATGTCTTGGGGAAAGCATGGCCTGAATTTGACCTCTGCCCACTCCATTGCAACAGAGGAACGCACAAAGACCGTGCCCTGGAGAAGCCAGGAGCAGAGCAGATGAAGTCTCTTGAGGGCTCACAGATTCGTTAGGACTTCCTTCTGGAACAGCTCAGGGACTTTCCTCTTCCCCCATTCTCTGCAGGTTTTGTTCCTGGTTTTTTCCATAAGTGCTGATTCTTAAAGGGGTCTTCAGTTTGCAAAACGTAGTTATCTCGGCCCCTTTCTTAATGGGGAGAATAAAATATGACTAAACTTGCCTTCTCTCCACACTCTGTGTTGACTTAAGATGCCAACCTAGATGAACATTTTGTACTGTTTGCTGGTCCAGCTCATGGACAAATTATCCCCGGCCTCCACTAAAGTATTTCTTCTTCCTCTGAGGGTTAGCACTCTGGCTGTTCTGGGAAAACTTGTTAACACTAGAAGGATTCATCCTTTCAACAGTTTTCCCAGCTCTCTTTTTAGAGAGGAAAACTATTAGAGATATATTGGAAAGATGGGCTTTTCCTCAATACCACCTTGCCCATCTGAGCCATCATTCACAACACTATATGTACCCTATAAATAAGGTTATCAATTAAAGCTTCATTTTAAAAAATGTATTATAATTTGGTAAACATCAACCAAAGCAAGCATCCAGACACACACACACACACACACACACACACACACACACACACACCCCTCCTTCATGAAATACTATATGTTCAAATGGTTTCTGATGTTGTTAATTTGAATGTTCTCTTTCAGCAGTACAGATCCCAAACTTTACATGCTTACCCATCTTGTGACCATTCATAGACATTTTTCCCATTTTTTACATATAGATGTGTGTATGTGTGTGTGTATGTATGTATGTATGTATGTATATGTAAATGTATAAATAAAATTCTTATAGTCCCCTGGGACTGTCCCCAACATTGCCAGAGACTTTGCTTGCTTTCTCAGAGCATTGAGGAGATACCGGCCACACTTCTCACTCTCTTAACCAGCCTAAGCTTTCTTCCAATCAGACATTTCCTCAGGGACATTTTTTTTATCCTGTTCTTCAAGTTATTCATTGGTTACATGCTGTACATCCCATCTATACTTAAATGCGTGCTTCTCCATTACCTTTACGTGGGATTCATTTTTAATTCTTTAGAAACTGGGGTATTCCACAACTGGGGTATTCATTATAGCAACACTTAAGATGTTGGTATCTTAAAAGATAAATCTTTGTTTCTTGGAGAAACTTGGGATTATTGGAAGAGCTTTTCAGTTTCCAAAAAAAATATCCAGCCCATACTCCTTCTCCTGTTTAATTCTGGGTCTCACTTGATGTTCATTTTTATTTTCTGTCTCAGGCATATATATGTGCTGCTGTTCTCCAAAAAAGTAGCCCAAATTCTTTTAAGTGATATAGCTCTCTTTCCAGAGACTCTACAGGACTATGTCCTATAGTTTGATGCCTCTAGTATTATGGCATCATCCACAAACAGAAACATCTAGAGAACATCAGTCCGCAGACAATCCTTCATATTCACTTGCCAGCCAACATCTCCAAACCATGTAGTCATACGAGGACTCCTGCCCACTTTCCAGCTCCCTCTTATATGTTTATCTTCCCACATTAAACTAAAGTGCTTGAGAGTAGGGACCCTTGTACTTTCTTGGATTTCTCTATCTTTAATACCTGGCACATAGTAAGCACTTAATGCTTTATCATCATTATCATCATCACCCATTCATTTTGTACTCTGCTGTGGACTTAGTTCATCACGCTGGTGAGCACCTCCCTGTTTTATGCCTTATGTGATGTTTATCATCAGAAGGCCATTAAATGAGGTTATCTCTGTTGTTCAGTATTTCAAGAAATTTTGATGATTTTGGCCTGTGCTTGGGAGATTGCATTTTGGAATGTCTTTAAAACAGTGTTTGCTCTACCGAATCAAATGCTTTTTCATTAATAATAAACAATAAACTTAGTAGTCTCTGGTATTCTTTACATCTTTTAGTCAACTATGTGATGATAAAGACAAGGACGATCAAAAGTCTGCCTGCCCCTTACTAATGCCCTCTTTGGGGAAACTCTCAATATATAGATGAATCTTATAGATTTTATATGGATAGGAAAGCAAGTTGAGTGTTCATTAGTTGCTGGTGTTCTCAAATTTGCCCTTTTTAAGTATTTTTTAGTATTAATAAGGTTCAAGTTTTTTTTCCATAATTTTAGTATCTTCTCATTCAAATACCTTGTGAATCAATTCCTCAGGGCCCTCAACTTTGATCATTTCCAATATGTGTTTCCTCTGTGGCTATTTAGACTAATCCAGCTGCTTTTCCCATCTTTTTAAACATGGATTCCAACTTTTCTATAAGCAGCCCAGAATTGTCGTGTTAGGTTCTAAGTGTGGTAATACTCTTCATCCTAAAAAACCAACCTGCCTGTATTTTTTCATTTTCTTCTACTTATTGCTCCCCTTCCATTTTCACTCTAAAATGACAGCAAAATGACTTTGGATCTGACTTCCACTGCTTATGACATGACACTGCTCATAATTACCTATCCTCCTTCACAAGATTTTTACAAACCACAATTTGTTTTTAAATTTTAATTTGGAACAATTAATTCCAATACTTTTTGGAAAAATGGGAAAAGAAGGAGTCCTACAAAATTCCTTTTATGATATAGATATGGTGCTGATACCCAAACCAGGTGGAGTCACAACAGAGAAACAGACCAATTTCTTTAATGAATATTGATGCAAAAATCTTTAATTTGACATGAAAACAAAAAGTCCCATTTGCCTCTGTCTCCTTCTGAGCTTTTTTATTCATTTTTTTTCCAGATTTTTTTCGTTATTGCTTTTGTTTGAGTTTCTTTTTACATAATTGTATTCAGCAAATGCATTGTTCTCATTCTGCTTTCTAAACTCTGCTACAAATAATTTTGTAAAAATAGGTCCCTTTTTTTCTGTCAGTAATATTTTTCCAGTATAGTCCTTATAGTACAATCACATGAATACCTTTATGATTCAGATTCTATATTGCTATGTTGATTTTCAAAAAAATTGCATCTATTTAGAGCAAGGTCAGTAATGTACCTATTTCTCTAACAATGATGACTTTTTTTGCCAATTTCCATGATATAAGGTGATATCTCAGTGTTATCAAGTATGATTTCTTAAACTCAGCCTTACTTGGGCTTGCAACCGGTTCATTGTCACCCAGATTTGACTGATAGAGCTCCAGGCACTTAGGAAAGAAGGGAAGGAACAAGAAATTGAAACCAGGAACACAAAGAAAAGTGGCTAAGGGAATTCCCTTTAGAATTTTCCTGTAATTCCTTTGTTAATAGCCTTTCAACTTTTAAACTGGAAATTCTGGGACACCTAAAACTCCCCCAGTTTTTAGATTTCCTAAGAACAGAACTTAGAATTTGTCTGGACAGGTTTTCTTTAACAGGTAATTGAATTACCCTTCCTTGGAAACTCCTAAAGTTTTTGTAAAAGTTAGTTTGCAAGTTCTCTGTCTTATCTGAGAGTGAAAGAAGTCCTTAGGCAGAATGACAGAATGAAGGATGATTGAAAGGCAAACATAGTCCATGTTCCAAACTTGGCTTCTTCCCACTTTCTGTATTGTACTGTCAAAAACTCAACACACGCACGTCCTTTAATTCGTCCCATCTGGGCGGCGGTACTACAGACGATCTTGCAATGAATGCAGCTGGGTTGGTATAGCTTTTCATCCCCCTGTTCAATACATGGCTCTGCCCTTCTTTAGAAATTTGCACCCAAAGATCTCAGGGCACATCACAAAACAAAGCAGTATTTTTGAAAAGGCATTAGGACCAATGAGAAAATGCACCTTCCTTCTCTCCTCCAAGAAGTGAAGGACTGTGGGCGTGGAAGGTCGTATTTGTTGTCTGATCCTCTCAATGTGTTGGTAGGTTTTGCTGATAGCTTTGTTACTGACTAATATGGAAATATGTTTTGCATGATTGCACATATATAGCCTGTGTACCATCTGGGGATAGGGAGGGGGGAGAGAAAGGAAGAAAATTTGGAACTCAAAACTTTTTTTAAATGATTGTTTAAAAAAAAGTCTTTATAAAAAATGTAACTGAGAAAAAGTAAAATATTTAAAAGCTAAGGTAAAAGTTTTTGTTATAATGGAAATCTTGCTGGATATGAAAAGGTTTATTTAGAAATGTGTGCGATGTAAAAGTAAAGGACAGTAATAAAATTTTAAAATAAAGTGAAAGATATTAGAGGATAACTCCTATTATCCATTCAGCTGCCAAGCTTACCTTCATAAATAGTCAATAAACACTTAAGCCCCTACTGTATTCCAGGTACTGTAATAAAAAGACAGATTCTCATTCCCAATCTAATGGGAGATATATAACCTATGTCAGATTGCTTGCTGTCTCAGGAGGTGGGGGGGGGGGGGGGATAAAGAAGGGAAGGAGAAAAATTTGGAATACAAAGTTTTATAGAAATTTGGAAAAATAAAATACTATTGGAGGGGGAAAATGAATCTAATAGGGGATAGAATATTTGAACAAACAATCTATAAACAGGATAAATGGAAATCATCCACATAGTGAAGACCCTAGAATTGAGAGATTAAGAAAAGCTTCCTGTAAAACAGCAGTATTAAACTCACATAGAAATGGAGCCATTACTTCCTACCTAAGGATCTCTACAGACCAGGCATGTGGGACTAAATCTTAAAGTGTAATATTATCTATGTTGTCTTTTTATGGATTTTTCAAATATTCCCCAATCATATTTTAATCTTGTTCATTTGCATGGAGCCCTGGGCCTTGTGTGGGAGTCCACTGCTGTAAGAGGTGGGATTGAAGCTGGGGCTTGGGGGAGCCGAGGGGTAGAGATGAGATTGGAGAGCGTTCCAGACATGGCGGCCAGCCCCAGAATAATAGTTGGGCATTGCAGGCTCCTAGGCAGTGAGGAAGGTTGTCGGTGAATCAAAACAGTGGGGGTGGGGGGGTATTTAAGAAGACTAGAAAGAAGGAGAGGTTGGGGTGAAGGACTAGCAGATAAAGGCAGAGAATGGGGATCACTGGAGTAAATGGAGAAGGGGGGGTGCACTTTAGGAAAGTTACTTTCTCAGCCAAGAGCGGGGTACACTAGAATGAGGAGAGACTTGGGCCACAGACTCATCAGCAGCTGACAATTATCCAGGAATGAGCCTAGAAAGCACCAAGGCAGGGAAAGGCATGTCTGGGAGACGTTGCAGAGGGGAGTCTACGGGCCTTGGATGGAGGGGAGAGCCTAGGGGATTGGGCACGATGGGAAGGCAGGGGGCGGCCAGGGTTTGTGAAGAAGGATAGAAAGTTCATTTTTGAACCTAACTGAATTTAAGATGTCTACTCTGTGTCCAGTTGGAAATGTCTGAAGGGCAGTCGGAGATCAGCAGAGAGAGGGATGGCTGAGTAAATTTGTGAGTCCTCGGCACAGGGATGATAATTGCATACCTGGGAGCTGATAATATCACAAGGGAACTGAGAGGTAGCAGACGTGCAGGGCCCAAGTGTGGCCAAAGCCAGATTAAAACGTCATTGGGAAATGTTTAACCGCATGAAAATGCAACGAAGCTGTATTTTAAAGCTGTCAGCGTACAGCCCTCAGGGAGCTCTACAGGGGGGTTAGGCCATGGCTACATGGGGCATCCATGGCTAGGGGCACGGTCCAGAAGGCCTGGCCAGGGAGACCGAGAAGGAACAGCCAGGTCAGAGCAGAACTGGGGGAGCGGTACCCCAAGAACCCAGAGAGAAGAGGGCAATGGAGAGTGCACAAAGGCCTGGGTGAGGACTGAGAAGAGGCCGCTGGATAACTTTGGAGAGAGTAGTTGTGGGTGAATAATAAAGTGAGAAGGCAGTAGTGGGGGGCTCAGAAGAGAGAATGGGGAGTGGAGGTAGCTTTTGGGGGGCAGCCACAAAAGGGAGGCAAGCCATGTACCAAGGAGGAGCAGGGACAGGAAGGTCAAGGGAGGAAGGTTCATGGGAGGCAGCAGGGAAGTAGATCTCAGACAGGGAGACCTTAGGGGCCCAGAGAGCCGATGATGGAGGGACAGGGTGCTGGAGGTGTGGGGTGGCTGAAGTCCCTGCTGATCCCCCCTTTCTACTTAATTGTATGTGTGCTGTATTCCCTTCAAAAACAAGCTTGAGGGCAGGAACTGTTTTGGACTGTTTGGTGGCCCTGTATCTGGAAGTGATAAGTAAGAATGGACATTTGCTGGATTGAGTTCTTTCCAGAACAGAATTCAGTTCTGTTCTTTCTCTGACCTGGCTCGTCACAGGTGTTTTTTCCTTCATTAACTGGAAGACAGTAGAAGCCATCTGGCAGAAAGAGGAGAAAAGGGTTGAAGAGACAGAGCAGCTCAGAGGATGTCGTGGGGATGGGCGAGGTTCACCTGGAGCTTGCTGCCTGCTCAGAGAACCACGCTCACCAGCTTCCCCACCTGCTTCCTTTCATTCTCCAGAAGGTAAAGAAAGTGGGGGTTCTGTCAGAGATGTGGTTCTCCCCAGCAGAGAGCAGCTGGGCATTCTGGTGGAAGCGATGGGAATCTCGGGGCCGGGTGACCCCCAGCGCTTGTGACGGACATAAAGGAGCTGGAAAGGTTTCGGGGGGCCGGCTTCTGAAGCCACAGAGGGAATGGTAAGCCACGGCCCAAAATGCCACAGAGAAAATAGCCAAGGAGGCTTAAGAAACTCTCAAGGATGCATTTGGGAAGGGAAGCGGCTCTGCTGAGGAGGAAGAATGAGAATTATCCCAAAAAAAGCAAGGCAGACACACAGCGAACTCCCTGCAAACAGGTTTTTACAATCACCTCCAGCAGCTGGAGGCAGGGAAAGGTAACGGAGGTGCAGCTCCGTCTCGTAAGGACGGAGTCTGGGATGCTAAAGCTCAGAATGATGGAAGCTGGAGACACAAAATGGAAGTCCCCGCCTCCAGGAGGGACGGAACGCTTGGTAACTGGCCACTGGGAAAAGGTGGGGCGGGCTGATTTTTATCCTGCCTCTGTTTTATCTGCAAGATAAATTATCTTTGAACTGGCAGATGCAGTTGCTGAATACTGTCAGTGGTAATTGAAAAATGCAGAAAAGGGGGCAGCTAGATGGTGCAGTGGATAGAGCCAGAAGGACCTGAGTTCAAATCCGGCCTCAGACACTTAACACTTCCTGGCTGTGTGACCGTGGGCAAGTCACTTAACCCCAACTGCCTCAGCCAAAAAAAAAAAAAAAAATGCAGAAAAGGGGAGTTCAGTGTACCCAGAGAAGGGCTAGTGCCCCCCGCTTCATCAAAAAGAAAAGAGAAAATGGAGTCTGCAGCCATAGACCCGTGAACTGGTGGAAGCCAGGTTCACCGGCCTGTGGCTGCAGACTCACCTCTCACTTGGATTGCTTGTTACAGTTCCCTGATCGTCTCCCTGTCTCTGGTCTCTGCTTTTTCCTGTCCATCCTCCAATGCCAATGGGCTATTCCTAAAGCTCTGACCACATTACTCAAGAATGTTCTGTGGCTCCTCATTGCCACTGCTTATCTGTGTACAGGTGCGTTCTTCCCCCATCTGTCATCCGACCTAGAACTTAAGCTCTCAGAAGTCCTAGACTGTTGAGTTTGGTTTTGTCTTTGTCTCCCCTCTGGATAGTCTGTGCCTTTGTCGTCTTTTTCAAGCCAGCTTAAGCCTACTTTCCCCAGTTCATCACACATTGGTATCCTTCACACACTTTACTATTTAACCAAATTTGCCTTTTTTTTCTCTCCCTTATGACATCCCATCTTTTCTTCCCAAGTCTTCTTCTGCTTTGAAATTACTCTCTTCCTCTCTTCATCCTCTCAGAATTTCTGGCTTCCTTTAAAGGTCAGGCCAGATCCCACCACCCCTAAATGAATCTTTCATGGTTCCCCCCCATTCCAACCCCAAGCTATCTTATCTTTACTTTGCATATATTTTGTGCGCATTTACTTGTAAATAAGTTATTCCCCCCAATAAAATTTAAGTTTCTGGAGGACAAGACTATTTAAGGACCTAGCGTAGAGCCTGACACTTCATGATCACAGATTGATTGTTGTAGAAAAAGTAGCTGTGATTACAAGGAATCAGGATGACTTCATCAAGAAGTCTGATCGTGTCCGACCAGTTTTCCTTCATTTTTTAAATAAACTTATTAAATTGGTAGAGCAAAGAAATGCCATAGATATATTATCTCTAGATTTTAGCAAAGCATTTGATAAAATATTTTGAGTTATTATGGTTGAAAAGTCGGAGATATGTGGACTAGATGCCAGTTCAATTAGTAGATGAATTTGGAATTGGTTGAATGGCTAGCCTCAAAGAGTAGGCATGAATGGCCCAGGGTCGTTGGCAGGGAGTCTCTAGTGGAGTGCCCCAGAGATCTGTGCTTGGCTCTGGGCTGTTTCACATTTTTATCAGTGACTTGGACAAGGATGGAGATGGCATCCTTGTCAGATTGGCCAGTGACACTAAGCTAGGAGGGGTCGCTGACCCACTGAGTCCCAGAGTTAGAATCCAAAACAGTAATGACAGGTGAGAACATTGGGCTGGATCTGAGAAGAAATCAAGCAGGAGTCTAGATGTGAGTAGAGAATATCAGCTGCAGAGAGAAGCACAGTTGGACAGCAATTTATCTGGAAAAAAAATATAATATCAGGCCTTAGTGGCCTGATGAATGGGTCAGTGTGAGTCAACGGTGTGATATGGCAGCCAGAGAAGCTGATTCCAATCTTGGGCTGCAGTAAGAGAAGTAAGACCTTTTTTTGCTCTTTTCTTGCTTTTTGTTTTCTTTCTCTTTTTTTTTCTTTTTCATCTGATTTTTCCTGTTCATCATAATTGCGGAAATATGAAGAATTGCACATTTAACCTATATTGGATTACTTGCCATCTAGAGGAGGGGGTGGAGGAAGGGAGGGGAAAAGATTTGGAACATACGGTTTAAAAGGCTTAATGCTGAAGACTGTCTTTGCATAGATTTTGAAAATAAAAAGCTAAGTTCCAGTGATCTTGTGATGAAGAGAGCCATCTACACCCAAAGAGAGAACAGTGAGAACTGAGTGTGGAGCACAACATAACATTCTCATTCTTTTTGTTGTTTGCTTGCATTTTGTTTTCTTACTCATTTTCTTACTTTTTTTTATCTAATGTTTCTTGTGCAGCAAGATAATTGTATAAATATGTATGTATATATTAGATTTAACATATATTTTAATATATTTAACATAGATTACTTGTCATCTAGGAGAGAGGAGGAGAAAGGAGGGGAAAATTGAAACACAAGGTTTTGCAAGGGTCAAAAGTTATCCATGCATATGTTTTGAAAATAAAAACTATAATAAAAAAGAATAGAAAAAAAAGAAAAGAAAAAGTTAAAAAAAAATGAAAGGGAGAGAAGTGAGAGTCCCTCTGTCTTCTGTTTTGTTCAGCCAATTGAGTTTTAGATCAGATATCGATTTTTGTCCAAAGACTTCAAGTCCATAATCTATGAGAATCAATTAAAAGAACTGAGGGTATTGAGCCTGGGGAGGAACAACACACCCCATAGCAGTCTTCAAGAGCTTGGAGCCTTTTTCTCTTGGTCCCCAGAGGGCCGAGGGCAGGAGATGCACAAAGGTAACTTCTGTCTGTTAGTCGGTGCACATGCGCCCCAGGACTCCCCTTGTTCCGTGCACCAATGTGAGGCGTTCCAAAGTGGCAAGGGCTGCGGTGAGGACGTCGGGTCCCCTCCTTGGAGGCCTTCCGCAGGGGCCACTTGTCAGGGTGCCAGAGGAGGATCTGCCTCCGGTTCTGGCTGCCCAGTGACAGTTCTGAAGGCCTGTGAGCCCGGGGCTCCAGGCTCCTCGGCCCTCTGGGTCTGTATGTTCCACGTTCGGTCAGACCTCCAAAGCCCAAACCCAACACGTAAGTCAGTGTTGAGGGAGGTGGTGGCCAAGGTCCGGCCTTGGGCTTTCTCTGGTCTCTGGTGATATTTCCCACATATTCTGTGCATTTTGCTTTTCCCTCAGCCTCTGGTCCAGGCCTCTGGCCTTGCCTCCTGAAGTCAGTACAGTTAGACAAGCCCAATTCCCTCCACAAAGGCTCTAGATCCTGTGAAATACCCGGCACTGTGCGAGGCTGAATCCTGTTGGGGAAGTTCCCTGGGGAACCGTGTCTCCCTGGGCCCGTCCCTAGTGTCCGACCGGAAGTCTTTGGGATTGGGACTGGGCTGGGGAGGGTGGCTTAGGCTACTTGGTACCCAGACCTGAGAACCAGGCTGTACTCTCCCCATCCGCCTCCCCGCCCTGGTGCCCCACGGTCCAGGGATAACCCAGCAGGGCTGGGGCTGCAGCCGGTCAGCACTGGGGGCTGAGAAGACAGGGACCTTCTCGGGCCCCTCTCACCAGAGCCCTCCTCTCCATACCAGCCTCCTGCAGGCTCTGAGCCGGGCACAAGGATTGGCCCTTCTCCTCAGGATATCTGCATTATGGTTACCGGGGCAGAGAGAAATGAAGCTCTTCCTGCATCGGGCATCAAAATTGAGCTCAGTTGTAATGCCAAGATTTTAATCACCTTCCTAGGACAATGGCCCGGGACCCAGAAAGCGGCAGCCTCTGCCTGTGCACACCAACCCTTTTTGAGCCTCCTTTGTTCTATTTCTAGGCTGTGGGGGTGTGGGGAAGCTGCTGCGCCCCGGGTTGCTATTTAAAGACATTGCGCCTGCTGCTGCTGGGGCTGCTTGGCTGCTGCAGCAGTGGTTGGTGTTCATTCGTCTCGGGATGGATGCGTGACCTTGGGAAGCCCTTGATAGCGAGGAGCAGCCCGGACCGACGCATCTCACACAAGTATCACCCGGCTTCTCTCCCCTTGCCTCCTTTCAGAGCGGCTAATCGCTAGCTGCCATCTTGGTCTCTGTCTCCTTGGCTGCCCAGTCAGTCTGCCTCCCAGTAGCCCTTTTGGTGCTTCAGCAGTTAATCCCCCTCTCTTTATTCTTCAATGAACGGAGTTAGTAATACCCTCCCTGCTAGAGCCTCCAATCAGCGCTTGAGGCCCTCTGCCCATTTGTAACAGTCAGACACAATCCAGAAAGGGTAAAAACTGCATTTATCTCTGGGGCGAACAGAGGGAAAGGCTTTGAAAAATAAATGATTTTTTTTTTTAAAGCTCAGCAACCTTCGATTTTTAACAATGCACAGAACTTAGAGCACACTCAATATTCTATATCTGTCAAGCAAGGGTAAGAATTCCCCAGACTCCATTAGTAATCCCGTCTTTCTTTTCTGACCCTCCCAGAGCTTTCGATGAAATGTCTTTTTGTTTCAAATTGGTGCAATTTCTTGCCCTGCGCCCATCAACGAGGAGGTGTGGGCTTTATTGATAAAGAATTGATTCTTTTCCAAGCCAGAAGCTTCCCCCACAGGTCAGAAACACCTGCCTCTTCTGCTCCTTTGCCTTTCATTTCCCCGTGATCTTAGATTATTCACCTCTCGGACAAAAACAGTAAAACACTTAGTCCTAATTGTGGTTTGCTACTTTCCAGTTTGTGCAGGAGGAATTCTTCTTGCTAGCTGTATGGCATTCAGCTTGGTCCAGGTGTTTGAATTGATCGGATGTTTGACTTAATAAACAGTTACTGTCTACCCTGAAATCTGAATTACTGATTACCAGGATTGCTGAGGACCCAAATTATCTCACAACATATTTGCTGCTTTTTTTTTTTCAGCTTCCTTTTTTTAATCATGAACTTAACAAACATAAGCACACACATTTCCATATGCAAAGAACAGGAAAAGAGGTTTTGTGTATGAAACTAGGAGTCTCCATTATGCACATTTGTTTCTTTTTTTCCTTCAGTTGATTTTGAATTTAATATGGTAATAACAGTACTGTTCTGCTTGTATGTGACCCCTTTTGAACTTCTTTCTACACCCTTCTATGTGTTTTTAAATGCTTAATTAATACTATTTTCTTTTTTTCTATTTCTATCACTAGACTTTATATTTCTATTCCCCCCACGCTGTGAACTAAAAAAATTTTGAAAGCTATATCTAGCTTGATTTTTTTATTTGTTCTTTTTCTAGCTTTTTCAGTTGTAAGCCCATTTCATTGATCTTCTCTTTCTCTATTTTAAGCAAGTAAGCATCTAGAGATATAAAATTTCTCCTAATAACCGCTTTGGCTGCATCCCATAAATTTTGGTTTGTTGTCTCATTATTGTCATTCTCTTGGATGAAGTTATTGATTTTGACTATGATTTGTTGTTTCTCCCATTCATTCTTTAGGATTAGATTATTTAATTTCCATTTAATTTTTGATCTATTTTCTCCTGGTTTTTTATTACATGTGATTTTTATTGCATCATGATCTGAAAAAAATGCATTTACTATTTCTGCCTTCCTGCATTTGCATATCTATCTCGAAACAAAAAGTTTATTGAAATAAAACAAACATACATTGATCTTCTCTGAAAATATGTGTCTCATCCTGGAGCACTAAAGTCCTCAGTCTTCCCCTACTTCTTGGCCTGGCTCTAGCCATACTTTGTGTCTTTTCCAGCCATTGCCTCACCCTCTGTTTTCCTTCTCTCCTACGTAGTTCCAGAAGCATAATCAAATTAATTTTGTGATTGCTTCTGCAAAGAGTATGTCAGCTTACTCCACTATGATCCCATCCACCATCTTTGTAACTTTTCAAACCAGTATATCCTTCCTTTGCCATCACTTCGCTATTTGTCATCTCCCACTATTAGACTGTAAGACTGTAAGTATAAAAGCACTGCCTTTACTTTTATATTTGTATCCCCAGGTAGCACAGTGTTTGGCACGTAGGAAACACTTAACAGATGCCTCTTAATTTATTTATTCTGCACTATGTGCTTCTCTGCCAAGCGGTGGAGGAAAATACTTCATCATCAGAATTCTAGAGCAGTGTTTGGCCATCGCGTCAGTCAGAAGTAAGTCTTCCAAAGTTGTTTTTCTTAACAGTGTTGTAGACTAAATCATTCTCCCAGCTCTGCTCACTTCATTCTGCATCAGTTCATATGAGTCTTCCTAGGTTTCTCTTGGCAAAATAATATCTCATTTCATTTGTGCATCAGAATTTGTGCAGCCCTTCCCCACTAAGTGTGGGGGACAATATGCACAAAGGTATGGTGACAAGAGATGGGATGTCATGAATAGTGAAGCACGAGCACACCGACTGCTTGGAGCATGGTCAGCCAGTCACCAAGCACTTATTAAGCCTTTGCTCCATGCCAGGTTCTTTGCTGGGCTCCAGGTGCCCAAGATAGTCTCTGACTTCAAGGCGCTCTCACCCTAATGGGAGAACACAGTACATAGAAGGAAGCTGAAGAGCAGAGGAGGGAAGGAAAGGGGAAGGAGAGGTGTCCTGGAGAGAGGAAATGTTAGAGGAAGTCTGGAGAACTGTGAGAACTCAGTGCCTTGGGCACGTTCTTTAAATGGGGGTTCTGTATCTAGCCAGTTGGAGGGGCTGCAGGAGCTGAAGCAAAGTAGTGAAGAAGACAGAGCCCCAGTCTTTTTACCCTGATTGCCTCAGTCTTCTCATCTAGCAAATGAGCTGGAGAAGGAAACGGCCAATCTCTCCAGTATCTTTGCCAAGAAAACCCCAAATGGGGTCATGGACGCTTAGGCAGAACAATACCTGAACAATGAGCTTCCAGGATGAAGAGCATTCAGAGGCATGGAAGAGGAATTCCAGAATGCAGCCTGGAGAGGACATATGGAATATCTGAGGGGGATTAATGTATGTATTAATGTTAATGTTGTATGTAATGTAATGTATTAATGTTCGTCTAGGACGAACAGACTGAACCCAGATTGTGAAGGACTTTAAATGCCAAATGGAGATGTATGTAATGTTATACAAAAGACTCATAACCATGGTAAGAATTACACTTTAGAAATATAAATTTGTGATCAGCTTTGATAGACTTTGTTCTCAGCAGTGCAGTGATCCAAGACATTTCCAAAATACTTTTGAAATAAAATGCCATCACATCTAGAGAAAGAACTATGGGGTCTGAATATAGATTGAAGCATGTTATTTTCACTTTTTCTTATTTTGTTTTGTTTTCTTTCTTGTGGCTTTTCCCTTTTGTTCTAATTCTCCTTTTACAGCATGACTAATGTGGAAATATGTTTAACATGATTGTACATGTATAACCTATATCAGATAGTTTACTGTCTGAGGCGGGGGGGAAGGGAGGAAAGGAGAAAAATTTGGAACTCAAAATCTTATTAAAGTGAAGGTTGAAAACTATCTTTACATGTAAAGACTGGAAAAAATCAAATGCTATTGAATGGGGAAGAAATATACATTTGGCATGTCTGTGGAAGAAGGATTGGAAAGGGAAGAGACTGGATGGCAAGAGGACTATTTTGGAGACTGTTGTAATAGTCCAGTTGGGAGGGAACCAGGGCAGTGATGATGCAGAGAAAAAAGGGAGGTATTGAGATAGTATCAGCAACCAGACTTGGCAACCATTTGGATTGGGATTGGAGTCTAGTGTAGAATAAGAACCATAAATATTGCCTAGATTATGAATCTTAAGTCAAGAAGAGTAGAGATGTCCTCACCAGAAATAGGAGTGTGTTTTATGGGAAAGAGAGTTTGTTAGATTTGGGGTGTGTTTTATGGGAAAGACAGTTGTATTTGAGATATCTAGAATGCATGTGTTTTATGGGAATGGGAAAGACAGTTGTATTTGAGATATCCAGAAGGAGTGTGTTTTGTGGGAAAAAGAATTGGTTGTATTTGAGATATCCAGAAGGAGTATGTTTTATGGGAAAGACATTTGGTTGTATTTGAGATGTCTGTGGGACTCCTAGGTGATACCCAGCCAGGAGGTGGAAGTATGAAAATGTTACTCTGGGGAGGTAAGAGATGGCTATATAGACATGGCAGAGAGAGGATTGTTGGATCCATGGAAACTAAGTAGATATGAAAGAGAGCAGAAGGCAGGATTAGACTGGATCCAGGACATAGCCCTTCACACATAAGGGCCAGGATATCAAAGATAATCAGTTCAGGATGGAGGAGAGCAAAAAGGAACAGTGCCATGAAAACGCAGGGAGGAAAGACTCTCCAGAGGGGAGTAATTGGCTCAGTCACATGCTGTAGAACAAAGGTCTTTGGACTTAGCGTGGATCTTAAAGAGAAGTTTCTATCAAATAAAGAGAATGGAGCCAGTTTGTAAAAGGCTTAGAAGTGAGTGGTAGGGAAGCTTTAGAAGACTAGCTCGAGAAGATGAGAGAAGCATCAAGTGAAGTTGTTTTTTTTTTAATAATGGGGAAATTCTGGGCATATTTGTAAAGAGCAGGGAAAGACTCAATGGATAAGTAGTTTATATAATTATGGAGAAAGGAGGAATGATTGAAGGAGCCGGCCATTTTCTTCTTCAAAACTAGACCAAAGAAGGAGAGTATATGAAGGTGAACAAGAAGGAATTTGGGATAAGTGTCTCAGTTTTGTTTGGTGAAAGATGAAACAGGATCTTCTGCTAGCAGAAAGGAGATGGAGAGGGTGATAATGTTAGGTGCCTTTAGAAGAGAGGTTTTGAAAAGCTGCTATAGGGATGGGATAGAAAGCCAAATCAGGGAAATGCAAATTAAAAATATTTATAGTAACTCTTTTCTGGAGGCAAAGAATTGGAAATTGAGGGGATGCTCATCAATTGGGGAATAGCTGAGCAAATTGTGGTATATAATTATGATGGAATAACTTTTGTGCTATAAGAAATGGCTGTTGTAATACGGGAGCCACCCACCAGTGGCTGCTGGAGGTCTAACTCAGACCTGTAGAATGGATCTCTTCATATCAGAGGATGACGATGCTACAAGGATTCTGAGAGGCAGTCACTGTTCTTTGACCTCTCTCCTCTTCCCTTTGCCTCCAATTTATTTTATTCCCAGTACATGAGGAACATCTGCATCTAAAGGCTGCTTTGCAACTCCGTCAAGTGTCACAGCTGTGGAGGCTCTCGGAGAATTGACCTGCCCCTTCACGTAGGCATGGTCCTTAACAAATGGCAGGCAGGATCCTCTCAGGAAAAGTTGGTCAAGATTTAGATGAGCTTCTACACCCACAGAGAGGACAGTGGGAACTGAATGTGGTCCACAACATAGTATTTTCACTCTTGTTGTTGTTATTTGCTTGCGTTTTGTTTTCTCATTTTTTTCTTTTTGATCTGATTTTTCTTGTGCAGCATGATATTTGTGGAAATTTGTATAGAGAAATTGCACATGTTTAACATATGTTGGATCACTTGTCAACTGGAGGAAGAGTAAGGGTAAGGGAGAGAAAAATTAGAACACAGAATTTTGTAGGGGTGAATGTCCAAAACTATCCATGTATATATTTTGAAAATAAAAAGTTTTAATTTAAAAATATTTAGATGAGCTGATACAGAGTGAAATATACTGTATATAAAGTAACAGCAATATTGTTATTCTGAACCACTTAGCTATTTTCACAAAACAATGATCCAAGACAACTCTGAAGGACTTATGATGAAAAATACATCCCCAGAGAAAGAACTGATGGTGGCTGAATGCAGATTGAAGCATGCTTTTTTTAAACTTTATTTGTCAGATTTTGTGGTATTTTTGGTCTATGTTTTCTTTCACAGTATGGAAAGGTTTTGCTTGACTACACATGTATAACCTATATCAAATTGCTTGCCCTCTCAATGAGGGGAGTGGGGAAGGAAAAAGGGAAAGAATTTGGAACTCAGAGTTTTAACATGAATGTTAAAAAATTGTTTTTATATGTAACTGGGAAAAAATAAAATACTACATAGAATTGCTTTAAAAAAAAAAAAAAAAAAAAAAGCCAATCAGGGAAAAGTTAAAGGATTGACAATAACATTGAGGGCCCAGATAAGATTGGATAACATTGATCTGTAATGGATCCAGTTAATTTGTAATGTGACTCCCTCTGTCTTTGCTCAGCAACACAGAAATGGTGCAGAGAGATGGTAGAAGGGATCCAGGGCAGGGGTCTGGAAAGAAACAATGAGTAGTAAAACAGATGAACTAGGAACTCATTAATTATAGTATTTAGCCATTGGAAGCCATATCTTAAGATTTTTTATCTCATATGTTAGTATGAGTTCTTAAATATTTTATTCACACTCTTTGCCACTTAAAATTTATTGGGTAGGGGAGAAAAGAGAAAGAAGGGAAGACAGGGAGAGAGACAAAAGAGGGGAGGAAGGGTGAGATAAAGAGGGAGGGAGGGAGAAGAGAGAGAGAGCTCTCATTTTACTTGCCCCTTAGGGATTGTGCTCAATTGTAATTATTTATGATAACCTGATCCTGGGATAATAACAGAAGAATGGGAGACATTCATCTAATTTTACTTTGCAAAATCACTTTTAATTTTTACCATCTTTTTTCTTTTGGTGTTCTCTGTCCTATTCAGCATCAGGATATTCCAGAGGCTTTTTGAGGGGTAAAAATGCTCATCTCTGTCCTTCCTGTTTTGAGTGCACCTGGGTCCTTCAGACCCCATGGAGCTCTCCCCTTCCCTTTTAAATGTATGCAAACCATCCATGATCTTTCTAGGCCAAGTCCATCCCACTTGACCATCCCCATCCCTGCAGCATCCGTGGTACATGCTACAACAAGTCTGTGCCGGGAAAAGGAAAAAAATATCAAATTTTTTTTTTTTGGCAAAGTGCCCTCGCCATCCCTCCTTGACATTCCTCAAAGAGTCTGACTACTTCCTAAGGATATCCCCAACCCCGCTGCCTCTCAGACAGCGAAGCGGTTCATTTCCCACCACCCACTGTTGGGAACCACGCTATTTGAGTTTGCCCCCACCCTCGGTAGCGAGGGGGGTGAGCAGCAGGTGTGCTGAACTGTTAATGAGAGGTTTCCTAGGTGGGATTGCCTGTATCCTGCCCACCACAGAGACTCCTGTGTGTAACTTTACCTTTGAACTCTCTTCATGCTCAGCCTATGATCTGAGGGATTTGATGACAATCCCTCCCTGACGTGGTGCTTTGATCCATGGGGAGTCCAGAGGAAGTGCTGTGATGTGTGGGATTCCCAGAGTTACAGGGATTCGGGGAGGAAGAGCACCAGTGAGTTATTGGGATTAAGTTTTTAATTAAAAAGGAGCTGCGCTTGACACTTGGTGCCTAAAGGAGAGATCCTGCAGCTGGCGTGAGTGACCTTTGCCCTTTCACAGGTAATTCATATTCAAGGATAAAGCATTATTGCAAGTTAGCATTATTTTTATCCTACAGGGAGGCAGGCTGCACGGCGAGGGCAATCTAGAACCATCAGTCTTGCTCTCTGTAGGGAAATGAGGGGCTTCCAGGTTCTTTCCTAAATTCCCCTTCCCCCCACATGTCAGGTGCATCTGAGGAGCCCAGCACAGCCACTGGTGCTCTCAGGCTGGGGCAAAGTGACCTTGCCACAGACAGAGCCCAGAATCCAGGAGAATGAGGGCAGTAAGGAAGCTTGCTCTTGCAGGATTCTTCTCGTGGGCTCACCTCTGGCAGGGAGGGACGAGGGAGAGGGAAAGCGGGGGAAGATGTGGGCCTGCCTCCCCCCCAGTGCCCCTACCTCTGATCAGCAAGAAGGAAAAAGTCTCCGAAGAAGAGCAGTCCGTTCTTGCACTGAATGGAAAATACCTGTAAAAAATGCTTATTGTGCCTGTGTGGAACTGTTTCTGAGACGGACGGAATTCTCTGATGATTTGCTTGACTTGGAGATTAGATAGATAGACATGGATCGGCAGGGAAATCGATAGGGAGACAGATACGGGGAGGTAGGGAGGGAGGTAGGTAAGGATGGATGGGTGGGTGGGTGGGTAGGTAGATATGGAGGGAAAGAGACAGAGAAAATAGCTAATAATGTCTGGCACTTATATGGCCCCTACTGTGTGCCAGTCACTTTACATATATTATTTCATCTGATCTTCCAGCAGGTGAGGGCTCCTCTTCCTTTTACAGATGAGGAAACCAAAGCAATGAGTAAGTGGCTGGCCCAGGATTACACAGTGTGTGTGTGTGTGTGTGTGTGTGTGTGAGGCTGCATTTGAACTCAGGGCTTCCTAACTGCAGGTTATCACTGTCCCCCTTGGCTGACCCCATAGGTCACTACATATATAACACACGACATATATTAATAAAAGCCTGCTCTAGTTTATGCTGCACAGCCATCTCAGGAGCCCTCCTGCTGGGTCGCTCCCTTTTCTTTTTCTTTTCTATCCCTATGTTTTTTTTTTTCTGGCTCTTACCCTCTTGATATCCAAACTCAGATGAGGATCCTTGGAAAAATTGTGAAAGCCACAAGTAATCGGGTGAAAAAGACCTCATTTATCCAATTAGTTTCCCAATTTCAGGGAGAAAGTATATTGTCGGAGAAACCAAGAGTGAATCATTGGGATTTCCAGCTCTCACGGGCTGCTTCTCCCGCCCCTGGGTGACAGGTGGGGGCCGGGCAACCGCACGCTCCCTCAGGACCCTGAGCTGCTGGAGGCCGGGGCATTGGGAGGAGAGCGGGAGAGAAGAGGGGACGCCCTTGGGGCGCTCCCGGAGATGGGACATCGGAGTACTCATCGTGGGCTACTAAGGAATCTGAGGAAAGTCTCCTAGGAGACACCGGGGCCCAGGGGACAAAAGAGTTGGGCTGGGGCCGACTTAGAACGCGGCCTCCTAGGCCCCATAGCCGAGCTCCTGCTAAGGACGAGGGCGGCCACCCCGCTTTTGTAGAGCAGAAGCACTCAGTGCTGGCAGCCATCGCTTCTCGAGCCTCCTGGCCCCGTGGGCCCCCCTTGCTGGCTGGGAGCGGGCCCTCCTGGCCATGGGTTCACCTGTGTGCTTCTCCCTGCAGGTGCTGAGGGACGTCCTGAAGGAGCTGTACCACCTGCTGAAGCACGTGGTCCGTTTGGAGCCCGACGAGGCGGCCACGCTGCACGCCCAGCTCGCCCTGGAAGAACTTGATGGGATCATGAGGAGCTTCCTGTTCCCGCCCCAGAGGCTGGAGAAGAAGATAGTGGTACTTCCCTAGGAGGCCCTTCCCAAGGGTGGGCAAGCAGCCGATGCCCCAGCTCCCACTGCCTTCTGCCGGCTCAAGGGCCTGCTCGTGTCGCCTCGAGAGCCCGCCCCCCCGGGCAGGAATGAGGGGGAAGGGGTCGAGACCCCCATGCCCCCCCCATCCCTGCCCTGCTCCCACTGGGCAGGGGGCTCAGGAAAAGAAAGCACGTTTTTCTAAGCATTGATGACTTTGGGTGGCCTGCAGAGCCTCCCGTGAAATCCTGCCCCAGCGGGAGGCTCATTACTCTGAATCCCATGAGCAGCACTTGCCCATTGATGCTGAGGGTGCTCCTCCTCCCTGGGGTCCTCCACAGCTGGGAAGAGCCAGAAGGGACCTCGGGGACCCTCGAGTGCATCCCAAAGCCTCGCACTGTCAGCAGTGAGTTAGTGCCTCCTGAGAGCCCGGCCAGGCCTCTGGTCCCCCGGCCACCCCAAGGAACAGGGGGGCCCCACACGGGGACCGGGGGACCGGGCCTGCCGCCCTCTCCAGAGCAGGCCAGCTCTGCCTGCTCCAGAACGGGGCCGGCTGCTCCAGAACGGGGCTGGCTCTGCCCGCTCCAGAACGGGGCTGGCTGCTCCAGAATGGGACCCGCTCTACCTGCTCCAGAATGGGGCCGGCTCTGCCTGGTCCGCCCCTCCGGTTGGTGGGTTATGGTGTTGTAGATGGCAAATGGGGTGAGGGCAGCGCCCGCCCTTTGCGTGAGGGGAGGGTTTCCGGTTCTGATGGGAGAAGGGGTGTTAAGAAATGAAGGTGACATAAAAAAAAATCAATAAAAATCTTAGAAGAAAGATGCCGTGTCATGGACTGAATGGATAGTAAGCTTATCAAGAACCGTGTTGGACACTTTCTGGGGATGTATCCCCCAGTGTCATCTGGCCGGGTCTCCCTCTCCAGCCCAGTCGCCTTCACTGTGGCTAATTAACCCAAACTGTGGTATTATTTTGAAATATATCTAAGTTAATGAGAATCGCTGGCATTTAGATAGTTTGCAGGGTGCTTTATGCACTCTCATCCCCACAATAACCCTGCGCGTTGGTGCTATTAAAATCCACATTTTTAGAATGAGGAAATTGAGAGAAGCCAAGGATTCCCAGGATCACACAGCAAGGATGTCTGTCTGAGGTGGGATTTGAACCCAGCTCTTCTTAACTCCCAAGTTCAACACACGTTTTCCCTTCAAACTAACTCCTGCCCTCATTTCCGCCCACTTGTTCACTCCTTGCTTAACTTTACCTGGTGAACTGTATTAAGGAGAAGATACACAGATGGATAAGGTGGATGGATGGATGGAAGGAAGGATAGATAGATAGAATGGATAGATAGAAAGAAAGATACAGGGATAGATAGAAAGATGGATGAATAGAAAGATAAAAAGATGGATGGATGGATGGATGGATAGAAAGAAAGAGGGATAGAAAGATAGATGGATAGAAAGATGGATGGATAGATAGAAAGATAGAGGAGACAGAAAATAGAAGGATAGATGGATAGAAAGATGGATGGATAGATAGAGGAATAGATAGAAAGAAAAATGGATAGATAGCATGGATGGATAGATAGAAAGATAGAGGAGACAGAAAATAGAAGGATAGATGGATAGAAAAATAAATAGATGAGTTATGGAAGGATTGATGGATTAGATCCATGATGGATGGATGCATAGACAGATTCACAGACATATAGAAGTATAGATAAATGCAGAGTTAGAGAGATGGAACAATGAATAAGAAAGACCTTTATCTACCCCATGTGTAGCTATGCATGTATAATGTATGTGTATTTCTGTTTCTTGGCCTGCCTCATGTCACTCAGGCCTCCTCCAGGCCCTATTTTCCCTTCCTTCTTTCTTTTCTCCACTTCCCTCATCTTCCTCTTTCCAACCTTGCTTCCGAAGTCCTGCAGTCATGCCATGGGGTAGGAAAGTCCATGAAGGCCACAAGGAAAGAGGCAGAAGGCGCCCCAGTTCTAGCTCCCTTTCACTTTCTCTTCTCCCCTTTCTTCCCCAGCCAGGACCGCCACAGAATTCACTACGCTCTCAGCCTCTTTTATTGACCAACCTGGTCATCTAGCCAGATGGCCCAATAGATACCTTCCTGTCCTTGGAGTAAGGAAGAACTGGGTCTAATCTCAGCTTAAACACTTACTAGGCTCCCAGACACTCCGTCATCTTCTGATAAACGGAGAGAACAAAAGCATCAGATTATTTCAAAAATCAAATAAATAATGTGTGGAAAGGCTATCAGTTATATGTCCCCTCAGGCAACCAGGTGACATGGATGAGTCTGGGCCTGGAGGCAGGAAGAACTTGTGTTCCTGAGATCAGATCTGGCCGAGAGACACCCTGTCTGCCTCAGTTTCCTCATCTGTCAAATGGACTGGAAAAGGAAATGGCCGACCACTAAACCCCACATGGGGTCACAGAGAGTCTGTGACTGAATAACTAATCCCAGTCTCCTCTCGTCATTGATATTTCCACTTACTAATTAGTCTCCCTTTTATTCTTTTATAGGTGTCCCCTTTGTTCCTAGCTCAGTTTGCCTCCGATGTTTTGGTCTCCCTATAAGCCCGTCCATCTGTAAGACTGACCGGGAGAGCATTGGCCCTGGAGCCGGGAGGACCTGAGCTCACTCAGATACACGTCACGCTTCCCAGCTGGGTGACTCTGGGCAAACCATGTAACGCCAGGTGTGAGACAGAGACAGAGACAGAAAGAGAGAGAGAGAGAGAAAGAGATTGAGATTGAGAGACTGGGAAAAAGACAGACAGAAAAAGAGACAGTGAGAGAGACAGACAGAGGAAGAGAGAGAGAGACTGTGTGTATGTGTGAGTGTGTGTGTGAGTGTGTGTGAGTGTAGGTGGCAAGCCCTGAGAAGTGGGGTACCAAACCACAGACCTGTTGGGCCACAAACCCGTCCAGTTTCTTTCTGAAAAAGTACTTTAGGGGTCAAATGCTAAGTACTGTAAAATAGGAAAGAGATGCCCCCTTTGCCCTGAGGGTCCTGTTGAATTTTTTAAAGTCAGCTTTATTCTTTTTAAATGCAGTTATTGCCATGAAATTCCGACTCTCCTTTCCTGCCATCATCCCCACAACTTCGCATCAGCTGAAACTGCTCAGTGTTCATCTGTTCTGTCCTAGCATCTCTTGCTGAAAAGGAAAAGCCCACGAGTGGATCCGCCCCCCAGCATCCCCCCCATTCCTTTGTCTCGGAACCATTTGGGGTAACGGGGTTTTGTCTAACACTTGTGGGGCCTCCGCGTCTAGGACATCTGAAGTAATGCAGGCCTGTCTGTCACCTTCCTCGAAACAAGTTGGGCTCCCACCCAATTAGCCGGTCCAAGGGGGGAGCGGGGGGGGGTCCCCGAGGGGAAGCGGGGGTCGGCGAGAAGCAGACGCAGCCTCTCCCCGCGCCGCCGGCCGCTCCCCGGGAGACTGGCGCGTGCCCGGGGCCGTCACCGGCCTGGATCACAGATGACCTCCCTGCAGCTCCCGGGTCCGGCCTCTGCAGGCGGCAGCCGTAATCACATGCAGCAGAACCTCTGCAGTGAGCTGCGACAAGGCAGCTCCGAGCCCACCTCGCCTCCCCCTGCCGAGTGCAGCGGCCCGGCTCGGGCTGGCAAACTCTCTGTCTTCTCATTTATTCCGTGCTGCTCTCCTCATCCTGCTGGTGGTCGGCCAGCCCCGAGCATGCTGGGAAGTGATGAAGGCACCTCCCCGAGGAAAAACCTCTGTCAGTCAGCAAAGTCCCGGGTCTCTAGGGTCACTTACTGAGATTTTGGGGGCCAAGGTTGGCAGCCTTCCCCTGCTTCCCCTTAATGATGCTGGGGCCCTGGGTCCCGAGGCCGCGGGGCTCTGATTCCTCTCTACAATCTCTGGGATTTTCTCAGTTCACATGCCCACCCCGCCCCCCAAGATCTTTTAGCTGTGACCCCTTTTCTAAATCTCTGCCTCACATTACTTAGAGCCCAAGGCCATAACAGTACTTTTATTTCTTCGCTACTTAAGAATTGTTCTGGGCTTAAAAGGCACGAAAACTGGATCTAGTTATTAATTGCCAATCAACCCTGGATGAAAGGAAGGGAGTCCCCTTACTTTCTCTACCTCTCTCCAAGGACTCTCTCTTAGAAATGAAGGGAGGAGTGTTTATAGAAAGAAAAAGACAAAACCTTTAGACAAAAGAGAATCTCTAGACAAGTTTCAGGGTATTTTTCCCCCTATAAATATACTTCTTCAGAGTAATTCACATGTAGCCAGAATATCCCAAAAGCCTTAAGGAAGTTTTAATCTTTTAAATCTTCATGAAGCCTTTCGGGACAGCCCGGATGAAGTCCCCAAAACCAGACGGAGCCGTGATCCGGGCATGACAGAACTGCCAGAGTGAACACCTGTTACCTGTGTGACAGCCTTGAAATCTGGACTTCCTTGTGGGCCCCAGCTAACTACCACAAGTCTGCTCTAGCAGCCACCAGCAGCGTGGGGAAGGGCCGAGGGACTCCGAGCTCCCCTGGTTTCCCTTCTAGCTCCCACCTCGCCCCACCACTCTCACATATCCCTCACTTTCATTGAACCATCATAGCTGGGAGGGGGTAAAATCACTTGAAATTTCTTGCCTCCTTCAGGCCCTTCCCCGACCTGGCTCACTGTCTACCAGCAGGTCAGACTCTGAGACTTGGACCCCGCGGTGGGCTGGTGACATCCTGGTTATAAGCCCATAGATCCCCTCATTTCCATTCTGGCTCCTTCCACTAATAATTATGCCAGGAACCCAGCCTTTGGGGGGAGGAGGTGCGGAGGGGGAATTATCTCCTGCCCAAACGGCGCACTACGTGTTCCTGTCAAAGTTTCATGACTGGAGAATATAGGTTGCCATGTTCAGAGGCCCTTCCTTCCCGAAACCCGTATTTCCAGGAAACTCCTTCCCTCCCTGACATTGCCAACGTCCCCACTGTATTTGCTGCCCTTATTGTGTTCACCTGCCCCCCAAGTCTTAAAAAATCTTGGAATCATTTTGGATTCCTCTCTTTGTCCTTCCATCTCCCCAGTCGATCATTGAACCAGGCAGGAAGCACCCACTATGTCAAAGGCAGCTGGGGGTGGGGGTGGGGGTCCTGGAATCAGGAAGACAAGTTCAAATCCAACCTCGGACACTCACTAGCTGTGTGACCCTCGGGAAACCATTTCATCTCTGTTTGCCTTAATCCACTGGAGAAGGAAATGGCAAACCGGTCCAGCGTCTTTGCCACTGAAACCCCCTATGGAGTCGGAAGGATTGGATATAACTGAACCACAGGGTCACGGGCAAGGTGAGGATGCCAAAAAGGCAAAAATCAAACATTTCCGGCCCCCAAGAAGCCTATATATATACACACGCAACTCTGCACAAACAAGAAAACCGACTGATCTGCTTACGACAGTGTTCGGTTCGGTGTCGTCCCTGCGAGAAGGGGATGACCTGGCAGGCAGAAGGGCAGTGTAGACTCGGCGGCTCCCACCTGCAGCCCTGCCTTCCTACATTTTGGTCTCTCAGCTAGTTGAGTCAGCCCGGAAGCCGTGAGTCAATCTCCCTTTCTGTTAGATCACTTGGAGATAATGATCGCTTATTATTGTAACCTTTAGCTGCTTTTATAACCAACAAAGTGTCTACTACAAGTAGAGCTCATAGTCCCGGAAGGCGCTGTGGGCCCCGTCACCTGCCTGGGAACCGGCCTTCATAAAAAGAAATCACTTCCTTACCAGTGAACCAGATGACAGGGAGAGAGCTGGTTGGACCGGACCCGACTTCCTTTCCCTACTAATGCCAAGGGGGGATTACAGGGCAGGTATAGTGAGGGCTTAATTAATGCCCGTTCAATCAACAAACATTGATCAATCACCCACTTTATTTTAGGCACTGAAGACATAGATAAAAATGAAACTGTCCTCAAAGAGCTTGCAATTTATAAAGGATCCCAGGATGATATTTTAATTTTAATTAAATTATTAATAATTCATTTTAAACTGGGAAAAAGTTTAGAGGTTATTGAATCCAAAGCCTTGCTTGGCCAAAGTCACATAGCTAATAAGGCAGCTTTCGAACTCTGGGCTTCCCGATGGCAAGTCTGCCACCCTGTTTGTCTTTCAGTCGTGCCCCACTGCCCGTTTGGGGTCTTCTTGGCAGAGACAATGGGATGATTTGCCATTTCCCCTCCCCCATTTTGCAGATGAGGGAATAGAGCTAAGTGACTTGCCCAGGTTCACTCGGCTGGTGAGGGTCTGAGGGCAGATTGGAATTCAGATTTTCTTGACCCTGGGCCCAGCAGGCCATCCACTGTGCCACCTGGCTGCCTACACAGCCTCTACACGTACCCATCTGTGCATGTCGAAAAATGTTTTAAAGTAATTTGCTGTGATAAATGGGGAAATATATTTGGAAGAATTACGTTTAACCTATATTAAATTATTTGCTGCCTAGGGGAGAGGGGGAGAAAAATATAAATGCAAGCTTTTGCAAGGGTAAATGTTGAAATGGATTTTTGCATATAAATTGAAAAATAAAAAGTTATTAAAAAAAAAAGTAATTTGCTAGGGAAGAGAGAGCAACGGGACTGATGTGTTCAGATAATGAAAACAGGCTCCATCTCTAAACAAATTAGTCTTTAACCAGTATCTGATGTGGGAGGTGCTAATAATGAGATAAAGAGAAGCTTTCAGCTTATCTCATCACTCCGGGCTCAGCCAAATAACCTATTCATGGTTTCTAAGAAATACGCCCATCTAAAGACTAATATTCAATACAAGTCAATTCTAACAAGTGTTTACCTAATTATGAAGCACCTACTAAGGGCAAGACACAAGTGGCGAGGTGGCAGAGTGGCTAGAAAGTCAGGCCCAAATTTCAATAGACTTGGGATAGAAAGTGTCATCCACATCCAGAGAGACAACTATGGAGACTGCTATGGATCGAAGCATGGTATTTTCACCTTTTATTTGTTTATTTTTCACAGTTTTTTTTTCTTTTGTTCTGATTTTTCTTGCACAACATGACAAATATGAAAATGTGTTTAAAAAGAATTGTCTGTATTTAACCTATATTAGATAACTTGCTGTCTTAGGGAGAAGGGAGGGAAAGAAAGAAAGAAAGAAAGAAAGAAAGAAAGAAAGAAAGAAAGAAAGAAAGAAAGAAAGAAAGAAAGAAAGAAAGAAAAAAGAAAGAAAGAAAGAAAGAAAGAAAGAAAAGAAAGAAAGAAAGAAAGAAAGAAAGAAAGAAAGAAAGAAAGAAAGAAAGAAAGAAAGAGAAAGAAAGAAAGAAAGAAAGAAGGGAAAGGAAAGGGAAAGGAAAGGAAAGGAAAGGAGGGAGGAATAAAAGAAAGAAAAAGAAAAAAGAAGGAAAGGAAGAAAGAAAAATAAAGGAGGAAAGAAAGGAGGAAGAAAAAGAAAAGATAAAAGAAACGAAGGAAGAAAAGAAAAGGAAGGAGGGAAAGGAGAAAGGGGAGAGTAGGAGGAAGGGAAGGTGGGGGGGGGGGGGAGGGAAGGAAAGCAGGCCTGGATTCAAAACTCATATTTTTGAGCTCAAATCCAGCCTCAGACACTTCACTGTGTGACCCTAAACAAGTCACTTCACCCCATTTGCCTCAGTTTCCTCATCTGTCAAATAGGCTAGAGAAGGAACTGACATGGAAAAGTTTGCCATGAAAACCCCAGTGGAGTCAGAAGTCACCAAACCAAATGACAAGCGGGACAGAGGAGCCCAGGAAGCACAGACCGCTCAGCTTCTTAACTAAGAACGGGGAGGTGCTGACGCAGAGTATCTGGGCTGGGGAGGGGCGAGACCCGCAGTTTCTCCGGAGCAGGGAATCCCCGGGGAGGAAACCCTTCCCACCCCTTCTCTGCGGCCCATGGACACTAGGAAGGAGGCACCGGCCCAGGATCCCCAGTGCTGCCCCGGAGGGACCTGAATCCGGGGCCAGAGGCTCCCAAGGTGCTCTTGCCTTCAGAGCTGGCCCCTATCCCCGTCAGCCCCGGTCAGGAAGTGGCGCATGAACCAGCAGAAGGAAGAGTCTCATAGTCATGGAGGAGGTGGCTTGTGCAAAGCTATGAAAGCTCTGTCCTCCCTCTCTGTCCTCCCTCCTTATCCTCCTTCTCTGTCCTCCCTCCTTGTCCTCCCTCTGCCCTCCCTCCTTGTCCTCCCTCTGCCCTCCCTCTTCACTGAGGAATGGCCACTAGGCCCGAGCAGACCCTCAGCTTCCCCAGCACCCTGACCCGGGGTCGCGGGAACAAGGTAGGAGCCACCGGTGCCCCAGGAGCCGCCACGCCCGGAGGAGCTGCAGGGGACGCCGGGGTCCCCGCACGGGAAGCAGGGTGAGGAGGGGATGGAAGGCGGCCGGGCGGCTCCTCCCTCTGCCCGCCGGGGAGGAGGGACAACGGGAGCCCCCGGGTGAGGAGGCCCCGGGCAGGGGCGAGGAGGCCCCGGGCAGGGGCGAGGAGGCCCCCGGGCAGGGGCGAGGAGGCCCCGGGCAGGGGCGAGGAGGCCCCGGGCAGGGGCGAGGAGGCCCCGGGCAGGGGTGAGACGGCTGCTGCGGCAGCGCCCGAAGCGGGCGGGCAGGGATGCTGCTGCCTCCCGTCCCGCGCCCAGGACTCCCTGAAGGCCGGGCCATCAGGCGGCCCTCGGAGCTGCAGACTTTGGCAGACGTTGGGCCGAGAAGGAGACTTGCCATCTGGGGGCGGGCCTGGGAGAGGGGGATCGGAACACAAGGGCTTGCGGGGGCTGATGTCGGAGAGCTGTCCGCACGAACGTTTTGGAAAATAAAAGTTTTAACAAAGAAGAAAAAGAATCCCTGTTTTTCTTCTCTTGGTCCGGAGACCTGGCAGGGGCTGGCGGAGGCTGCAAGCCTTGCAGGCTGGGAGAAGCTGGGGCACCCAAAGCAGAAGCTGCAAATGCTCCTTGTCTTTTCTGGGTCCTCCCGGGACGCTGAGGTTCTGCTTTCACGGTGCAATGTTCCCAGAGAGAGGCTGAGGAGACCGTGGGGAGGGAGGCCCCATCTTGCAAAGCAGGGCCAGGGAACGGGCTTTCTCGCAGGGCCTCGAGGTCCTCGCGCCTAGATTTCAGTGCCAGATGTTCCGCTCCTTACGTTGGCCTCGCTGCGGGAGCTGCGGCGTCTCTGGGTCTGGTCCCAGCTCCGCCCGCCCCCGTCGGTTCACAGAAAGCCTCCCAAGCCTCTGCCGCTTGTCCCTTTGCTTTTTCGGGCACAACGACAGCCCGCGTCCGTGTCCATCCGCCATCGGCTCCAGCCACGCCTAAGAAAGAAGGACCCTCGCTAGGACAGAGCCGCCAGCAGGGGCTACGGGAGAGAGGCCTGGACGGCGGGGCCCGAGACCCTCAGGCCAGCGAACCTGCTCCGGGGGTGTGATGAGAAAGGGCGGAGGCTGGGCGGGATGCAAGGCCCCCCGAAGCAGCGGCCGGTCCTGGACACTATTTCTCCGTGTAATGGCTCCCCCGCCGAAGGGGACCCAGCGAGGCTGAGAGAGCTGGGGAGGCTCTGCCCCGGCCCACCTTGGGGCGCATCTCTAACTCTGGGCGACTGAGGGGGAACCGCGGGTCGTCCGTGTCCTCCTCCCGAACCCTCCTCCTCCCGAACCCTCCTCCTCCTCCCCAACCCTCCTCCTCCGGAGCCCTCCTCCTCCCGAGCCCTCCTCCCTCCCCAACCCTCCTCCTCCCCCGAACCCTCCTCCTCCCGAGCCCTCCTCCTCCTCCCCCCTCCCCTCCTCCCAAGCCTCCTCCCCCAACCTCCTCCTCCCCCAACCTCCTCCCCCCAACCTCCTCCTCCTCCCCAACCTCCTCCTCCCAACCTCCTCCCAGCCCCTTCCCCCCAACCTCCTCCTTCCCCCAACCTCCTTCCTCCCCAAACCTCCTCCTCCCGAGCCCCTCCTCCCGCCCTCCTCCTCCCCAACCTCCTCCCCCCCCCCTCCCCGGAGCCCTCCTCCCCCAACCTCCTCCGGAGCCCTCCTCCCCCAGCCCTCCTCCCCCCAACCCCTCCTCCCGAGCCTCCTCCTCCCCAACCCTCCTCCTCCCCAACCTCCTCCCCTCCCCCCTCCTCCGAGCCCTCCTCCTCCCGAGCCTCCCCCCCAACCCTCCCTCCCGAGCCCTCCTCCCCCAACCTCCTCCCCCTTCAACCTCCTCCTCCCCGAGCCCTCCTCCCTAACCCTCCCTCCCACTGAGTGGGAAAAAAGGAAAAGTGCTTGTCCCGGGACCGGGGGGGAGGGTTTCCGAGCCTGCCAGGTTTCCAGAATCTGGCTTTTAAATGCATCAAACAAAGCGCAGCGGATTAGAAAGGAAACAAGGTCTATTGAAAGACAGTTATTAATGTAAAAAAAAAGTTCATCATGAATGTACATGTAGAACCGGTCTCAGATGGCTTGTTGTCTTGGGGAGGGGGAAGGGAAGGGAAGGAGAAAAAATTGGAACTCAAAAATCATATAAAAAATCAATGCTGAAAATGATCTTTGCATGTAATTGGAAAATATATATATATATATATATACTTTTTTGTTTAAAATGAATGTACAAGGGGCAGCAGAGGGCGCAGGGGATAGAACACCTGCCCTGAAGTCAGGAGGACCTAAGTTCAAATCTGGCCTCAGACACTTAACACATCCTGGCTGTGGGACCCCTGGGCAGATCACTTAACTCCAATTGTCTCAGCAAAAAACAGTAGGTTGTACATTGTAATCAATATCAGATGATTTGATGTCTTGGGGAGGAGAGAAGTAAGAGAAGGAGAAAAAAATTCAGAACCCCAAATCGTACAGAAGTGAACGCTGCAAACTATCTTTACATGTAATTTAAAAAAAATCCTATTAGGTAAAAATATATTTTGAACATTGATAATAAGTATTATTATTAAATGATATAAATAAAATGCTATTTACAAAATAAAAATAAGTTTAGAAATACTATTTACAAACAACAGCCACACCCCGGCTGTCTGTGTCCGACCTGTGGCTCGTATCGGTCTGATCAGCTGCGTTGGATCCGTGGTAGCTCCACTCTGACCTAGAGACGCCATTTGGTCCTCTTCAAGAGGGAAGGAAAACAACCAACCAATCATCCAGGTATACATGCACACGGGCACACAGACATGTAGGTGTACGTGTGTGGACAGCCATGTGCGTGTGCCTAGACATGCATGTTCTCATAGGTGTGCCTTGTCTTACATCTGCATGCACGTGCGTGGGTGCACAGATCGGCACACATGCATGTGTAAGTGCACACGTGTGTCACACATGCATGTCCCAATGCATACACATATAAACACAACCTGCACATTATGTCACAGACCCTTGGGATGTAGGTAACATTACTCCCATTTTACAAGTAGACACTGAGGCAAGGGTTAAGGGACTTCCCCGGGATCACACAGCTAGTCAGTGCCCGAGGCTGGATCTAAATCCAGGTCTCCTGGATTCTGCTCTGTCACTAAATCTCAAGGGAGATAAAACTCACAGGGAGTCCCCAAAAGAGTTAGTGCTGTTCAAAACATTAAACAGCATTGAGACTGCGGGGCCACCTCACACGGAGCTCTCGTCACACTTCAGAGTTCCCGATGAATACCATCACCATCCTCACCATCATCATCAATTTAGTGACATCGGAGTCTAGGAGTATCATCGGACCCTCATACCAACTCTGAAGGAAGGTGCTTTTCGTTTTGTTGTTGTTGTCCATCACGTGCAAACCGTGACCCGGAGCTTGGCAGGACCGTGTGGTTTCCATTTCACTCTGGGCCCATTTTCAATAAAAACTGAGGCAGACAGGGTTAAGTGATTGCCCAGGGTCCACAGCTAGGGTTGAAGCGGGGGTCATGTCCTCCTGCTTCAGGGCCAAACCCCATCCACGCCCCAGTTATTGCAATTACTCACCACCATTACTATTATTACTATGATTGCCACCATTCCAACTATGACCACCACTCCACACACCAAAAACCACCACCACCCAACCACTAGTACTTATACCTTGTGTGCATAACCACCAACCCAAATCCCACTACTATAACACCATTAAAACCAATATAACTACTATTTAACATAAACCACCACTATAACAATTCCCTACCCAACTACCCAAATCATATTTCTACTATCACACATACTACTTATACAACACTACTAACACCACTTTACTATTTACTTATAACACATTACACCAAACATACAACTACTACTACACCAACACCCCCCTTTACACTATTTTACATTTTTAATACATACTAAAACTACTACAATTACACTACTCACCAAACACCAAACTACTTTAATACATACCTACTACCACTACTACTTTACCACTACCACAACTACTATAACTACCACAGCTACTACTATAACTACTACTACTATTCCTACCACACTACTACTTTACCACTACTACTACTACTATAACTACTACTACTATTACAACTACTACTACCACAACTACTATAACTACCACAGCTACTACTATAACTACTACTACTATTACTCCTACTACCATACTACTACTTTACTACTACTGCTACTACTATAATTACCACAGCTACTACTATAACTATCACAACTATTACTATTACTATAACTACTACTACTACCACAATTACTACTACTTGGAGCACTATAACTACTACTAATGCTACCACTATAACTACTACCACAACTACTACAATCACTCCTACTGCTATTACAATTAATAATTAGACAGAATTGAGTTATGTAAATAAATGTTTTTTCATGTTTCAGTTTGACTTTCAAATTGATCTGCATTTGGTTTTCTGGTTGAAAAGTAGATCCTGTTTGTGAACGTCTGTCTTGAGCCCCCAGACTGAAGCTGTTTCCCCCATCCATCTCAGAGCACCACCGTGGCCACTAGCTGAACTCACAGGGTCCCTGAGGAATCAGCTCCTACTTTCTGCGTTCCCTCACATCCTACATGGGGGGGGGGTCATCCCTTCTTCCCCTGCATCCCCACATGCTCATCCTCTGCTTTGGTTGTTTGCTTTGGTTTTTTTAAAATAATAATCTCTTCCTATTTTTCAAATCACATGCAGAGAGAGTTTTCGGCACCCACCCTTGCAAAACCTTGTGTTCCAAATTTTTCTCCCTCCCTGCCCCCTCCTCTAGACGTGTATTATCCAATACATGTTAGACATGCCCTGCTTTGGTTTTGTGGTGACATCCCCCCGGGGAACACCTGGATGGTGGCGAGGGAACCTTCCCCACCCTTCCCCTGCCAGCCCCAGCCCTAGTCATTCTCTCCATCCCAACCTCAGGACAGATCTGTTTTAGTAATAGAAGGGATGTGGACCAGAAGACTTCTAGGTGGTTTTATGTTCTTTATCTGAGATCCAGGGCATTGCTTAAGGTCACACAGGGAGTAATCCTATAGGGAGTGATCTGAGTGTTTCTCGGATTAGAAGAACACTGGTCTCATTGCCCAGATCCAGTACCTTTGGTGGTTCCCCATCCTTTGTAAAATAAAGTTGTAAATTCTGTAAAAATCAGCCCAATACTTAGTGAGACTTTCAAGCTCCTCTCTTGGCTGCCCTAACTCTGACTGTCTGGTCAAACTAAACAGAGACTCTCCCTGTTATACCTCATTCATCCTACCTCCATTCCTGTGCGTGAGCTGCCACCCTCATCAGGAATACTCAGCACCCCCTCTCCGTTCATCCAAATCCCACCTTCCCTCCCACCCATCAGTAGGAACTAGTCTCATATCCCAAAGAGATCAGAGACAGAGGGGAAGGAGCACCAGAAATAATCCACTGGAGAGTGACCAAATTCGATGTGTGACATAATTATTATTTTTATTTTGACATAGCACTTACTATTTGCCAGGCACTGTGCTAAGCACTTTGCAGTGATCTTATCTGATCTTTCCGACAACTCTGGGAGGCCAGTGCTGTTATTATTCCCATTTCACAGATGAAACTGAGGCAATCTGAGGTTAGGTAACCTGCCCAGAGTCACAGAATTACTGAGTGACTGAGACAGGATTTGAATTGAGATATTCCTGACTCCAGGTACAGCACTTTATCCACTGTACCATCTAGTTACCTTATCTAGAAATGTTCTATATGTATATAGGAAGTCAGTGGATAAAGTGCTGGAGTCAGGAGGACTCATCTTCCTAAATCCTAATCTGGCCGCAGACCCTAGCGGCATAACCCCAAGCAAGTCCCATAACCCTGTTTATCTCCATTTTCTCATCCGTAAAAATGAGCTGGAGAAGGAAATAGCCCAAAACTCCATCTTGGCCAAGAAAACTCCCAGTGGAGTCACAAAGTCTGAAATGACTAAATATAACTGAACAACAACAATCATTAACTTTTATGTGTGTGTATGTATGTATATGTACACAAATTTATGTGCATAGCTATCCATGTAGACATATGTATATTGTGTCTATGTATATTTATGTCTGTATGTATATAAACACAAATATATATGTGTACACAATATATGTAATGCTTTAAGATTTACACAGTACTCTAAACCTATAACTCTATTTGAGAACTACAACAACCTTAATGAGTAGCAGGTGCCATTATTACCCCCCCCCAGATGAGGGAACTGAAGCCAAAAAACGTTCATTTGTCTGAGGTCTCACATCTAGCAAGTGTAGACTTGGAGTTCAGGTTTTCCTGATTCTTAGGGCCCGTGTCCTCCCGCTGCACCACTAAGACACTTGTCCACCTAAGACAAGACAAAAAGGGTAGATTTGGAGGAACCTGGAAAGCCCTTGGGTGAACAGATGCAAAGTGTAATGAGCGGAACCAGAAGAACAACTTAGATTAATTACAACTGTGGAAAGAACAATCACTTTGAAAGATTTAAGAATTCTGATTAATGAAACGACTGATTATAACTCCAGAAAACTGGTCATGAAGTGTGCTTCTCACTGCTTGGGGGGGGGGGTGATAGAAGGACTCTGGGTTCCAAGTAAAAAAAATACATCTTCCGATGCTACACAAATCTGCTTTGCTTGATTAGACTTAGTACTAGGGGAGGATTTTATCTGGGGAGGGGGCAATGTTATGGAGAAGGCAGGAGTGGAATTTAAAAGGAATTTAAAAGAAAGAAAATGGCATCACTGAAACACTTAGAAAAATACCCTGAAGAAAGCAGAAAGAAGTTCAAAAGGGAACATCAATAAGAAAAGTAACACTGGATTTGATATGTTCTTTATTAAAAATAAATAAATAAACAACAACAACAACAACAACAACAAAAAACCCACAAGCTGTACTTGATAGATTCATGATTTCACACACAATTCTATTTTTCTGATGTTTGTATATGGAAATGTCCATGTTGCTTGATGACTGCCAAGTGCATAATAAAAAAAATTTTTTGGGAAAAAAAAGCAAACATTTTCTCTCCAATAAAAGCCAGATCAAGCTACATTTTTTCCATGCAGCCTTCCTCCTTTGATCATGACACATATCAGCTCGCATTAACCTCCTCAACTTCCTCTACTCCCCTTGCAATTATTGTTCTATCACAGCTTTTCATTTAGTATGCAATTATGTACTATTTGTCATTGTTATTTACATTTACAAGAGCATTTGTCATGTCCCCTTTATCTGTAAACGTCTAGAAGGCAGAAACCATATTTCCAGCTCACATTTTCTAACATAATCTCCCTCGTAGGCACTTGATAAATATTTGTCAACTGAATGAGTGCAGGATTTATTTTTCCTTACTAATGTGATAAATAAAGGCAGGCGTTCCAAGAGCTTAGCCCTGTGGAATCAGGTTAGGAATAAATTCACATGGAGCTGAATCTACATTAAAAAATAATAATAATAATTGGGATGGAATTGAGTTTACTTCTAAATCCCTGGTGGCAAAGTAGAGATAAAAATTGGGCTTTATCGAATCTGTCTTTTAGAAAAACATTCCCCTCCTGTTAAAAGATATTTGTAAAAGGACCTCACAAACTGCCTGTTAATTATCTGCAAATCCATGCGGACACACTTTCTATGCAAAGGTAAGGATTCTCTTATCTGGGTAACAGCACCAGGTCCCCACTCAAAGCAGAACAGCAGAGACTATTTGTTCCCTAGAGGAAACCAGTTAGTGGAGGAAGAAAGGTAGTTTCTCAATTTTTATTAACTTTATAACATAGCTTTATTTAAAAGTGCTGTTCACTTAGGTAGTTTCTCAATGATTATCAACTTTATGGCTTTGTTTTATTTAAAAGTGCTGTTCACTTAGCATGGGTTGAGCAGACTGATGAAGTGAAGTGAAACAAAGAACTTAAGGATTCCCTTTACCAAATGGAGTCAGAGACTACAGGAAGGCTTCAATGGCAATGGGTTCCAATAGTTACAGTTCCCTTCTAAACTAGAGGCAGGTGAGAAATGGACCTGCAGCTGCTCCGCATGTTACCATATTAAGGTTCAGAGTCCGGGAGAGCCATTCCTTCACTGATTGATTATTTTCTTGAGTACTTGGTGTCCAGCGCTGGGTCAAATAGGTGAGGAGGGGCTTGGTGGCCATTATGTTAAGACCAAATGACTCTAGGTGTCCATCCCACCTCTTAGGAGTCTAACATTCTCTGAATCCTACCCTTCCTGTTTCACAAGACTAGACTACAGCTTCTCCCATACCACAGCCTTTCCCAATTCTCCTTCTTCCAAGTCCTAGGGTTTTCTTCATGAAACCCCCCTATTTTTTTTGCCCAAAGCACACAATGACGGCTTCAGTTGGCAACATCATTGGAGAGAAGGGAAATGGATGCATGTGGTTTTCCTTTCAACAATAAAAAAAAAAAAAAACAATGGGGAAAGAACATAATGGAAAGTAGCTTTCTTCAAATATATGAGTTTGCAAAGGGCTGGGTGAGTGATAGGAAAGACCTATCTGGGAAATTTGCACTATTTGATCCCTGTGACCATTCCTCCTCTTTCTTTTCCTGTTTTTTTCCCCTTTCTCCTCTTCCTCCTCCTCCTCCTGCTCTTCAGATCTTTCTGCCTTCAAGTTCAGGCTCTATTGGTTATGTTACCTGGTCTAGGGTTCTGAGAGATATAAATGAGGAGAACATTGTTGAGATGGGGGAATTCTCGTAAGTGGGAGATGTAATGTCCAGTTCTATAGAAACAAGCATCGCCCGATTTGGCTGGAATATAGAGTACATGGCCCTAGGTATATGAAGGGAAGCTTTGAAAATAGCATGTCAAATTTATCATATGCTTTAAGAAACTCTTTAGCTTAAAAAAAACTAAGCCGTATGCAATAAGTAATCGCAGCTTCGGGTACAAGCTTCCTTTTCTAATTTGTATATGGAAATGTTCGTTGTATTTGATGCTTAAAGATGTCAAATATCTTCAGTAAGAAGGAACAGAGCATCAAGGTCAGCTACCCTATCGATGGGAAATTATTCAACCTGAAAAGGCTAGAAGCCAAGACTGAAGTGGAGGGAGAACTGGTGCTGGTCATTTTGTTTGCAGATGATTGTGAACTTGATGCAATAAGGTATGGATGTACTCTCTGCAGCTTGGGCTAATTTTGGCCTAACCATTAACCCCTAGAAAGCAGGTTCTCCGCCAGCGGCAGCTCACCAGCTACATCCCGAGCCAGCAGTCGCAGCAAATGGAGAAATGGGGGATGCTGCGGGTGGCTTCCCTTTAACTTGGCAGCATCCTTTCTGGGGACGTACACATCCAGTGTTGGGGAGGGGAGGGAGAGCAGACTGACCCCCCCCCCCGAACTGAAGAATACAGAGCTGTTGTGCTGACCACATTGCCGTGTGCCCGTGAAACCTGGACGGTCCATCAGCGCCGGGCAGGAAGCTCAATCGCTTCCATTCATTTGTCTGGGAAGATTCTGAAGATCATCTGGTGGGGGATAAGGCGCCGGGTCCCTTCTCCAGCTCAGCTGCCAAGGGTTCCTACTGCACAGCGACAGTTCCCAGGGCTGACCGGGTGGCTCACAGGCCAAACGGCCTATTTGCCTAGATGCTTTTTTGGAGAACTCGCACAAGAGCGATCCCGCTAGGGTCAGAAAAAGTGATGCAAGGACTCTTCGGGTCTCACATGGCCCAGGACCACCAGCATGGCGGGCCCTCATCAGAGCCGGTGCTGCTCTCTGGCCAAGCAGCATTAAAGCAGTGCAGAAGGAACTGGAGATGGGCAGATTTAGAGGGAACCACCTCAAATGTTCATTGGGACCATCTGTGCCCCTGGTCACAGAGCATGAGCTCGAATTGATTTTACCAGCCACAGTCTGACGCTACACTAGGATCTGACGCTACCATAAGTGAGGTCATTTCGGTCCTCTTCAAGAAAAGGCAATGAAAAGGGATTGTTTGGCATATAGGTACCAAAAACATACATAGTGCATATATATAACACGCACACACGTATGCGCACCCACCAGATAACAAACAAGCCCTTCTATTCTCCCAACATTTTGGGACAGAGGTGACAGTGTTCCTGTTTTACAAATAAGGAAACTGAGATAAGTGACGCAGCTAGTCCGGGCCGAGGCCGGCTTCTGGGTCCTGCGCGCCACCCATCCTAGCACCTCATGGCGGCTCCCTCTCTTCCCTCTCCCTGCCCGCAGGGTCGCGCCTTCTCCGGGCCTCTGTATTTGGGCCGCCCAAGGGCTCCCTCACAGCCGCTGCCGGCGCCCCTCGGTCCCCGCTATCTGCCACCCCGCAAGGGCTGCATTGGCGCGGGCGCGTTTCCCGGCTCCGGGGCGCGGGGGTCACGGCCCGGGAGCCCGAGGCGGCTCCTCAGGAGGGGCAGTGCCCCGGCCCGGCCCGGCCGCTGACGGCACGCGAGGATTCTCCGGGTGTTCCGGGGCAGGACCCGGCGGCTCTTTCTCGCGGGCGGGGAGGGCTCCGCCACGCTCCCTCGGCTGGGACCGCGCTTACTTAACAAGTCTCGCTTGGGGGAGCCGCGGCGGCCGGGAGTGGGGCGCTCAGGGCCGTCCCTCGGGGGACCCGGAGCCCAAGGCCCCGCCGCCCCGTGCAGAGTGAGGGGCCCAGGAGCGCTGAGGCGGGGCGCCTGAAGGGAGAACGCGGGCTCTCCACTTCTCCAGGGGGGGCGGGGGGGCGGGGCGCCGCCGGGGCAGAGCTAAGCACGGAGAGGCCGGGCAGGGCCCCGGCACCAGGAGTGACTCCGCGGGCCGGGCGCGAAGGGCGGGGCGCGGGGCCTGGGGCTGGGGCCGGGGGGGGTCAGCCGGGGCCGGGGCGGGGGGCCCGGCGGGGGTCGGGGGCCGGGGCCGGGGCGCGGGGGGCTGGGGCGCGAAGGGCGGAAGGGCTGGGGCGGGGCCCGGGGGGGCCGGGGCCTGGGCGGGGGCCGGGCGGGGGCGGGCGGGGCCGTCGGGCCCGGGATGCCTGCGCCCGGCGGCCCGGAACGGGCGGAGCGGGGCGCGGCCCCACTGCCCAGGGCCCGCGCCCGTGCCGGGGATGCCCCCTGAGCTCTGGGCTGGGCCGGGCGGCGTCCGGCGGGGCGCCCTCGGTACTTGGCGCGGCGGGCCGGCGGGGCCGGCTCAGTCGGCGTGTGCGGGCGGCGGCGGGGGCGGAGAGGAGGAGGACTAGGAGGAGGGGCATGGAGCAGCCGCAGCCCCGCTGATCCGCCGGGAGAGTGAGCAGCCGGCCGCACGGTGAGCTCGGGGCCCCGGGGAGGCTCCGGCCGGGCGCGCTGCGCCATCTTCAGCCTCCCGCCGCGCTCCGCAGCCCCCTCCCCGCCGACCCCTCCTCCCTTTCTTCCTCGCGCCTTCCCCTCCCTCCTCCGCGAGCCCCGTTTTGTGAATGAATGAATGAATGGAGAATGAATGGGTGGATGGGAGGGGGCGGCAGCGCCGGGGCGCGGGCTGCCTGGAGGGCGCCCACCCGCCGAGCCCCTAGCGGCCGCCTCCCCGGGAGCGGGGCTCTGCCCGGGGGCCGGCGGCCGCACGTGGGGCCCGCGGCCCGAGTGCGCCGGGCGCACCTGTCCGCCCTGGCCCTGCGCCGCCTCGCGGGAAAGTTTCGGGGCGGCGACGCGGAGCCCGGACCGTGTGGGGCGAGGGGCCTGGAGCCGGAGCGAGAGCGCGGGCTGCGGCGGTGTGTGCCGGGCCATCGTGGGCTGCCCCGGTGCCAAGGGCCGGGCAGTGCCAGGACTGCAGTCTGGAAAGCTCCGGAGCCCGAAACGCAAGGAGAGAGAAAGTAGTTGCCACCCCCCCCCCATGTGCTCTCCCCCGTCCTTTGATGAAGAGGGTTGTTTGGGAGCCGGGAGCCCCAGGTAGTGGGGGGAGGGGGCGGCGCAGCTCTGCGGGTCTTGTCACCCAACTCTTGGCAGGTCAGGGTGCCTTTGAGGAGGGCCTTGGGGAAGGAAGGGATTTTGTGAGACCTTAAAGGTGGTGCCTTTGTTTGCCTTTTACCACTTGGGAAAGGGAGCTAGTGGTGGAAGGAGCTTTTTTGTTTTCTCTTTTGCAACCTTTTTCTTTGTGCACGCTCCAGTCCCCCGACTAAGGTGGGTAAAGCAGGCACGGGGCTGTGGGTGGTCAGAGGCTTGTCCAGCATGGATTCTTACCAGGGTGGGCTGGGACTTTTAACAAGAAGTGCCCGCCGCCCCCCCTCTCTTTCCGTTGCACTGCCCATTCGTGCCCCAGCGTAATGCCAAGGAAGATTCAATGCAGTGACCGGCCCTAAGGGGTATGGATTTCTCGGTGCTTTTTGTGTCCTTCTGGACCATATACTCGTAAAGGGCGATCCTCCTCCCCCAAGGCGCTGCTTTTTCGGGCATTGTGCTAGCCCATTAGCCGTTCTCTCGCGGTGGGTCGTGGGGGGAGGCGAGTTTCCTTACTGCAGAGAAGAGTGCGCTTGGACCTCCCGCTAGGCAGGGGGGAGGGGGCCAGAGTCCTTACTTTCGTGTAGAGAAAGTACGGCAATAGCCTTTTTGGAATTGTGGGAATGGAGGAGCCTCGGAGATGCCTCTGACAAGTAAAGAAACCTGTATACTCTCAGTATTCCTAGATGAAGCTGTTTCTTCCTGGGGATGGGGGGAGGGGGTTGAGGGGAGTAGAGGAGGAGACCCCGGAGAGCCAAGGATCTGAGTCCTGCCTCTGCTAGAAGGGACTGGGGAGGGGGCGGCCAGGGCAGTGAGCAAGGGGGCTCCTCGGGGGCTTATGCATAATTGGGGGACAGGGGCTGGGATCTCGGGTCTGAAGTTCCATAA
The DNA here is from genome assembly GCF_902635505.1 of Sarcophilus harrisii. NCBI lineage: Eukaryota > Metazoa > Chordata > Mammalia > Dasyuromorphia > Dasyuridae > Sarcophilus > Sarcophilus harrisii. The sequence continues at coordinate 44,446,155 of NC_045427.1, read as the reverse complement.
ATAGGCAGCAGTGAGCTGAACTGAGCAGCAGGCCTGGCTGAGAAGGCTGCAAGTTGGGGGCACTTTACAGGAGCCGCTCTCCAGGAGGGAGCGGGACGATGGCGAGGATGGGCACAGAAGAGGCTTGGCACAGGACCTGCCAGCTCCACTCCCCCTCCCGCTGCAGCGCCCGCAGCAGCAGCCCGGACAGCCTCGTGTCCTTGCAGCTCTCCTCGGCTTCCTTCTGGGCTTTACACACAGCTCACCTTCTCCTGCCCTCAGCATCCATTTCCTCCTCCCCTCCCAAGAACTGTTTTCCTGTTTACTTTCTCTGCTTTGCCTCAGCCCCCTTTTCAGGAAAAGGGAGGGTGAAAGGGCACAGGGAAACTTTCTCTCCATTTTAATTTTTGTGCTTTGTTACCTCCCCTCTTGTGCTACCCATTTGTCCCCATGCCAGGAGCCCTAACCCCTAAAGCTGTCCTTTCTAGTTGTCATTCTGTCCTGTGAAGCTGGACATGAGATGGAGCCAGTTATTTTCACTATTCCTTATAAAAAGGATCCCAGCTGGCCCCCACCCCCCTTCCTGATTCCTTTTACTTCTGAGACTTCTCTTGGGAGCTTGTCTGTCCCCGGTCGTTTACATATTACATTTTCTTGCCTGTCTCTGTGTTGCCTGGCACAGAGCGGGTACTCAGGTATTATTTATTTCCTGACCCAGCATTTATTTCACTCTTCTTGTACCTTACCTGTACCCACCATGAGGCTCTTTCTCCACTATTCCTTCTTCCAGCAAATCTGTTCCATCCCCAGATGAGATGGACAGCTGGACCAGAAGTCCTTGGGGGGTTCAATGCTTCCTTGCCTGCCAAAAGTGTCCATCTCTGATACAGGACCCTTCCACCTCCCTAGCTTGGTGTTGCTGGGTGGGTGTCCTGGGCACTGTGAACTGTCCAGTGGAAGATTATTCATGGTTTGCACTGGTAAGGTGGTTTCCTATGACCAATCCACATAGGATTTACCCACTGCCCATGCTAAGGAAGGGGTGTTTGCTGCCTTCCATCTTCTTCCAGACTCCTACATTTGTATGGACAGTAGCTATTAGTTCTTTTTCTTAAAGTAATGGAGTAAAATGCAAATATCTATGAAAGGAAGATTCTTTATTAAGTTTGAGGGTGGAGAGAGCTCATCTATTTTTCTTCTTGCCCTCACATAGGCTCCCCACACAGTGGCTGCCTTTATAGGTTACCCTGTCCCATCCCCCTTTTTGCAAGAGGCATTTCCTTGCCCCTTCTCCTCCCTTCTTTCTGAAATGACCTTCCATTTACACTGCATAGATCTGCTTATACAATTAGTTGCCTGTCGTCTCCATCACTAGCATGTGAACTTTTCCAGGGCAGAGGTTTGGGATCCCCAGAGCTTAGCACACTGCCTGGCATACAGAGGGGACTTACTGGCTGCTTCCAGTGGCTTGGCAGGGTCCTGTTGCTGGGAAGGCCACGGCTAGTGGGTTGTTTTGAGCTGCAGTACACTAAACACCAGTGGCCACACAAGTCTGGCACCAACCAGCCTGTCTAAGAAGGGGTGAACCTATGCTGATTGGAAACAGAGCAGGGCAAAGCTCCCGTCAGTCCAGGAGCCTGGCTTGTGTTTCCAGTGGGTGGTGGATCCAATCCTAAAAAACTGTTGACTGACTTTCCCTTTGCTCTTTTTCTCTGATAGATGCCAGTCCACCTGAGCACGGCCCTGCGTGTAGTGGGCACCAGCCTCTTTGCCCTGGCAGTCCTGGGGGGAATCCTGGCGGCATATGTGACTGGGTACCAGTTCATCCACACAGAGAAGCACTACCTCTCCTTTGGCCTGTATGGCGCCATCCTGGGCCTGCACCTCCTCATCCAGAGCCTTTTCGCCTTCTTGGAACACCGGCGCATGCGGCGAGGGGGGCGACCCCTGAAGCTGGCCCCTTCCGTGGCTCTATGCATTGCTGCCTATCAGGAGGACCCAGACTACCTGCGCAAGTGCCTCCGCTCTGCCCAGCGCATCTCCTTTCCCAATCTAAAGGTAGTGATGGTGGTGGATGGCAACAGGCAGGAGGATGCTTACATGCTGGACATCTTCCACGAGGTGCTGGGCTCCGAACAGACGGGCTACTACGTCTGGCAGAGCAACTTCCACGATGTGGGAGAGGGCGAGAGCGAGGACAGTCTGGAGGAGGGGATGGGCCGCGTCCAGGAGGTGGTTCGGGGCAGTACCTTCTCCTGCATCATGCAGAAGTGGGGTGGCAAACGGGAGGTGATGTACACAGCCTTCAAGGCCCTCGGAGAGTCTGTGGACTACATTCAGGTATGGGCACAGTCGGGAAGCCCCGGGTTTGGTGTTATGGGGAGTCAAAAAAGAGGGACAGGGAAACCTGGCGGCCTGATCCCGCCTGCCTGACAATAAATGATGGCTGGAAGAGGGAAGGGAGCCGGTGTTTATGTAGCACTTGCTTCATGCTGGGCTTTGTGCTGAGAGCCTTACACACATGCTCTCATTGGATTTTTACAACCCAGGGCAACTATTGTGTTCATTTTATGGTTGAGGAAACTGAGGCAGAGAGGTCTAGCGCTGTGCCCAGAAGTGCACTGGACACTTTATCTGCCTCAGGATCCCCCCCTCAGCCGACATCGTGAAACCTCTCAACAACCTCCACTTAAAACCCTACCATTCTGAGCCTGCCTCTCAGACCTGGGTAAGATCCAGGAAATGTGCAACTTGAACTCGTCTCCCTGATTCTGAGCTCTATCCCTCTGCCCCCTAGTGGCCGGCCCAGAGGATACTGAAGTTGGAGCAGGAGAGCAGCTTTGACAGTATCTGGGCCAGCTTCTCTCAGTAGAGATAAACTAAAGCTCATGCAGCGACTTCCCATGTCTGGCACACAATAGGGACCTCATAAACCCTAGTAAATTGCAAGGACTGGATTTTAATCCAGATCCTCTGCCTCCAAAACCACCATTCTTCCCCCAGTATCTGTCTTCCTGCCTGTAAGGTCTCCCCACCCTCAGGAAACCTTTACCCAGGTGCCTGAATTGGAAGGTAATCAATTGGGATCCTATTCCCAGTTTGTAATAGGTAAAGGATAATGGGAAAATGTCTGGAGGTATCCCTATTAAGTGGGGAGAATACCCCTTCTTCAGGCTTGGGATACTTCAGGCTGACGAGACCAATCGAAGTCATGTTAGGGTCCTTTTCCTTTGGTGTTCTCTTCTATTCATTGATTGAAGGTTTTACTAATTCAGAGTTTTAGATATTGCAAATACTCATTAAAGGATCAGGGATGTTAGTATTTATAAACTACTTAAGTTATACTATCTAAGATGTGTGGGTGCAGAGACCCTATCATCTAGCAGAGTGCTTAGATATTTAGCAAATATTTACTAAGTGCAAATGAATTACTCATAAATCTCCAATTTCTCTCTTCGTGGTTTTAAATCCTACATTTCAGAGAGGGAAGCTGGTTTTGGAAAACTTAGCTTTTTGTGGTTTATCATGGGCTTTTTATCAAACTGCTCTTTTGTTTTTGCTCAGGAGTCCAGAATTTCAAATAGGACAATGTTACTCCAGGTGAAAGTTTCTTTAGAAATATATGTTGATCCATTCTGTTGTCACCACAAAAGCCACTCCCTCCTTCAACAATTCCTAAAGAAAACAAGCTAAAAAGAAATCTTACTTCCTGTGTGTTTTGTTGGATCGATGAGCAGCTGTGCTCCAGGTGCCCGACTCCCTCCACTTTATTGCTGTGGGATAACTGCCTATAGGCATAATCAGCAAAAGATAATTGGTGATGAGTTGTAGATGTGGTGTGAATCCTTCTGCCTGATCCAAGATTTCAATCTTCCCAGAGAGGGAGAAACCACCACTGTGATCTCTATGCGGTCCACTCCATAGAAGCTGAATGTCCTACCTTAGTATCCTTATTCATCCAGGAATGGATCCCTTTAGGAAAATTGATAGTAGGAGAAGAGAGGGGAATTATTTGAATTTGAAGAATAAGGGAAAAAGTAGAAATGAATGAATGCTTTTGGGTAAGGTATCCTTAAGAATCCAGGGAGGATTATTCTGGGAATCTCTTCTTGGTTTGGGAGATTCCTCTGGAACTTGATGTCAGCATGCTTTGGATTGCATTTGTGGATTACCCAGACTCCTTTTATTTTAATTAACTATAAACTGTAGCTCCAACAATCCACTTGCTGGCTATTTTATGTCGTGCTAATATCTCTTATTGCAGGCTGAATGAAGAATAAAAAGGGCATACTAAAGTCATTTATGCTTCTGGATAGACCTCTGGGCTGAAATCAGGAAGATCTATGTTCAAATAGGTCTCAGACACTCACTGGCTAGGTGACTGTGGCCAAGTCACTAAACTTCTGCTTGCCTCAATTTGTGGCAATCTGTGAAATGGGGTAATATTACTACCTACTTCCCAGAATTATTGTAATGTGGATAATGTGACATAATTGTTAAGCTCTTAGCACACAATATAAATGTTAGCTGCTTTTATTAAAATTTTTAGGAATTGGCAGTAGCAAAAATTTTAATCTAGGCATTTCTTTTTAAATCTTGAGAATGACTTGGAATTTTAAGCATGTTCATAAATTATTTTTACCCTGCTTGCTTTCTTATTTCAGATTGAAAAGGTTCTATATGTCACTCTATTAAGTAAGAAAGCCAGCAACTGGATTATTGGCCCACCTGGAATATAATCTTTGGTCCTAAGAATATAAACCCAATAAAAGTTGGCAGAATGGGCAGATTGATAGTAGGTTTTATCAAGATCCCAAGTGTGAAGAGTGATGGTCTTATACTCTGATCACAAATACATTGGCCTTTAGGGAGTTTTGTGACATTAAACACATCACTTAATACCTACTGAACTGAGCTTTGGTTTCCTTACCATAAAACGAATAGGACTAGTTGACTTTTGACAGCTTCTCTGATCTGAGGGGTCCTATGATCACAGGCCCTTTCTATCTAGTTTACAGGTAAAACCTTCATTCTCTCTCCCCTTAGAATGGGAACTCCTTGAGAGAGATTGCTTTTCTGTACATGTCTTCAGTGTCTAGGGACTGCTTTACATATAGTTATCATTTAATAAATGCTTTCCCTTCATTCTTAATTACAATAATGCTCAATTTAACTTCTCAAAATGAAGTTTGTGGGTCTCAGCCATAGGTATTGGTTTACAAAAACAACAAGAGAAGGCAGCTGTCCTTCAAGTGGCCCTGGATTACATGAAGTAGAACCTAAGAAAAAAAAGAAAAGGCATGGGTATGGTAAAAATAATCTATGGAGCTTGGTCTTGTCCATGTCAGATTATTCTCAAGAGTACAGATTACATAGCTTTCTTTCCCTGGGAAAAACCTAATAGAACATTACACTAGCTTCACAGTTCCCAAGCTCCTGCTAAGCCCCTTCTACCTGAGAGTCTTTGCTTTCTTCAGGGCCTTTTTTTAGCTGGTTTTTTTTTTTTTTTCTCTCCAACTTTTAAACATTTTTATTTAAAGTTTTGAGTTCCACTCTCTATCCCTTTTCTCCTGAAATGGCAAAAAAAATCAGATATAGTTTATACATGCTTCAGCAGTTCTTAAATCCTTTGAAGCTCTAAACCATGCAGATATGAGATTGCTTTTTTCCTCTTTTATTTAGCTTCAGATTGCTCCATTCTCTGGTGATTGGACTTGTCTGAACTGCTAAACATACTAGACTTTCCTTGTAACCTTCTAGTGTACTGATGTTGACTATGGATGGAGGTGATTGAGAGAGACAGTTTTCTTGGGGATTTGAGTTGATTGGGCAGATCAGCCACTACTTCAGCACTTTAGGCCAAAAAAACGTTGTTCCATTGTTGTGACTTATTCCTGAACACCTCTTCCCTAGATAAACAAAATGTTGGTACATAGGAGCTGTACTGTACATAGAGCTGAAACTAGCTCCTCTGCTTGGCATTTCTCCTCATCTTCAAGGATTCCAGTAGCCTTGGAGAGGGCCAAGACCTGTTTGGTGTGAAACCTAGAACCCAAACTCTCATCCTTCTTTCCCTGCATGAGGACTCTCCCACCCACCTCTTTACTTGGCTTAGTGCCCTTTACTCAAGTCATCAGACAAATCATTTAAAACTAGACATTGCCTATAAGGCCCGGAACTTTTCTTTAATCTATCTCCCCCATCCTAATGCAAAATGGCATACCAGGAAAAGTAGGGGAGTGTTGCAAGAGGTAGTGATACATAGCCAAAGGGACTCCGTGGGGTCTGGGGATCTGAACCTAAGAGACGCTGACCATGTGCTTATTCTGTCAGGTATGCGACTCGGACACAGTGCTGGATCCAGCATGTACTGTGGAGATGCTTCGAGTTCTGGAGGAGGATCCCCGAGTGGGTGGAGTCGGGGGAGATGTCCAAGTAAGACACATTTAGGGATTTCCCTGGAGAGTACCCTATGGCATAGTTATTTTTAATTTGTTGTGACAGGAGTAGAGCACTGGGCTTGGGGTGGGAAGAATGGAATTTTTCCCCTTCCCTTGGTGGCCTTGGAGGGAAAAGAATGGGATATTGAGAGCTGAGAATTTAGAAGACTAAAGGATTGCAGTGGAGAAAATCTGGACCACTTGACAAGTGAGTTTCCTAGAAGGTCAGTGGCTAATTTTTAAGATGAACTTTCTTGTTCCTGAGCAACTCTTCAAGAAATCCAGACATTCCTTTTGGGAGATTCCCTTTGGGGACTAAAAATCTCTAAGGGATCTATCATTCAGTTAATGACATTGGGGTCCAGATTGTCTTCTAAGAGATATTATTTATAGAGAAAAGCCAAGAGAAACCTCTTGGGCAGGACAGTGGGCCTATCAGTAAAATAAAGCATTTATTCAGCACCCGTCATGTGCCAAGTACTGTACTTAAGTGCTGGAAAGACAAAAGATAGTCCTTGCTCTCTATGAGCTGATCTTCTAACAAGGGACACAATATATAAACTAAATACAAATAAGATACATACGAGATAAATGGGAAATAATAAGGGAAGGACCAGGAAAGGCTTCTTGCACAAAGTAGAACTTTAGCTGGGAAGCAAGGTGGCAGAGATGAGGAGAGAACATTCTAGGCCCAAGTCAGTCTCCCATTTTACCAGTCTGTTGTGACTGTTATCTCCTTGTAACATTAAGTACTGGCTTTTAACCATTTGATAACATAATGACAAAATTTGAATTTAATAAGGGGAAGTGGGAGGTAAACAGTGTGGAGTCGGAACTAGGTGCCTAGGAAATTAAAATTGGATTTATTTCCTGCTACCCTCAAATTTTCCTTCACTAGCCTGTCCAGAACTGGAAGCTGGACATTTTTCTTGGGAAGCAGGCTAGCCCTTTAGCAACGTCTCCTTTATCCCCTAGGCTGTTCTGTGAGGCAGAAGGACCTAGAGATACTTTGGATTTGAAAATTCACGAATACCAGAATGCTCCAGATGCTTCTATCTGTGGCCGTTAGTTGGCAGAGAAATGGAGTGTGTTGAAGCTAACAAGAGTTCTCTTGTTCCTTTTTAGATCCTCAACAAATATGACTCCTGGATTTCCTTCTTGAGTAGCGTGCGGTACTGGATGGCCTTCAATGTGGAAAGGGCCTGCCAGTCCTATTTTGGGTGTGTTCAGTGCATAAGTGGGCCCTTAGGCATGTACCGGAACACCCTTCTTCAGCAGTTCCTAGAAGATTGGTACCACCAGAAATTTCTGGGCAGCAAGTGCAGCTTTGGAGATGACCGGCACCTTACCAATCGGGTTTTGAGCCTTGGCTACCAGACTAAGTATACCGCACGCTCAAAGTGCCTCACAGAGACCCCTACAAAGTACCTCCGTTGGCTCAACCAACAGACTCGCTGGAGCAAGTCTTACTTTCGAGAGTGGCTCTACAACTCCCTGTGGTTCCATAAACACCACCTCTGGATGACCTATGAGTCTGTGGTGACAGGTTTCTTTCCCTTCTTTCTTATTGCTACTGTCATCCAGTTGTTCTATCGGGGCCGTGTCTGGAACATCCTCCTCTTCTTGCTAACGGTGCAGCTTGTGGGCATCATCAAGGCTACCTATGCTTGCTTCCTTCGGGGCAATGCAGAAATGATATTCATGTCCCTTTATTCTCTCCTTTACATGTCCAGTCTCTTGCCAGCCAAGATCTTTGCCATTGCCACCATCAACAAGTCTGGATGGGGCACCTCGGGCCGAAAAACCATTGTCGTGAACTTCATCGGACTGATCCCCGTGTCCATTTGGGTGGCAGTCCTTCTGGGAGGGTTGGCTTACACAGCTTATTGCCAGGACCTATTCAGTGAGACAGAGCTGGCCTTCCTAGTATCTGGGGCCATCTTGTATGCCTGCTACTGGGTAGCACTCCTTATGCTGTACTTGGCCATCATTGCCCGACGCTGTGGAAGGAAACCTGAGCAATATAGCTTAGCCTTTGCTGAAGTGTGACGGGCAAGGGCAGCTCTCTGAGCAACGTGGGAAAAGTGCAATGGGCCAGGGAGGGGAAGGGGCAAACTTGACTCCTACCAGTTTAAGGAAAAGAAATGGGGAGGGCGGGCGGGCGGGCTGTGTCCTTGTTTTATTAACTGTCGTCCAAAGGACAAGTTTGAGTGCAAAGGAGTTTGACCTGCAGTATGGCCTGGAGCAACCATCCCATTACACAGACCATGGATTCAATTGAAACCATCACTAGATTCCTTGGACACTGAGGCTCCTGTACCTCTGCGCTGACAATGATTCTGGAGATTGTTTCCTTTCCCTGAAGCCCAGGAGTAATCCAGAACCAAGTGTGCTGTGCACATTTGAGGATGGCCTCCATTTAGCGGCAGCTTTTTGGTGAGTGAGCCAGCTCTGCCCACACTTCCAATCGCTAGATCCCTACGATTGTCCCCAGGAAGTGGACTGGCCTCTTGGGCATCAGGGAACAGGGTCTGAGAATGGGGATTTAGTTTGAAGATCCTCAAGTATTCCTGAACACCCAGAAAGTGACCAAATCGGCAGGGATTAGAAACTTTCAGTAGCAGTTGAAGGTGAATTTATACCAGGAAGAGGGCACACATGTCAGTCATCTATGTTCTTTTAGTATACTACAGGCCACAGTAAATTTTAGTCATGGATGGAATTCTTAAATTGGAGTTCCAGATTAAGGCTTCCCATGTACAACTCAAGAAATTATAACAAAATCATTTAAAGCTTAGGAAATTATGAAGTCGTCTAAATCCATGGGGTTTCTAAGTGAACCACTTCTCTTTCCTCCATAGCACTGTTGTCAGTGTTTCAAGTGGCAGAAAAGTCTGCCCAAGACAGGTAGATAACTGTTTGGGGTGACTGAGGGCAAGTAGATATTTATGAAGCTGATTTAGATTTGAATTTCAGGTTGACTCCAACAAGCTGTTGCTCATTATATGAAGCCCAGCCTCCTGCCCTCCACTACAACCTGCTGTCTTGGATTCTACATAATCAACTAGTTTACAGATGCAATTCTTGTCTTAGTTGTCACTTATACCCCAAATAGTGGGTTTCTCCATCCTATCCCCTAGGCATTTTTCAGTTTTCTCACAGCTAAGTTTCAAAATTTTCAGCTTTATATTTGCTTTGCTTATTTCTAGGCAACACAGAACCAGGAAATGGGGCGTTTCCAGTTCCCAAGGTCTTTTTTTTTTTTTTTTTTTGTCTCACTTCTTTCTACATCTCATTGGCTGAAAAACCATTAATTGTATATTCTCAATTCTTGGGTTAACATGAATTAGTTTAACTTATCTTTGGGACTTTGAGCATCTCTTGTGTAGCAAGACCACAATAATATTCCTGACTTTATTCTTCACTATTGAATCAGTCCCTAATACTCAAAAGGCAAATTAGGAAAAAACAAACAAACAAACAAACAAAAAAAAAAAACCCTCTAGGACACCTGTTGTTTCCTGCAAGAGAAGGAAGTGTGCTCCAAATGGCCACTGGGTCAACTTATGGTGCTTTTCTTTTCAAACAAGTTTTGTGTCTTGGAGGTGCTGCCAGCAGTTGCAGCATCACAGCAGCTCTCTACTCCTCCGGGAAGGCAGACCATCATGGATGAGGAAGAGGCCAGAGGTACCAGCTCTAGTTCATTCCAAAGTTTTGCTTATTAAAGAGTGATCTTTTGATCTAAATACTGGAGGAAATCCAGCCAGCCAATGCAAGGTGCAGATTTAAAACTAAGGGCTTACTTTTCTCAATTTTACCTAAAAATGGTTAAGGAAAGAATAGGTTTTTCCTAGCTGTCCTACCATCAAAGTTCCTCCAATCCTGCTACTGTTGCCAGACTCCCAGATAGAAAAGGAGCAGAGGCAGATAAGTGGGCTCACAACTTTCAACCTCGACTGGTTTTTATAAGTTATTTTTTATATTTTCTGTAAAACGCAAAACCAAACATCTTCTGCTTTATCCCTATTTCATGCAAGGGAAGAGAATTTATATTAATGAAAAATTTGGTTTTTCTCTTAAATCCCATTTTAATGAGGGTTTTTCTGATCTTTTGTAATTACTTATTTCTACAATGATTTGTAAATGTATTTATTTTTTACCTACATTTTTTTCACTTTTCAAAAAGGTCAAAGTTTTTATACTATGATGTATTTGTCAAAATAAAAATTTGCACACGAGAATAGCAGTCTTCTTATTTCTTAGAGGTCCTCAATCCCCCTTGTTTTTAATCGGTGTAAAAAAACTTAGGTGTGTCTCAGTAAGTCCCAAATCTGGAACTTGAAATGGGGCTAAAAGATACTGGTATGCCAGGTAATATACCATTCAATACATCCCACAGCATGACACTGATCTCTTGGCAAAGCAGTTTCCCAAAGATAAAGGGTTCACTGTGCTTGATACTGGTTTGGAGTCTTTAAGTGAACAAGAACTGAAATTTAACTTCCATCTCTCTGGTTTATTTGCCATCCAACCACTTTCCCAGATAATTTCCAACATAAACTCAGTCCATTTAACTGACAAAACCGTGAAAGGTGATTGTGCATTTAGCCCAGGAACAATATTAAAGATGTTATATACAAGTGGGAGCTAAATCAGATTGTAATTTGGGTCAAAATCCTTGATGAATTATCAGGCAGATGAGTAAGAAAGCTCCAGCTGTGAACACAAATGTGAGCTTTCTTATTCCTACAGCAAAAGCAGCTAGACAAGCTACACAGAAGAGAATGTCGGCTCACAGCCAACTTCAGCTAAAACAATTAAAACTCATGGGTGAGGTTCCTTACTCCTGGGCCAGGTAACAAAATGGGCTCAAAATCAGCAACCTCCCATCCCATTTATTAAAGAAACAGTAAGAAATGATATATTGTAGAATGAAACACCAACGATGCCTTCATACCAGGCTGAAAAGCAGTGATTATTCCCCTCCCCCTCCCTTTTACCTCCCATCCCCCCCACCCCCTAGGTCCCAGAGCCAACATCAAATTCAAAATCTTGAGGTTCTTTGATTGGGAGTAACAGTAGCAAGAAGGGCAGGCGAGAAGCTGCTTCACAACTTTGGCCTCCTGTGAATTCCAGAGGTGGCCAATGTCCAGTTTGTGGCATAAAGAAATAAGCTTTACTTAGAACTGAAAAGGACTATCCAGTCAGAGCTGCTCTATACAAAGTTACTGAGTAATGTTTGAAAACTGGAACACAATTAACAAAAGCAGCTACCCGGGTTTTCTCTGGTAAGGAAGATGGTAGTACAGAATGAGCTGGGACTGGCAGGCCTTTGCATCCCTGAGGAAAAGTCCAGGAGAACAATCCAAGAAATGAGTAAGAAAGAGAGAAGTCGGCACAAAGCAGTGAGAAAGCACCACAGGCTACAGGACACTGGGAGTCTTTCTCCCCATCCTTAGGGTTGAGCTTGCCTGCCAGAGTCCTTGTCTCACAAGCAAATCGAAGACTCCATCTTCACTGGAGAAATAAGCCGTGGAAAGAAATGGCCATCAAGTCAAGCCTTACTGTGGCCTTCAGAACACAGCCGTTTCCATCTTGCCCAAAGCCGTGGTACCTTGCAGCCAATGTAGCCTAGGCGGGAGGGGGTGGTCTCTAGGGTGGCAGCATTCCATTCGAGTACATTGCAGCCAACGGGCCTCCTGGTCTAGGAAAAGTTGGACCGGGGCCAGAAAGGCTTCCACTCCTAGGAAATGGTACCACAGTCTTCATTATAGGGCCATTGACCCTAGGAAAAGATGGGTTTATACCCATGGGACCAGATGGCCTTGGAAAAGGAGCTTGGTTTATACCTGGAGCACTTGCTGATGTGGGACCTAGTGAACCAGCAGCAGACCTGGGGAAAGGGACTTGACTAGGACCGAGTGGGCCAGTGGATCTTGGGAAAGAAGCTGGACTTGGGCCTTGCAGTCCAGCTGATCTTGGGAAATTAGGTGGGTTTGGGCCCAAGGGACCAGATGACCTTGGGAAAATTGCTGTACTGTGTGCCTGAAGACCAGTGGAACGTGGAAAAGTAGGTGGGTTTGAGCTGGTCGACTGGGAAAATGTAGCTGGGTTCAAGCCTGCAGGATTTGTCCCCCTTGGAAAGGGAGTTGAGTTTACACCTAAGGGACCAGTTGGCCTCGAGAAAGAAGTTGAATTAGGACCTAATGGGCCACTAGCCCTTGGCATAGGAGAAGAGTTTGGACCTGCAAGGCCAACTATCCTAGAACCAGGACCAGAGTTTGGACCCATAGGACCTGTTGCTCTTGTCATGGAAGATGGATTTGGACCCATATTTCCAGATGACTGTGAGAAAGGGGCTGAATTTGCTCCAAGGAGGCCAGCTGCCCTTAAAATGGGAGCAAGATCCATACCTAGAGATCCAGAGGCTCTCAAATCAAGACCAGATCCTGAGCCTATGAGACCAGCAGCTCTCAAATTGGGACCAGCTCCTGAACCCAAGACACCACCTGCTCTGGGATCCAGATTAGGACCCTGGCCTGTTCCCAGACCTACTCTTGGGTTAAGACCAGGGCCTGGTCCCGGGGCACCTGCTCTTGGGTTAGGACCAGGACCAGGACCAGGGCCTGTGCCTAGGCCACTAACTCTAGAGTTAGGACCAAGCCCTGTGCCCAGAAATCCACTTGCCCTGGGGTCAGGGACATGCCCTGTGTTTGAGAGACCACTGGTTCTTAGGTTGAGGCCTGGGCCTGGGCCCGGGCCTGTATTCAGGCCGCCCGCTCCCATGTTGCCTGCACCCAGGCCACCTGTGCCTAGGCCGCCTGCACCAACATTGCCTGCACCCAGGCTATTGGCGCCAACACCACCTGACCCCAGGCCGCCAGTGCCTAGGCCGCCTGGTCCCAGGCCACCAGCGCCCAGGCCGCCCGGTCCTAGGCCACCTATTCTAGAATTAGGACCTGGGCCAGTAGTACCCAAGAACCCACTTCCTCTGGGGTCAGGACCAGAGCCCGTGCCCATAAGGCCACCTGTCCTTAGGTTTGGGCCGAGACCTGTGCCTAGCGAACCTCCTGGTCTCAGGTCAGGACCAGGACCTGAACCCAGACCACCTGCTCTGGGATCAAGACCAGCACCCATAAGGCCACTTGCCCTTGGGTTAGACATAGGACCTGTGCCTGGGAGCCCACCTGGCCTAGGATTAGGCATAGGACCTGTGCCCGGGAGCCCACCTGGCCTAGGGTTAGACATAGGACCGGCACCTGTGGCAATACCTGCTCGAGGGTTTAGACCTGAGCCAAGTGGGCCACCTGACCTTGGGAAAGGAACTGAGCTTGTGCTTGGAGGATTCATCCCTCTTGGAAAAGGAACCACATTTGAGTCACGGGCACCAGCTGGGAAGGAAGGCGGACATGAGGCCAATGGGCCAGATGGCTTTGGGAAAGGAGCTGGATTTCTGGCGAGGGGGCCAGCTGGGAATCGAGTCATATTTCCACCAAGAACACTGGCCAAAAGAAAAGGATCAGGGTTTACCCCCATTGTGTTGCCTGCATTCAAAACAGGAGCCATTGGTGAACCAAGAGAACCGTCCATCCGTCCTCGGGGTGGGAATGGGGCACGAGTCCAGGGAGTTGGCCGCTCTCTAGAAAAAATCCTTGGTTCTTTCATACTTTCTTGGGAACGTTGGTGATTATAGGTTTTGGGCGAGTTTTGAAGAGAATCTTGTTCTTTATTAGTGCTTTCACTAGGTACCGAGTTGCTGTCTGTTTGCCACTTTCATCACATTCCTGTTCCCCAGAACCACTTTTTACCAGGACAGCAAATGGCTTCTCCAAACGGATAATTTTCCCATATAGGATATGATGCCCCACAATCAGCACAGGAATTCCCTTCAAGAAAAAACAAAAAAACAAAACAAAACAAAAAAAAAAAAAAAAAAAAGATACCTGAGGTTCAGGGTAAGAGAAAACTCAGGCAACCCTATCAACCTGTTCAGGTCTTTTGCCTTACTCCTTGGCATTTCTCACACTATCTCACTGAGATGCTACATTTGACAACCTCCCCAACCCTGTGCATTTCCCAGTCACAAAGAAAAATATATTTTCCATTTTTAAAGATACAATCTCTCCAGTTACCCCAAAATAAAACTTCTCTGATGCTTTAGAGGTAGGGTAGGAGCATGACTGGATTCCTGAGGACATTAGCCAGACCTCACATAACAAACCTTAGGGCAGTCCCCACTGTGGGTTCTGGGAGGGCCACCTTACTGTGGCTTGTTTTTCTGAGGCGTTAGGCAGGGTAAGGAAAGCCCCCTCACCTCGGTGGTGTAATGTAGGTCTCCCAGGAGGTTTCCAGCTAATCCAGTGCTGTAGCGAGCCTCGATCTCCCCCTGTAGCTCCATCAGCACCCATTCTGCCAAGCCTCCAGCCCCAGCACTGCAAGCAAAGGGCTGGTGGTTACAATATTTTTGAGGGGTGAAGGATGGGCAGTATACCTCCCATAAAAGGCTCAGCCATTCTTTTTGATCAAGTTTACTTGAAAGTGGGTAGTGTTAGGCACTGAACTAAAGGTTGAAATGCAAGGATCTGCGCAGATGCACTCTGGGATCTTAGCTCTTTGAGAAAATCCTCAAACTTATCCAACCCCAACTATTCATCCCACAATGGAAAAAATCATCAACATGGATTCACTCACCTGGAAATCACAATTTGCACCATCAGCTTTTACTCTCAGAAAAGCAAGCTGAAGAAAAGCTGAAAAGAGAAAGGAAAAAAAAAAAATTATATAAGGACAACCTGAAGCTTCCTTCTTGGCCAAATAGGAAGAATTAAAAAAAAAAAAAAAATACTTTTCCCCGACTTTTCCCAGGAGATACAATGTAAAACTTCATTGACTTCCCTCCTTTGTACAGTCAGAAAAGATTATTTTAGAACACAAAAGGTCTCCAGGAAAAGTTGAGTTACAAAAATGTCTGTAGCATCATTTAAAATAGTCTACCACATATTTTAGGTACTCATCTCATCTAAGGTCCTTATTGTTTCCCACCGACAAGGGAAACCAAATGTACTGTACTGAGATTTTTCTTATACAACAGTGTCATCTTGTGGCAAATTTGGGTACTGCTCAAGAGCATGTTTAAATGACAATGAGAATAAACAACACATTTTGAAATGGATAGCCTAATCATCCCACACATTTGCCTACTATGTTTTATTTGAAGGGGGAGAGGGGAACCAAAAAAACTTAAGCATCAACTTCTAAGATCACAAAATTTTTGTTTGCAGAACTAATGAGAAAATAGACAAAATTCAAAAACTGTACATTTTCTCATTAGTTCTCCAAAACAAATGTTTTTTTTTAATTGATTCATGCAATTTCATTAAATTTCAAATTACAAACATAAAGAGAAAAGGGACCATGAAAAGGAATTATTAGGGGTAAACACTGACCACAAATAAAAGTCGAGTAAAAGTACAATAGAGAAAAATAATAGTGTATGGTTTATAACTACCCTATAAAACAGGTACAAGCTTTACCTTCTTTTTATGTATTAGGAAACTGAGTCTGAGAGGGTAAAGGCTTTTGCCCCTAATGACACAATTATTAATTGTTCAAACTCAAACTCAAGTCTCTAGACTCCAAGTCTATCTTTCCTTTCACTACCAAACATATAACAATCTGATTGGGACTTTAACTAAAACTAGTTTCTGAGAAGTAAGATGGAATTCAACCCAGAAAACTTATGAGGCAATTAATTAGTAGGATTCTAAGTATATTCTAAGGAAATTAAAAGGCAAGAAAATAACAAAAATGATAAGTCCTAAAAAAATTTCTGAATTGAAAAGCAATTCATTATTTCTACAGAAACACTCCTGTTCTATAAATTACAGAAAATTTCAACTCTCTAAAGGAAAATAGATTTGTGGAAATGGAGAAAACATCCTCACAAATTAAAAGCCTAAATGTCACATACTTGGAGAAGAGGGGTTCCTAAAATTTCTGGGCTCATCAAGGTCTATATTTAGAAGAGGTACTTAATAGTTAGCATTTATATAGCACACTATGTTTGCTAAGAGTTTTACAAATCTTATGTCATTTGATCCTCACAACCATCCTGGGTGGGAAGTAATATTATCCCCATTTTACAAATGAAAAAACATAAGGCGAAGTTAAATGACTCACCCAGCTCATGTGTAAAACCAGATTTGAACTCAGGTCTTCCTGACTCTAGGTCTAATACTCAACTTCATCACCCAGCCACTAAATAACTTTATGATGACTGATGATTTTTTTTTTTATCTTAATTTTCTCTTAACAATCTACTGAGCTGTTTCAATTCAAAATGCAGAAACTAACATTTCGTTTTCTGCAGCCAGAATAAGACAACTCTATGTTCCAGATTTCTGGGTGTTTATTTCAATGTTGACTACCTGACAATGATGGTGAAAAAGTCTGTCAAACCATGTGACTAGATTTGGAGTTCAAAATATATGGTTACCAGAAATTTTGGAAATCAGTGGAGTCCTAATGGAACAAAAATCAGTTCCTAATAGGCAAATGTGCATATTTAAGAAGATTGTGGACAAGCATTCAAGATATAGTGTGCACCACACTTTATAGGGCCATTCCTAACCTGCCCCGCTTCTTGGCTGAATAGCAACTCAGAAAGAATATTTTGTTAACACTTGATTATTGGGAAGATGTTATGGATGTCCTCAGTAGTCACTGAATGGATCAGGATGAGGAATAGACAAAAACCGTAAAACTATTGGCTAGCAACTATAAATAACTTCAGAGACTACAGCACAGAAATAATCCAGGCATCTGTTCTAAAAGGTTAACTTTCTGTTACAACTGTATTCAAAAGAAAGTAAAAGAAATCACAGGATCTAGAGTAAGAAAAGAGAGCATTTTTCATGATCCCCTAATTTTAAAAATGTAAACAATCTCTTTTGTGCCCATTAAGAACCTGAGGTTCACAGAGATTTTATGACTTGGCCAAGACTATACAGGTACATAGCAGCACTTAAATATACTGAAATTATAGGGTACTATTCACTGTCAAGTTTGGCCCTTACTATCTAATTCATGACTTGGAAGCTAAGTGGTATTGGGATGAACACATTCTGACAAACTTCAAAGTCCCCATTCTCCCTATATATCATTGTCACAGATGGATGTCTGCAATGGACACATCTTGGAACTTATTCTGGCAAAATAATACTAAAAACTAAAACTCAGCTTGGGTATTCTAGCATTTGTCATTTCCAGCTAGTCCAGAACAGATCACAGGCATTATTGCATACCAAGTCTGATTTGTGAACATTCCTGTGCATACTCTGTCTGTTGCCCAAAATAATAGGGCATATAGTACAGTTAGCTGGCAAAGAATATTCTCTCCTTCAGAATACAGAAATCTCCTGTAATCATAAAACTGTATGTTGTCTATTTCCTTCCTTATTTCTTGATATCTACTGTTACTTCTGGTACCTAAATATTTTACTCTTTAGGGTTTGGGCAGGTCCAAAGCTCATAGCTCATTTACTCAATTGCTTAGGGTGTGATGAGAAGAACAAAAGGAGATGAATGTAATATTAAGGCCTATCTAAAGAAAAAAGCACAGAGAATAGAGTATAAGTCAAATCTTGTTTAAAAAAAAAAAAAACAGCATTTATAATAAAAAATGACCAAAAAAATTTCTAAGTCCCAAATTATTTATATTTCAAACTTTATTCAACTTGGGACTAGCCTTTGAAGCACATAAAATTTAATCTATACAGAAATGTGATAGCAAAGCGACAATATTTCACAGATACTGATGCACAATTATAAAGGCCCATTAAGTTATACAGCTGAATTAAAAACAAAGTCAGTGGATGTACCCCTCAAATCCACTTTAGTTTTTCCCTACAAAGCAAATATAAGCATAAATCTATTGTCATTAGGAGTGGCAATTCAGTTTTGTTAAGGGTATAATTTAAGTTTCACTCCTTGAGCTAAAGGTAAAAACATTTAAGCCAACATAAGTAATCCAGTTCATGTGAGATTAAAAAAAAACATATCAAATAACAAAAAGCAGTTAAAAAACCTATGATTTAAAAAGAAAAAAGCTTTCGAGTACACTGGGTAAGATTAATTACAATAAACTTATACTTTAGGAAAGATTTTTCATTTCTCTATTTCCTTCTGATATTTAAATTTTCAATATGTTTTATAAACATTAACTTCATTCTCATGTTATTCATTTATAGATCATTTACTGAGTACCTAAAGCACTGAAAGGGAGGCAAAATACTTATGCTAGATGCAATGGGAGGGGATTAAAAAAAAAAAATCTTAAAGAATGTGGCTATAAGGAATTAATATCCAAGTTAAGATAAATTGATGTGCACAAGGACAGTGAAACAGTTAATTCTACTTGTTAGTTGGCCAGGAGAAAAAAATCCTATGCCGTATTTTACATATTTGTAATTTCAAATATTATGAACACGAATACATGTCATCACTTTAGGAGATTTATTCTTTGCAGCAATCAAGACCTAGCAATATTCATCTTTCCTGGCTACTAAAATACCAAACCCTTCTTGGTTATTAAATTCTGGCAAATTGTTTATTTCATTTGAAAAAGCATAGAAGCGAGCTATCATAGAAAATGGTTCCATATTTACATGTTCCCTAAAATTAAAGCATTCAATCTAAATGGTTTCTTAGGACAAAGTGGACTTAAGGAATAGGCAATACCTATAAACTGCCCCTTACTCTTTCTCCACTTCAGATTTTTAAATGAGAACACTAAAAAGTAAAATAAAAACTCATGTCAATGAGTTCATTAAGAATAACAGGTACTTAAAAGTTAATTAAAGATTGCTCTGGAGGAAAAGGTGCTATCAACAAAGCCTGAAGGACAAATTTTAAAAGAAATCCTTAGAGTAAATTCTGCTTAATTATTCACACGACAATCCTTCATTCACTTCGTGATCTTAGGCATCCCTTTCCCTAATATCAACTTTAACTTTCAATTATTTGTCATCAATTTTTTTTTTAACTCTTTCTAAAGATTTCCCTACAAAGAATACATCTTTCATGGAAAACATGCTCCAATTTTATTGTTCTGAAAAAACTTTGTATATAACAATTTATGCTGGCTCCACCTTGAACTCTTACTTTTGGAGGAGCAAATGAAATTAATCTTAATAACTTTCCCTGTACTTCTCTAGAAACTTCCTTAAAATAATAGCTAACATTTATATAGTGCTTACTATGTGAAAGACACTTTGCAAAGAATTTTCTTTAGTTAACATTTTTAGAGTAGTTTCAGAATATAGTGATGAGTAGTTTGAAGAGTGCTGGATTTAGAGTCAGAGTTTAGATTTGAATCTCACCTCACTGACTTTCTATATGTGGGACCTTGGGCCAATTATTGAACTTGCGTCTGTTTCCTCAGCAGTAAAATGATGGGATTACACTGAGAAATAGTTAAAGAGCAAACTGAAACTTGCATTACTATCAGATTGCTTCACAGAAAGAGGTCAAAATGGACTTCTCTCAATATGAGGAACTTTTCCATGTGCTCTCCTCCAAAAATGAAAAATTCATGTGGTTTAAAAATACAGATGAGAAGATGAAATCTTTTTATTATCAGTGTTTTCATGGTACCGTGACTGGAAATAGGCGGCCTGAGCATCAAAAGGCATCCCTGTCTACTGACAGGTTTATAGGAGCTACAAGTGGAGGGGCTGACCCTGTCCCCGCTCCCCCACAAGGGCTGTGATGTACATGTGGAGCTGGATGTTTCAGAACTTTTCATCAGGGAGGGGTGGTTTCACAAACGTGTGTGGACACTATGCATACACGTGTTACTTTTCACAACACACTGTGGGAATATTTATGATTCTGCTTCTCCTCAGGATCAACTACGGCCTTGGCAGGCCCCGGGCTGCCCAAGCCGATTCAATCCAACAGTTTTACTCCACTACTTGCCCAAACCTTCCACTTCTCGGACTAGCTCCGAGTCCTTGACCCCCCACCCCCTTTCCCTCCCAAGCCTCTGCCTCCTCCTAGAAGAATTTTCTTTCCACCCGAGGATCCCCACGCCCCGTCCCTAGAGCTCGTCCCTCCCCCGTTTCATACAACAGTCCCAATCCCCTGGGGGGGGGGGGGGTTCTTGGCCCCTTCCTCCCTTCCCCTCCACTTCCTGAGTCCACTCTCCTCCCCTCGCCTTCCACTTCCTGCATCCCCAGTCCAAGCGGGTTCCCGGTCCCTTCCCCGTCTCTGTGGCTCGGTCACACGGCCTCGCACGCCCCGCCACCCTCCCACGCACTCATCCTCCCCCGACCCACGTGTCGCTCGCTCGCCGCCCGCCCGCCCCACCGTCTCCCTGCGAGACCCGCGCCGGGCCCGGCCCCCTCTGCTCCGCCTCGGCCCCCCTCCCTGCGCCCGCCTCGGCCCACGGATGCCCGGCCTGGCCCCGACGCGGCCTGCGAAATCGGCCCCGCCGCCCCCGCCCCGGCTCCGCCGCGCTCGCCCCCGCCCGCGCTCGCTTCCGCCGCCTCGCCTCAGCCCCGGCCCCTCCCGCCTGCCCGAGCCCGCCATTCTTCCCGCGCCGCCCTCCCTCCCTCCCCGGGCCGCCAGCTCCCTCGCTCCCGCCCGCCCGCCGCCGCGCCTCCCCAAGCCCCGGCCCTCGCCTCCCGGGCCCCTTCCGCTCCCCCTCCCGCACTCCCCGCCCGGGGCCTGACCTGCAATGGCGGCCGCCGAACGCGGCGCCTCGCGGCCAACGGGCGACAACCGAACCTCCCGCCGCCACCGTCCGCCGCCGCTAACACTGTCTGCGCACTTCCGGCTCCGTGGGGCCAACAACTGCTTCCGGGGTCAAAGCGCGCGCACGTGGTGCGAGGTCGAGGCCGGGTGGGGAGGGGAGCGCGAGTGGTGGGAGAAGCCAGACCAGAGGCCGGAGGCTGGAGGCTGGCGGAGGTGAGTGCGGGCGGTGGGAAGAGGGGAGCAGCCCTGCATCGTTGGGGGATCCCTCTATGGGGCTCCGAGACACCCCCAGAACTGCCGGGGGGCGGCGGGAGGCCCCTCAGGTCTGCTTCTGGGGAGCGTTTCTTTCCCCGAGCCCGGCGGGCACGCCGGGGGCACCCACCAAGTGCCTGCCGGGGCGCGCTTCCGCCCACGCTCCCTGTCCCTCAGGACCGAGGAAGCCAGAGGGGCAAAAGCAGTTCTGACCTCGCGGCCCCCCGGGGGGAGGGGGGGCTGTCGTCACCCGCGTTTTACCGATGGGGAAATTGACTTGACCAGAGTCACCCAACCCGGAAGCGTTTATCGCGGAATTTGAACCCGGCTTCCTGACCCCCACGCCCAGCCCTGCGCGCAGCGAGTCCTCACGCTGCTCGGGATTCTCGGCGGGGGACGCGTGCGGCCGGGCCGCAGGAGTCGGGGCAGCGTTCCCGGGGCCAACCCGCGGCCCGTCCGTCCGACAGGAGGGGAGACGGAGGTTCGCAGACCGGGCCCGCAAGCGGGATGCCCAGCCTCGAACTCTGAGCTGGCCTGGGCGCCCCGCGGCCCCCGGCCCCCCTCCCCCTCCCGCCCCGCGGCCCCCTCCCCCTCCCGCCCCGCGGCCCCCTCCCCCTCCCGCCCCGCGGCCCCCTCCCCCTCCCGCCCCGCGGCCCCCCTCCCCCCTCCCCGGGACCTGTAGCAGGAATCGGCTGTAGAGGCGGACCCTAGCGAGTCCCCGGCACGGGAGGCGGTCTTTGACGCCATCAGCTGTGCAGAAGCTTGTGGAAGCAGAATGCGGAGCGCGCTTTGGACCAGACAGTCCCTGCTGTGGGTCTCCTTGGGACTGCCTTCTCTCCGCTTGCGGTTTTGTGAAATCCTGTGCCAGTAACAGCTGCAACAAGTTAGGCTTCCTGCGTGTTCTAAGGGTTGCGAAGAGCCCTCCTCCCCGACAGCCCCATGAGCCCTTCAGGGCTCCGTCCGTGCCCCCGTTTTCAGATCTTGAAGTGCAGAGGGCCGGAAGAGACTGCCTCTGAGCGTGACCGTTCTTGCCAGCTTCAAGGACCGGCTTTCGGGGGCAGGATTTGAATCTGGATCTCTAGACTCCTTAGCACGTTGCCTTTTTTTTTTTTTTTTTTTTTCTTAAATAAACATTTTGGCCTCTGACATCCTCCATCTTCCCCCCTTTCCCCTCATGGTGGAAGCCTAGCCTAAGCTAGGAAATAGGACAGTTCTACCTTCCTAGCCAGGCTGCTCTGGGCCACTGCGTTAATTTCTCACCTTTTGTTTCCTTATCTTTAAATTGGGCCCAACCGGGGAGTGCTGCCTCCTGGCTTTTACTTTGCGGAGTGGAGTATTTGGTATGTCCTTTCCCTCCCTCCCCCCATCCTTACCTCATCCTAGAGGCTACTTTGTATTCATTTTGCAAGTTTGATGTATTATTTTTCTGTGCTCATGTTGCACATGCGGTCTCCTCCCCCTCTCCTAATCTACTGTAAGCTACTTTTTGTCTCCCTCCTTGGTACATAGCACAGGCCTTGGCACATAGTAGGCACTATAATTGCTTGCTGAATGGATCCTCTGTTTGTTGCTCCTTCAGACCCAGATAAGTACCTACTGTGTGCCAGGGACTGTGCAGGGGGATTACAAAGAAAAGTAAGACTGTCTAGTCTATTCTGGGAGAGTTCTGCAGTATGTAGGGCTTAACATTATTACCATGTAAATAAAAAATAATTCCTCTTCACTCCTGGGGTGGGGAGGCACAGTAAACAGAGTAAAAGCTGCCTTTGAGTCCTCCCAAGGGAACGGTTGATCAGGATATAGAAGCTTAATAAGTTACATTTCTGTCTCTAGGAATGGGTGAATTTAAGGTTCATCGAGTGCGTTTCTTCAACTATGTCCCCGTGGGGATCCGATGTATGGCTTACAATCACCAGTCCAACAGGCTGGCTGTCTCCCGCTCGGATGGCACAGTCGAGATCTACAACCTGGCTGCCAACAGCTTTCAGGAGAAGGTTGGTGTGCTATAGCTTCTCGAATCATCTGGGTTGACCGCCTCCTTTTGTGGATGAGGAAACTTTGATCCTAAGAGGGAGGGAGGGGGCAAAGCCAGGGCTGCCCCATCCCCTGCTGTGCCTGCTGTTAAGAAGGAGCCTCTGTTCCCTTAAGAAATGGCCTTTCCCTGTAATAAGCACATGCTGTGCTTTATGGTCTCATTGAGCTAAAGTACCCCAAACCTTTCACAGCAACTCATTTGGGGCTGTTTAGCTCAACCAAGAGGCTCCTTAGGCTATTGCCTCAGAGCCATAAGTTTTTCACTGGCTGTAACCTTACCAGGGCACAGTTTACAGAATTTTATCTGGGCCAAATCCCTATGAGGACATCAGGGAGAAAAGTGCCAATTCTCTTTCAATTTTGTTACTATTTGGGGACTCCTGCCAATCAGTCTCTGTTTCAACAAAAATCCTTCATTATGTGAAAAAGATTGGACTGGTCGCCCATTTGGAGAAACCTTTGCGGGTACAGGAACACATACTGCTCTGTTTGGATTGAAATGGCTCCTTATTTATTGCTGAGGAGCAGTGATCTAGGACCAAAATTGAGTAATAGGACAGCCTGACCACTTGTGTTCCTTGTTGCCAAAACTCAAGCAACAGGACAGGACTGTTTTCTTTGAATCATAGAGCACCATGAACTCAGGAGGATAACAGCAGCCAGGGACTGCCCGGGCAGAGAAGAGTGGGGCACTTAAGGGAAATAAGTAGCTATGGCTTATTACCAGTGATGAATAGTGAGTGGAAAGAGGTAATGTTTGACCTTTGAGCCATCTGAATTCAGAATTCCCTAAGCACCTGGTATGTGCACAGTGTTGTTCTTGACTTTGGGGGGCACAAAGACCAAAATGAAATAGCCCCCATCTTTAGAACTGAATCTTTAAATTCTTCAGGGGCTGAGGAGACAACTCCCCTGATTGAGTACCAGGAAAATTCAGGGAGGAAGAATCTCAACTTGAAGAGGCAGGGCAAGTTGTGCCTCAGCTGATGTCAGATCTGTACCAGGAAGGTTCCTTTGTTAGGAGATCTTGGAGAAGAAAGAGACTGGAAAAAGGAGGCCCAATTAGGAAGCTATTTCAGCAGTTGAGGGGAGCGCTCATAATGGCCTAAATGAGGACAGGGGCTGTGTGAGTAATGTGATACAGGGAGGGGCAGAGAAGGAAGGTTGGTGGACCCACATGGGTTAGAATCCAGATGAGAGCCAGGGAAGGTGTAAAAAGGCAAAAGAGGTTTAAAATGTGCCACAGAGGGATGAAGGAGCTCACAATCGATGGCCAGGGGGGTCCAGAATGAGGGAGAACAACAGAGCATGTGGAACAGCTCCTGGGGATAGTGGAATGGGGGCTCTGTTAAAGAGGAATGCAGCAGAGAGGCAGCATCTGTTGGAATTAGGTGCAATAGTGGGATTTCCCCCTTTGTTTATGGCTCAGGATTAGATCAGAGCATATGAATGGTGAACCTGATCCGGTGTGAGTGCGCTTGAAGGGACTCAAGGGAAGAAGATGATATGTGTATATAACAATGAAATTAAAGATGAAAGTTATGGCAGGAACAGAGGTAAGGAATTGGCAACATGGGGGAAAGGATGAACACGCTGAGGGATGAGATGAGGGTGAAGAGAGAGAGGATCAAAGATGGGAAACACAGGGCACTGTGGTCAGAGAGAGGACCTTGAGAGGTGGCCCATTGCCCAGCACATGGTCAGGCCTTTAATAAATGCTTAGGGACTTGACACAGTTGCCTTTATGTCAGGTAGATAATAACAGGCAGCCTGGGTGGTATTCTGAAGTTTGTCACATATTAACAGGAAGATCTCTAATTCATTCTCTAGATTGTTTACACCAGGGGTCCTCAAACTACTGCCGCAGGCCAGATGCAACAGCTGAGGACATTTATCCCCCTCACCCAGGGCTATGAAGTTTCTTTATTTAAAGGCCCACAAAACAAAGTTTTTGTTTTTACTGTAGTCCAGCCCTCCAACAGTCTGAGGGACAGTGAACTGGCCCCCTATTTAAAAAGTTTGAGGACCCCTGGTTTACAGCATGTATCTCAAAGGTCATTGATAAGATTCCATGTCATGGATTGTTTGCGGTCCTGCTATGGGAAGGGATTCCCCCTCCTGCCCCCATTTTGGCCATGCTGAGAGGCAATTATAGAATGGAAAAGAGTGATGAGCTTGTTGCCCACAGGTTTGAGCTTTGTTCCTGATTTTGTCACTGTTTGATGTCAGGCTGTCTGACTTAGCCCTTCTAAGTTTCAACTTTCTTTTCACTGAAATAAGGGGATTGAACCTGATTCTAAAGCCCTTTTCAGTACTGAGAACTTAAAAGGCAGAAGTTTGAGGGTCCGTGAACTCCTAAAAAATATATTTTGATAACTTTATTTCAGTGGAATGGAATTCCTTTGTAATCCTATGTATTTTAGTTTATACATTTAACAGCATGATTCTGAGAAGGGATCTGTCCCAAACTGCCCCAAGGTTGTGACAGAAAAAGTCAAAGATCGTTGATGCTATATGAAGATTAAGGAAGTAGAATAGTTTAGTTTAAAAACCGGCAGCCCAATATTTGGTAAAGGTTTAAAAAGTGGTGAACTTTTAATTGAATTAGCATCTCAGGGATCTTTCTTCTCTTACCTCTCCTTTTTTATGTCAGCTAATATATTTTAAATTTTCACTTTGGTTGTTTCAGTTAAATTTTTTTTTTATTATAACTTTTACAAAACATATACATGAGTAATTTTTCAACATTGACCCTTGCAAAGCCTGTTCCAAATTTTCCTCTCTTTCCTCCCACCCTCTTCCCTAGATGAATACATGTTAAATATGCAAAAATATATGTTAAATTCAATATATATACATATATATACATATATTGTATCATCATATAGTTTTGTTGTTGCTGTGTACAATGATCTCCTGGTTCTGCTCACTTCATTTACCATCAGTTCATGTAAGTCTCTCTAGACCTATACTTATTGTGTATCTAATTTATATTTTAATATATTTAACATCTACTGGTCATCCTGTCATCTGAGGGAGGGGGTGGGGGGGGGTAAGAGGTGAAAAATTAGAACAAGAGGTTTGGCAATTGTTAATGCTGTAAAGTTACCCATACATATAACCTGTAAATAAAAGAATATTAAATTTAAAAAAAAAAAAAAGTCTCTCTAGGCCTTCCTGAAATCATCCTCCTGATCATTTCTTACAGAACAATAATATTCCATAATATTCATGTACCACAATTTATTCAGCCATTCTCCCATTGATGGGCATCTACTCAGTTTCTAGTTTCTAGCCACTATAAAAAGGGCTGCCACAAATAGCATATGTGGGTCCCTTTCCTGTAATGTCCAGGCTAGCTTTCTAGAGGATCTCCAGAATGTCCTTGGTCTCAGTGGAGAAGTGCAGAAGGCAGAAGAGCCACCAGAGGCTGGTCAAAGATAAAATGTCTCTCTTGCAGTCCCTTTTAGCCCTTATATACCTTATTGTAATTACATCATTATAGCATATTGATTATGTGTGAACTTGGAGAACCATTATTTCATCAATTCCACTGAATTAACACTTTGTTTCAAGTATACTTCTCCACAGTTCCGTCCTCTACACTTTCCCTCCTTTAAGATCTCTTTGGGATATAAGCCCAGTAGTAGCACCGTTGGATCAAAGGGTATACTCAGTTTGGTAACTTTTTGGGCATAATTCCAGATTGTTCTCCAGAATGGCTGGATGTATTCACAGTATTACCAACAATGCATCAATGTCCCAGTTTTCCCACGTCCCCTCCAACATTTGTCATTATCTTTTCCTGTCATCTTAGTCGATCCGAGAGGTGTGTAGTGGTATCTCAGAGTTGTCTTAATTTGCATTTCTCTAATAATGATTTGAAGCACCTTTTCATATGACTAGAAATAGTTTCAATTTCTTCATCTGAAAATTGTCTGTTCATATCCTTTGCCCATTTATCAATTGGAGAATGACTTGATTTCTTACAAGTTTGTATCAATTCTCTGCTTATTTTGGAAATAAGGCCTTTATCAGAACCTTTGAATGTAAAAATGTTTTCCCAGTTTATCACTTCCCTTCTAATCTTGTCTGCATTAGTTTTGTTTGTTGTACAAAAACTTTTTAACTTAATATAATCAAAATTATCTGTTTTGTGATCAATAATGATCTCTGGTTCTTCTTTGGTCACTACCAAGGAATTCCTCCTCACAGGTCTGAGAGGTAAACTATTCTGTATTCTTCTAATTTATTTATAATATCATTTTTTATGTCTAGAGCATGAACTATTTGACCTTATCTTGATATACAGTGTTAAATGTGCAGTGCCTAGTTTCTGCCATGCTAGTTTCCAATTTTCCCTGCAGTTTTTGTCAAATAGTGAATTCTTATCTCAAAAACTGGAGTCTTTGGGTCAGTTTAATATTTTTAAAAAATTAATCTGTGTCCCTCTAGACTTCTCTACCACCCTCCAGCAAAAAATAAAAACTTCCTGTCAAAACCCTCTAAAGCCTTCAATTCATAGCATCATCTGGCACAACAACCTTCCACTTTAGCCATGTCAGAAAATATGTCTCTTTCTGCATTTTAAGTTATTCACCTTTCTGTTGGAAGGTGAGTAGCTTGTTGCTTTCTTTTGGATTCTTGGCTTATTATCGAGTTCATCGAAGTTCTAAGAAGTCTTTCAGACATTTTTTTTTTTTTTTTTTTTTTTTTTTTGCTTTTTTCAATTGTTTTTTCTTTTAAATTTAATTTTTTGTTATATTTTAAGTTTCCAATTGTCTTCTCTCCTCTCTCCACCCTGCACTAGAGAAGACTACTGTTTGACACAGAGATGATAGGATAACATCTTCCTTCTTAAGTCCTTTGGAGTTGACTTGAGTATTTATAATACTCAGAATGACTTAGTCATTCACAATTATTCTTTGAACAATATTATTCTTACTTGTGTACAGCTTTCTTTTAGTTCTGCTCATTTCACTCTTCGTTGTTCTTGACGTTTTTTCCATGTTTTTCTAAAGTCTATTTGCTCATCATTTCTTATAGCACTGAGTTGTTTTTTGCATGTTACCATTGTATACATTTTTTCTTCAAGTTTTGCTTATTCTGCCCTATATCAGTTCATAAAGTATTTTTCACTTTTTTCTGAAGCTGTCCATTTCATCATTTCTTATGACATAGTAATATTCTATTATGTTTATATTCCTATGTGTTTCCCTAATAGGACACCTACTTAGTTTCCCATTTTTTACTACCATGAGATCTCTAAATATTTTTGAGTCAAAAGGCAGGCACAATTTAGTAACTTTCTGAGCACATTCTATATTTGCTAGTTAATATTCAGGGGAGATGGGGGTGGGAGGAGCTCTGTGCTCCTCCCTAAATGATTCTGTCTTACTCACTAGTAACTTCTCTCAAGTTTCCTGTGCTGTTCCACCACCTCCACACCACCCCTTACTCTGTACTGAAGACTTCCCCTCATACCTCACTGAGCAAAATAGTGGCCATTTACACAGAACCACTTCTTCCCTCTTGTTCATCTCACATCCTCTGGTTTTGTCTCCCATCGTCTTCTCCTTCATTTATTCCACCATCTAAGGATGAGGCGGTCCTTTTGCTCGCCAAGGATAATCCATGGATCATTGATCTTTTCCTGCAAGTTGTCCCTAGCATCATGCACACTCTCTCTGTTATTTTCACTCTCTCTCTCTCTTTCTCTCTTTTTTGCTAAGCAAAAAAGTGACTTGTCCAGGGTCCCACAAGCAGAAAGTGTTAAGTATCTAAGGTCACATTTGAACTCAGGTCCTCCTGTCTTCAGGGCTGGTGCTCTATCCACTGCCCCATCTAGCTGCCACCTCTCCCTTATCCTTAAAAAGCCTTCATTTGATTCTGTCAGAACCTTCAACTCTCAGCCTATATTTTTCTTTTTTCTTTCAGCTTAACTCTCTTGAGGGGGAGGAAAAGGGGGGAAATGTATCTAGTCAGTGTTTCTAATTCTTCTCATCCACACTCATCTAAAAATCTCTGCAATATAGTTAGTGACTTTATCATTCCACTGAAATTACTTTCCCATCGCTACCAGTGCTCAGTGATTGAATGCCAGACCTACTCCTGATCTTCATCTTTCTTGATCTTTTCTGCATCATTTGGCACCACCTCTTTCTTGACATACCTCCTAATTTTAATTTGCTCACTCCTCACCCATGTTATGCCCACCCAATCTAGGCTCTGTTTTGGTTCTCTTTTCTTTAATCTCTCACTTAGTGACCTCTTGAGCTCTCAGTGGGGTCAGTAAACAGTGTTGGACTTGGAAGAGCTAAGTTAAAATTTCACCTGTTAACTGCATTTTACTGTCTTGGTCACTAAACTTCATTGTAAGTCTGACTCTCAGGCCAGAAGAGGCAGCACTAAGAAACTTAAATTATTAAGTGTATTCATTACATTCATCATCTTGATGAAAATCATAATTTTCTGGTGAATTGGAACAATAAAAGTGTCCACTCTTCAGTTTATTGTGAGGAATGAGGTAACTTGGGTACAGTGTTTTGCAAACCTTAAAGTGTTATTTAAATGCTAGTTATTATTTCTGGTGTGCAGATGAGTCACAGGTCTTGGTTCCTCTCTTGATTTCCAATCCTACATTGCCAACTCCTTTTTGGACATTTTTGAACTAGATGTGCCAGTGGGCATCTCCAAGTAATCATGTCCAACATAAAACTGGTCATGTTCCCTCCCAAATTTTCCTCTCTTTTGAATTATCTCATGACTGTATAGAGTCACTTTCTGCTCACTCAGGGCCAAAATCTCAGCTCTTCTTTCCCACTTGCTTTTCATGTCCAACTAGTGGTCATATCTTTGATCACGACATCTCTTGCATGTGGCCACCGCCTTTGTGGGGCCTTTATCGCCCCCCACTTCCATTGTTGAGCAGCTTTCTCCTTGGTTTTCCTACCTGCCCTCTCCACACTGGCTGTGCCACCCTTTGACCTCCAGGATCGAGGACTTTCGGCCTGTCCCCTTCCTGCCTGGTCATGTTTCTTGCCATCTGCTCCCCTCTGAGGCCTCTTGGTCAGCCACACCAACCTCCTCAGTGGTTCCTTAAAGGAACTGTGTGCCTCTGTTGCTGGCTGTTCCCTCTGCCTAAAAGGTTCTTTCCCAACAAGGCTCTTTCCCAACTATATACTCTCAGAATTCCTGATTTCCTTTAAGACTGATACAATGTTCTTTATTTTTCTTGGGGTTTCTTGGTGTTTTCTCTCACAACATGATTAATTGGGAAACACATTTTGTTCATTTATAACTTATATCAAATGGCTTGTCTTTTTTCACTAGTTGGTGGGGAAGGGACATGGAACTCAAAAATTTGGAAGAACAAATGTTAAAGATTGTTTTCCCGTTTAATTGGGGGGAAGTGAAATATTTTTAAAATTATAATAAGATTGGGAAAAGGCCACCCCATCTGGCAGATCTTTGTTAGTCTGTCTATCTAGGCCTTTGCTGCTCCCTGACTTTGCCACTTCTACGCACTATGGCCACCTTTCAACTATTCAGCATTTACCCATTTATATATAGTTACTCTGTTAGAATTTTAAGTTCCAATGCGGAATGTTGGAGGGGATGTGGGAAAACTGGGACACTGATACATTGTTGGTAGAATTGTGATCGAATCCAGACATTCTGGAGAGCAATTTGGAACTATGCTCAAAAAGTTATCAAACTGTGCATACCCTTTGATCCAGAAGTGTTACTACTGGGCTTATATCCCAAAGAGATCATAAAGAAGGGAAAGGGACCTGCATGTGCAAGAATGTTCGTGGCAGCCCTCTTTGTAGTGGCCAGAAATTGGAAACTGAGTGGATGGATGCTCATCGTTGGAGAATGGCTGAATAAATTGTGGTATATGAATATTATGGAATATTATTGTTTGGTAAGAAATGACCAGCAGAATTGTACAATATTTCAGAGTCTGATTCTTTTTGTACAGCAAAATAACGTTTTGGTCATGTATACTTATTGTGTATCTAATTTATATTTTAATATATTTAACATCTACTGGTCATCCTGCCATCTAGGGGAGGGGGTGGGGGGGTAAGAGGTGAAAAATTGGAACAAGAGGTTTGGCAATTGTTAATGCTGTAAAGTTACCCATGCATATATCCTGTAAATAAAAGGCTATTAAATTTTAAAAAGAAAAAAAGAAAAGAAATGACCAGCAGGATGATTTCAGAAAGGCCTGGAGAGACTGACATGAACTGATGCTGAGTGAAATGAGCAGGACCAGGAGATCATTATATACTTCAACAACAATACTATATGATGACCAGTTCTGATGGACATGGCTCTCTTCAACAGTGAGACGAACCAAATCGGTTCCATTTGTTCAATAATGAAGAGAACCAGTCACACTCAACGAAAGAACTCTGGGAGATAACTGTGAACCACTACATAGAATTCCCAAACCCTCTATTTTTGCCCTCCTGCATTTTTGATTTCCTTCACAGGCTAATTGAACACTATTTCAGAGTCTGATTCTTTTTGCACAGCAAAATAACTGTTTGGGCATGTATCCATGTATTGTATTTAACTTATACTTCAACATATTTCATATGCATTGGTCAACCTGCCATCTTGGGGAGGGAGTGGGAGCAAAGAGGCGGAAAGTTGGAACAAAAGGTCTTGCAATTGTCAATGCTGAAGAGTTACCCATGCATATATCTTGTAAATAAAAAGCTATAACAAAAAAAAATAATAAAAAATAAATTTTTTTTTAAAGAATTTTAAGTTCTGTAAGAAATGACCAGCAGGATGAATACAGAGAGGCTTGGAGAGACTTACATGAACTGATGCTCAGTGAAATGAGCAGAACCAAGAGATCATTATATACATCAACAACGATACTGTATGAAGATGTATTCTGATGGAAGTGGATTTCTTCGACAAAGAGACCTAATTCAGTTTCAGTTGATCAATGATGGACAGAAGCAGCTACACCCAAAGAAAAAAACACTGGGAAATGAATGTAAACTGTTTGCATTTTTGTTTTTCTTCCCGGGTTATTTATACCTTCTGAATCCAATTCTCCCTGTGCAACAAGAAAACTGTTTGGATCTGCACACATATATTGTATCTAGGATATACTACGACATATTCAACATATATAGGACTGCTTGCCATCTAGGGGAGGGGGTGGAGGGTGGGAAGGAAAAATCGGAACAGAAATGAGTGCAAGGGATAATGTTGTTAAAAAAAAATTACCCTGGCATGGGTTATGTCAATAAAAAT
This sequence comes from Sarcophilus harrisii, assembly GCF_902635505.1. Classification (NCBI taxonomy): domain Eukaryota; kingdom Metazoa; phylum Chordata; class Mammalia; order Dasyuromorphia; family Dasyuridae; genus Sarcophilus; species Sarcophilus harrisii. The sequence continues at coordinate 44,413,414 of NC_045427.1, read as the reverse complement.
TTATTATAATTAAAAAATAATAATAATAATAATAAAAGAAAAAGAAAAAATTTTAAAAAAAGAATTTTAAGTTCCTTGTGGGCAGGGAGTACTTTTGGTTTTTTGTATTACCCAGTACTGGGCACAGAGCCTGATACATATTAAAGAAATAGATTCTTGCTGATTTATTGATTGTTTAAGCACCTTTAAATTTCTTCCTTGTTTAGGCCAGCAGCTCCCATAAAAGTATTCCTTAGTCCCCATAGGAACGTTCAAACTTTTATTTGTGTGTGTGTGTGTGTGTGTGTGATTTTGTTGTTGCTATTCTCATTATTATAGTATAGATTTTTTAAAAAAATAACAACAGCTTTTTATTTTTCAAAATACAGGCAAAAACAGTTTTTTTTTTTTTTTTTATGGAAGTATGAGCTTCATTAGTTTGTTTTTAAATTTATATTAAATTTAACATAGTACCAAAATAGTTCTATTGTCTATGTCTTTCTTCCTTCCGTCCCTCCTTCCTATCTCCTCTACTCCCAGTTTTGTGTGCCTGGAACACAGTAAGGATTATAAAAATGCTTTTTTTTTTTCCTTTCTATTTATCTTCCTCCTATCTTCTCTATTTCCTTGCCCCCTTCTTTCCTTCCTTTATCTTCTCTTTTTTCTTTGCTTCTTTTCCTTCTTTCCATGCAAAAAACAGTTTTCAACATTCACCCTTGCAAAACCCTGTGTTCCAAATTTTTCTACCCCCAGACAGCAAATAATTGAATGGGTTAAACATGTGCAATTCTTCTAAATATATTTCCACAAAATTGAATGGATGCCCATCAATTGGAGAATGGCTGAATAAATTGTCGTATATGAATGTTATGGGATATTGTTGTTCTGTAAGACATGACCAGCAGGATGATTTCAGAAAGGCCTAGAGAGACTTACATGAACTGATGCTGAATGAAATGAACAAGACCAGGCGACCATTATATACTTCAACAACAATACTATATGAGGATCAATTCTGATGGATGTGGCCCTCTTCACCAATGAGATGAACCAAATCAGTTCCATTTGTTCAATAATGAAGAGAACCAGCTACACCCAGTGAAAGAACTATGGGAAATGAGTGTGAACCACAACATGGTATTTCCACTCCCTCTGTTTTTAAGTCCAATTTTTCTTGTGCAGCAAAATAACTATGGATATGTATATATATATATGTTGTATTTAACATATACTTTAACATATTTAACATGTATTGGTCTACCTGCCATCTAGGGGAGGGGGTGGGGGGAACGAGGGGAAAAATTGAAACAAGAAGGTTTTGCAAGGGCTAATGTTGAAGAATTGTCCACATATGTGTTCTGGAAAATAAAGTTGTAGGACCTCCTGAGAATCACAGAACCAGGATATCTCAAGCAGGGATTGGCAAAGCTTCTCAAAACTAAACATACACTGATAAGAACAGAACCAAAACATCTAAATATTTTCAGAAACAAATCAGATTGTTTCATCTGCTTTGGGTTGTGATAGAAATTCTATGCATTGTCTGACTACTCAGTAGATGCTAATAAATGATCGTGATTTTTTTAACAACTGAAGTATTACTATGTTTTTGTAGTTTTTCCCAGGCCATGAGGGTCGATCCACAGAAGCTATGTGCTGGGCTAAAGGACAGCGGCTCTTCAGTGCTGGACTCAATGGTGACATTATTGAGTATGACTTGGAAAAGCTGAGTGTCAAATATTCTGTCGATGGCTTTGGTGGTCCCATTTGGAGCATGGCTGCTGACCCAAGTGGCTCATATCTTGCGGTTAGTATATGAGGGGGAGAAAGGGGATTATTTACTATAAATACATATTATGAGTTGTTGTTTTTTTTTTTTTTTTTTCAGGCTCACTGAGGTTTCTTTCTGCATGACAATAGAGAATTAAAATTTTTCTTTCAGAATATGGTTCTTTGGTAGAGATTTCTATCATATCCTGCTTCTGGAATATTCCCAGTGATGGAATTGGAGCTCATATTGAGATTATTCACACTTTGTTTTTATCCTATTTGCATTCATTTATTTTTCCTTAATTGTCTTCTTAAAAAAAATTAAAATTTCTATTAATGCTCTTTTTATGTTAGTTTTATTTCCCAGTGACTTTCCCCCTAACATCCTCCCATAAAACAAATATAACTAAGCAAAATAAATGAACACGTTGGCCTTATTTGTTAGTATTTGTTTTATTTATTAACTGTAGGCCACTGCCTCACCTCTTTATAAGAAGAATGAGTTAGATTTCAATTTCACCTAAAACTTTGATTAATTATAACATTGATGGACATTCTGTTGGCTGGTAACCTACTTGTTCTCCTGGTCCCAATTACATCTCTCTGGTTCAGTTCATATGTGCTCTACCAAATTTCCCTGAATTCTTGGTATTTGTCATCTTCCAATATGGTCAGTAAAAAAAAGCCCAGCCCATTCATGTACTACAATTGTATTTTTCCTGTATCCTGCCCCCATAAAATAATGCCACTCTGTGAAGATATTACGGAGTGCAGGGACTATGTATCGACTTTTGGCGTTCTGCCGGATTGTTTTCCAAAATGCTTAGGCACAGTCACAACTCTCCCTTCGTCACCTTCAGTAGAAAGGAGAGGAAGCTGCAGGGGTTTCCAGAAACCTCTCCCCTTGATTCCTGGTTTGGAGCATTCTGTCACAATGTTGTCAGTTTCATTTTCTTTTCCCAAGGAAAAGGAAATTGGGAAACTGAGTCAATGGGGTTAAGGAATTTAAGGAGGTAGTGATCATTAGGGTCAGAATTCAAACTCGGCTCCTCTTTCCTGACTCCCAAGACCAGTGGTCTTTCTGGCTCAACCAATAGTGTATCTGTTGTGCTTCACTCTGAGCAAATACCCTGATGGACATCACTGTAACCTTTCTCTTTAGAGTACTGTTGAGCTTGTTTTGCTTACTAGGATATGGTTTTCCTGACTCCAGAATTTTCTCTCTTTCAAAATATTTTCTTTAATTAAAAAAAAAAAAAAAAAACTTTAGCATTTTTATTTTCATATATGTTCATCTTTTCTATTTCTCTTCTTCTCCTGACAGATAGGTTGTGAGGATGGGTCTGTGAAGCTATTCCATGTTGCCCCAGACAAAATCCAGCTTGAGCGGACTTTAGAACGACAGAAAGGTAAAGGGCATTTAGGGGTCTGAACGATGAATGACCTTTCCAGGAATTGTTACTTTTGTGCTTGTTGCAAGAGATGTTTTATCTGGCCTCTGAGAGGTGCTATCCCTTTGTCCGCAGATGTCCAAGGTTATCCATGGCAGGTCCCCCAGGCTAGAAAACCAAATCCAAAACGGAAATCCCAAGAGTATTCATAAGATTTATTAAAAGCAGTAGCGTATGTGACTTGTTGCTTTAATGTTGCATCTCCTAACGAGTAAGGACTGGAATTTGTTACATTCTCTCCAGTATTCCTCAATTAGTACTATTAGATCCTCAGCTCAGGGCTGAGGATGTTATGCACGCCTGTAGGACCTCAAGGCAGAGATACTAGAGTTAAATAATGTGCTAGAATACAGAGAAGGAGGGGTAAGGTGATAGAAGATTCACGCTGCAGCTAGTTGTCAGAACTGTGGGACTCATGCCCGTTTCTTTGTAAACCAAACTCTTTTTTGTTCTTTCACTACCAGGGCGAATACTCTCATTAAGCTGGCATCCATCTGGAACCCACATTGCAGTTGGCTCCATAGACTATGTTGCTGTGCTTGATGTTAAATCAGGTACTGTTCTCAGTTCAGGCTGCACATCTCTTGTGTTTGGAGCAAGGTTTGGGAGCTTCATGAACAGGTTTCCAAACTGGTGAATGCTGTGACCAGTTGTGATTTCAGAGCATTATCGGCGAGGCGTTTCTCTCAGCTCGTGGTAGAAGCTGGGTCTGGGAGTGTGTCATGAAACATGATAAATGTCCTGGCTTATTTTACCTGACTTTATTTTTTGCTTTAAAGAAATTTTGTGATTTAAGCTGAAAAATAAGCCAAAACCTTTTAGGATTTATGTTTAGCAATTTGAGGCGTTGGAATAAAGCATTTTGAATGCCTTTTTAGCTCAGCCTCCCTTTGACCTTTTTAGTAGCTGTTTCATGAGCTCTCTTCCTTTATAATTTCTTAGAAATTGGGGCAGCTAGGGGGTGCAGTGGATAGAGCACCAATCCTGGAGCCAGGAGGACCTGAGTTCAAATCCTTCCTCTGATACTTAACACTTAGTAGCTGTGTGACCCTGGGCAAGTCACTTAACCCCAATTGCCTTGCCAAAAAGAAGAAATCTTATGATTTATAACCATTTCTCTCATGTTTGTACTGAGGCACTTTCCCTTCCCAGATTGGTCCAAAAGAACTAATTCACGAGCATCCTCTCTCATGGGCAGTAATGGGTGAGCCTCCCTTTAATCTGGGAGACTGGAGAGGGGGAGCTAGCCCTCCAAGCTCATTGAGGCTCTCCTTTGTCACCTCTGAAATGGTGATGATGATTCATGCTTGTCTCACAGTCCCTGGCCGTGCTCAGGCTTTTCACTGTTGGGGTGGCAGGGCTGGAGAAGGGCCATAGGCTAGAGGGTCTATTCTCTGACTCTTGGGGTACTTGTTTCTCAGGTAGCACCACCCAAAAGATGCTAATGGATCGGAGGCACCCCGGCCCGCATCGGCGCAGGTGTGTCGTGTGGGGGGTGGCCTTCCTGTCAGATGGGACCGTCGTGAGCACAGACTCAGCTGGCATGGTCCAGTTCTGGGACTCGGAGACTGGCACCCTGATGCAGACACATCCCCTCTCCAATTCTGACGTGCTGTCCATAGCTGTGGCAGAGGTGAGTGCGCCCTGCGGGTGCAGTTTGTACATAAAGTCTGTGGCACGGGGAAGACGGGATCAGGGGGCCAGAACCCGGGCTTAGCTCTTGTGGGACTCTGGGCAGGCCCTCCGGCCTCTCGGGGCCTCAGCTCTATCTCTTACTGACCTCAGCGTTGGCCAGAGTGAGATTTCTTCCCACTGGATGCTCTTACACGACTGTTGTATGATATTGTTCCTTGAAGAGTATATCCTATCTTCTCTGCTGATTGTCATCTTCATGAGGGCAAGGATACTTAGCAGGATGTTGTTCTCTGTTGGGACATATGACAGGTGATAATACCTGCAGAATTGGTTTTGTAAACAGTCTTGCCGTTGAGTGTAGTTCTGGAGGGTGAGCCTGGGGAGGGGTACATCCAAGATTGATATAAGCCACCTATACCTTCTCACTCCTCACCGACCTGGCTAGTTCATCCGTAGTGGGCTTCTCTCCAGATCTTGCAACATAGAAGCTCCTGCTCCTCAAAGGAGATCAAGAATCTGTGAGGTTTCTTGGAGGACTGACTCCTCACTTCCCATCTCTTTGAAGTGGTGGTTTAGAAAATGGATTTGAACAGAAAAGTAGCTTGAGCAAGTTTGTTTATCTGGGCCTGTTTTTTCATTCTTAGAATGAGGTGATTGGATTAGATCGCTCATATTAATTTAATATTTTATTTTCCCTAGTTAAATATAAAACAATTTCTTAAAAAAGCTTTTTGTAAAACAATTTCTAACATTTGTTTTTGAAGCTTTGAGTTCCAGATTCTCTCCCTCCTTTTCCATCCTTTTCCCCATTGGGAAGGCACATGTGAAATTATGCAAAAAATTTACATAAGTCATGTTGTAAAAGAAAACACAGATTTTCCTTCTTCCCCCATAAAAAACCCTCCACAAAACTATCAAGAAAAAAAAAAAGTATGCTTCAACCTGTATTCAGACATAATCGATTTTTTTGCTCTGCATATGGATAGCATTTTTCATCTTAAATCCTTCAGAGTAGTCTTGGAACACCATATTGCTGAGAATAGCAATGTTATTTACAGGTGATCATCCCACAATGTTGCTATTACTTTGCACATTGTACCATTCTCTTTGCATGAGCTCATGGAGGACTTTCGAGGATTCTCTGAAAGCGTCCCCCTCACTTCTCATAGAACAATAATATTTCATGAATCACATCATATTTTACCTTTTTTGTTTGCTTTTTTTTTCCTTTCTCATTTTTTTCTTTTTTGATCTGATTTTTCTTATGCAGCATGATAAATGGGGACAAGATATATAGAAGAATTGCACATGCTTAACCTTTATTGGATAGCTTGCTGTCTAGGGGAGATATTGATGTTAAAATTTAAAAAAAGAACAATAATACTCTATCATAATTACATATTCCATTTTATTCAGCCATTCCCAATTGATGGACATCCCCTCTATTTCCAATTCTTGGTCCTGAGAAGAGTTGCTATAAATATTTTTGTACATAGAGGTCCTTTCTCTCTCCCTCTTCCCCCTCCCCCCTTTTTTTTTTCTTTTTTGGGTTTCTTGGGATTCATGCCTAGTAGTAGTATTGTTGGGGTAAAGAGTAAGCATGATTTTATAACCCTTTGGATTTTGTTCCAAATTGCTCTATAGAATGGTTGGATTTAAGTCATCTTTGAAATTATGTAGGATGAACTCAGTACATTGCTTGTCCTGTGATATAATTGAAATTTCCACATACATGTATTTCGCCGATTTTCCTGCTTACAGACTTTTTCCCTTTTGGAGTTTCACAAAGTTTCTTCAAAGCCTTTTGCTTTTCATGCTTTCTATTATTTGAAGAACCAATCAATAAGAATCATTAAACATTTATTAAGTGCTTATTATAGAGATGGCAAATCACTACAGTATCTTTACCAAGAAAACCCCAAATGGTTCACAAAGAATCCATATGGCTGAAAGGTCTGAGCAGCAAGGACCGGTGGGCCAGATGCTACACATTAAGCAATAAGGATACAAAAAAAGGCCCAAGGTAGTCCCTGCCCTGAAGGAGCTAACAGTCTAATGGGGGAAGCCAGTGCCAATGCATGTATATAAAGCAAGCTATTTACAGGAAAAATTGGAAATTATAAAAAGAAGGAAAGTGCTGGAATTCAGAGAACTTAGGGCAGGTTGCTGTGGAAGAGGGGATTTGAGTTGGCACTTAGAGTTTGCCAGAGAGAGAAGAGGTCAACTTCTTTTATACCCCCTGCTGGTGTTCAGCCTCTAGGCAGAGATGGGGCCTGTCAACCAGACAGTTTGTTGTGAGGTCTTGAGACATTTTCCTTTTTTTTTCCTTTTTGGTGAGGCAGTTAGAGTTAAGGGACTAGCCTGGAGCCACACAGCTAGTGATTGTGTTTTTTTTGTTTGTTTGTTTTTTGTTTTTTTATTTAATAGCCTTTTATTTACAGGTTATATGTATGGGTAACTTTACAGCATTGACAATTGTCAAACCTCTTGTTCCAATTTTTCCTCTTTTATCCCCCACCCCCTCCCCCAGATGGCAGGATGACCACTAGATGTTAAATATATTAAAATATAAATTAGATACACAATAAGTATACATGACCAAACTGATATTTTGCTGTACAAATAGAATCAGACTCTGAAATATTGTACAATTAACTTGTGAAGGAAATCAAAAATGCAGGTGGACAAAAATATAGGGCTTGGGAATTCAATGTAATGGTTTTTAGTCATCTCCCAGAGTTCTTTCCCTGGGTGTACAGCTAGTGATTGTTAAGTGTCTGAGGCTGGGTTTGAACTCAGGTCCTCCTGCCTCCGGGGCTGGTTCTCTGTCCACTGCACTGTCTAGCTGAGTGAGAAGGGAATAAACTTAGCTAAGCTGATCACCTGATTTCTGTGAGTCTGCCTCCTCTTAGGGCAGTGACCTATAGGAAGACTCATGGGGATGATTTCCTTCCCTCTTGGTAATAACTCAGGTTTATCTTGTATTTTCTGGTTTGTGCTGTTTTGTGTGACACTGTCACTTCTCACAACAAGGGGGCAAGAAATATTATCTCCATTTTTACAAATGAGGAAACTGGGACTCCGGGAGCCAAATGCCGTTGCCAGAGGTCATCCCACAAGTGTCCACCCTCAGCTTGGGTCTCAGGCTTTCCAGCCACCAGTCGCAGGCTCCCTCTGTCGTGTCCCAGTCCAGTGGGGCTCTGCCGGCTCTTCACCAAGCAAAGAAGAAAGGGAGTTGCATTCTTTAGCAGCGTGGTTGGTGGGGTTTTGAGCGATAAAATGAAAATTAGCTCAGAAATCACTTCCACCCTACATTCACTCCTTAGTGCCCAGCAGCCTCGTGCTTGCCCTCTGCAGGTGCTGGGGATGGCACCGTCTAGCTCTGCTCTACGCTCAGAGATTTCGGCCTGTTTACAGCTGCCACCTGCCCCAACATTCATTCTCCTTCCCCAAAGGTGTATAAGAGGATTTAAAGCTGGAAGGCACCTTGGGGATCATCCAGGGTAATCCACCATTCACAAAGGAGGAAGCTAAGGCTCCCGACTTCGCGTGACTTGGGTGAGACCGCACAGCTAGTGTGCCCTGGTCTGGCCTTCGGGCCGTGATGCCCACTGACTCCCAGCATGCCCACGGTCTCCAAAACCCAGTGGCTTAATTCATCAGGCTTGAGAGTTTCCAGGCCCCGTTTGTAATTCGGTTCGTCTTGTATTGTGGAGATCCCTGGCCGGCTTCCTCTGGGCAGAAGTAAAGAATGACCCGTGTTGGTGTGGAGGAGGGGTAGAGCAGGGGGCAGAGGCAGAGGCTGCAGGGTCTGAGTGGGGCACTGGGCTCCCTGGACTTGGGGCTCCCCGGGGCCAGGGCTGCTCAAGTAGCATCAGGGGAAGCGCACAGGCATGAGTGGCCAGCAGAGGGTGCTGTGACCTGGCTGTGGTGAACACTCTGCAGTTGACTCTGGCTCCATTGGCTTTGTACACTTGGCTGTTACTCTTCCTCTTTCTCTTCCTCCTTTTCCTCGCCCTCCTTTCTTCTTTTCCTTTTCCTTCCTCTTCCTTTCTCTTCCTCTTCCTTCTCTTCCTCTTCCTCCTCTTCCCTTCCCTCTCTTCCCTTCCCCCTCCATCCTCCTCTTCTGTGACAAGCAGCCTCTGCATTTTTGTCATAAATTTTAACTTCTGTCAAAGACAGAACGAGTAAGAACCAAAGGCAGAGAGTGCGCACAACATCCCGAGCTGGAGTGGCTGCAGCAGAAAGGAGCCGGCTGATGGCGGTGAGCTTTCCCAAGTCGTGCTGACCAGGCTCACCGCCTCTTTCCTCCTCCCAGAAAGAAGACAGCATGGTGGTGGGCACGGCCGAGGGCACCATATTCCACTTCCAGCTGATCGCGTCGAGGACGGATGGCAAGCAGAGCCAGTGGGTGAGGACGAAGCCCTTCCAGCATCACACACACGACGTGCGCTGTGTGGCTCACAGCCCGACGGCGCTGATCTCTGGAGGCGTGGACGCCCACCTCGTGATCCGCCCCCTTATGGAGAAGGTGGAGGTCAAGAATTACGATGCGGCCTTGCGGAAAATCACCTTCCCACATGTAAGAGACTGAAATCCCCGTGTCCTTTGCACACTCATTCCCCATTGTGCCTGTGTCTATTCCTATAAAAACATTTTAGACATTAGAAATTAGGTGAATGGATTGGAAGTTGTCAGTGTTTTCTCAGTTGCCATTTTATAAAAATATAAATGCCATCTATCCTTTCAGAACTTTGGACATTTTCCCCTCTTTGAGCTAGATTCCAAATATTGTTATGACTATGTAAAAAAAAAACCCAACTGATTTTTATGATGACAGCAAAGATCATTTCTGTCTCCTTTGTCTTTAGTTTGTGGGTCCTTTTTACAAAGTATTTATTTGGTTATCAGTTAACTATAATCAGTTATTTCTTTTCAGCTAAATTAGTACTCTGTTCCTATGATCCCTACCTGGGGAGGTGAGCAGGACGGGTGTTTTCTCCCTTCTGCAGGTTCAGACTTATGGAGCTGGAAGGCTCATTGTCTATCTTTAGGCCCAGAGAGGAGAGCTCCCATGTCCAGGGTTATGGTGGCACCTGTGAAGCCACAGAGCTGAAATTGAAACTCTTAATTCTCTTGATACCAAATCTAACATTCTCTCTGCTCTTCTGCACACTCCAGTATTTATCTTGTTTAGTCCAATTTTTTCCTTGTTTACATTATTCTGTTTTGAAGAACTGTTAAATTGAGCAGAAAAGAAAACATTTTGTGGATTTGTTAATTTTTATTTGTTAATTCCCTTTTGTTCCAACTTTGTAAAATGTACTGAGATGTTTTCCTTGAGCTTGTATGTGGGAAATTTAAAGAGTACTCTGATGCTGATTGTTTCTTGGCTACAGCGACGCCTCATCTCCTGTGCTAAGAAGATGCAGCTCCTCCTCTTCCAGTTTCCTCAGCGTTTGGAACTTTGGCGATTGGGAGCCACTGAAGCAGCTGGTGAGCTAGGCCTTATCTTCTTGGGAATAAGTTATAGACTGGAGGAAAATGCTCAAATCAGAGTCATGGAAAGAAAGTGTCAATTGGGATGATCTGGAAAAATGGATATTTCTATGAAATGCATACTCTTGGGTGCCCCATGTCCTGGCTCCCACCCTCAGACCCAAGAGCCTAGTGGCAGGGGTCCTCAAACTACAGCCTGTGGGCCAGATACGGCAGCTGAGGACGTTTATCCCCCTCACCCAGGGCTATGAAGTTTCTTTATTTAAAGGCCCACAAAACAAAGTTTTTGTTTTTACGATAGTCCAGCCCTCACAACAGTCTGAGGGACAATGAACTGGCCCTCTATTTAAAAAGTTTGAGGACCCCTAGCCTAGCCACAGGATGAGTAGGGAACTCAGAATCCCCAGTCTGTCTCTGCTGAGCCATAGTCCCAGGAAAGGTTGGGAAGCTGATATAGATGCCCACTTTAGGTTTTTGGCCCTGCTGTTGTTAAATGGAGACAGAATAGGGTTTATATATACATAATTTTAAAGTTGACAGGGTCACTAGGACATCACCTGGTCTTGCCCTCTTGTTTTGTAGATCTTAAGTAGATGAAATTTAGAGAAGTGACATAAACCAGACCCAGAAGCTTAGAGCGCAAAAGGAGCCACCTCTTTTTACAGAGGAGAGACGAGCCAGAAGTGACTTTACTTGCATTGTGCACAGTGATGGGGAGCCATAAAAGGGGCTTTTAGTGCTTCTGCCTCAAAGACTTTCTCATTGATTAGAACAAAGGAATTGGGCTTCGAAAGCCCTAAGTTCAGAGTTCTGGTGACCATGAGCATATTCCTTAAGCTCTCTTGAGTCTCATCTGTAAAGCAGGGGGATATTTGTATTCACTTTCACAGGGCAAATCTTGAAGAATCATGGAATTATCAGTTATGATCTAGGTCCCTCACTGCACAAGTAAATGAGAGGGAAAGCTCAATCTGCTTCCACTCTGCAGACAGGGCTGGTAAATTCTCCTGATACAAGATCATGGGGTGGAGTTGTTCCAGTTTAATGATTGGTTGGGAGCGGGTCCAGGGCAGAACAGAAGGCTTCCCTCTCCCCCAGCCCCAGTGAGGGCCTAGCTAGTGGCCGGCCAGCCAAACAGCTGCCTCGTTCTCATGGGCCTCATCCCACTCTGGTGAGGATTCAAGGTATTTCTCATACATAATCAAGTGGTTTGAGAGAGGAAAGTGTACTTTAATCCTGTGGGGAGTAACTTCATTAAGAGGGAAATCCTTAGTGGAATTTCTTGTTCCAGGAAAGAATGAGGACATCCTTCCACTCTCTAGAAATGCAGAACATTTGCTTCAGCTTAAAAAAAAGGTAAGAAACAGCTTAAGCTTAATGCACAGAGCCAGAAATACAGGGTAGGAAATGACTTCATTTTACGTGTAATTCATTAATCGATTCACTGGTTCATCCAGCAAATACAGACTGAGTGCCATCTATGTGCAGTTAGCTGGTTTATCAGTGGCAAGGCTGGACCTCTGTTTCTTTGACACTGTGGTGTACCAGAGCCAACTGAGTTAGGTGTGTCCTGTCCCCAGAAAGCCCCTACAGTCCTTCCCTCTTTCTCTCAGATCTGTTTGTCTGTGGGCATTTTCTCTACAGCAACCGATTGGCCTCCATCCTGGAAAAGCTCCCCTCTTTGCCTATGGGCTCTGCTCCCTCAGTCCTGTGCAGTCTGGCTTCTGAACTCATCATTAAGGCCAGCCGTCGACCCTCCCGGGTCTGGCCCCCTCCTGAGCTCCCTGTGGCCCCTGACTGGGGGACTCTCTCCCCAGTGGTTCGGGCTCTGTGGCTGGGCCCCGGGGGCTTGGGCTTGGCCCTTTCTTTCCACACTTTTGCTCTTGGGCCTTCTGGGTCTCTGCAGGTTTGGTTATCTTGTCTTTGCCAAAATGACATAGTGAGCCTTAGCCCTCGCAGCTGTCGCACTGTAAGGAGGCACTCTGCCCAAGGAACAGGCCCACCAAGCGGGCGGGCTCCCCAGGAAGCCTGTGCACAGAGGTGTAGGCTTGGGAGGGTTTCTTGGGGTTTACTCCCAGGTCTGGGCCTGGCTGTAGGAGCACCCTGTCGTGGATCCCTGCTCAGCCCTTTGTCCTGATCTGGTATTGGATAGAATCAGACCAAAGTGTGGGGGAGTTGGGGTGCTGGAGCTGGCCAAGGTCCCTGGGAGGAGTGGGGGGCTGCAGCTGGTAGTAGTCACTGGCAGGTTTTCCTGCAGGCTGATTTACATTCATTCAGTGTCATTTACATTGACCCTGAGGTAATTTTGTGGCAGTCCTGACTCCTCTCTCACCAGCCGGGCTCCCTCGTTTGCCCTCGTCCTTCTGCGCACTCAGATGTCCCCGGCCCACTTTGGGCCCCTCCTCCCTCCCCCAGATGCCATGGGGATAACCTGCAAATCATCTCCGGCTGTGTCCTTTCCCCTTTGCGGCTACCAGGGTGACTTTCCCAGAGCCTGCCCAGGTCACTCCCCTGTTGCTTTTGTGTGGCCTTCAAAGCCTTTCATGGCTCGGCTCCAGCCAGCTTTTCCATTGGTCACTACTGCCCTCCCCCCACTTTGCACTCCTGCCAAACTGGCCTTCGCCCTTCCGTGCTCTCTGCACCTTTTCCCTAACTGCCCCCCATGCAGGGGAGGCCTCGCCCCACCAGACCTGGCAGAGAACACCATGTTCCTTCGCAGAGTCCTCCTTCGTTTCCTCCTCCTACATAAAACCTTCCCAGTCCCCAGGGACTAATCCTCTTCGTTCCACCCTATCCCAAGCCCGTTGGCCTGGTGTTTGTTTTTATGTGAGTTGTGTTTATGTCCCTCATTGTTCTAAGTCCAGCATCCCCATCTCTGGCTCAGAGCCTGATATGTGCTTAGTAGGTGCTTGTGGAAGGATAGCATTTAATCCCATGCAACAGTGCAGTTTGTTGAACTCAGTAATGGAGTGCATTATAGTCATAGAAAATGGTATTGAATAGTTTTCACCAGTTACATTTCGAATAGTATCATTCTTTAAAGCATATTTATAACTAGCAAAACATAAAGTAAATGGCTCTAAAAGCCTCCCAAAACCATAGAATTTCAGAGTTGGAAGGGATTTCGGGCCTCCTCTATTACCCTACAGGAATCCCCCCTGCAACAGGAAATAGGAATTCATTCATTCAGCAGGCATGTGTTAGTGATCTGGCCTCCTTCTGATTTACTCTACTGACAAAGGAATTACAACCAGCTCCCTCCACTTCCATCTCTACCTTCTTTACCCAAACGAGGGGAAACAATGCATTTTGTTGGATAATGGAGGAGCAGTGCTGCTGGGATTTTCAAGCCTCTTTTTTTTTGCCTTAGAAGTCTTGCTCCCCCAACTGCAGTGACCCTTTGTTGGGATCAAGTGATAGTTCCTTGAGAGGACCCCAAGCCAAGGTGAGCCTTCTGTTACCACTTTTATTTAATGTCTTCTCTGACTCTTCCATTCTCAGGGGCCTGAGAACATCTGTTGTAGCTGTATTTCCCCATGTGGAAGCTGGATAGCCTATTCTACAGCTTCTAGATTTTATCTTTACCGGATGAATTATGAAAATAACAGTGTGAGCATCAAAAGGGTAAGTGAGATTCAACCCTATGTCTTTGCCTCATTGGAATCCCCACCCTCGAATCTTAGGCTTTCTTTTCAGGACTCCTTGAGATACCCCATGCATGGTGGTGGGCATCTGAGGCCTGGAGAAGTCCTTCCGGTCTCTTCCTGTCTTCCCCCTCTTTATGCCTGTGAACAACAATTACTTTCATCATTGTCATCCTCCGCTTTCTCTTTCTCTACCACCTACATAAAGATTTTTTTACCCTCCTCATTTTCTCATTTGTTTTTATAGCCTCTCCATGATATGATTCAAGCCAGGAATATTTTTATGGGAAGCCAGGGGAAACAGTGAGAAGAGCCCCCTCCTTGCAGAACCTGGGGCTAAGTCCCAGGAAGCCTAAAGTTTTGGGCGAGCCCCTTAGCTCCTTCGAGCTCCTCATCTTTACAGATGGGGCTTAGATGCCTGGCACAGAGTAGTGCTTAATCAGTGCTACTTGTCTTGAGTTCCATTCCAACTCTGTATTGATGCTCCTGATCCCTAGTTAGGTTACTAAATACTGTTTCATTCCTTTAATCAGTCATGATTCCCATTCTGTTGGGAGTGGTGACATGCCCCAGAGCATGCTAGATTGGGCTTCCTAACATTTTTGTGTCATGAGCCCCTTTTGCCATCTGGGGAAGTGAATGGACCCCTCAGAATAATGTTTTTAATTGGCACAAAATGAAATACATGGGATTACAAAAGAAAGTACTGTCCTCAAAGTGTTTTTTAAAACATCAGAGACTCCCAAGTTAGGAACCGCTGGTCTGCAAGTGAATTGTGGAGCCAAGATTCTCATCTAGCTCTTAAGGGTAGCATTTGACAAAAGAGTTGAGGAAGGACAAGTATGAATTGGCAGGGGGACTTCAATGCCCTAGCAAGTAACAGGTGCCTCGCCTCAGGGCGAGACACATGGTGGAAATCTTAAAGCTCTAGTTCATTGGCTGTAGCAGAGTTTTTCTTTCCAAGTATTATTTCAGATGTGGAAATTCTAGAGAATGGATTGCTGACTCTTTATTTTTTGCCTGCTCTCAGGTTTCGAAAGTGCCCAAGCTCCTGAATTCTGCCCTCCAGATTCTGTTCTCTGCAGACTCCACAAAGTTGTTTGTGGCCTCCAACCAAGGTTCTCTCCATGTGATCCAGCTATCAGAGGGGAGTTTAAAACACCTGCACACCTTCTCTCCTCAGTCAGGTGAGGATCGATTGCTGGCTTGCGCGTGGTCATAATTCGTCCCATTTCCATTCCTCATTGTCCCAGATGTTGTGTGCCCCACCCTGCTCCATCCCCCAGCACTCACCCAGATGGTTGCAATTAGAGGGGGGAGAGGAGATTTCTGCTGAATGAAGACTGAATTGAACAGATTCCACAGCGTTCTCCCTTCTTCCTCAGTGGGTTTTTTCCTTCCATGTTACAGCCAAAGGAAAAGTTAAGTTGATGCAAAGCTCTTCCTTTGCACCATGGTGGTGGTTGTTTTTTGTTGTGTACTGGTTTTACTCGATAACTGTTACACTCATGAGCTCATTTAAGTTTAGGGGGAAAAGCAAAGCAGTGGCCTCTGACCTTCTTTAACTGCTTCCCCCGGTGCTTCACTCAGTAGATGGTCTGTCCTGTCTTCTGAAATGGTTGCTCAGACCCGCTCCATTTTCACCCACATCCTATTTCACACACCTGGCAGGACATGTTACGAGATCGTTAGTGATTATACAGGAAAGGAAACAGCAGGAGCATGCTGCTTGGGGTCTGGCTTCCCGTGGGAGGCAGAGGGCAGGACTGGAGCGTACTGGAGGCACCCTGTGGTCCTCTCTTTCAGCCATGACTTTATTTAAACCATGGGTAGGTAGGTGTGATGGCAGGGACGATTTAAGGGGCTGATTAGCCATTTTATAGTTGATTGAGATTCCTTGCTTTTCTTCCCAAGCTCTGGGTGAGGCTGGTGAACCTAAAATGGTTTCCTATGACTTCCATTAAGCCAAGCCACAATAGGATCCCCTAGGATGTACCCCAAATTCACATTCTTTCTTCTGTCATTCAGAACCCACCCATCACCAAATCTCTTCAGCCTGACCTTATCTGATCATTTATTAATAATATTACCAATCCTCAGCATCTCCTTTCCAGTTTACTCAACCTGTGAATTATCTCTTTCTGGTTCCTCTGTTTGTATTCTGACCTTTATCAGTCAGCAAACACTTGCTTTGAACTGGGCGTGGTGATAGGTACCAGGTATACACAAATATAAGTCTCTGCCCTCAAGGAGCTTGTGATTTGTTGGGGAACACATTCACATTTATATAAACAGAGTCAGTACAAGGTGTGTTGGGGGTAAAGCATTAGAGGGAGCAATCAGGAACATCTTTGTGTGGAAGATGGCCCCAGAGTTTTGAAGGAAAGAGAATTCTAAGAGGAGGGAGCACATTCTGGGCATGGAGAACTGGCAGAAGGAGTCTTGGATGGAGGAAAAGGGGGAGAAGGTCTGGCTGCTGGGAGTGAAATACAGGGAAGCCTAAGGCACGTCAAAGGGTCAGTATAGGACTGACCAGATTGCCAAGAGCCCTGGATGCCAGCTTGGCCAACAAGCAACTGTGCCCGCCTTGCCCAGTACAAGTACATTAGTGAAAAGTTCTCACTCTTGGGGGAGCGTCCATTCTAGTAGGGGTGGGGTATGTATACACAGAGAATAGAAACAAAGTGGCTAATAGAAGTTGATCTGTGAGGGAAGGCCCTGGAGGTTGGGATCAGGAAGGGCTCCCTTTAGGAGGAGAGAGGGGGAGTCTCATGAGCCACCAGAAAGAAGAGATCATAGCCCACCTTTGGGGCCTCTGGGGCAAAGGGCCGGGGTCAGCTGGGCAGATTTCAGGGTATGTGGAGGCCCATGCAATAAGGCTGGAGACGGGGGTTGGAGGCTATGGGGAGGGGGCCCAAGGGACCCCATCAGATGTGCACGTCAAGGGACAGCCAGATAGGGAGTACAGAGGGGGATAGGGTGCCAGCCTGAGTCAGGAGGGCCTCCTAACTGTGTGACTCTCCTCCCTCTGTAAAATTCCTTCATAAATTGATCACCCATAATTCCTCTCCTCAAAATTCTGAAGCATTATTGAGGTGACATGGTTTGACATCTGTCATTTTGCATTATTGTCTAATTCGTTCATTATTCCACCTTCTCTTTCACTGTAACTCATTTCAGGGTTGATGCTTTTGTATAAATTATATAAGGTCTGAATAAAAGTAAAGCGGAAATCAGGGCTGCCCGATGACAGCCTGGTGCAAAGAGGGCTGGGCTCAGAGTCAGGAAGCCTCCTTCCCAAGATCAAGTCTGGTCCTCAGACGCTCACCAGCTGTGTGACTCTGGCCCTGCCTGCCTCAGTTTCCTCCTTTGTAAAAGGGGCTAGGGAAGGACCAAGCATCTCTACCAAAAAAAAATGGGGTCACAGAGAATTGGACATGAAAATGATGGTGATACTTCAAGTCAATCGAATTGAACTCATTTAAAAAAAAAAAAGTGGTGGGAAAGGAGTTGGTTAAAATTGTCCATTTGCATTTTCACAATTTATCTGTATGACACTGGAGTGCCAGTATGGGTTTCAGGGAGCTTGCCTCTGCCCCCTTGGGTCAGTTTCTCTTTTCTCTCTCTGGCCAGCCTGGAGGGCATATTTGCAAAATTCGTGGGAAGTGCAATTTTCCCTGGGCATAAAAGAACAGAGTTCACTGGGGAAGTGAGAGATTCCTTCAAGCTCTTCTCTCCTCACAGGGACTTCGGAGGCCACGACTCTGCTGGCAGCGAGCCCAGATGGCAGCTGGTTAGCTGCAGCGGGCCCCAGTAATGGAGTCAGTGTCTATGATTTGAAGCATCTGAAGGTGGGTTCAAGATTTGTTAATTATAAATTTATTTTTGGTCTAGACCTAGGATTTCATTGGTGCAACTTAGAAGTCTTTGCTGGTGGGCTGCCAGGGGCCCTGAGCGCAAAGTGACCTGGCCAGGGGTCACACAGCCAGCATCTGCCAGAAGTGGGACCTGATCCAGGTCTTCCACACTCAGGCCGGCTCCGCCCACCTCTCCCACGTAACCTCAGGGAGCAGAATTTAGGGACAATTCAAGCCAAGTCTAAGAAAGTCAGCCTTTAGCTGCATGTGGCTGGGTCTCATGTCCAGCCCCCGACTGATGCCTCCCCAGGGTGGGAGGGTCTGCGCCGGAATCCAGGCAGGGGTTTCAGAGCAGTGAGAGCACAGGGCATTCACCCTGCTTCCCGCCTCCTTCTCTTTGCCTTCCTCAGCCTCACTGCACAGTGCCTGCTTACAACTTCCCCGTGACAGCCCTGGCCATCGCACCCGGCACCAACAACCTGGTGATTGCACATGCAGACCAACAGGTAGGAGACGGCTGGGGGTGGTCAGTGCTGACCGTGGGGGGCCTGGTGGCAGACAGATAGGCCATGGGCTTGGAGTGTAGCATTGGTAAGCATGAGATAGGGCAGGATTTGGGAGACCATCTCATCCCTTCCCTCACTTTGCTCCATCCCTGCTTCTTCAGCTACTTTATGTTTGACAAACGGAGACACGGGAAAGTTAAATTAGTGGCTCATATCACAAAAGGGCTCGGTGATGGGGGCGGCCCTTTGGACCACACTTATGTGGCTGGTAGGGGAGGGAATGGTCTCTGAAATGACTGCTTCCTTACTAGCTGGATTTCCTCCTGTTTGGCTGTCTGGGGGAGCAGACTGCATGGTCAGCAAAGCCAGAGCCCTCGTGGCCTTCTTAGTGCCCCCTTCAGAGCGGGTGGGCCTCCTCCCATTTCTTCAGCTTCCACCATCAAAGGGCTCAGACTCCAGGACGTTTCTCCACTCTGCACGGGTGTCTGAGTTCTTTGTGATTTGCACCCAGGAAAGTGCAGGGTCCTCCATTAGGACTAAGCTTGATTCTCTTCTTGTGCTCTTTCCCAGGTCTTTGAATTCAGCATCCCCCAAAAACAGTACACAGATTGGAGCCGGAAAGTTCAGAAGCAGGGGCTGCACTACCTCTGGCTAGAGAGGGACACACCCATCACCCACATCACTTTCCACCCCCAGAAGCCCACCCACATCCTCCTCCATGACACCTACATGTTCTGCATCATTGATAAGTCCATGGTGAGTCCCTCCCTTCTTTCAGGAGCTTCTTTGCCCACCTACAGAAAGGGGCCCAGAACGGGCCAGACTTTCCCAGACGCAGTGATACTTGACTGAACTACCCTGGAGGTTGCTGGGTAAATGCAAAGAGTTTGGGTTTGCTTTTTTGCTGAGCTGGCTCTTTCTGGGGGCAAACCAGAGCAGGGTTTTAACGTCTTGGACAAGACCCGCTTGGCCTGGGGTGACCCCGAGGGACGCTCTCCAGCTGCTGGAATTGGAAACCTCACAGCCTTCTTAGTGAGAGGCAGATGGCTGGGATAGCCGAGCAGAGCTGTGAAATCCGCCTCCCAGAATGCTCTTTTGCATCCCCGGGGTTTAGGCGGGCTGGGCTGTATTTCGGGCGCAGCCAGCTGCCGCCTTGAGTCATCCCACTGGCGCGCTTTTCTTGGGGAGACGCCTGCCCCTTGGCCCTGTATTCTGCAAATAGCCCTCGTCATATGAGCGAGCTCGAAGCACGTGGCGGGGATTTGTCATGTCTGTGAACACGGGAGGAGGGTGGGTGGGATGTGGGGGAAGCAGATGGCCAGGAGCGAGTGGTTCACTACAGCTTGTGCGAGAGGCCCGCCTCCAGGGCTGAGGGGGGCTTTCATGTGGGAGGGCTGACTGGCAAGTGCCTCAGGAGGGGAGCGAGACCAGAAGGGCTCCCCCGCTGGGCCTAGACACAGCCATGTCCCAAGGAGGTCACCCAGGTTCTCCCAGGGGGCAGCAGCACGTGGTTGCTAGATTTCTCCCTGACAGGGTCCCTGGCCGGGCTGACCTTTGGTCTGATTAGGGGGGTCTGGCTCATTCTGAGGCACAGCCTGGGAAAAGAGGCCAGAAGCAGGTGACCATTGGGACGTTGACATTCAGCATGGTCATTGGCCTGTTCAGGAGATGATGGGCAGAAACTAAGAATAATGAAGACTTGACATGTGTTGCTTTTTTTTTTTTTGTCTTTAGCCACTTCCAGATGACAAAACTCCCTTATTCAATCAGCTTTCCTTACGGGAGGCCTCCGAAAACGTCAGAAGGCGCCATGCCCATGCCTTCAAGATCTCTAAGAAATTTCAGGTGAGTCTCTTCAGGGCAGTGACTCCAGGCTGGGGCTCTAATGATTTAAGAAAGAAAATAAAGATGCTGTAGTCCAGGCAGCAAAACCCTGACACACTATTCAAAGACCTGAGCATTTCAGGGTCCTAGGGCAGAAGGAACTTCCCAAGATCATCCAGTCCATCTCCCTCCTTTTAAACTATCTTGGGGAGGAGAAGATCACGAATTTATTTTTGGCTTCTTTGTATCTGAGTGGTACAAACGCTAAAAGCCTCAAAGCCCTCAATTAAAGTTGTTGTAGACGTTGCATCCATCTTAATGTAGCCCTTTTAAAGTTGGCAGTCTTGGGATAGGAAAAAGGAACTCTTTTTAGAGGCCTGCAGTGAGCCAGTGGTAGGCACAGATTCAGGTACCTGTACAACCAGGAAATTAAGGACTTCTGTCTATCTCCGCCAAAGCTCCTTACAGCTCAGACATGATGTGTTTTCTTCCTCAGTTAACATTTAATTTTCTCTAGTAGGTATATCCTCTTGGGATCCTCAATTTGGAGCTGGGAGGGAGCGCAGAGTTCTGTAATTAAAAGACAAGGGCACTGAACCCCAGAAAGGTTCATTGACTTTGTCCAAGTCACCCAGGCAAATGACTGGCATGTATTCCCATCTAACAGTTGAGGAAGTAGGCAGAAATTAAATTAAGTGACTTGCTCAGCTCACATC
This sequence comes from Sarcophilus harrisii, assembly GCF_902635505.1. Lineage (NCBI taxonomy): Eukaryota > Metazoa > Chordata > Mammalia > Dasyuromorphia > Dasyuridae > Sarcophilus > Sarcophilus harrisii. Next base: position 44,392,533 of record NC_045427.1, on the reverse strand, counting down.
GCCCTAAGTGTCTGAGGTAAAATTTGAACTTGGGCCTTCCTGATTCCAAGCCCAGCATGTTTCTCTGCTAGGCCACCTGAGCTGCCTCTCACCTAGTGAAATTTCTATGTGAGCAATCCCTTATGGGTAGATCTGAGCTGATATTTTAGTGTTGGGGAGAATCGGTTCAGTCCTAGGGCAGGAGGAATCTTAGGACGCTTGCCATTAGGTGAGCTCCTTTGTGAGGGGACTGGTGGGAGCTTCCCTTGGGATCATTGTCCTCTCTGTGACTTGCAGCCCCTCCTTTTCATGGACCTGTTGGATGAAGGCACATTGGTGGCAGTGGAACGGCCTTTGGAAGACATCGTTGCTCAGCTTCCACCACCCATCAAACGAAAGAAATTTGGAACTTAAGTGGAGCTGTGTGGTTCCTTCCCTGAACTGGCTGACCTGTTCTTTTCCTAGAAATCATGATAATAAAACAAAGTTATTCTTTAGGGCTCTGTCATCGCGAATGTTATTTGCCCTCCTTTTTTAGCTGCCAGAAGACAAGGTCAAGACTTGCACTTGAAGCCTGAGTCGTGACCAGTGTTCTCCAGCGCAGGCTCTGTGGTCCTGAGGAAGGGACTCTCTGGGCCCCTCCTCCCTGCAGAAGAGGGCTGCCTCGCCTCTTACAGGAAGGTTGAGAGCACAGAGTCCTTCTTCCTCTATCAACTCTCGGCTTCAGCTTGCAAGCTCCTTCCGCAAAAAGGGATGCCTTGGCCCCTGGTACTCGCTTACCACAGGCTGTTGCGGCCCCCGAGAGAGCCGGGTGGGTTTCACTCCAGTCTGGGGTTCAGCTCCCAAACTGACTAAGGGGGGCTTTTTCTGAAAATGAAGGTTTCTGGCCTTCCCAAAGTCAACTGTTAACTTTTTAAATGCCAGTGTATAAACATTACTTTGGGAAGTCGGCTCCCTTAATAGTGTTTCTTCATTCATTTACCAGCAGTGTTGGACAGAGACCAAAGATTTGGGGGAGGGGCAGAGGGAAGTAGGGAAGGAAAACAGGCCGTTTATTTCATTTCTGCCTCTTTTTCTTCTCTGCCTGATCTGGCTTCTTATTCCCAGAGTGCTAGTAACCTTCTCACTGGAATTTATTCTCCTAACTAGAAAATGAATATCCCTAAGTAATTTGAATTCAGCAAATAGATTTCTGTCTGTACCACGCCTGCTGAAAAGTGCCTGTGGAATCTATTCCACCTTGGGGGCCAGGAGGGTGAGGCTTCTTGATGACACCATTGGGTGGAGTAATGCTTAAAACATTTTAGATTGTCATGTTTATGTGAAGCTTGCCCCAGGGCTCTGTTCTGGAAAGGGAAAACCCATCCACTATCCTGGAGTAGGATGGAGCTGAAAGTGGGATGGCTAATCACACAAATCCAGAGGTTAGGAAACCGGGGCAGTTTGGGAAGAGCAAAGAGACCCAGTGATTCAATTTACTCCACTTATTTCCAGTGGTGATTGTCTTCATTTAAATCTATTAGCTCTTTATGGTTCATGAAGAATGGCTTCTTTCTCCCTTTCCTGTTGTTCAGTTGTTCCAATCATGTCTGACTGACCCCATTTGGGATTTTCTTGGCAGAGACACTGGAATGGTTCGTCATTTCCTTCTCCAACTCATTTGATAGATGGGGAAACTGAGGCAGAGTGAATTGACTTGTCTGGGATTACATAGTGTGTGAGGCTACATTGAATTAGGTCTTGTTGACTCCAGGTCTAGCTTTATCTGGATAATTTTCCATCACTGAGGTCAGTGGTGTTTTCCCCCACCTTTGAGCTCTCTTAGAAGGGGTTGGGTTCCTAGTGGCTGGAGACCTTCAAGCCCTGTGCGAAGGGCTGTACAGATCCCATGAGATCATTTGAAGGAATTCCTACTCAGATATGTCCTAGACCAAGAGATCCCTGAGATGCCTTCTAGCTCCAGTATTTCAGTTTGGATCATTCTGATTCATTTGATAGATGAATGTTATATAAATATGTTAATAATTATTGGTAGGTTAATATATAATTCACATAATATAATAAACAGAGGTAAATAAGGCTTGGGAAGAGGCTTCCTCCAGCCCTGGGTTACACATGTTTCCTATGGTATTTTGCATGACCAAAACCTAATTTCAGCCACACTTCCCTCTGTAGGATATATTTGTATCCTAGGAAGGGAAAAGAATCCCCTAAATGTTGATTCACCTCCTGCTACCACACTCTTGCTACAGAAAAGGGTTTAAGATAGAATTTGGTGATTTGAACTTGGACTGATTCTTGACTTGCCAGAACTTGGGCTAAGTCCAGAAGTTGTACAATATCCGTCTCCAGTTTAAAAGCTTTTCTTTACCTATCCACAACAGGTGGCTTGGATGTGGGTGATTTGGCCCTTTGGATTCAGAGAGAAAGGAGCAGGGAACAAATAAGTTCATTTGCTGATGTGCAGAGTTCTCTGCAAGCACTTAGCTTGCTTCTCTCTATTCTAAATCATGAGGCAAGTGAGCTCTTCTTCCTTCATTTGGTGATTTATGACTTGAAAGAGGTGAGAAGTAGCAGCTCTTGACCTTGAAATCCTTCCTAAATCAGATAATGGAATACAGAGGAAATCTTGAAAGTTTCTTGGGTGACCTGGAGGAAATGTAGGCAAATCTATATTCAATAGAGATCAGCTGTTTGAGGTGAAATACATACTTTTGTGGTTTGTTTAAAGTATATTTTGGGGTTTTCTTTTTACTTTCTCATACTTTTCATTTTGCTAGTTTTAACTGGGTGCAGAAGATAAATCATTGAGATGAATAGTTGTGTCCTAAATTTCTTGGTATCTTCCATTTTCTAACTTTAGTTTTTTAAAAGGCTGTATTTTGTTTTCTTCTTTTTCTTCTGCTGTGTTTTAAGTGATTGTAACTCTAGAATGAGAAAATGTCCAGTCCTTCTTGAGAACAGGAGTTACCTCAAATTTTCCCCAGCACTTAACACAGTAAATACAAACTCAATCAGTTTCCAGTCCTTCATTAATTCATACACTTCACATCCAGAAGGCCTTTTTAGAAACATCCCCAATATTAGTCAAATCAGAGTAGACTTGATGAAGGTTTTAAATTTAATACCCCAAGAAGAAGGTGCATCTTAGAAACATTTCTTGCTCCAGGAAAAGTGTTTCAGGCACAGTCTGAGCATTTGACTTTGGTACACAAGACATTCAGATCTATGGGCTTGTCCATTTTATCTTTAAAAAATAATTGTTAGACAAACATTCAAATTTTAGTATGTTTTTAGTATATGAGCAAGTATAATATACATAAGTACCATATAGTTGGGAAAGTAGAAAGATCCAATGGTAATGATAGCTTGCTTGAGTAATGGTAAATAGAAATAATTGGATTCCATCTGGAAAAATTTCATGGAAAGGCTTTAGAAACAAAGGGAATTTCCAAAGATAGGGGGAGAGAAATGGTTTGTAGGAGAATTGGGTAGAAGAGACAAATTGGTTCATAATATTGTGAAAAATGACAACAGCTGACTGAGTTAAACAGCAACCTTGAGTGATTTTGGTGATTTAAGTTTTAATTGAACACAATGTATTTGTGTTCTAAGTCTTTGTTCTGTTGAGAATCTTAAGGTTGAAGGAGAAGGAGTTTAACATAGTAAAATTCTCCTGTTTGTAAAAAAAAAGAGTAGTTAGTTGAAGAAGGAGGTTTGAAACTAAGAGAAACCAGCAAAGACTGTAAAAAAAAAAAAAAAAAGTAACACTTATTAAGCACCTGTTATATGCCAGGCACTGTGTTATTAGTTAACAAAAATGCTTGACAAATATTTGATCTTCACATGAACCCTGGAAGGTAGGTGACAATCATTTTACAATTAAGGAAACTGAGGCAGAGATTATGTCAGGTAGGGAGTAGCTGAAGCTTGATTTGAATTCTGCTCTTTCTGATTCGACCCAGTGCTCCATCCACTGCACCACATAGTTACATTAGAGACTATCAGCATCCTTTGATCTGTGGGCCTTAAGTTCTTGAGTGTCCATGGAGTTGTTTTAAGGAGTCCATATCCAGTCCTATCTTTTCTCAAATTAACAAATGTTAATAGTACAACTAGTGTCAGGAGGAGGGATTATCAGAATGTTTTTTATGTTAAAAGAGAGTTCATATTTGAAAAGGTTGGGAGACATTCAGCATAGCATAGCTTTATGCCAGATATTGCACCAAGCATTGGGGATACAAAGTAAAGGGAAAAAATAAATGCGATTTCTTAAGGAGCTCATTCTAATAGGGGAGACAACAAACTTGTCATTTTTCAACTGACTCTCTGGGACCCCGTGTAGGTTTTTTTTTGGGCAAAAATACTGAAGTGATTTGCCATTTCCTTTTCCAGTTCATTTGACAGATGAGGAAACTGAGTTAGACAGGGTGAAGTGTCTCTCCCCCAGCTAGAGCCAGATTCAAACTTAGGAAGATGAGTCTCCCTGACTCCAAGTTTGTCAGTCTACATACTGTGGTGCAAACTATACAATTATGAAATATTACAGGATAGCTGTTGGGAAATGGCTAAATAACTTGCTGGATAGAGCCCCGGACCCCGAATCAGGAAGACCGGAGTTCCATCCAGCCTCAGAATCTTACTAGCTGTGTCACTCTGGACAAGTCCCCTAAACTCTGCCGTAATCCACTGGGGACAAATAGAGCACTCCAATATTTCCGCCAAGAAAACGCTGTGGGCAGCATGGGTGCTGACGGTCTGCACCCAGTCATGGCAGAGGAGGTGAGGGAGTTTTTGGGGATGTTTTAAATGACAGACCTTGGCAAGAGATTGGCTACGGAAGATGAAATAGAGGGAGGGAGTTGAGGATGATTCCTAGGTTTGGAATCCTATATAAGGACCCCACCATAAGGATGCTGGTATTTGGAAAGTTAGGAAGGAGGTGGGAGACTGGAAGAAAGATAAAAGTATTTAGTTTTAGACATGAATCTTAAAAATACCTACTGAGCATCCAGTCTAGATGTCCCAAGAAATGAGACTGATGATCAGAACCTAGCAATAATCCTGATTTGGTCTTAAATTGCATAGGGGGAAGGAAGGAGTGAAGGAATTTGACTGTGATTCCAGGGCCCTAAATTTGGGAAACAAATTATTAACCTGGTTTTAGGTCAGTGATAAACCATGAATGATTATCATTTCAATGATTTCACCAAGAAAGTCTCCACTCATTTAATCTTTCCTCCATTGCAGCATGGTGGATGGAACACTCTGCTTGGAGACTAGAGGTCCTGAGTTTTAATCCTGCCTAAAATACTTACTAGCTGTGTGACCTTGATCCTGGCTCTCTCAATCTCTCTCAGCCTCAGTTGCCTAATCTGTAAAATGACAAAGGGTAATCTTCACTGAGCTGTTTATAAACCCAAAAGCACCATTAGCTATTATTACTGCAGTTGCTGTTGTTAATAGGAAAAGTCACAGTTCTACAAAGCTAACTGTAACCAGCTGTTTATCATTAGAAATGTGGTAAGCAGATGTGGCTTTTCATGGTCATAATATATGAGATGGTTAATCCATTTTTTTCCCTTTGTGGGCTTCAGATGGACAGTGATTTATTTAGATGGGGTGAATCAAAAATGTGCTTGCATCAGCTGAAGGAAAAAAAAAAAAATGGGCCTTCTATCGGCTTATTAAGGGCTTCAGTACCTGTGGAGATGTACGCAAAAATGCAGAAAAGAAATGTTTTCAGGACATTTTCTGTCCGTCTGGTAAAACTAGTGCCAACAGTTGAAAAGGGTAACTAAGTTCCCTTTTGTCTCACTGTAGTTTATCCTTTTCCTCAGCTCCGGTTTCTCAACATTGGCTATGTTATCTTATAAACCACGTTTCCTCCTTTGGCATCTTTAGTAATAATTACTCTGATCTGCTTCTTGTCCTTCCTTTGTATCAGGCCTCCTCCATGGCAGTGACCTTCAGGCTGGCTCAGGGTTGTAATTTTGCCTGGGGCCCTCCTTCCTTAAGGAATTGCATAACATTCAAACTTTGGAGCCAGCCCCAAATCCTCCAGCTCCTACTGACATGTTTTTGGCAGCATAGAACAGATTTTGGCCAAAGTATGGCCTTATACAAGGGCTGTTTATCACCAAAATTAATTTGGCTATTTGCCCCCTATGTACAGTATCAAATGGAGTTCTTACAGCAAAGGCTCCTTCCTACATAAAGTACAGCATCCTGCTTGCAGGGGGGAGGGGGGGGAAGGGGGGGAGCAATACCTAAATCTTAAAATCTTAAATTTTACTGATGCTGGTGAAACTCAGTCAAGTCCAATCCTCAGTGCCTCAAGGACCTCTAACAACAACCATTTACATAATTTATCTTAGGGAGTTGTCCAGAGACTAAATGATTCATCCATGGTCACACAGTTCATTATTGTCCAAGTGGAACCTGAATGAGAGATCTTCCTCCTTCCCAAATCCATTATTCTAATTCATAACAAGAAGCAAGAAATAAAAATTTTAAATGTGTTTCTAGTCCCTTTAAGGTACTTTTTGAACAAAAATCCTGTGAAGTATGACTATTTTATCAATGAAAAATAGCCTCAGAGAAGCTGAGTATTATAGATAATGGATGTTAGAGCTAGTATTTGAGCTCAGGTCTTTTGAGTTTCCAAAGTAAATTGTCTTTCTGCTAATCTCAATTGTCTCAAATTTATCATGTGCAACATTTCAGGGAATGAAAAAAAAAATGCCCTTCCTACCCTCAGAAAGCTTATACAGTAGTTAAGTAGCTCCTAGAATTTTAGATCAATGAAAGTATGACTAGAGATAATGCTTTTCTAACCTCATTTTAAAAGAATAATTCTTATGTTCTTTACTCACCATAGTAAAGTGTGCTCATAATGTGAGTATAGTTGAGTCAAGATTGACATAAATGATAAGTTATTGGAATTATACCCAGGCATTTCTTTTTCAAATGGATGAAAAAATGGCCATGACCCAAAGTATATTTATACTATTTTCATTTTTTCCTAAGAGGAGAAGCAGATTTTTTTTTCATTTCAAATTTAATTATCATGACTAAGTCCAATAACAGTGCTTTGTGCTTTCTACAGAATACCAGTCTTTGGAAATTTCTTTTCTTTTTTTTCTTTTTTAACATTTAATGGTCCTAAACCTCTTTGGAGATATTTTAAAAATAGCTAGTAAATATTGAATTTCATTCTACCAACAAATATTTTTGGTTAAATGGAAAGAGGGTCAAATTCAGAGACAGAAGATTCCAGCATTACCATTTAGGTTACATCAAGAGCCTAGATGATATCATTGCCTTGGTACCTGAGCACAGAGCCTATTTAATGTGTTGGGATTTTTTTTTTTTTTAACTTTGAAACTAACATGTTTGATTTATTACATAATTTTTCAAATATAAGATATAGTAGATTCATGGTTTCATGTTAAAAAACCACCAAACATTACATTTATGTGCCCCCCAAAACACCCCAATTTAAGGCAACAATGAAAAATCCAAATTCAATCTATAGCAAAAAGTTATCTGACAATGTTTTAATTATTAAAAAAGCATCTGTATTGAAGCTTTACAATTAGAGTGTATTTAATATGAATATTTATAGTCTAAATAATTCAACACATCCGTGTTGAGTGAGGTTTTTAAAAACTAACATAATGGTTGTACTTATAAGCCATAGGCCATGCCCTTCACTTTATTCATAGGATTGTTACTATCTTCTTTTCTTCATTCTTTATAGCCTACTTGGACTTTCTTTGCAGCATGTCTGTGTTCTTTCTACACAAAGTCTCAAATCACATAATTCTTTTTTTTTTAAATTATTATAGCTTTTTATTTACAAGATATATGCATGGGTAATTTTTCAGCATTGACAATTGCAAAACTTTTTGTTCCAACTTTTCCCCTTCTTCCCCCATCTCTTCCCCCAGATGGCAGGTTGACCAATACAAGTTAAATATGTTAAAGTATAAGTTAAATACAATCTATGTATACTCACATACAATTCTTTAAGCCATTATGAACAAGTTATTCAAATAATGTCACTTTTAAGTTTTTACCACATTCCAGAGGCAGCTAGATGGCAAAGCAGATAGAGCACCAGCCCTGAAGTCAAGAGGACCTAAGTTCAAATATGACCTTAGACACTTAATATTTCCTAACTGTGTGACTCTGGACAAGTCACTTAACCCCAAATGCCTTTTAAAAAAAAAAGTTATTACCACATCAGAAAAAGGCCATTATTCCTTAGGCAAAATATTGTCAGCCAACTTTCAACCCAAGGCAAATTTTATTTCCATGTCAGAAACCTCAAATAAATGGAGCTAAGTTTATCATCGATATAGCATCAGAACTTGGTATTAGAATCTAGGAATGCTAACATGTAACTTTCTATAATGAAGCATTTAGGGACTGATCATGGGGAATTATGGTATTAAACTGCAAAATCAATGAGAAATTTCTGTTGTATTCTTCATCACTTTAACCCACAAAAGCTATGAAGTGTTTAACCCAAAATTTCAGAGTGGGTGAACAAAAAGAAGGATCAATAGGCATGATGAGTACTGTTTGCCCTCTCTAAAGTGTGAACCAGGAACAAACATCAACAAAGTGATTAATATTGATCAAATTTTCCTATGTGTCCTAGGAACTGGAGCAGAACCATTAAAGGACATGTTAGAATCCAGTGAAGTTCTTGTTCTAATTGAATTTGTTTCAATTCTCTTCATACAAGTTGGACCATGGAATCTCATCCATAATTTGCAGTTCAAAGGAAATTGTCATTTTAACATCAGGAAGTTAGGTAGAAAAAAATCACTAAATGAAATGTTCACTTTTAACTAAAATTCTATTATTTGTATTATTAAAGATTTTTAACTAATATTTCATGCTAAACCTTTTCTAATTATATCAATGGCAACCTAGTTCTTTGTAACACAAGGGTCTAGAGTTCCATATGATTTTTGGATAGAAGAAAAGAGATGCATTTTATTTTACTGGACTACAAAACCCAGATCATTGCACAGGATTGTCACTGAGAACCAGTTTGTCTTCCTAGAGATTTCATCTATTCTCATATCATTTTCTCCAATGGGCATCGAACCACAGATCTGCTCTTTGAAAGCCAAACAATCATATAAAGCTTTTTTTCTTGGTGCTGTAAGCACCCACTTCAGGTAGATGTCATAGTATCCCATCCTTTCCCCCTTCTCCCTTCCCAGGCAGTTGCCCTATTTGTCAAATCCAAGACCTGAGATGAAGATGAGATCCAGACCCCCTGTTGACAAAGCCATCATCACTGGGCTAATGAATGTTTCAGGAAGTTTGGGGAAGTAAAAACATTTCTTCCACTGAAAATAACGACCATATCCACATAGTTGCTCTTGAATTTCTGTTGAGGGCTAAAACATATTTTGCCATGTTGAAAAATATCATTGATAATTTTTTCTATCTCAGTTTCATCCTGAAGGTTCAGAAAGATTGAAATTCTCAGTCTCTTAATATTGTGAGCAGTCATCTTCTCTGTTAGCTGGACTGGACTGGAGGATCTGAATATCTGCCAATCACTGCTTCATCTCAGTCCATATTGAATTTTGGATTCCGTGTTTAATAAATGCATGTTGTGGGGCAGCTAAATGGAGCAGTGGATAGAGCACCAGTCCTGAAGTCAGGAGGACCTGAGTTCAAATTTGGTCTCAGACACTTAACATTCCTAGCTGTGTGACCCTGGGCAAGTCACTTAACCCCACTTGCCTCAGCAAAAAATAAAAAATAAATGCATGTTGATTGATTGACTTCACCATTTAGAGCTTCAGTTTCCTCATCTATCAAATGGAAGGATTGAACTTGATGACTCCTAAAATCTTTCCAGGCCCTGATAAGCTGGATGCCATGGAGAATTCCCAGATGAAGAAATAGAAGAATTTTGCCCTTAGAATTTTATCTATAAGTAATTAAAAAGTCCATTAAAAAAAAAAAAAAACAGTAATTCTACCTGACAATATTTATTCTCTGGTGGGCAAGGCCTTGTACAAAGAGCGCGGAGCAGCCATGTTAGTAGAATTTGTAGGAATTGCAATCAGAAGATGTGTATTCAGAGAATGGCTTAGTGGATAGAACATTGGGCCTGAAGTTAGGAAAACTTGAATTAAAATCTTGATCTCAGACACTTATTAGCTTTGTGGCCCTTGGCAAATCACAGCCCTGTTTGCTTAAAATGGGGATAACAATAGCCCTTCCCTCTCAGGGTTGTTGTGAGGAGCAAATGAAATATTTGTAAAATGCTAAGCACAGAGCCTGGCATATAGTAGGCATTATATAAATGCTAGATGATATTATTATTGTTGTGGTTACTACTACTACTATTACTACTGTGTTATTTAACAGGTCTTGAGTCTCAATGTCCTATTCTGTAAAATTGGGATAATACTTCTACCTGCTCACAAATTTTTATATGTGAATTATATTTAACATTCTTATATAAAGATAAAAAATGACAGTCCCTCCTCTCAGTTCACCTGATGGTCTCCAACATGTATGCAGATGAACAAAATACCAAGTGAAATGCATATGCTGATTAAAAATAAAAATCAGTGTTATGGTAAAAAACCCAGTAGAGTCCCAAGATGAGATCTAGACAAAATGTTCTAGAATAATTTAGTCAATAGTCAATAAATGTTTATTAAGCTAGGTGCTAACTTGGGGGGGATATACACACAAACACAAAGTTCTAGCCCTTTAGGGCTTAATCTAATGGGAGAAAACACACAAAAGAATCTGAAAATTTGGGGGGGAGGGGAGTGAAAAAGCCAGAAATCCTAGTCATGCAGCCAAGTGGAAAATGAAACATGCGTGTCCTGAGCACAGGGTAGTGATGGGAGGTGAGTACCAAGGTTGATATGATCTTGCAGAATGATGAATCTTTCCAAAGATGAGGTCCCTAGGGCATGGTGGAAAGTCAGAGAAATCCCAACGGAGTGCAGCCAGGTGGGAAATGAGATTCCAATTTGAGCAGAAACACAAGCTGGGGCAATCAGGAAAGTTAATAAGTGACAACTATGAAATGAGTGATGGAGAAAGTAAGTGAACCCAAGCTCACTGAGGATGTATGTTGTTAAACTTTTCCTTTAACGGTCTTCTGTAAATCTGCTAGATGATTCCTAAATCTTCCTAAAATTAAATGTACTTTGGAGTTCAGAAGGAAGAGGGATTCCAACTAGGGCTGTTAGATGGTGGAAAAACCCATTAGTTTCCCAATTGAAGCCTGAATTCTAGTGCTAATTCTCATACTAACTCTAATTAGACTTTGATAGTCTTCTTGGAGGAGGGAGTGAAGAACTCATTTTCACACAAAAAGAAGTGTTAGATTTAGGCCCCTTGATTTCCACCAGTCCAAGTCAGTTTAGTGGAGAAGGTAGAATTTAAACCAAGTCTTTTAAGTTTGGGTAGGTTTTTGATTTCTAGGGACACAAGAGGGAGGCAAACATTTTAGAAGAACCTCTTTTTTAGGCAGAAAAAGTAAAGGCATGTTTAAAGGGACAATGAATAAACCAGTTTAGCAGGTTCATTTAAGGAAATAGTGGGAAGAGGCCAAAAGAGAAAATTGAGTTCAAATTATGGAAGATATTGAGGGCAAAGCTAACGTGTTTGTCAATATGGCAAAACTTCAAAACTAAAACAGAGAATTTTAATACTTTTAAAAAAAGAGTGGCAGCATTCTGACCATCTGAATACTAACATTTCCCCATTACATCTCAATTTTATATAATTTGCCTTCTTGCTTATCACCTAACTTTCCAGCTATCTAAATAGGTCTCTAGGAGCTGCATTATTTAGTTGGAGCAAAGCCAAAACCAAGTATATGAGTGTGTGTGAGGAGAGACAAACAGAGAATGATTGATTTCAGGCTGTAAGGACCATTGGGCATATCTAAATCCCAGGAGGCTTCTTTGCAGTGGATTTAGGGAAGGTCTGGTTTGTTTAGCTTTGATGAAATTTGCAACTTGGGAAATCCTGCCTTACTGCAAAACCAAATCTTATTATAATGATTTTTAGTAAGACATGTGCTTTGCATCATATCTTAATGGGATTGATAAATCTCTGACTAGATTTTTAAAAAAATGAACCCTTCTTTGAAACTTTGAGGAGGAGTTAAGTGTTGCTGAGAATAGAGGACTGGGTGTACAATCAGGGAGACATGAGTTAAAATCTGGGCAAAATTTTACTAATATTTGATCCTGGGCAAGTCAATTAACCTGTTTGCCTCCGTTTCCTCAACAATAAAAGCATCCAACTTCTTGGGATCAAATGAGGTAATATTTTTGTAAAGTGCTTAGCAAAATATTTGGCACACAGTAGGTGCTTAATAAATTTCTCTTAATGCTTTTTCTCCCACTCCTCTTCCTTTGAGACTATTTAGATTCAATCTCTCACTCTAAGTGTACAGAGGACTGGAAACCGGATTCGCTGTTCTCAGTGACCTAAATTCAAATTCTACTTCCAACTCACCTTAGGTGTGGGACCCCCATCTGGGTACTTGTATCTATAAAGGTTGAACGAGATAAGGTAGCCTTGTAAAATGGGAATTGGATGCGATTTAATTGATTTGGGGAATTCCCAGGTGAGGAAACTCTTTTTACCAAAGGAGGGCAGCACCTTAACAGTCTTAAGAGTTGCCACCATCATGGAGTGATGAAGTGACTTGGTTGGGGGAGACATGAGCACAGGTTAAGGGAGGGTCACAGCCAGGATTCAGTCCCCTTGCCTTTAAGGGCAGCCTTGTATCCATTACACTACAAATATTATTCATTCATCAAAGATTATCTGCAAGACCCTGTGCTTAGGTGTCTTGCACCCCTTTGCTGGACTCTAAAGATAAAATGGAAAAATCTTCCCTCCAGAATCTTACAGAGGATTTACAATTACTTTGCAGTCTGCCAAAATGCTGGATTCGCATACTCTCTGAGACATTTGTGAAACCCTGCTCAAACCATCTGATAATTCTACTTAATTTTATTTGTCATAAAAGGGTTCCCTATGCGTGAAAGGAATGCAGATCCAAAGAGTTCCCTAAGCTGACCAAAAAAAAAAAATTTACAGAACCTCCTTTTCTCTCCCATGGGCACGTAGAGCTGATCCATGAACAGTGTTTTACTCTCAATTCACCTTTACAAGAATTATTTATTGCACCCTTGGACCTGTGGGGGAAATGGGTGAACCTCACCCTCTGGGGCTGGAAGCCCATCTGACCGCCTCCAGCGCTTTTATTTGTCTCTACTACACACCAAAGGGGTTTGAGCTGTGTGAGCTCAGAGAGAAGCTTGCAGGACGTGGGGCCCAGGCAGCCCAATTTCATGGGCTAATAAAGAGATTACCAGATGGAATTTTAATTTTGCCCAGTTACATTTATATTAAGACATCTGGCTGAAATGGATGTTTTCTTGGTTGAGGGATAAGAAGACAGAATTTGGAGGCGGCCCAGCTGGCTTCGGAATATTCTAGGGGTGAGCCGGGCCAGTCACAATGGACGGGGCTTAGCTTCATCCTCTGTTAATGCAAGGATCACACACTAAGTCCCCGGGAGCGCGGCCATTCTGAATTCTGACCATTCTGACATTCCACGCTCCTCCCAGCTCTAGCATTTCATATTCTGTTTCCTTCCTCACATTCCGTGTTCTCAGCCCTCTTCCCACCCTGGCCCTGTGTTCCAGGCTCCCCCCCAGCTCTGACTTTCTCCGTTCCAAGCTCTCCCTCACACCGACACTGTGCTCTCTAAGCTGCCTCTCGGGCCGACACTTTGTCCTAAGCGGAGTCTCTAAGCTCTCCCAGCGGGGCACTCCGTTCTAAGCTGCCCCGGCCCAGAGAGGCACCGAAGCGCCCTCCCAGCTCTCCCCGGCCCGGGCTTTCTGGGCTCCCTGAGCGCCCTCCCAGCTCTCCCCGGCCCGGGCTTTCTGGGCTCCCTGAGCGCCCTCCCAGCTCTCCCCGGCCCGGGCTTTCTGGGCTCCCTGAGCGCCCTCCCAGCTCTCCCCGGCCCGGGCTTTCTGGGCTCCCTGAGCGCCCTCCCAGCTCTCCCCGGCCCGGGCTTTCTGGGCTCCCTGAGCGCCCTCCCAGCTCTCCCCGGCCCGGGCTTTCTGGGCTCCCTGAGCGCCCTCCCAGCTCTCCCCGGCCCGGGCTTTCTGGGCTCCCTGAGCGCCCTCCCAGCTCTCCCCGGCCCGGGCTTTCTGGGCTCCCTGAGCGCCCTCCCAGCTCTCCCCGGCCCGGGCTTTCTGGGCTCCCTGAGCGCCCTCCCAGCTCTCCCCGGCCCGGGCTTTCTGGGCTCCCTGAGCGCCCTCCCAGCTCTCCCCGGCCCGGGCTTTCTGGGCTCCCTGAGCGCCCTCCCAGCTCTCCCCGGCCCGGGCTTTCTGGGCTCCCTGAGCGCCCTCCCAGCTCTCCCCGGCCCGGGCTTTCTGGGCTCCCTGAGCGCCCTCCCAGCTCTCCCCGGCCCGGGCTTTCTGGGCTCCCTGAGCGCCCTCCCAGCTCTCCCCGGCCCGGGCTTTCTGGGCTCCCTGAGCGCCCTCCCAGCTCTCCCCGGCCCGGGCTTTCTGGGCTCCCTGAGCGCCCTCCCAGCTCTCCCCGGCCCGGGCTTTCTGGGCTCCCTGAGCGCCCTCCCAGCTCTCCCCGGCCCGGGCTTTCTGGGCTCCCTGAGCGCCCTCCCAGCTCTCCCCGGCCCGGGCTTTCTGGGCTCCCTGAGCGCCCTCCCAGCTCTCCCCGGCCCGGGCTTTCTGGGCTCCCTGAGCGCCCTCCCAGCTCTCCCCGGCCCGGGCTTTCTGGGCTCCCTGAGCGCCCTCCCAGCTCTCCCCGGCCCGGGCTTTCTGGGCTCCCTGAGCGCCCTCCCAGCTCTCCCCGGCCCGGACTTTCTGGGCTCCCTGAGCGCCCTCCCAGTTGGGACACTTTTTTAACGTTTTAAACGCCTCCAGCCCAGACTTTTGGGCTCTCTAACCACCCTGCCAGTGGGACACTGTGTTCTAAGCTGCCCCGGCCCGGACTTTCCGGGCTCCCTGAGCGCCTCCCCAGGCCAGACCTCCCGGGCTCCCCAAGCACTCTCCCGGCGGAGACACTTTGTTCTAGGCTGCCCCGGCCCAGACTTTTGGGCTCTCTAATCACCCTGCCAGTGGGACACTGTGTTCTAACCTGCCCCGGCCCGGACTTTCCGGGCTCTTTGAGCCCCTCCCTAGGCCAGACCTCCTGGGCACCCTCCCGGCGGAGACACTTTGTTCTAAGCGGCCCCAGCCCAGACTTTCTGGATTCCCTAACAAGCTCCCGGCCGTGACCTTGCGCTTGGAGATCGCGGCAGTTTCGGCTATCCCGGAGCCACAGTCAGCTCACCCCCCTCCCCCCGCTTCCCGGAAGCGGCCCCGCCCCCCGCGGTAAAAGAAGGAGTGGGCGGGGCCGCTCATGAATAATGGATTCTCGAGCATGGGGGCGGGGCCTCGCCCCCGCAGGCGGGAAGGGGGAAGCGCCGGGACTCCCGGTCTGGAATGAGGCTGGCCTCGGCGGCGGCGGCGGGACCCGGGCCGGCCATGGCGGTGTGGACCAGGGCCACCAAAGCGGGGCTGGTGGAGCTGCTGCTGCGGGAGCGTTGGGTGCGGGTGGTGGCCGAGCTGAGCGGCGAGAGCTTGAGCCTGACCGGGGACGCGGCGGCGGAGACAGACCCCCCGCTGGGGCCGGCGCTGGCCGCCTTCAACGGCCTCCCCAACGGCGGCAGCGGCGGCGGCGGCGGCGGCAGCGGGGACTCGCTGCCCGGCAGCCCGAGCCGCGGCCTGGGCCCGCCCAGCCCTCCCGGGGCCGCGGCCGGGGGCTCCCCTCCCGTGCGGCGCGTGCGGGTGGTGAAGCAGGAGGCGGGCGGCCTGGGCATCAGCATCAAGGGCGGCCGCGAGAACCGGATGCCGATCCTCATCTCCAAGATCTTCCCCGGGCTGGCGGCCGACCAGAGCCGAGCGCTGCGCCTGGGCGACGCCATCCTGTCGGTGAACGGGACCGACCTGCGCCAGGCCACCCATGACCAGGCCGTGCAGGCGCTCAAGAGGGCCGGCAAGGAGGTGCTGCTAGAGGGTGAGTGGGACGGGGGGCGGGCCCGGGCTCGGGCGGCCGGCGAGGAGGTGCTGCCTGAGGGAGTGCAGCCCGGGGCGGGGGGCGCGCTGGAGCCTACGGGAGGTCCTGCCGGCGGGAGAGTGGGGCCCGGGGGAGGCGAGCGCGCACAGGTCCGCACTGGGTGTAGCGAGCGCACTAAGCGATACTGCGGGAAAGCCAGTGGGACCCTGGGGGAGGCGAGCACGGGCTTTGGAGAGGGACGCGATTGGGGGAAGCTGCACTGGCAAGCCGACTGGGAGGTGCTGCTGGGAGGCGATGGGATGGGGCGCGGGCGGTGAGCCTGGCCTCGGCCTCCTGCCCTCCTCCCCTCTGCCGTTTTGCCTGTCTCCCCTGGAACTCTGCCAGGCGGGAGCCCTCTACCTAGTAAAAGTAGGTTTCTGGTCACCAGCCGGGCACTTTGGGGAGCCCTGATGACTCTTGCTGGAGAAGTTAAGCAACGGCCGAAATGATTTATAACAGCCCTGAAAGGCTTTATTCAGGTTTATTTGGGGCAAGACGGGCACTTGTCAGTGTCTCCGTGGGACACTTTTTCATCATTTCTTAAGGTTTGACATTCTCCTTGCATGACACCTATTGGGTTTAACTGGAGAAGTACCGGACTGCAGCCGACTTCATTTCTTACTCCTCACTTCCCTAGACTGTTTTAAAAACAAACAAAAACCCATGCTTGCTGTGCATTGGGCTTACCACCAAAGTGCTGGTTAATTTATGGGAATTTAAGCCATCACTGGTCCTCAACAATAACCCGACAAGATCATCGTTCTTCGCTGAGGGTAGAAGGCTGAAAAGGCAAGTTTGTTTAGTTAATGAGCCTTAGTTTACAATGAAGGCACACTTACGTTTAAAGGTTTATTGCCAAGATAAGAGTTTTGTCTCTTTTGTTTAGTTTACAAAAGTTTGGGGCCAGTCTGTCTTTTTAGAGACTTTTTTAAAAATTAGAGACTTAAAATGGTAAAACTAAATTCAATGTTAGACTGGAAAATTCAAATTTAAACTTTAAATGCACATGTTACTTATAAAAGGCAGCCTGTACTAGTGGATAGAAAACTAGCTCTCCAAACCTGGAAAACCTGGTTGAAATCCATCCTTTTGACAAGACTTCTATGACTCTTGGCTATGTGACTTTTCAGTGCTTCAGGCAACTCTTAATACGGTAAATTGCAAAAAAGGTGCTGACCTGTTCTTGTCGAGGAACTTAGTCACTGTAGGTTTTCTAAAACAATGAAATCACATGTGTGTGTAATTCTTATCCTTGCTCATTATTTACATACATCATTGTTAATTTATAGTTGCTCCAAAGTCACATGTAGTTTAAACATAGTGCATATGTAATCAAATGAGGACGGTAGACTTTGCATAAAACTTGTGAAAGTAAAACTTAAGTTCAAAATGAGTCAGCAGCGCAACAGACTTTGTGGTTTTACAATATTGAGAGGTATAATGTGCAGAAAATGGGAGTCTGACTATCCACTTTAGTCATTTAGATTTAGATGCCAATTAAAATATTGTGATCAGTTCTGGGTACATATTTCAGGAAAGACCACATTTATTGACAAACTTGGAGAGCAAAGACCACATTTATTGACAAACTGGAGAGCAACCAGAGAAAAGCCACCAATAAGGTCAGGGGCCTTGAGAACTCACCCTTAGAGGAGCCTTTGAAAGAAAGAAAGATGGTGTGTTATCTTTTTAACTATTTGAAAGTCTCACATATGGAAGTAGAATTAGACTGGTTCCATTTGTCTCCAGAAAGAAAACAAGGAAAAGTCTAACAAAAAGACAGATTTAGGCCTAATCTAAAGGAAAACTTCCCAATAATTTTAATTGTCCAATGTGGACTTGGAAGATTTCCTTTCACTAGGCCTTGAAAGGTAGATTTCCTTTCACTAGAGGCCTTGAAGTGGAGGATAAGCTGATTTAGTTATGAATTAGATAAAATGACCTTCTGATACTAAGATTGTATATAGTATTAAGGTGATAAATTTTATCTGGAATTTAGAAGCAACATGCATAGAAAATAGAAAGCCTGTCTAAAAGTCATGAAAATCTGTATTCAAGTCATTCCTCTTGAAACAAAGTAATTGTGTGACTATGAGCAAGTCATTTAATGTCTCACAATTAAGATTTGTTAACAGATAAATTTATTACAGATTTGCCTAATTGAAGAAAATTTCCATACCTGGATCTCCCCATACTGATGAAATTACAGGACTAGACTGAAAAAAAATCTGGCATTTTCAAAAATAAGGAAGAAATGGAATGATTCTTTTAAGTAGGGATTTTTTAAGAGATCTGTGATTAGATTTTAATAGTTTTGTGAATTTGGATGGAAAAAATACATCCTTATTCTAATAAAATTAGTGTTCTCCATAATCTTCTGGTTTTTTATTTTATTCATTTAAAAACAACATTTTAACAACATGAAAGAATATATAGACTATATCAGGATTCCAAAGGAATCCTTGACACACAAAAAAAGGCTGAAAATCCCTGCTTCCAGGAAGAGGTGTGATATGTATGTGGAAGTGACCCATCAGGGGATTTTAATGAAGCAGATCACTATATAGAAATGTTTGAATTAATCTTTTTATTCATTGATTCAGCAAGCATTTAGTAAGCACGTATTGAATCCACATTGTACTGACTGCTGGAGATTCTGAGAGAAAAAAAGTGGTTTTTACCACCTAGGAACTTCAATTTTGTTGGAGAAGAAAATGTCTTCATAGATAAGTAAATACAAAATAAAATTTTGGCATTGGCACTAACAACTCGGAGTGGGTATCAGGGAAGGTCTCATGTAGGGGTTGGCACTTGAGTTGAGCTTTTTATTCACTTACTGATTTCATTCAGTCATTTCTTAGGTGCCACCTTCATACTTTGTGCACAGTTTTGTGCTATGGCCAATAAAAAAGAAGTAAAGTATTTACTTATGATCTAGTTGGTATTTTATGTATTTGTATCTATTTTCCCCATGGGCAAAAAAAAAAAATGTCAACTGTAGGTATAGATGCAGAAGTATATACTTTGAGCATAGGAGTTTGAGGATGATCATTCAAGGAAGAAAGGCTGCTTGGAAGAGGAGAATTTTGAGCCAGGTTTTAAAAGAAGTGATGCAGATGCAAAATAGGCAAGACAGGAGGGCATCCTAGGCAAGAGAAATGTAGGAACAAAAAGAGCAAAGCAGAAGAGACTAACCAACAAACTAGAAGTTAGAGATAATTCTGACAAAGGTGTTTTCACTTGTTCCCAAGTAGATCATGCATATTTGGAAAAGGGTACTTTGGTGTAAGTAAATGATGCACTTACACAAATACACACAAAACTAATTTTTATTTATTTTTTATTTTCATTATTCACTTATTAACTATTTAATAATCATATAAATTAATTAAAATATGTTAATTATTAATCTTTATTTCAATGTTAATAAACAAGGTAAAATTATTTTTTTTTGGTGGCTCAGGCATAGTTTTTGTTCTCTATTGAATGTAAACAGGTAGCCATAACTCTTATAGGTACTAAGCATATATTAAATACCCATTATATAAGATGCTATGCAATGTGTTGGGACTATAAAGTCAACAGTACAGTTACTGACCACAAGGAGTTCTTCTCTTGAACGAAATGACCTCTGTAGGTAGATACAGTAATTTTGTGCAATGGAAGCACTAGCAGCTTCAAACACTTGAGCTGAAACTTGAACTAAACTAGAGATTTTGTGAGGTAAAAGTGAGGAAGGAGTCTGTTACCTGTAAGGGAGCAACCTTTCAAAATCCAAGAGCTTTGAGATGGCACATAGCAAGCAAGCCAGTTTGGCTGAACAATAGAGAACTTGGAGACTAAAGTGTGATTAATGGAAAATGAAAGATGGTACTGTCAGATAGTAGAAGACCACTCACTGAAAAGTTGAGGGGTTGGGGAAGGTACCTGGTTACCTTGTAATGCAAAACATTTAACAAAGTGACATCACTTTTTTTCTTTTCTGAGGCAATTGGGGTTGAGTGACTTGCTCAAGATCACATAGAAAGGAAGTATTAAGTGTCTGAGAGCAGATTTGAACTCAGGCCCCCCTGACATTAGGACTTTATCCACTGAGCCACCTAGCTGCCCCTGTGACATGACTTTGTTAAATAAACCTAAATTAAAACTTTTTTTTGATTTATGAACTTATCCTTGATAAAGTGGAAAAAGCAGTCCAAATTGTCTTCTTTGATTTTGCAGTCTAGTAACTTATGCAATATTTGCTAACAATGAAAAGGAAATAAAACAACACTATAATAAGGTTACACTTATCCTAGATTTTTTTTATATTGATGAATAAGCTAGTATTAAAATGATTATTTTGGTGTAGAGTGTATATATGATCAAAATAGACTCTTTAAGAATGGTTGAAGTGAGAATAAAATGCCAAGGAGTTTGGGTTCATTGCCACTTTCTCAAATTCGGGATCCTTTCTTTTTTTTCTGACTTACTTACTTTTTGTTCAGAAAGTCTGCTATAGTACAACTATACTTGTGCTTCTGTTCTGAATTCTCAGCATCATTTTCCCACTTTTTCCTTTTATGTCTCTTTCTTGGTCTCCATACTTAGGTGGTGTAGTCTTGACTCCCCAATGAGAGTGAATTTATATTCATTCCTAGGAACATTATCATTGATGACCTCAAGATCTGTAACATAAACTAATTAAAAAAAGAGAGAGACTTTTTTGTTTGCAACTCTTCCCCCAGAAGGAGCTGGAATGACTTTTTTTTTTTTTTGGTATTGATAGGAATGTGAATTATAAATGTAAATGAGTCTCTTCAGTAAGGTTCTCTAGCCATGAATTAGATGTTTATTTAGTTTGGTGGCTTTTTGTATGAGATTTAAGGGGTATCCTGGTATTGGATGAGAAAACCTTATGGGTTGATATAGTTAAGTCTCTTAGTAGTTAAACCTATCTTAATAGCAGACCAAAGAATGATCTGAGAAGGTCAGGCACATTGTACAAATAAATATGGGAGCAGTCTAGTTAAGGTTTCCTATATGGCCAAAAATATTACTTTGAGGTGATTCTAAAAAAAATCACTTCTCATCCAAAATCTTTTAAATTACTTATTTTAGAATAAATAGGTCTGTTAGTCTTCCCCTGTATTATGCTACCCTGATGAGTAACATTTTTGTGATATTATGATATTTGTTCATATTTAATATTATGTTGGTGAAACCCTGGTATAAAGTTATTCAGCCAATCATCTATTTGTAATTATTAATGACTAAAGGCCATTCTGATTGATTGTTTGTTTTTTACAAATACTGTATTTTAAAAAGGGCCATTTAGACATCTGAGAACCTGGGTTTAAAGCCCAGCTAGGCCATTAGCTCTCCAGGCCTCAGCTGCTTTATTTGTAAAATGAAATGTTTGGCCTAGGAAAATCGCTAAGCATGCTTATCCCACTGAAACCTAAGTCCTGTGAATGATGGTATATGTTGGTATAAAACCTAACCAGTTCTACCGAAGGCAATAGACGTTAAGGGTGGGAGGGATGTGACTTAATAGAAAATTTTAGTTCAGTTTCATCTGCAGCTTGTTGCATTAGTAGCCATTCATGTTTCAACCTCCAATCCTCAGATTTTGGAAAGAAGGTGTAGTATTTTAGTAGTAGTTCTAACACCCATTCAATAAACATCATTGTTCAGTTATGTGACTCTTTGTGATGGACTGCATTTGTATTTTTTCGGCAGATATTGGAGTAGTTTGCCATTTTCTTCTCCAGTTTTTAATATAAGGAAACTGAGGCAAGCAAGGTGAAGTGATTTGCCCAAGGTCACACAGCTAGACTGAGTGTCTAGCGTCTGAGGTTGGATTTGAAAACTCAGGTCTTCCTGATTCTAGCATCCACTGTACCATCTGGCTTCTCTAAACCCCAAATATTAGAAAAACATAAAAAAAATAGGCAGTGTCTTGGTTAATTGTCTCTTTGAATGCTTCCTGTCTCAAAAACGGTTAAAATCAGGGATATACTTCAAGTTGCAGTTCCCTGATTTTAACTATAGAACATAGACTCTATACATTTTCCACTGGGGTGGGATAGGGAATGAGTCACGATGGTAGAGATGTTTGAAATTGCATAATTATCCTAGCACAATTCATTGATGTGCTGTCATTAGGGGTAGTAATTTTGAAATGTTGAAAAATAAAAATGTATGTTTGATACAATGATACCACGAGTAGTCATGTACTGCAAAAAGATAATAGAGAGACAGGGCTCCAATGGTCAAAAATATCTGTAGTAGTTTCACAAATTAGGGAAAGGTCAAACAAATTATGGTCTGTGAATAACATGGAATGTTGTTGTACTGTAAGAAATGACAGAAGGGGATTCAAACCTGGAGGGAGTCATATAACCAGATACAAAGTGAAGTAGAAAGAACCAGAACCGTTTACACAGTGAGCACAAGGCATGTAAAGCAAAACAACTTATAAAACTGACCAATCATTATTAATATCGTGACCAAACCCAGCTTCAGGGGATGACGATGAGACCTGCTACCAGCAGAGGGGTAATGTGAGACATATGTTTTTGGATACAGCTTTGTTTTGCTATGCTTTTTTTTTTTTTTTAAATAATAGCATTTGGGGCAGCTTGATGACTCAGTGGATACAGCACCAGCCCTAAAGTCAGGAGGACCTGAGTTCAAATCTGGTCTTAGACACTTAACACTTCCTAGCTGTGTGACCCTGGGCAAGTCACTTAACTCCAATTGCTTCAGCAAAAAAAAAAAAAAAAATAGCCTTTTATTCCAAATACATGCAAAGATAGTTTTCAACATTCATCTGTAGAGGGCTGAAACTCTTGAGTTGATACACTGAGGTCAGGACAGCAAGCACTTGAAGCTAACTACTGATTGGACAATACTCTATGGGCATATGCTTGGAAAATGGCTCTTCCCACTCTCCTGTGCTGGCTCCACGATTGGTGTATACAGAGAATTTGGTGGACGAGGAAGAAGGCGGTTGCGAAGATTCTGCTTCCATCCTGTTCATTTCTATCCTTAAAGACCAAGAATAAAGACTAAGGACTTTTGCTGATCCTGACTCCGGCTGATTCTGGGGTGTCCGGAGTGCTAGTGCGGTCGTCGCATTCATCCTTGCAGAAAGAGTAATATGGAGATTGAATATAAATAAACACATGCTATGTGCACTTCTTTTTTCTGTTTTTTTTCCCCCTCTCCCATGGTTTTCCCCCTTTGTTCTGATTTTTCTCTCTCAACGTGATTTACAAAGAAATGTGTATTTAAGAAATATATACGCATAACCAGAAATAAAATAAATATTAAAAACAAAAAGGTTGATGGCTGAAGAGGCCATGTTCAATCTTGCTTTTCTCTCCATGACCCTGTCTCCAATTCCTGGTACAGTATGAGGCACATAGGAGTTAATAAAAGCTTCTTGATGCATCGGATAGGTGCCTCTTTTTTCAGTAAAGTAAGTGTGGTCCTTGTTTAAAGATATGGAAAGCCAGGTCCAAGGTCACTTCAGGGTGAAGTATTTGTGATTTCCTGATGTGGTTAGTCCCTGGCGGGAAGTGCTAGATGTGAGTCATGTGATTTGGGAGTAAGAGTTGTCTGACCTTCAGATTAAAGGGAATTGCTCAATGTTGTGGTTAGTGTCACAAGTAGGAACCTGAGCCCGGGCCTTCCATCTGGGCTCACCATAAGCCAAAGCCAGGAGAGCGCTCGGACTGAGACCCAGATCTCCTGAATGCTTCTTTGGGCACTCTGGGTTATTTTTTTGTTAGGCATTGTGGGGGACCCAAGAAGAAATCCAATTGAAGAGGAAAACCCAGTCTTGAGCGTGCGGTCCTAGCTACACGTGGTCACAGGAGGTCAGGGAGCTGTCCGACCAGGAGAAGAGGATCCCGGGCAAGGCTGAGCCGTGGCTGTGGGGGCGACAAGGAGCCTGAATATGACACTGGGGATGTCAGTGTTAGACTGACCCAACGTAGGCCAGAACCAGGAAAGGGACTTTGAACTTGATGTTCTTTATTAGGAGGAAGCAGAGGAGTATTTGGGGGAAAATCACTGGGGCCCTGGGCCTGGAGATATGAGGCATTGTCTTAGGTTTGACAACAAGAATCAGTAGCATTTATAGAGCACCTTTTGTATACTAGGAACTACGCTAAGGGCTTTACAAATGTTATCTCATTCTGTCCTCCCAACCTTAGAAGGGAGGTGCTCACTTCAACATCCCATCTTACAGAAATTGAAGCAGCGAAGGGAGATTAAGTAGCTTGCCCAGAGTCCCATAGCTAGGGTCTGGACCCAGAACTCAATGTACTGTAGCTGATCTTTAGATAGTGCTCTGGATAGAGGCGTGAAGTTATGAGGGCCTGGCTTGGGTGGAAGATCTACTATGGAATGACTTCAAGATTTTTCAGCCTCAGAAAGCAGATTGTTCCCCTTGATAGAAATGGGGAAGTTGAGAAGAAAACCCATATGGAGGTCAGTATCTCCATCATGTACTGTGACAGATTCTCTAGCTATATGGAATTGTATAGTGATGACTGAAAAGGCAGACTTTGATAATTGTCAAAATAAGACATTCTTGGTAACTTTAGAAAGAACAGTTTCAGTTTGTAAGGGGGTAGAGAAATAAAGAAGAGACCCAGTAGAAGCAATTTTTGTACACAGCTTTTGCTTTCTTTTTAAATTTTTCTTGCCTCTTAGTAATATTTTATTTTTTCCAATGAGATGTAAAGATAGTTTTCAACATTTACTTTTATGTATTTTTAAATTCTAAATTTTTTTCTCCCTCCTTTTTCTTCCCCTTCCCCCACCAAAGACAGAAAGCAATCTGCTATAGGTTATACATAAAGCATGCAATCATATAAAACATATTTCTACATTAGTCATGTTGTGAAAAAAGAATCAGAACAAAAGGGAAAAACCACAAGAAAGAAAAAACCCAAAATAGTGGAAATAGTATGCTTTGGTTGCATGCAGACTCCATAGTTCTTTCTTTGGTAGCGTCTTCCATGAGTCCTTTTGAAAGGGAGGAAAGATAGGAGAGCTTGAGGGAAGGTTTTTGAAGGATGAGGAAAGATCTGCCCATGCATGTGATCAATAAGGAATGAGCTGGCAGGTCGTCAGCTTCATGTGGGAATGCTGTCAGCCGAATGTCCGTGTAGATATTTGAGCAGACTCAGAAAAGGATTGATCTTCAGAACTGGGTAGGAGTCCAACCTAGGCTAAGGGAAAGCAAATCCCCTAATGGCCAACCAGTGGTTTCCTAACCAGTCTCTGAGGACCCCCCAGGGAGGGGCCTTTTCCCCACCCATTCCACTTGGGAGCAGCTTTCATTGTAGGAATGTTTTCTCCTTCAGCTCTTAACCTGGGGCCTGGCTACTTGGAACCTCTTAATAAGTGCTTCTGACTTGGCTAAATCTAGCTGGAGCTGCCTCCTTGGACTTCCTACCTATTGTTCTTACTTCTGCCTCTAGGAAAGAAATAAGAAGCCGAGTCCCCATGGACTATATCCTTACTCAAGTGGCCTAATTGAACAGCTAATTAAAGAGGGACATAAAGGAAAAGCCAGAGAACTTCTTCAGAGATATTTATAAATGGGTGTAAATTCTTTTGTTGGTGTTCAGTCATTTTAGTCACTTAGCCTTCCTGACCCATTTGGGGCTTTCTTGGCAGAGATAGTGGAGTCGTTTGCCATTTCCTTCTCCAGCATGTTTTACTGATGGGGAAACTGAGGCAGCTCTCCACTGCACCATCTTGCTGCATAAGTTCTTTTACATGATTGTAGTACATTATGTATTGCAAACTATTCTAGTTTAAAGCCCTGCTTTGATGCTAACTTAATCAACCAGCATTAGTAATGGCCTGCTAGGTGACAGGTATTGGACTAGGCCCTGGGGATTCAAAGACAAACTGGAAATATTATACCTGCCTTGAATCAACAAGCTTCTGTTAATCCTCTTGCTTTGGCCCAGACCCTCTGCTGGGAGATGGACCTACAGAGAGAAGAACAAACAGTCCTTCCCTTGGAGGAGCTAACCGTTAGCGGGGGGCTCTGGAGGTGAAGGATGAGTCTGTTGGTGGAGGCAGCTCCTGGGGCTGAGCCTGAGGGAGATGAAGATGTTCCAAGAGACACATTGGAGGAAGATCAGAGAAATGGAAAGAGCTCTTGCTCCTTGGGGTCAGGACTAGGAGCAGTGGTTCCCTTCTGCAGAGAAGCACCTTCAGCTAGGCAGAAGAGCTTAACAATTAGGGCTGGAAAGGGCTGCTTTTCCAGATAGCTTTAATTAGGGGGCATCTGATGATGAGAAAGTAATTTATATGATACTTTATTCTTTAAAGAAAAAAAATTGCATATTCAAGAAACCATTTTAAATAAGGACTTCTACCAGTTTACAGGTATCCTATGAATTGGGTTTTAGGATGTATGATGGATGTTCGTTTATGTGTATGGTGCAATGAACTTTTAATATGACAGCTAGAGGATTTATTAGATAAGTGGTTAATTTTTGTACATAAAATTCATAACTTTCAAAGGCAGTATGATGATTTCTCTGATAAGAAGGCTAGTTTTCTTTCAGAAGTAAATGTAGGACTTTCTAGCTAAAATATTGCTTTCCCTTGAAGGTTTTATTAGTGATAATAACTTCAATTATCTGGCCTAAGAACTCCATTGTAAATTTTAACTGTTGCTTGTTAGCTACTTTTAAAAAAGGTTATTATAAATTTATTTTTATTTAAAATAATATTTACATATTTTAAAGAGTTATGGATCTCTTTATATCCTTTTTTCATAGAAATAATTTATTTCCTCATGAAAATAAGGAAATTAAGATGGAGAGATGTAGTGAAATATTTGGTAGCTCTTTTTTTTTTTTTTTTTTTTTTTTTTGCTAAATCAGTTATTTTTTGACTATACTTCATAGTCCAATCATTTGCATGCTACCTCCTCTGGTTTGCACCTTTACTCTAGGCAAAGAAAAGCAATTAAGCAAAAACCTCTGATTCAGAAACTTTGGCCCCACCTTAATAGTTCTCTACTTCTCTGCCTGAGGGAGGAAAGGTATGTTACCTTATCATCTTTTGAGGGTAGAATGTACTTCATTGGTTCTTTCATTACTCAGCTCAATTTACTTTTAGTGATCTCTTAATTGACCTCGTTGTAGGTGATTATGAATATTGTTGTTTTGATTCTACTGCTTTTACTCTGCATCCATATGGACAAATCTTTCTCTGAATTCTTCATGTTCTTTCTTGCTGTACTATCTTATTGTGTTGTATTCACATACCGGAGCTTTTTTGCCCTTTCGCCAGTAAATGAGCACATACTGTATTTTCTTTCTTTTTTTTTTTTTTTTTCTATCACAAAAATTGCTGCTAAGAATATTTTGGTCTATATTGGATCTTTGTTTCTATTTTGAACTTTGTTGGAATATATATTCAGAAGTAGAATTGCTGAGTCAAAAGGTTCCACAGTTTAGTCTCATGCAGAGCTAGCAGGTAAAATTCAGAATGACAGGACCACTTCACAACTCCACTAGCAGTAAATCTTTGTTCCTTCCCAACATTTACTCTTGAACATTTTTTTTTTTTTGCCATTGCCAATTTGATGGACTCTGTTACTTTCCTTTGCCTGTTGATCTAATGGGGGATGGATTTTTTAAAAAATGCTTTTAAATGTAGAATAATTCTCAAAGGTGAGAATTTTTCTAGAATTAAATTTTATTTTATTTTCATGTTCACATTTTCCTTCCCACACTCCCTGTCCCCCAATTGAGAACGCAGAAACAAAAATCAAGATGTCAAGAAAAATAAACATGAGCAAATTCCTACATGGGCCAGGTCCTCCCCAAACAAAAATAATCTCACTGTGTACTCTTGAGTCTATCCCCTCTGTGTGAAGATGGGTAGTATGTTTCATTATGAGTCCTTTGGAATTATAATTGATCAGAGTTCTTAAGTCCTTTAAAGTTTTATCTTTACAATGGTTTTGCTATTATAATAGCTGTTTGTCTGGTTGTGCTTATTTTAGGTGCTTTAATTCATTAGTCTTTCCAGCTTTCTTTGAATTGATCTCCATTTTTCTGGTGTAGTAAACACACACACATATATGTTAGTATACATATGTAGTCATACACACATACATACAGTTATTGAGTCATGCTCACATATACATGCAGATACGATGGAATATAGCTTATTTAGGGGAGACAGCAATAAATTTATTTTTTTTTGCTGAGGCAATTGGGGTTAAGTGACTTGCCCAGGGTCACACAGCTAGGACCGGTTTAGAGATCACATTTGAACTCAGGTCCTCCTGACTTCAGGGCTGGTGCTTTATCCACTGCACCACCTAGCTGCCCCTACACATCAATAAGCCTTGGGGTGCTTTTGTTCTAACAATCTGTCAGTGATTCTAAAGTCTTCTGGCTTTGGAATCTGGAATCCCGTGGTCTTCTCCTCCCCTCCAACCTTGGAGTACTATTGTTCTAACAATCTGTCTGTCAATGATTGTAAAAGTCTGGCCTAGAATAGAATAATATTTCTTCCCTTAGATCTTGGGATCCTGAGACTCTCTAACCTTAGAATACTATTGTTCTGATAATCTGGTCTGTCAATGATTTCAAGTCTCTGCCCTTAAGATAGTCCTAGGTCTGCTGGTCAGTGATAACAAATTCCTGAGATCTCCCCAGTCCCACCTCCAGGCCACACAGTATCTCAGTGGCTCCTTCTCAGGCGGGGCTAAAATTCTTTGGACTTTATCCCTCCTCAGTTGGCCTTACAATGACAATAAGCTTTGCTCCTTGGCTTGGATATGGGTGGTGCCGGTCTGTGACCCCAAAGTTTGGGGTCCCTTGTGAGCCTCAACAGATACACATGTATAGCCACACAGCTATGTGCCCTTATACACACATAATCACACATGTGTGCGCACACAGTCAGACATACATAGCCACACATACACACCCCCCCTAGCCATGCACACACATGCAAGATAGCCATGTACACATACAATGTACATATACTCACACATGTGTGTGCACATATAGAGCCATAAACACAGGTGTGTCGCCACAAAATAGACATGCAGACCTGTATAGTCACACAATACCCTGAACCACACATATACACGCATGTGCACATACAGTCATAAACACAGGCGTGTGGCCACACCGTATACGTGCAGGCATGTATAGCCACACACATGTGCACATGCATACCCATTTAGTCATACACATATACATATATATTTGGGTGGGGTGCCACGTTGCTTTGCAGGAAGACAGGACTAATTCACAGTTGTACCCACCATGGATTGCGTTTTCCCACAACCTGCTTGTTTCTTTTTCATCCTTTTCATCTGGGTCTGGGGTCCATCCTTTCAGCCACCCTAGTGATGTTCCTGAAGCCCAGGTCTGTGACTCCCTTCTCCCTTTTCCTCCCCCCCAAGTAAACTCTAGTGGCTCGCTGTAGCTTTCAGGATCAATAGAAAGTCTTCTGTCTGGTGTTCAGAGCCCCCTCCCATGTTTTCAGTCTTCTATTACATTACTCCCTATTATATCCTCTTCAGTTTGGTGATATTGGCTCCTGGTTGTTCAGTGAAAAAGATGCTCACTTCCTCAATGTGGCGATCCCCCGGATGCACGTTGTTCTCTCTTTATTTCTTCCTACTGACTTCTAGCTTTTTTAAAATCCCAGCTAATAATAATAATAACAGCCAACCTTTCTATAGCCTTAACGCATTGGGCTGAATGCTTCACAACGTTTTTTTTTAATCCTCACATTATTCCTTATTATTATCCTTGGAGGTAGGTGCTATTATCCATATTTTATGGATGGAGAGGATGCGGCAAGTAAAGGTCAGGTGTCTTGCCCAGGGTCCACACTAATAAATGTCTAAGGTAGCATTTGACCTCGGGTTGGCCTTCTGTTTTCAGAAGGCTTCAGGCCTACTGTTTTATCTGTTGAGCCCCCTAGCTACCTAACCAAAGTTCTTCATTGTACAGGAAGCATGTCCCAACCCCTCTTAGTTCTAATGCCTTCCTGGTTGTCCAGTGTCTAACTTATTGAACACATTTTTACCTTGTTTCCTCTGTTAGATTTTTAAGCTCCTTTAGAGCCTTGTTTTGTATTCCCAATTCTTAGAACAATGTCTGGTTTTTCTTAGGTGCTTAATAAATGTTTATTAATTCATTGAACTGGAAGTTCAGTTACTTTAACCTGCAGTTCTCTGATCATTAGTAATTGAGAGCACTTTTTTCATAGGGCTGCTAGTCTCTTGGATTTCTTCCTGTTCCTGTAGTCACAATAACGAACTTTATTGAGAGCTTTTTGTGAGTACTGTGCTAAGTGCTTTACAATCATTACCCACGGGGCCATTCAGACTAGTTCCTTGTGATGGAGCTATCTACATCCAGAGAGAGGACTGAGAGGGCTGAGTGTGGAGCACAACATAGCATTTTCACCCTTCTTGTAGTTTTGCTTGCTTTTTTTTTTTTCTCACTTTTTTTTCCTTTTTTGATCTGATTTTTCTTGTGCAGCATGATAAATGTGGAAATATGTTTAGAAGAAGTGGCACTTGTTTAACTTATAAATTACTTGCTGTCTAGGGGAGACATGAAGTGGGGAGGGAGGGAGAAAAATTTGGAACACAAGTTTTTAAAGGTGAATGCTGAAAACCAGCTTTCCAAAAGTATTTTGAAAATAAAAAGCAATTATCAAAAAAAAAAAAGAAAAGAAAAAAAAAAGCCAAAAGGAACTATCATTACCTCCTTTGATTATCCTCCCTTTGGTCTTGAGGTAAATGCTATTGTTATGGATATTTTATGGATGAGGAAATGGGCATATTCAGATTCGTGACTTGCCTGGATAGCAAAGCTAGTATCATATTCTTTGATCATTTATCAGTTTGTTTTTTCCTTAGAAATTTGAATCTGTTCCCATGTTGGGGTTCAAAGTGTAATGCAGGAGAAACTGAGGCATAATAGAGATTATAAAGTTTTTAATATTTGAAAGGGAGAGGTTGTGCTCAGGGCATGATACCCCCAGGGCTGATGTCCAAAGCATCCAGCAACCAATGGGAGTTCTCAATGACATATATATGGAGGTGGCTCAGCTACAGGGGCGGAATCAGAGCACTGAGAGGTGGGACGGATTATCAATCCGGTTCTGACAGGGTGGGGGGAAGCAAGGGACTTTCTGATAAATTGGAATGGGGAGAGGCATCCAACATTCTGATGATGTCTAAGATAGTCAGGACAATAAAAGGAATTTGTGGCACAACATTAGGAGATCTCCAAAAGATTAGGGTTCCAGACCAGTGTCTGGAGGTGTCTCAAGAGAATTTGCAGGCTTGGACCCATCTCCATCTCAAGGGGCAAGATTTATCATAATTGACACACCTATTAAGTTTTTTTCTTTCTTTTTTTTTTTTAAAAATTTCCTTTTTTTTGTGATTTCTTTTTATTTTTTCTTTTTTTGTTATAGCTTTTTATTTACAAGTTATATGCATGGGTAATTTTTCATCATTGACAACTGTAAAACCTTTTGTTCCAGTTTTTCCCCTCTTTCCCCCCACTCTCTCTCCCAGATGGCAGGTAGACCAATACATGTTAAATATGTTAAAGTATATGTTAAATACAATATATGTGTACATATTTATACAGTTATTTTGCTGTACAAAAAGAATTGGACTCTGAAATATTGTATAATTAATCTGTGAAGGAAATAAAAAATGTAGGCAGACAAAAATAGAGGTATTGGGAATTCTATGTAGTGGTTCACACTCATTTCCCAGAGTTCTTTTGCTGGGTGTAGCTACTTCAGTTCATTACTGTTCTATTGGATTTGTTTCATCTCATTGTTGAAGAGGGTGTGGGCTAAGTTTCAAAAGAATTTTAACCAAGAACTAAGAGCAAGAAGATAAATTTATAGGAAAAAGATGGTCAGGTGCTTCATGTCATTGATGGGTTAAATTTTATGGCGTTGAGGTAGAATTGGGGTGTGGTCTTAGAGTTGGAGGCAAGACTTGGTCTGGTATACAATCTCATTGTCTCTGAAACTTTGTTATTATTGACTCACAGATTGTTATCTGAACTACTGCACTCCCCAAGCCAACTGGCTTTAGGGTTAGGGCCACATCCTCCCTGGGAACTATCACTAGTGTGTTTTAGAAATAAGACCTTTGTCAGAGAGACTCAGTGTTTATCTTTTAATTTGAGCAGCATTGGTGATGTTTGTGCAAAGATTGCTTTAATTTTATGTAATCAAAATTGTCCCATTTTTCTTCTGTGATTGTTTCCATCTTTGGTCCTGATCTCTTCCTCCAGTCATTTGACAGATAATTTCTTCCTTGCTTAACTAATTTGTTTATAATACACATATGTGATGTATATGCACCTCTATAGAGCTTATTTTGTTTTCTGCCAGACTACTTTCCACTTTTCCCAGTAGTTTTTGTAGAATAGAGAGTTCTTGCCCTGAGCTCTTTGGTTTTGTCAGTCAGTAGAATATTGGACTCAGTTGCTTCTATATATTGTTTACCTATAAGAGATTTTTTAAAATTTCAGTACCACCATTGGATTAACAATGAATGACAGAAAGGAACATGTGAACGAAAGCATAGGTAGGAAATCCTTTAATATTGCTTAGCCAAATGTTTCTTTCATTTAGACATTAATTCTTTAATAAAAGGGGAGTACATTTGGGAGTTTTTTCGAGGGGAGGAACAATTGCTAATTCCTTGGGCTTAAATATGGTGAGCAAAGCCGAAAGGAATGTTAATCTTCTTAGCTCTGTTTATTACTTACTGCTTTACTTCAGCTAAAAGTTTAAACAAGGAAAAAAAAACATGTTTTAAATATTTTTGAGATCTGTAAATTTCTCATTTGTAGGTTGACAGCCTCTTGGGCTATAGAGTTGGCAGGGGTCTGAGAGCTCTAGTCCAGCCCCGCCTGGATCCTTAAGGAAACAGAAGCTGGGGGGGGGGAGGGGGGGGTGGCTTTAGGGCAGCCGAGGGAAGTAGGGCCCAGAGACAGACAGAAGACTTGTGGCAGAGCAGAAAGGTCACCACACTGGTGAGCAAGAGGCCCCAGAGTGCCCTTGTTATCTCTGATACTTCCTGTGGAGGTGGGAAAGTAGCGTTCTGATTCAGGGCCAGTTACCCAGCCCGGATGAAAGGTTTTGGGGGTAGGGTGTGGTACAAACTAAGGCCCCCGCAGTCCTCGCAAACCCTCCCTGTGAACGGGGAGCCGAGTCCAGCCAGACTTCTGTGCAGTGGGTGACAGGTAATCTGAGAGAGGAAGCAGTGGCCGCTGGGTAAGGGAACGTCCACAGAGGAGTCAAAGGGATGAGACGCCATCTGTTCCAGTAGCAGACTTCTCCACCCTCCACCTTTGGCTGTCTGAGCTCACCTGTAGCATTGAGCTACATCTCCCATCCTCCACCTGCCAAATTAATTTATGCATTGCTACTTCAAGCATGGGGAACCCCAAAATAGATCTGTTTGGTGTCAGAGAGTTAATTACTCAGGGTTCCTGATAAGATTTTGAACTTGCACCCTGACCAAGGGTCACACCTTACAGGGTTATAGGATCCCAGGATGGATGAATGAATGAGCATTTATTAAGCAACTACTGTATGCCAGGTACTGAGCTAAGCTCTGGGAATACTTGTACAAAATCAGATAGCTCTGTCTTCCAGCCGCTCCCTTTTGGGGGGTTGGGGTAAGGCTATGAGATTAAGGGATTTGCCAGGGTCATGCAGCTAGTAAGTATCTGCAGTTGGATTTGATCGCAGTCCCTCTAACTCCAGGGCCGATGCTCCCCTGCTATAACCGTGGGGTGCAGCTCTTCATACCTACCCCAGGCCTGGCCCTCCTTCCCTTCTCCTCTGTGCTTCAAGCCTGAGCCAAAGGCTCCCTGCCTTCCCTCTGGGATGGTCTCTATTTTTCTCTTCTTTTTCTCTGGTCTATTTGCTTGTTTCCATCATCTCCTCCTTTAGACTGGGGGCTCCTGGAGGGCAGGACCTGGGGTTTGGGCTTTTGTGGTGGTGCTGGCACCGGTAAAATCCCGCCTACTTCTGATTTGGGGCCAGCTCCGGCTTTCTGTTCCTGGTGGTCAGTAGCTGTGAGTGTTGGGGAGGTGGGCCCTGTGGCAGCCCTAGAAGCAGTATCTAGGTTACAACTTCTCAGGATGGCTACTGGCCTATTCTGGCAATGCAGGGCCCTAGGCTAAGAGTGGGGGTTGAGGGGGGTGCAACATAGGCTGGGGGGGGTAGGCTAAGGATGGGGGGTGAGGGGGAGCACAGCCTAGGCTAAAGGGCAAGGGGCCTAGGGTGGAGGCGTGGGCCTAGGCTGGGAGCAGGGGCCTAGGCTTAGGGGCAGGCTGGTGGTCTGGGGATGCAGTGGTTTCTGCGCAGTTTCTTGGGCTTTGAGTTCAGGGTCCTGAGTGTCTGCATTAGGGCCGGTTTCTCTGCCAATATCCCACCTTTGGATTGCTGCAGTGAGAAACAAAGTAGATCTTAATGGTCTATCCGTTGTCCATCAGTTGGAGAATGGCTGAATAAATTGTGGTATATGAATATTATGGAATATTACTGTTCTGTAAGAAATGATCAGCAGGATGATTTCAGAGAGGCCTGGAGAGACTTACAATGAACTGATGCTGAGTGAAATGAGCAGGACCAGGAGATCATTATATACTTCAACAACAATACTATATGATGATCAATTCTGATGGACCTGGCCATCCTCAGCAACAAGATCAACCAATTCATTTCCAATGGAGCAGTAATGAACTGAACCAGCTACGCCCAGAAAAAGAACTCTGGGAGATGACTAAAAAACATTACATTGAACTCCCAACCCCTATATTTATGCCCACCTGCATTTTTGATTTCCTTCACAAGCTAATTGTACAATATTTCAGAGTCTGATTCTTTTTGTACAGCAAAATAACGTTTTGGTCATGTATACTTGTGTATCTAATTTATATTTTAATGTATTTAACATCTACTGGTCATCCTGCCATCTGGGGGAGGGGGTGGGGGGTAAGAGGTGAAAAACTGGAACAAGAGGTTTGGCAATTGTTAATACTGTAAAGTTACCCATTCATATGTCCTGTAAATAAAAGGCTATTAAAAAAAAAAATGGTCTATCCATGACGTGGTATAGAGTAAATACAATTCTTTACCTTTATAAAAACTCTCAGTAGTACATGTGATTGCTGTCAGACCTTGTGCATGCAAGTCATGTTTGTGGACAGATAGGTTCAGTAGGTCATGCAGCCTTGGGAACAACTGAAGTAACAACATCACTAAATCACCTAACACTTAGGGAAGGCTGTTGGATGGTGTTATGTCTGGGCTTGGTTTGTAAAGTGCTTTGTAACCTTAAAAAGCTATATTAAGGTTGCTCTTGGGGGCCATGACTATTGGAGATTAGGGATCCCTCTCTCATTCTTGGGAAAGCGAGGACAAAAGAGGGTTGGTGTGTTTGGTTCCTGTGGCTAGTATGATGCTCGTAGGTTTGCTCAGGAATTTCCTCACTGGTCATAAGGTCTCACTACTTTTGTCTATGTCTCATATGTAGAATTTTATTTTATTTCATTTTTATTTTTAAAAAAATTTAAAGCTTTTTGCTTTCAAAATATATACATGGATAATTTTCAACATTCACCCTTACTAAATTTTGTGTTCTTCCCTTCCCCTTCTCTCCTCCCCTAGAAGGCAAGGAATCCAATTTAAAGTTAAACATCATATATAGAATTTTAATACTCAAAAACCCCTCCAAAATGGTGACACTTTGGATTTTAAGAAGTTTGCCTTTTCAGTCTGTCTGTCTCTCTTTCACATGCATGCACACAGGAATGGGCAAAGGCTAATATGTAGACATGTATGTATATTTGCATACATGCAGATATATATAGGAATAGGTAAAGTATACATATATATGCACACACACATGCACACATACACATCACATTGTTTAGAGATGAAAAAATTTAAGTCTGTGCTTGTTTGCTAGCAAACTTCTAATGTTTCAGGCAGGGATACTACATGGTCTGAATGATTCATTCCTTTTTTGATGAGGCAGTTTAGGTTAGGTGACTTCCCCAGGGTCACGAGATAGTTGGTAGTAAATGTCCAAGAGCAGATTTAAATTCAGGCTCTACTGACTCCAGGCCAGTGCTCTACCCACTATGCCATTCAGCTGTCCCTAATATGTCTTTTGGAAAAGGGATTAAGTTAATATTTTCTTCCTAAAGTCTAAATGAACCTACTACAGACTTATTAGACTGTGTGAATTCTTAAGACTTATTTAAAAATAGTGACCCTCAAACGAGAGCAAGTTCTTTTTTCAATTGACCTGCCAAGGTAGGGAAATGGGCAACATAGGCCCATTCATTAATCTGTCTCGGCTGGGTAGTCTGTGACATAAGCAAGTATTTTTCCACTCTTCAGTTTACCACAGCTTCTTGGCATTAAACTACCTCTCTACTTAATTCAAATTGCTGGTCTATATCCAGTTGTGGGAAAGGAATAAAAATTATTTATTTTAGGAACTCTATGTTACTGATATTTGTATATGGTTAAATTATTGACATACTCATGCACTGGGAGGTCCCATTATTGCATTCTTCAGTGTTCCTCTCAAATATTCATGTACCATAATTGCTAGTTTCCCAGAGTGGAGCCTCCTAGCAATTGGGGAGACCTCAAACACATGGTCAAATTCATCTAGTGTAGATCTGGGAGGATATGTGAGAGAACTTCATTCTCACCTACTCATTTATGCTTGTTCTCCCCTTCCTACCCCCAAAAAAAGAGAAGAGAAAAAAAAAAGTTTATAGGATTTCTTATTCTGAATTAAATAGGAGAGATGGAGAGCTCTAAAAGGAGGGAATAAAGATTCGTAATTTTATCATCTTTCTATTTTCTCTCCTTTGGGTTATTTATTACCTTTGAGTGTGACTGCCTTATTTTGACAAATTCTTTCTTCTTCATTCCTCTAGATCCCTTAATTTCCATGTAATTAAGGTCCACCAGACCCCTTTAAATTTCACATAATGTACATAATGGACAACTTCTCAGAAAATGATTGGCTTTTGACTGTATTTGAAAGAAAAAGGAAGCAAAAGTTTATATGATCCAGTTTTATTGTATGAAAGATGACAAGTTTTTACAGCTGTTTAAAAAAAAAAATTCCTAAGTAATCCTTAGTATTTTAAGAAAAGCAATCTTGCCTATGTTGTCAAAACCCTCAGTCTTTCTACTGAAGTTCTGCCTTATTGAGAAAGTATCACATTCTGGCCTCCCAATGTTCCTTTTTGTTATTTAAGTGACCATTATTTAAAAGCTATCTTTCCATAAAATAGATTGAATAAAATACCACTCATACTCTTCCATTTTTCTGTAAGCTTTGGTTAGGATGAGTTTGCTACATTTTCATGAAAGAAATTCTTTGAGGCTTGACAATTTCAATTTTTTAACTCAAATTTGACTGCCTAATATTATTTACAATTGGCTAGAATGAGATTTTTTTGTTGCTATTGTCAGACCATGACCCCATTTGGGGTTTTCTTGACAAAGATACTGGAGTGGTTGGCCATCTTCTCCAGCTCATTTTACAGGAGGAGAAACTGAGGCAAACAAGTTGAAGTAACTTGCCCAGAGTCACACAGCTAGGAAGTAGCCGAGGCCAGGTTTGAACTGATGAAGGTGTGCATTCCTGATTCCAAGTCCAGGGTTCTATCCCCTGAACAACCTAGTTGTTTAGCTCGCAGGCCCTGAGCCTGAATGACCAGGAGGGTAGCCTTGCCCTCTTGCCATGAGAGGGAAAATGAGCAGGGCAGGGTTGGGGAGGAGGGAAAATAACAAGTTCTGTTACTGAATTTAAGATGTCTACTTCATGGTTCAATGTCTAAAAGGCAGTTGAAGATATGGAATTGAAGGTCAGCATATTGTTGCAGGAAAATGAGGTCCCCGAGCGAAGTGATATAAGGGAGGAGGAAAGGACAGATACTGATGTAAAGGAGAAGAAAAGGATGGGGCCCTGATGTAAGGGAGAAGAAGAAAAGGACGGGACCCTGATGTAAGGGAGGAGGAGAAAAAGAAAAGGATGGGACCCTGATATAAGGGAGGAGGAGAAGAAAAGGATGGGACTCTGATGTAAGGGAGGAGGAGAAAAAGAAAAGGATGGGACCCTGATATAAGGGAGGAGGAGAAGAAAAGGATGGGACTCTGATGTAAGGGAGGAGGAGAAAAAGAAAAAGATGGGACCCTGATATAAGGGAGGAGGTGAAGAAAAGGATGGGACCCTGATATAAGGGAGGAGGAGAAGAAAAGGATGGGACTCTGATGTAAGGGAGGAGGAGAAAAAGAAAAGGATGGGACCCTGATATAAGGGAGGAGGAGAAGAAAGGAGGGGACTCTGATGTAAGGGAGGAGGAGAAAAAGAAAAGGATGGGACCCTGATATAAGGGAGGAGGTGAAGAAAAGGATGGGACCCTGATATAAGGGAGGAGGAGAAGAAAAGGATGGGACTCTGATGTAAGGGAGGAGGAGGAGAAAAGGATGGGACCCTGATGTAAGGGAGGAGGAGGAGGAGAAGAAAAGGATGGGACTCTGATGTAAGGGAGAAGAAAAGGACAGGACCCTGATGTAAGGGAGGAGGAGGAGAAAAGGATGGGACCCTGATGTAAGGGAGGAGGAGGAGAAGAAAAGGATGGGACTCTGATGTAAGGGAGAAGAAAAGGACGGGACCCTGATGTAAGGAGGAGGAGAAGGAAAGGATGGGACCCTGATGTAAGGGAGGAGGAGGAGAAGAAAAGGATGGGACTCTGATGTAAGGGAGAAGAAAAGGACGGGACCCTGATGTAAGGAGAAGGAGAAGGAAAGGATGGGACTCTGATGTAAGAGAGGAGGAGAAGAAAAGGATGGGACCCTGATGTAAGAGAGGAGGAGAAGAAGAAAAGGATGGAACCCTGATGTAAGGGAGGAGGAGGAGAAGAAAAGGATGGGACTCTGACGTAAGGGAGAAGAAAAGGATGGGACCCTGATGTAAGGGAGGAGGAGGAGAAAAGGATGGGACCCTGATGTAAGGGAGAAGAAAAGGATGGGACTCTGATGTAAGGGAGGAGGAGAAGAAAAGGATGGGACCCTGATGTAAGAGAGAAGGAGAAGAAAAGGATGGGACCCTGATGTAAGAGAGGAGGAGAAGAAGAAAAGGATGGAACCCTGATGTAAGAGAGGAGGAGAAGAAGAAAAGGATGGAACCCTGATGTAAGGGAGGAGGAGAAGAAAAGGATGGGACTCTGATGTAAGGGAGAAGAAGAAAAGGACGGGACCCTGATATTATGAGAAGAAAAGGATGGGACCCTGATGTAAGGGAGGAGGAGAAGAAAAGGATCGGACCCTGATGTAAGGGAGGAGGAGAAGAAAAGGATGGGACCCTGATGTAAGAGAGGAGGAGAAGAAGAAAAGGATGGAACCCTGATGTAAGAGAGGAGGAGAAGAAAAGGATGGAACCCTGATGTAAGGGAGGAGGAGAAGAAAAGGATGGGACTCTGATGTAAGGGAGAAGAAGAAAAGGACGGGACCCTGATATAATGAGGAGAAGAAAAAGATGGGACTTTGATGTAAGGGAGAAGAAAAGGACCCGGACCCTGATGTAAGGGAGGAGGAGAAGAAAAGGACCGGACCTTGATGTAAGGGAGAAGGAAAGGATGGACCCGGTTGTAAGGGAGGAGGAAAGGACCGTCCCTGAGGGACTTGTACAGCTAGAGGTGATCTGTAGGAGGATCTGGCAAAGGAGACAGAAGCTGGCAGGTGAGAGAACCAGCAGAGAGGGGTGTCCCAAAAATATTAAGAAGGTGATTGACAGTATCAAAGCTGCAGAGAAGAGGTCAAAGAGAATGAGTGGGAAAAGGCCGCTGCATGATTGTCAGAATAAATGCCAAAAGCCAGATGATAAAGGTTGAGAGTGAGAGTAGAGAATATAGAATTGGAAAGAATTTACAAGCCTTAGTCTCTGCTTTTATTATAATCAATGAAAATGAGGCAACCAAAAGGTGAATGCAATTTGTCTGAGGTCAAATTATTATTATATATATTTTTTTAATTAAAGTATTTCTTTTCAAAATATATGCATGTACAATTTTCAGAGTTCACCCTTGCAAAACCTTGTGTTCCACATTTTTCCCCTCCCTCGATGGAAAGTAATCCAATATATGTTAAACACAAGCAGTTCTTCTATACATATTTCCATAAATATCATACTATACAAGAAAAATCAGATCAAAAAGAGCATAATTTCTATTTAAATAAACACATTGTTTGAAAAAATGTATAATTATCCACAGAACATCCTTTTTTTTCCTAGACTTGTGATTTTATTGGTATGAAGATTTTCTTCCATCTATTTAGATAAACCTCTATAATATATAGTCGTAGATCTATTACTTAATCACTTTAGACAGTGAAGGATTAAGTGACTGGGCACACTTAGCTAGAGTCTGTCAAAAAGAAGTAGGTCTTGAATTCACATCTTCCAGTCTCCAGTGTCTTCCTTTTATCCACAATGTCAGTTAAATTTTTGTATTTAATATTTTATTTTCCCCCCTGATTACATATAAAAACAATTTTTTAACATTTGTGGGTTTTTTTTTTTAAATTTTGAATTCTAAATTCTCTTCCCTCCAATAAACTGGGAAAACATTTTTATAGTCAAAGATTTTGATAAAGGCCTCATTTCCAAAATATATAGGGAATTGACTCTTAATAAGAAATTAAGCCATTTTCCAGTTGATAAATGGTCAAATGA
The DNA here is from genome assembly GCF_902635505.1 of Sarcophilus harrisii. Lineage (NCBI taxonomy): Eukaryota > Metazoa > Chordata > Mammalia > Dasyuromorphia > Dasyuridae > Sarcophilus > Sarcophilus harrisii. The sequence goes on along the minus strand of NC_045427.1, from coordinate 44,351,582 downwards.
TATGAACAGACAATTCTCAGACAAAGAAATTGAAACTATTTCTAGCCATATGAAAAGAGGCTCCTAGTCATTATTAATCAGAGAAATGCAAATTAAGACAAGTCTGAGGTATCACTACATACCTCTCAGATTGGCTAGAATGACAGGGCAAGATAATGTGGAATGTTGGAGGGGATGTGGGAAAACTGGGACACTGATACATTGTTGGTGGAATTGTGAATACATCCAGCCATTCTGGAGAGCAATTTGGAACTATGCTCAAAAAGTTATCAAACTGTGTATACCCGTTGATCCAACAGTTACTACTGGGCTTATACCCCAAAGAGATTTTTAAAGAAGGGAAAGGGACCCTGCATGTGCAAGATGTTTGTGGCAGCCCTTTTTGTAGTGGCCAGAAACTGGAAACTGAATGGATGCCCATCAATTGGAGAATGGTTGGGTAAATTGTGGTATATGAATATTATGGAATATTACTGTTCTGTAAGAAATGACCAGCAGGAGGATTTCAGAGAGGCTTGGAGAGACTTACATGAACTGATGCTGAGTGAAATGAGCAGGACCAGGAGATCATTATGTACTTCAGCAACAATACTATATGATGATAAATTCTGATGGGCGTGGCCATCTTCAGCAATGAGAGGAACCAAATCAGTTCCAATGAAGCAGTAAAGAACTGAACCAGCTGCACCCAGGGAAAGAACTCGGGGAAATAAGTGTGAACCGCTACATAGAATTCCTAATCCCTCTATTTTTGTCCACCTGCACTTTTGATTTCCTTCACAGGCTAATTGTACACTATCTCAAAGTCCAATTATTTTTGTACAGCAAAATAACGGTTTGGACATGTATACATATATTGTATTTAACTTATACTTCGACATATTTAACATGTATTGGTCAACCTGCTAGCCAGAGGAAGGGGTGGGGAAAAGGAGGGGAAAAGTTGGAACAAAAGCTCTTGAAATTGTCTATGCTGAAAAATTATCCATGCATATATCTTGTAAATAAAAAGTTATAATAATAAAATAAAATAAAAACTTTTAAGCAATTTGATATATAGGTTATACATATGCAGTAATGCAAAACATTTCTATGTTAGAATTTTGTGGAAGAAAACATAGAACCTCTTTCTCCTCTCAAAACATGCCAAGAAAAATAAAGTTTAAAAGATATATGCTTGAATTTTTAATCAGACCGATCTATTATCAGTTCTTTCTCTGGAGGTAGATAGCATTTTTCACCAAAAGTTCTTTGTAGTTGTCTTGAATCATTGTGTTGCTGAGAATCACTAAGCCATTTACAATTGATCATCATTCCATAATGCTGTTACTGTGTAAACTGTTCTCAGTTCATCAGTTCATGTAGGTCTTTCCATGTTTTTCTTTCTATTTTCCTATCATTTCTTAATAGCACAATAATATTCCATCATAGTCACATGTCATGTTTTTCCTAATTGATGGTCATCTCCTCAATTTCCAATTCTTTGCCACTACTAAAAGAGCTGCTGTAAATATTTTTGTACATATATCTCCCTTTTCTTTTTTAAAAATCTTTCAGACACAGACCTAGTAGTGATATTTTTGCCAGTTAAATATTAACAAAATCCTACCCAAATGCATTTATAAATATTTGCCTCCTACAAACATACTATTTTCAGAATTACAAACACATAATTACATATTTATAACAATAAATAATAATTATTGTTGCATACAAGTATTTATGTACAAAAATAGTCCTTAATGCTGGCTTTTACAGTTCTCCCAAATAAGGTACATTTCACTTCATTAAAATAGAAAATATTTTAAACTGTTTCCAACACCTTATATTCAGTCTATTGCCAAATTTTGTGGATTCTGTCTTTTCAACACTTTAAAAATACTTCAGTTCTCTTCTCTGAAATTGCAGGCCTTTAGCTCCTATTGCAATAACCTGTCGGTTATTTGGTCTGCCAACTATATGTCTTTCTACATTCAGCTGTCAAAATGATTTCGGAAAGTGGAGGTCTGGTCATGTCATCCCTGTTCAATAAAGTCCGTTGGCTCCAGGATCAAATATGAAAGCCTCAATTGTCTGGCTTCTTTGTCTCTCCTTAGCACTGCCCTCCCCTCCGCACACTGTGACCCATTGATCCTGGCCTCTAGCTGTTCTTGGCACTTGCTCACACACCTGGAATTCTCTCCTTCCTCGTCTCAGTTTCCTGGACTCCGTGGTTCTCCAAGTCTCAGCTTTTGGGAGACGCTTTCCCTTTGAGATCACCCCCAATTTATCCTGCCTGTCTTGTTCATACATGGCTATAGTTGTCTGCATGTTGTTTCCTGCATTAAAAATTGGAAGGTCTTTGAGAGCAGCGATGTCTTTTCACCTTTCTTTTTATTTCTAGCACATAGCACAGTGCCTGGCACAGAGAAGGGACATAATAAATGCTTTTTCCCTTAGCAAAATGAATTGCCTTCTGACATTCAAAAAACATTGTGAAATTAAACATTTCCTCCTTTGGATCTTATGCAAACAGCCTTTCTTCTAGAACAAGATAAGAACTCCTTCTATCAGCGTTATCACCATCAGAAATCTTACATTCAGAATATGCTGGGCTTTTATCCAGGATTGTTGACAGAATGTTTTAGGGTGAGGTGGGATTTTCTTGTTAATGATTTGAAAGAAATCTCTTAAGGTAGCAAATTCCATTGAATTGGGTAAATGAAACCTAAAGTTGCAATATCTTTGAAATACTTTGTGGATTTAGAGGTTGATAAATTGCCATTGGAGCAGAACCAAGATTGGTACTGAAAATGGCACAGCATGGCAAAAATCTCGTTTTCCTTATTAAATTAGAAGCTTCTAGAGGTCAGGATCAGTGCCAACTTTTTATTTAGCATGGCATCTAAAAAACGACCTTGTGCCTGGTGCTCTGGAATAGTGAGGAGGGAAGGATTTCTTCCAATGACAGTGTTTTTCTTCTCTGTATTGTTCCTTACACGGAATAGACATTTATCAAGTGCCTACTAAGCCCAGAAATACAACTGAGAAAAAGAAAGACAGTTCTTGCCTTCAAGTAGCTTACAATCTAATAAGGGAAAACAGTATATAAAAGGAAGCCAACAAGGCTGGAGAAGGAAGCACCCCTAATAGGCTATATTTAATAAGTGGTTGGTTGAATTGAAAACATTTTTTTGGCATTTATAGAGCACTATACATGTTATAAAATGTTTTATGTATTTATTATCTTATTTGAGCTTCACCACTTTGTGAAATACTGTAGTATTAATTATTCTTATTATCCCCATTTAACAGATGAAATAACTGAGACAAAGAAAAAGTTTGACTTGTCCATGGTCATGGATCTATATCAGAGATGGCATTTTCCTAATTCTAGGTCCAACACTAACCATATACCTGTTTAACCATTATTTTGAATAAATAATGAGAAAAGATTTTGTGGAAATTGAACTAAGTTTTCTGTCATTTGAAAACTCACGTTCATTTTCCTAGGTTGGTTGAGAAGTGAAATAAGACAGAACCAAATATATTTATTATTGTGTATGTCAACCAACAGTCATGACTCCATTGAACATGAGTGGTAACTTATTTTACAAGAGGAAGCAAAAAAAAATGCATGTCAAAACTCCTTAAGCCAAATACAAAGTCAAGTTTAGAGGATCACCTTCTATACAGATTATCTAAGGCTATCCCCTCTATCAAAGTTTTTTTGTGCTTAAATGGTTCTGTGTAGGGTTAAAGTTCTGTTGATCTAGAAGCAATGTGCTTTTGTTTTTAAGGCATGAAATTTGCTGAGGCCAGAAAAAAATAGGAATTTGCTTATTTTGAATTTCAGAGTAGCCTATGTTTTAATTATCTTATATAGTTATCTGTTCTGGTCATGTTTTAATGGACATGGAGTTTTCATGTTTGTTATCTATTAGGCAATACCAAAACTGTAGATTTATTAAATCAAAAGAAGACATTTGTTCCTCCTGTACCTTCATGTTGAGTTTTAAGGTATATTAGAGGGAAGGAGAGAATAAATCACTTTATGATGGGGAAATAATTATTTGCTGAAATTAGCCTTTTTACCCCTTTATTTCTTCTTTCTTTTGAAGGAAGCCAGTGGGCAAATAGATAGTGCAGTAGATAAAGTGGTGGGACTGCAGTCAGGAAGACTCCGCGTGTCCCTGGGCCAGTCACTTAACTGCTATATAGGGATAAGAATAATAACAGCACTTAGAACCAAGGTGGTTGTAGGATTAAATGAGATCATATTTGTAAAGTGCCTGGCATGTGGTAACTGCTCTATAAACATGAGCTATTACTGGCTGTTACAATGAGGTCGGTGAGAAGCAGCATGGCATGTTGGGTACAAGGCTGCTCTTAAAGTTAGGAAGGTGGTGTTTCTGACCTGTAGCTAGTGACATGTAGCTGATGTGGGCAAGTCACTGGACCTCCCAGTGCTCCAAGCTGAGCTGCCCTTATATAACTGTGAAGGGAGTTTTCTTTTTCTTAACTTCTTTTCTTTATAAAGCTTTTTATTTTCAAAACATGCAAAAATCTTGTCTCAATTTTTTTTCTCCTTCCCTTTCTTTAGAGGAACAAATAAATTGTACATGTTTGACAGATATCGGATTATGAAGGGAATTTTCACATTAGGGAGTCCCCTAGCCTGATGAAATCAAAAGTCCAGTTTCCCCTTTTTTATATACATACCCCATGGCCATCCATCCCCACCCCTGAGTTAAATGATATTGACTTAAATTGACTTTTAAAAAAAACAAGCTTGGAATTTTCTATCATGATGCGTTCCTAAAGCCAACTGACCCCTAAAAACGTCCACACCCCAGGTTTGATTTTACTTCCTAAGTAATTAAGCGAAAAGAATATGACTAGTCAATTTTCATCAACTACCACATTAAAAAAAACGATTCAAATCACTCATAATTAGAGGAATGCAAATTGAAGGCTTTTCGGTTTTAGTGTTGTCTCATATAAAACCTGTTCTCTCCTTTGGCATTTGCTGCCCACCTGGAACAGGGCCCAATCACCTCCCCTCCTTGGACCATTAATGGTTGTGGGCTTCCTGAGTCTCTCTCCCCTCCGGCCCTACTCTGCCGAGCTGTCACATTGATTTTCCAAAAGCACAGTTCTGGCCATATCCCCCTTCTGTATAAGCTCCTCTCTTGGCTTAAGTGACCCTTTCTAACCTGATCCCTTCCTGTTCTGGGCCTCCTACCCCACGCCGCCGCCGCCGCTGCTGCCGCCGCCACCGTGTTTTCTCTGATCTAGTAACACCGGCTTCCTCCTTGTTCCTTGGACACAACAGGCCATCTCCAAGTCTGGGAGTTTTCACTGGTTGCCCAAATCCCACTTTCTTCCAGAAGCCTTTCCTGGCCCCTGCCTTATGGCTAGTGTCTTCCCTCTGGTTACTTCCAGTTTATCCTGAGTGTACTTTGTTGTGCACATTTACATGTTGGCCCCCTCCTCCCTCTACTGGATTACAAGCTCCTTGAGAGCGAGGACAGCCTTTTTCTCTCCTTTGTATCCAGAGCACTTAGCAGCATCTAGCACCGAGCCAAATCTCTGGGAATGTGAGCAGACTGATGAGAAGCCCGTCAGATTGCAAAGGTGGCAAAGAGGAAAATGGCAGTTGTTGGAGGGCCTGCAGTGACGGGTGTACATGGTAGTCCCGGGCTGTTCCCCGGGTGTCTGTGCCCCCAGACTGACTAAATTCTGTATGCCTTTAACCCGGTGATCCCACTACCAGGCCTATAACCTCAAAGGAGGTAAAAGAAAGAGGAAAAAGACCCAATATATAGGAGTGTGTGTATATTGTATATATAACAGCATATATATAATATACGTCTATACATATACACACATGCATATCCATATATTGCAGCTCTTTTCATAGTATAACCATACTATGAGGGAACCATAGTTCCATACTATGGAACTTTTCTTCCCTGCCTGTGGAAGAAAAATTCCCTATTCTAGTTCTGAGCACAAATCTGCCAGAGATGAAATTAATTAAGTCATTCTAAACCATAGTAAACTGAGAGGGAGGGGGTAACTTTCCTATTGAAAAATGGTTAAAATAAAGTGTTTTATATATGGATGTCATGGAATATTATTGTGTCATAAGAATGATGGAATAGAAAGATTGCAAGGAAACTGGGCAAACCTCTACAGACGAATACAGATGGAGTGTAGAGAACAGTTATACATCATAAACACACACACCTTTGAGCCCTAAATCACATGGCTTATTTGATGATAAGGAATCCAGGAGCCTGAAGATGAAACTCTCCCTTCACTTCCTGTCAAAGTGATGGATTTAAAAGGAAAAGAGACAGACTTGGTTTTTTGGGCATGGCCAATTTGGGAATTTGTTTTCCTGGTCTGTGCATATTTATTTTCAGGGCTTTAGTTTTTATTCGTCCAAAAAAAAAAAAAAAAACCCAAAAAACAGTAAATGTAGGAGGGGCAAAGAAAAGGAAAAATAATAAAAACTGATAAATTTTAATTAAATTTAAAAGGAATTAAGTTTGTTACCTTCATTTAATTGTCATGAGTAGTTCTATGAGTCTTTTTTTTTCCTTTTGACCTAATGAGTGCTACTTTCCTATGCACAATTTCTTAACCACATATGACAGTATGGTGTGGTCTCCTTAGGTTTCATCTCTCAGGGCATTTCTGTTGCTTGAAGTTTGTCTATGTGGGTTCCACATTAAATTCAGTTGAAGGACAAAGGAAAATTATTCATCTCCAGCCAAACACTTTGGCAAAATTTCAGTTCAAGTGGCTTTTTTTGTGACCAAATCTAATCTCAGTGGAGAAGATGAATAGTTTAGATTTCAAAAGTCTTACCAGACATAAAAAGTTTGATGTTGAATACAGAACCCTTTTATGGTTATAAAATAGTAAATTTTAATTTTTATAAAATTCAAATATTTTCTTTAATTATCTTGTGGTAATTTCTTATATTAACTTTGTCAGATTTTTAGGGATAATTGTTTCTGGAACTAGAGAGAATTCTCTCCTAGTGAATATACATATTCTATATATATACATAATCACGAATACAGTGAAAATGGATTTTTAAAATAATCTATTTGTCTCAACTGTGTTTTTGTTTATCAGAGACCTTCCTTTTTGTAGCTTTAACTTAAAAGAGCTCTACTGAAATAATGAAGGTTAAGAGCATTTTAAATAGCTTTTTAGCCCTTCATTTGTGCCTAGCATGTAATTAGCTGTGTACTTTTCAAGGAAAAAAAGTAATTGAAAGGATAAAAATATTTACATTGATTACAAGTGTAATTATCCCTTCCTGATAAATACTGTTGTAGACAAATTTATTCAGAGACATCTCCTCAATTAGGGAGAGAATAGTGAAATGATTTACAGGGGGGAGAATCATTAAATATAAGGTATTTTATGCATATTGTATAATTTTGAAGACCCTTACTATGGCCTTGATCTCTTCCCCCCAAGATTGATAATTTAGTTTTTTGTACTTTAAGGTTTTCCTGAGGAGATAAAAGAAGAAAACATTCAACTTTATAAGTCTATGTATTTTTATGTATCTTAATGACTTAAAAAAATTAGTAAAACAATATCACATAGCAGAAAGAGACTTTAGAAATTGTGTTCATCAAGGAAATCCTGTTGTTGTTCTTTATTCAATGGTCCTGATAACCTCAGAATTGCTTTTGTTCCCTGCCTATAGAAGAAAAATTCCATATTCTAATTTTGAGCACAAATCTACCAGAGATGAAATTAATTAATTAAATCATTCTAATTTTAGACATCTTTCTTACAGAGAGAGAAGTCCAAAAAAGCACAGATTTTCTTCATGCTTGTGATAAAATATCTCTGTTACAAACTATTTCCACTTATAATAGTATTTTATAAACAAAAGATAGAATTCCACAAAAAGATAACCAGAGTTAGGTAATAGTTTTGATTTTCCAAATAGAAGAAACAATTATTTGACATTTTTATTTTCCTAAAATCATTAAACCTCTCTTTTTAACTATTTCGTCCAAGGATTCTTCTTTCCATTTAGTCAGAAGTAAATTTGAGATACTACTATTAATTGGACAGAGCAAAATATCCTTCCTTCCTTTTTCTCTAATTATTTTCAAAAAGATTTGAGTGCTAGGACATTGTTTTGGAAAGTTTTCTTTTTCATATTAGACCAAGGACATCAGGTTACAGCCATGGCCTAATTATCACTATTATTATATTAACCTAAAGAGGAGGCATGTAAATGTATTGTTTGCCCAGAAGACTATTTTACAGAGAACTCACATAAGGCAAGTGCTCACATAGAGAGCAGAAGTGAAACAAGGACACTCTCAAGGTCTTTCTGAAGAACTTTGAAATTGATTGTGAAACATATATACTCTGAATAAAGCAGAATTGCAGTACTTCAAAAGCAACATAAGATGAGCAAATTTAGAGACATCTCCACTCCAAATATTCATGTCCAACCTGTAGTAGAACCTCCTGAGCACTTACTGCTCTGATCAATCAAAATCAGATATGCCGTACCTTGACCCTCCCCAACATAATAATGCTATTTTGGTTCTTTTTGAGAATGGAGAACAGCAATCAACTCCAAATATTAATTCAAGTTAGAAGTGATGTACTGACTTTTTCAAATATCCCTATATTTGAAATGCCATTGTCATTCCTTCCTACTTTTTTGTTATTGAGGGGATGTTTTATTTCTTATTAATTTTAATATTTTAAAAAATTGTGATTTCTAAATTCTTTCCTTACACACTCTCTCATCCATACTGAAGAAAAACATTATTATACTTGTGATATCATGCAAAGCCTATTTCCACATTGTTCTTGTTGCTAAAAGAATAAAGTGGGAATTAGTATCATTAATCTTCACTCAGAGTTCATCAGTTCACTCTCTGGATATGGACAGCGCTGTTCATAATGAATTCTTTGGAATTGTCATATCAGGTCTTTTCTTGTTATAATATTGTTCTTATTCTGTTCAACAAATGTTCTCCTGATTCTGCTCAACTTCACTGTGCATTAGTTTTCATGTAAGTCTCTCCAGGTTTTTATAAACAATTTTGCTCATCATTTCTTACAGTACATTAATATTCTATCACAATTTGATACAACTTGTGTGGCCAGTTCTCCAATTAATAGTGTGAAGGAATTATGATTTTCATATTAATAAATATGATAGGAGGTGTGTTTGATGAGATTAGGGTTCCTGGTGGTCAGGGAGTTAAATGATGAGGTTAGTGTCAGGTCCGGGGTTCAGGGAACCAAATAAAGTTGGCTCCCCTAAATCCCTTTAGGATTCGGCACAGGGTAGGGAGTTATGGGAACTTCCTTCTGGTGGCGCAGAAGTCCTTGGTAAAGGAATTTACGAACCCCAAAAAGCTAGACTGATAAAAAGTTTATTATTGGCATCGGGAAGTCAGTCTTTGTTATACATGAAGAGAAAGACTGAATTCCTTAGTGGCAAGGTCCTGGCAGAGAGAGAGAAAATTTCTAGCAGAGAAATCCCAACAGAGAGGTATAAAGTCTTAGGTGAGAGAGTTAAGAGAGGGTAATGCTGAAAGAGATTATCATTTCAGCGGGCAGAGGTTGCTGCTATGCCAGGAATGGCATATTAGGTCCTCTGCAAGAACTGAGCTTAAAAATGCCATTTTTATAAGGGAATCTGAGACAGAAGTTTCAGCCTAGTGAGAGTCCCTCATGCTGTCACTGCCCACAGGCCTAGATGAGACCACTTGCTGGGAGTGGTTTTGAGCCAACAATAGGGGTCAATAGAAATCTAGATCTCCAGCTAAATGAGATTACTTCAACTAGTCCCACCAAGATAAACCACTTTATCTTGGTTCCCTGGGGCAGGTCTCTCAGAGCACAAGGTTCAAGGAGAATTTCACCTTGAAGGAGCTTCCCAAGTGCTCTACTTCATGGCTTATTCCCAAAGTCAGAGAGAGAGAAAGAGAAAGAGTTTCGGGGCTTTCCTCGTCATAGTGAATATACTAATAATGTTGATTTTTTTCAGAGCTATCATTTTCCCTGCAGATTTTGGTTTGAGAGTCAGAAACTCACAATGCCGATTGAATTTATCATTAATCATTCTTGACAATGATCTCATCACAATCACTACATTCTTGTGCCTGTGTAGTGAAGTGAATCAAAGACTGCAGAACTTGTTTCCTGTCACAGGACTCTGATCCTGTGCCCCACCCGGTAATGACCCCCCTCAAGATTGAAACAATCATTTAACGACTGGAGAATGCCTGTATTGTCCTGCTCTCCTGGGCTTGTGATGGGAAATCATGCAGGCCCTGGAAATGATTGTGCTTCTCTCCTCCTACTTGTGATTTATGTATATAAACTGTGCCTTTATTCCAGCATGAGGAGCTCTCCTCCTCAGGAGAACTTGGAAGCTCTGCAGAGAGCTTCCCAATTCTGAAATTAATTAATTAAACTGCTAATTAATTGATTCCTGATACACCAGTCTCTAGCCTGAGCTTTTAACAATAGGCATTTTCTCAATTTCCAGTTCTTTGTCACCATTTCCCCTACTTTTCTGTGTTAAAGTAAAATCACTTTAGTAGGAACTGGAAAAAAATTTCTGTTTGAAGTTGACTTTTACTTTGTTCTAAGGCAGTGGTTCTCAAACTTTTGTTCTCAGTATCTTCATGTTGTTAAAGAACTGTTGAGCATCTATTCAAAGAGTTTTTGTTCACAGGGGTTATATTTATAGCTATTTACTAGATTAGAAATAAAAAATAATTTTGAATTTGTAGACTTTCTGAAAGGGTTTCAGAAACCCCAACAATTCTTTGGACTACACTTTGAGGACCACTGCTCTAAGGTATAAGGCCAGGTTTGAGTTTGGGGATTCCTATGGAAATCCTTTGGTGAATGTCCAGAGATGATTGCATTTGCAGTTTTTCTTTATTATTACAGTAAGGTTTTCTAGAATATAAGTTTGTTGCATTGAAAGACTGAATCTTTTAAATTTGTATCCCCTTATAATACCTGATAAATCTATATGTTGTAGAGACTTTATAAATATTACTCGTGCCTAATTGTGGAACAGAGGTGACCCTGATTTTTTCCAAAGCCTAGATTAGTACATATTCCTGTTGTACCAATCTGAAAAGGCTCCAGCTTCCTTTATCGTCCTGAATATATCTCCCCAGACCATGAGGTGAGTTGTGTGATTCCAAACCCCGGGTGGCAGTGCTGGGCATTACTACCAGTCTCTGTATCCTGGGTGAGTCCTTGTCCCACCAGTGGTTTATATTCTGCCAATAAACCTTATAGGTAGATAAAAGGGATTTGCGGCTGTCTTCCTCGAAAGCCACAGCCCAACTAGGGCAAACTCCTTTTTCTTTCTTTTTCTTCTCAATGAGGCTGTGCTATAGGCAAAAATTTCCTAAATGATGGAATTTTAGTCACCCAGAGGACTTGGAAGGGATTTATTCACTTTGGTCTTTTGTCATTTTGTGTATCTATATGGGAAGGAACACGGAAGTATTCCTGTAAAAAGAGAATCTTTTTATTCCTAATATTGAACGAAATGCCTAAGCAAAGGCATTCTTAAAAAAGGGCTGGGCAGAGGTTCTCCAGCTGTTCTTTCTTTATTTTAACCCTGTAAACACCTATAGACCCTGGAAAGCAAGTCTTTAGACTTTCCTGGTTCTTGTAAGTACTCTTGTAAGTAAGTTTAGGGATCATTCATTCATATTCATCCATGACACCTTCCTATTTGCACTTTGTCAGCACTTTTCTTGTAGGACCAGATCAGGCTTCCAAATTTCCCATTAGGACAAAAGTAAAAGGAGATATAATAGATTAGCCTTAGGTGGTTGTGGTCATCTCTTACTTTATAGTGTTAAAATTTTAAAAATCCATCATTTTTCACTAGGCATTTAAAACTTACTTTGACCTTCTTTGTGATATTATTAACACCAAGTTGCTTGTTCTGAAGATTGTACATAAACAGGAGTACTTTTCCTTTAAAGAGCTCAGTGTACTTTGTGAGCCTTATCTCATTAATCCTCACAATAGTCCTGTGAGATATATATAGGTCAGACTTGAAAATGCACAATAATCATTCTTCTGAATTCTAGTCTGCACTAATCCCTGGTGTTTAGATGAAAAGCTAGCTTTTCCTAAAGAGTCTTTGGTCACCCCTAAGTTTTGAAAGAATGTGTATGAAAACCATTGTCTTCTATTTTTTTTACTTGTAGACCTAGGCCTTCCTACTGGAAGCTTTGAGGGAGGAAAGGACTATTTGCCATCCTAATTTATTTCTCTGCTGTCAGAGAAACTTTTCTCACCTCTCATTCTGAAGAAGAAAGATCGTGGGGTGAAGACCTGGGAAGGAGACTATAGAAATCATTAGTCTTGTCTCCCTCATTTTCAATGAAAAAAAAAACAAAAACCCAGTGTTTTTGGAAGTGACATAAGGAGAAAAGGACAGAGGCTGGTGACTTCCATAACTGCACATTAATTTTGCTTTTATTACTTTGTACCCTGGTCCACCAATTGGGTTTTATCGCATATTGCCTTAGGCAAGGAGGTAGCCAAACAAGAGAAATTAGACATTTATTTGTACTTTAAAATTTTTTTATCTGAAATAGAATGTAACATATGTAAATATCTTTGCTTACAGTCATATTACTGCCATAATATTGAATAAAATATAACCTTTCTGACTGCAAATTCTGTTATTGAATTTGAGAATTATATTTACATCATTAGTTCAAATTTTACTCTTATTGAAATCTGAATTTGATTATCCACTTATTGTCATACAGTGTGAGTGTCATTTTATCTGGGAGAATAAAATTTATAAGGAACTTACAAATATAAAAAACATTATACTTATAAAATAAACAAATAGTGGTTTGAAGACTATATGGGGATTTCAGTGGCCTGCAAAGTCAGTGAGCCAGCCAATCAGTAAATGCTTATTGAGTACTGCCTGTGTGCCTGATGTCCCCTAATTGCTGTGGATACAAAAAGATGCAAAAGTGGTGCCTGATTTTAAGGAGCTATAGGAAATCATTCATGGAGGAAAGTCACTAGAATTAAGAGGAACTAGGAAAGACTTTCTTTGAAAAAATGGGATTTTAGTTGGGACTTAAAAAGTTGAGGGTGAGGAAGCTAGTGGGTGGAGAGGAGGGAGAACAGTCCAGGAATGGAATGGGGAAGAACCAGTGAGAATGCTGCAAAACTGAGAGAGTGACTTGTTTGAGGGACACTCTATAGGCCAGTGTCATTGGGTTGAAGTCAGCAGTACAGTATGGCCGGCAGAAAAGGCTAATTTGATTCTAGGCAACATTGGGACCAGTAGGATTCAGGTTGAAAAAGGACCCTTAGAGGTTAGAGGGGAGAGTACTTTGGCTAGTGAAGGTTCAGAGACAATTCCGTAAGAGAACTAGATGCAGGAAAGAACAGAAGGACATGCTAGTGAGTGGATTTCTTCATAACATATGTTCTTTTAAAAACATTTCTAAAACATTTAAAGTAGTGTTTTATTTTTACAAATTCATTCAAAGAGAGTTTTCAACATTTACTTTTGCAAAACCTTGTGTTCAAAATTTTTCTCCCTTACATCCTCCACCCCCACCCCCAGATTTCAAGGTTAAATGGGTGATTCTTCTCTACATATTTCCACATTTATCCTGCTTCATAAGAAAATCAGATCAAAGGGGAGGGGGGGGGAGCAAGCAAACAACAACAAAAAAAGTGAAAATACTATGTTGTGATGCACACTCAGTCTCCATGGTCCTCTCTCTGGATGCAGATGGCTCTCTCCATCCCTCTTTCCATCTTGAATCATCTCATTGTTGAAAATAATCTTCAGAATTGATCATCGGGGAATCTTGTTATTGCCCTGTACACTGATCCCCCGGTCCTGCTCATTTCACTCAGCATCAGTTCGTGTAAGTCTCTCCAGGCCTTTCTGAAATCATCCTGTTGGTCATTTCTTACAGAACAGCAATATTCCATAACATTCATATACTATAACTTATTCAGCCATTTTCCATCTGATGGGCATCCATTCAGTTTCCAGTTTCTTGACACTATAAACAGGGCTGCCATAAACATTTTTGCATTTGGATCCCTTTCCCTCTTTTTTGATCTCTTTGGGATACAGGCCCAGGATCAAAGGGTATGCGCAGTTAAAAATGTTTAATAATAATATTTTTAGTCTGAAATTTGGGTAGATTTAGCCAGGGCTGGTGTCTTCAGATTCGGGCAAGAAAAAGAGTTTTAAAAACATGTGGTTTGCTGACCTTTTATGTCCCTTTGATTGTCCTTGAAGGAGAAACTTGACCAAGGGATGCTGCTCTTTTTCTTAGGCCTGATCTTTTGTTGTAGTTGGAATAGGCCCTTTAACGGGGCCTGCAGAGGTCAAGGAAAAGAGACTGAGCAGCCCTGGCTCCAATGCCTTGCCTGGCACTGAGGGGCATTCTCTGTTAGATTGGGCTTCTTCACCTCATATGGTCAGAAATAGTAACTCATGGGTGCAAAGTGCAGTCCCAAGCCCTGCCAGACCTCTCGGGGTGTTCTTATCTGGGTTCTCGCATTAAACCTATGTCTGGGGCTCTGTTTGTCTCAGATTGCCCCAAGGATAGAGCGGGGTTGCCCTCAGAGGATTAAGTGTTGAGGGGCTCACCCTCCACAGAGTGGAGGGTGGCCCCAGGTGATTGATTCTTTGATCCTGAAAACCGATGAAGCAAAAAACCCCAGTTGATTCAACATTCTGAACCTCCTGTGGAAGTTAGGGGATGAGAACCTGCCATCTGTGCTCTCTAGAAATTTTAATTTTGGGACAAAGTTTCCTTACATGTCTGGTCCTACACCTATGAAATATCCATCTTCTGGAGTCAAGAGGAACAAATCCTGAGCCCTTTTCTGTACCATAACACTTAAGTCTTAGGCTCACTATTAGTTGATCCCTATACAAGCATTTACATAATATGTATAATATTCATCTAAACCCATCTCTGCCAAGCAAGCATTGGGGATATAATGACAATCCTTGTTCCCTTCTGCTGGAAGAATACATAATACTCTCCTTGAAAAAGAGAGAGAAACACACAGAGAGAGAATGAGTGTGTTTCAAGGTTGGAGATAACATTACAGAAGGTAGGTAATCCAGTTCTGGGGAAACTTGATCAGGGATGCAGTACCTTTTTTGGAAAAAGAGAAGAGGTCAAAAAGATGGAAGTATCTCAGTAGAAAGAAGGCCTAATATGGGGAGGTTGAAGATGGGATTTTTCTTCTTTTAATGTTTTAGTTTTTAATATTTGAAAAATATATTTTTCCAGTTGTGTGTAAAAAACAGTTTTTAAGTTTTTGTTTTTTTTTTTATAAATTTTGAGTTTCAGATTCTCTCCTGTCCCTCTAAATAAGAAAGCAAGCAATTTGATATAGCAAGTGTAGTCATGGAAAACATATTTCCATATTAGTTGTATTATGAAAGAAAACAGACCAAGGACTTGAGAAAAAATTAACAAAATAAAAAAAAATTACATTTCAACTGCCTTCAGATTTCATCATTTCTTTCTCTAGAGGTGTTTATAGCATTTTTCATTATAAGTCTTTTGGAATGATCTTAGATCTTTGTATTCCTAAGAATGACTAAGTCATTCACAATTGATCATTGCTCTTACTATTTATGATATTGTCCTGGATCTACTGACTTCACTTTTGTGTCATTTCATGTAACTTTTCCCAGGTTTTTCTGAAAGCACAGCACAGTAGTATCCATCACAATCATGGACTGTAACTTATTCAGCCATTCTCCAGTTGATGGGTATCCCCTGAATTTCCATTTCTTTGCCACCACAAAAAGAGTTGCTATAAATATTTTTGGACAAGTAGATTAATTTTCTTCTTCTTTTTCTTTTTTTAATCTCTTTGGGATACAGGTGTAGTAGTGGTATTGCTGTATTCACAGCTTGTTAGCCCTTTAGGCGTAGTTCCAAATTGCTCTTCAGAATGGTTATTAATTAGTTCACAAGCACTATCAGCAGTGCACTAGTGTCCCAATTTTCCCCCATCCTCTCCAACATTTATCTGCCACATTAGCCAATATGATCGATGTAAGATATCAACTCAAGGTTGTTTTAATTTGTTCTTTCCTAGCCAATAGTGATTTAGAGTATCTTTTCATATGAGTATAGATAACTTTGATTTCTTTATCTGAAAAATACTTGTTCATATCCTTTTACCATTTATCAGTGATTCATTGTTATAAATTTGACTCATTTGAGAAGGAAGGCTTTTGTCAGAGATACTTGATGTAAAAAATGTTTTCCTCCAGTTTTCTGCTTTCCTTCTATTTTTGGCTGCATTGGTTTTATTTGTGAAAACTTTTAGATTTAGTGCAATCAAAATCATCCATTTCATAGGATTTTTTCTTCCAAGTATAATTTATATTAGATTGTAATATCCAGGTTAGCTTTCTGGAGGTGCTCCGGAAGGGCCTTGGTCTCAGCAGGATAGACACCATGAGAATGGACAAGATTAGAGTCCAAAGCCTTTATTGTCTCTTACACAGTTTGTGTCTGTCATAGTCTGACCCAGTCTCACTCTCCACCAGTAGTCCGATTCAGTCTGACTGACTGTCCTCAGTCTCCTCCAGTAGCCTGCCAGTCTGCCAGTCTCAGCCAGTCTCCCCCCAAGTCTGATTTTGTCCCCAGTTTAAAAACCCTATTACAATTACATCATTCATTACAGTATACTGAAGAGGTGTGAACTAGAGAACCATTACATCACCATACTAAGTACTAAGTATAGATGTGAACTAGAGAACCATCATCTCATCAATTCCACTGTTAACCTTGTTTCAAGTATACTTCTCCAGAGTTCCAGCCCTCTACATTAGATTGCCTCTGAAGTCTCCACCCGTGATGTGAGATTCCGTAAAATGCCACCTGTTATATTTTTGACTTTGTAGAGACAAAGAATAAAATTGGATTTCTGATGCAGGGAATAACTGAATCAACTACACGTGTGTTGTTTTCCTCTTATTTTCCCTATTTTGTTTCTTTGGGATACAGACCTAGCAGTGTTATTACTGGGTCAGAGGGTATGCATATGTTTATAGTTCTCTGGGCATGGTTCCAAAATAATCCAGAATGATCTGGCCAGTTCACAACTTCACCAAATTAGTGTCCCAGTTTTCCCACTTTCTCTCCAACATTTATTATTTTCCTTTTCTGTCAATCTGATCTCTCACAGTTGCTTTAATTTGCATTTCTCTAATCAATAGTGAAGTGTCTCACATTTCCTAAAATATATCCTTCCCAAAGCCCCTTGCAAGGAGTTATTTCCAATAAGAAAGAATAAAAGTGACAGGAAACAACAAAATTAACTAATCTATTTAAAAAATCTAAATGTTATATGCAATATTTGGTGTCTCCATTCTCCAGTCTCTGCAGAGAGTTGAAGTAGTTTATAACTCCACTCTAATAACATTGACTTATTCTGTCTTTTGTCATCCTTGATATTTTTTTGGGTATAATGTGAAAACTGTTGTTTTGATTTTCATTTTTCTTCCTTGTTATTTGGTGCATTGTTTCACATGGTTGTTAGTGGGAAATTCATTTGAGAACAATTTGTTTTTGACCTATGACTACTTGTGTATTGGGGAATGACTTTTGATATCATGTTTCTATTCCTTTTCTTATTTACATTTTGGGGCATAAAGACTTTATCGGAGATATTTGATATAGAGATTTTTCCTGTGTAAATTGCTTCCCTTCCTTATCCTTTATGTATTAATCTCAGTTTTGTACTGAGCAGGTCAAGATTTTTGACAGTACAATAGCTAGCATTTTTATATTGCTTTAAGGTCTAATGAATGTTTTACTTTGGTTCATGTAAACATTTTTCAGTTTCACATGATCAAAATGATCTCTTAACTTTGGTAATAGTCTCTTATTTGTATTTTTCTAAAAAGTTACCTCTTACCTATAGTTCTGATCATACATGATTCTTTTGTTTTGTTTTGTATGATCATTAATAATCAGATCATGTTTCCTTTTTAAATTTGTTTTGGTGAATGGCATCACATCCAATAATTCCAACAGAATGTTAGTATATACTTTATAAATACAATTCTACCAATTCTCCGTGTCATGAGCAATGCTAGATTTGGCCTATATCCTTCCATCAGATTCTTATTTTAAGCAGGAGCAAGAATCTACCTTCTGTGGTGATCAGTAAGTTTATGATCAGAATGCTGCAAAAACCAGGGCTTTTATTAGCCTGGCCCCTTGGCTCCTGAGATATGGATCTTTCTCCAAAAGATTAACTCAAGTTTTTCTACTTTTTAGATTTTACTATGCGTGTTCTAGACAACACCACTATGAAGAGAATAGCGTGTAAGGGGGATATGTCAGAGTGCCTTGCCAGGGGTCCCATGGATTATACATGGCCTAACTAGGATTTTAACATAACTATCAGGGTTCAAATGTTGATACTCCATAAAGGGGTTCTAGCCCAAAGTCATGGTTGTTTTATAATTATAAATGTTAGGATTGTTTCTTTAGAGTGGTTCTCTTCAAATTTCCCCATCTTTTGAGATGGAATAGTTTTTTTTTTTTTTTTTTTTTTATTTAATAGCCTTTAATTTACAGGATATATACATGGGTAACTTTACAGCATTAACAATTGCCATACCTCTTGTTCCAATTTTTCACCTCTTACCCCCCCCCCCCCCTCCCCTAAATGGCAGGATGACCAGTAGATGTTAAATATATCAAAATATAACCTAGATACACAATAAGTATACATGACCAAAACATCATTTTGCTGTACAAAAAGAATCAGACTCTGAATTATTGTACAATTAGCTTGTGAAGGAAATCAAAGATGCAGGTGTGCACAAATATAGGGACTGGGAATTCAATGTAATGGTTTCTAGTCATCTCCCAGAGTTCTTTTTCTGGGTATAGTTAGTTCAGTTCATTACTGCTCCATTAGAAATGATTTGGTTGATCTTGTTGCTGAGGATGGCCTGATCCATCAGGACTAGTCATGAGATGGAATAGTTTTAAAGATAAATTGTCATCTTCCTAGTATAGTTTATTTTCAGGACTGCCGTGTAATATTAGAATTTCTAATAATTGAGATCAGTTCAACTAAACAAACATTTAACAAGTACCATATTATGTGTATCATGTCCCTAGATTCTGGGCATGAAATGATAAAAAAATAACAGGTTTTATCCTTATGGATGAATCATCACTAGTAATGTAGAATTCATCATAAGCCATGTGGTGTTAAATGTGGGGCAATTGCTTCTTTTCTCTGACATTGTCCTTTGCCCACTTCCTGAAGACAGGAACATTTTTGATTGTTTTGGTGATGATGGTGTCTTTGTACCTGCAGGACCTAGTGCAGCACCTCACTCATAGTAGGCCTCTTATAAATCCTTGGTGCTTTGGTTGACAGCCTAATAACATCCAGAAGATTTGTTTCTGAACTTCTTGGTCAGGAAAGAGAGGGAAAAGTTTGAAGAGACCTTTGTGTTCCTCTTTCTCCTTTGAGTCTAGCTAGTTCTGCCAGATTAGTCAGAAAACTGTAAAGACAACAAAACCCTGGCAAAAGCTAGCAGCATTTCTTTGGTACAATAAGAAATAATTACAAAGTGTTAAAGATGTGGAAACTTGGATATCCTTTTCATTCCTCAGGGATGACTCCAGCTTGGATGTTCAGGAAGGAGTGTTTGCTGACCCTTTGAACGCATCTATTGTGTTCAGTTAATATTGGATTTCCCTCTATAGTTTATTTCTTGGGTCACTGTTGTTCCAAAACAAATCATCCAGTTTAATCCAGCTAAAGCAGGATACATCCCATTTATTTTAGAATTACATATACAGTTTTTGTGTTTATTGGAATCATCAGAATTTTTTCTAGTAGAGGAAAAAATGATTTTTGCTTTTCTTTGCATTATATTGATATATAAAGATTTAATGTCTTTATCTGGCCCTAGTGTACTTGATATGAGAAAAGTTTACTTACTGCTTCTTACAAGGAATGGATCACTTAAGTAGGCAAGGGGGAGACACATTCAGAAATGAAGGTGACGTAAAAACAAAAGATGTCAATACAAATTTAAAACATGAATAGAAAAAGAATGGTCTTAATGTTTAATTTTGATATTTGGATTGTTTGAGAGTAAGTGATGACTAGGAAGAAAGAGTAGATCTCAACAAAAAAAATCACACAAGTGTATATTATGACTTTTAAAAACTACTTTTGCCTTCTTTAGATTGAAAGAGAAACCTAAACCCATGTGCTTCTAGAGAAGGATTTTGAAATGTATACAAATACTGTTACTGTTTATTCTGGGCTCCCAAGCCCTCCTAAAATTAATTATAAAAACACCTTTTTTTTTTTACTGGTGTTCAGGATAATTTCATTAAATTGTTGTTTTTATGTTCCTAATATATTTCCAGCAAGTAGGAAGCCTCCTATTTAATTTTGGGCCTCTCTTTTTTCTATCTACAGTATCAGACAGTCTTCACTGTTTTGGGCAAAGCTGGTGATGGTTCTTTACTTAAAAGTGCTGAATTTCCAATTCAAGGTTCAGAATATGAAAAGAAGCAGATGGAAAAGTCCTTACACATCCTATTCAGTGACCTCTTTCTCTGCTTTGGATAGGGATCTTCTTTATCTCTTCATCCTCCACAATTCTGCCCGTGTCTATTGTTGATCTACTTTTTTTTCTGGTTGTTTTTTCCCCGGCAATGTGCACAAAAGGGGATTATGAAAGAATCTGCTAAGCACTTAAGGGATCCCCTCCCTATGTCTTTGATGCTTTTTGTCAGCATTCACTAACACGTGGTTGGCATTTTCTATACCAGGGAGATGTAGATGCTGAGAACTGTTGCTGACTGTAGGACATTAGGTCTTTAGATGTTCTGTATGTTTTTTGAAACAATTTCTAAGGTCATAGCAAGTCCTTGGGGGGAAGGGTCTTTGATAATTTAGACACATGATTTGAAAGTTTGCATTTTTTTTACAAGGATAGTTTATTGTTCAGTGATTTTTTTTTTTAAACTAAGAGGAAGTTTTAGAAATATTTTTGAAAGAAATTGAAATACAAGGTTACATGACATTTTGTGGGGAAATGCCAACAATCGACTTTTTTTTTTTTTTTGGTTCAAGAAATGTTCACATCTTATATGAGCCATAGATACTTAACCATATAAGATTAGTAGTTAAGGATCCCATACTACTAGGGAGAAATTATACCCTGTGTAGTCCAACCCCCCAGATTACTCAGATATAGCTTATTCATTCTTTATGTATGTATAAAAATCTGGAAACTAATACTTTATAAGTAATAGATATCCAACTTAAAATTGGGTCATGACCTAAAATATACCTATTTTGTCAGCATATGTAAATTTATCATTAAAAAGCCTTAATGTTTTTGTATCTGTGTATTTATATGCAAAGACATACAGACATACACAATACATAGACTACTTATATATTGCATAGATGTACCAAGTTGCATATAGATGATACATATCCATATTGATACCTATGCTTTTGAGTTGATGTCATGATGTCAGTTGTATCTGACCATTTGTGATCTCCTTGGACCACAGTATGTTAGACTCTTTTGGCCTTCATCATCATCTGAAGTTTTGTCCAAGTTCAAGTTTGTTGAAAAAGCCTTAATTTTAAAATAATAAGTTTTCATCTGTTGGGCACCAATGGCAAAAGCCGTCTCATTTCTGGTTTGGAGGACAAGGGACTATTGTAGTTTGGAAAGAAACTTTACTACTTGATTTTGGCCC